>NC_092497.1:18048762-18695869 GCF_047495875.1 Pithys albifrons albifrons
TAGTATGAAGGGATCCAAGGAAATCTGAAAAATGAACAGGAGAAAAGAAATAAGGGGTCAATCACTGAAGAGGCCTACGGATCTAAGGGAAAGCACATTCAGAGGAATGGAGGAATTTGGAAAACATTTCTTTTAAAGAAGTCAAAAGGTGAGAGTGGACAGAAAGTAAGAAATTAATTAGGAACATTATATATTATACAAAAAGGTATTGCAGCTGTGAATTACATAAGCAAAGATAACATCCTCATTGGGCAGGATTGCAAAAGTTGTTTTCTGAATACTAACGGTGTAATTCCATTCCCAACCATCCACTACATTTTAGGAACTCGTGTCCTGAATAAAAATCAATGTATTGGAGAGGATTGAGGGAACAACAAAAAAAGAATAGGGGTGCACAGAATTTATTTTAATAGGCAAGATTAAGTACTAAACCTGCCATTTTTGGTTAACAGGAAAAAAAGATTCACAAAGATAAATACATAAAAGGTGACTAATCGGAAGGGAATTATTTTAGGACCAAATGTTAACTAAAATGCTTAAGGACAGGAAAGGAGGATGAATGTGAGTATGACGTGCATCAGACTGTGAAATGGTCCTCTGTGGTATAACAGAAAAAACATTCTCCTAGTGAGAACAACTTTAAATGAGATTGGATATTATCTTAGTGACCAAAGGGGCATCTGGGAATATCAACTGTTTTTGAGATTTTTGTAGGGCAAGGATCCAAATAAAATAATTTTATTAAGGTCTTATTTTTTGCTGAGACACACCTCTTCTTTTTCTAAATAAGATCTTTCTGCTAGTGAAGTCTCAGTGCTATGCTGTTGTTGGTTGCATTGTAAGCTGATTAGGAAGGAAGTATGTGACTGAACACTTTGCCCCCTAAATCTCTGCCTGCCCAACATTCCTAAAAAATGGTAATAAGCAGTTGCATGGCAATAACATTACTTTGCACTATGCATTTCCACATCCTGTAGTCTTCCAGGCAGTCTGCCTACTGAAGGTACGAGGCCCCAAGGAAACTGGAGAATCAAAACCACCCAGGTAATGCCAGTAAACTAAACCTTTAGGCATTTCTTTGCTTTGATCCAAAGAAATGCATGCACTGTGCTGTTTGTACCCTCAGAAGAAATGGCAGTCTTGGGAACTAACATGAATATTTAGACATGGTATTTAAATAACATTACTTGGGAAATTCCCACTGCTTAAGAAAAGATCAACTAATCCAAGAGTTTTCTTTTCCAGAAGGCTGAGACAGGTATAATGAGGATTATCAGGCATAATTAATATAATTTCTGTATCCTAGAGGATCATATGAGTCAACTTCATAGTCACGTCCTCCCTGTTCTGAGTGAAAATGTTGCTCTGAAGTGTAAAAAGGCAATATAAACATACTGTGTGATACAAGAAACTGATTGCAAACAAATAACTTAAACAGTGTCCAAAATAAATCCTCACTTTTATACAGCACTTTTCATCTGCAGATCTAAAAGTGCTGTACAGATGGAAAAACTCAGGAGGTAAAGTCACTTGTTTGAGGTCATTCAGGTAGACAATGGCAGTTCTGGGAATAAACCATGCCACAGTGCCTCACTCTGCGTTATTAATGCCCCTCCTGTGCAGTCCTTGAAAGGATCATGGCAGTGACCTTTAGAGAGGGAGAGTGTGTAGCTGGAGCTGAAATAAACCTGAATTTGATCATAAAACCACTGCGAATTAGAAAGGCCAAATTCCGTCCTAATGTGCAATCTCTCCAAAAAATCAACTAGAACTTTAAGTATTTCCAAAGTTTTCTTTCCCAAGGTGTCTGAGTACCACCAAAATTACATCACACTTCAGCAATCTCTGAGGATGGTCCCTTACTACTTTTTCCTATTGGCCCAAGAACCACTGTAGATTGTGGGGGGTTTTTAATCACTTTTTTAAATTGCATATAAGCATGGTTTTAATTCAACAGTCATGGTGGGAAATTAAGGAAATTATTATTTATTATCTAAAACTACAGTATTGCAGTTATACCTCAGGCCTAGAAAGTATTAAAAAAAAGGTAAAATACTTCATTCCAGACTATGTATAAAATTATAAAAGTCCAGGAAACAAACCTGCAGGTATCCGTCATCCTTGGTTTATGATATCAGAAGCTAGGCAGATATTCCAAAACTATAAACCCCATTATGCCTGAAATTTGGAAGACAGAATACTTCCTACAAATTCCTGGAAGGGAAGAAAAAGTTCTGGTCCTGAAGCCACAAGTCTAGAGTTCCTTGCTGGCTCAGCTGCAGGCTCCCTTTGTAATCTTGGGCATATTGCTTTACTTCTGTTTCCTCTCCCACATTGTGGGTGTGCCTACATTGCAGTCAAAGTGGGATATTAAAGCTTGTCAGTCTAACTGATGTGACTTTAAACAAGTCAGCTTATTTGTACTGCTACCAATGTAACCGTAGTGTGGAGTTCAGTGCAAACTAAATTCTTAAGGGTAGATAATGAAATTTGTGAAGAACAAAATCTGAAATCTATCAGATGAATCTGATTCAGATCTATATTTCCCATTATTCTTTATTTTCTTAAAGTATACTTTAAAAAAATCTTATTAATAGTAGGAACTAAGCCAGGAAACAAAAAAAAAAGTAAATATGATGGTTGATGTTTTCAGAGTCATTCAAGGGATTTAGCCACATGCTTCACATTAATGTGAGAGTGCTGCTCTGGGATACAGATCTTAAGAATGAGAATCTGTTCCTGAACTCCATCCAAATCATATTGTAACCAGGGTATGAAATGAGACGAGTTAGTCTTCCACAGGGGTAAGACCAGCTGAGAAAAAGTGTGTTTCAAAACTGTGAAGGCATTTGCTTATTGTTATCTGAAAGTCTGGCCAGCTGGTAACTATAATTGTATGAGGCTGTAATTATATACATTTTAAGAAAACACTCATGTCTTGTGCAGGAAAAAAAAATCTAATTCTTATTTTTATGAAAGCATAGCAGAAGTGCAACTTAAAGCTGTATATCAGTGTCAAAAGAAATAACACAATCTAATATGACACTTCCCCCCCCCCCCCCCCCCCCAGGTAAATGACCCATGTACTCTTAAAAACAGCATAATAGTTAAAATACAAATAATGGGTATTATATGGAAATGATAGTTGTAAAGTAAAAACACATGTAAGAGAGTTATTTTAGAAAGCACAGTGAGAGACAGGGTAAGAGGAAAAACTTTACCAATGTCAGAAAGATACAGGGAAATACTTGGTGCACACATGTCTGGAATAATAGTTGGGGTGAGAAGCCAGATGCTCAGTTGGTGAATGGTGATGTATCTCTGTTTAAATCAGTGGAACAATGCTGATTTACACCATCTACAGATTTTGCAGCTGGTTTTGACATGCATACAAACTTTCAGAGTTAACCGGAGCTACCTGCCCTCGAGTCTCTGGAAACAAGGTTGGAAGTCTGGTGGGATAAGGATTCTCCAGGAGACCTCTTGCATTTCTGTGGGCCAGAAACATAGTGAAGACAAGTATTATTGTGGTTAGGACAGTATTTCTACATTTCCTAGCCTCATGGGAAAAGAAAATGCACAATAAAAGGGAATAATTAACCTAACTTCGTAAGCCTTCAAGAAGCATTCACTCTTGTATGATTCCAGCTGTATTTTATGTGAATCAGTGTTCCCCTCCCTACTTAAATGTAGACATGTTATTTTTGTGGTCTGGAAACAGAGATCAGATTTCACCCATAATGATTTTAGCTGCCACACAGCTCATCAAAATTGCAATTATGAATACCAGTGTTTTTCTTTTTCTGGAATGTAGACTGCATCATAGAAGATCCTGCCAAAAGATGCAAAATTAGCACTAAGATGGATATACTTGTGCAACCTCCAGAGAAGGACAATTAGGGAATGAGGAATAAGAGGAGAGAGGGAGTTGTCACTACCTAAATGGCCAAATGTCTAAATCATCTTTATATCCATCTCTTCTGCACAAAGAACTTTTGATTCAAGTGAAAATGGCTTTGAACTGAAAGAGGATGGGTTTAGATAGATATTAGGAAGAAACTCTTTACTGTGAGTGTGGTGAGGCACTGGAACAAGTTATCCAGAGAAGCTGGGGCTGCTCCATCCCTGGGAGTGTTTAAGGCCATATTGGTCTTTGAGGAACCTGATGCAGTGAAAGTGGGGTTGGAACTAGATGATCTTTAAGGTCCCTTCCAACTCAAACTATTCTGTGCCCAGTAATATCCATTTGTGTAATGAGCACAGTGACCAAAATAAATGCCAGAATTTTCTTCACCTTCCTTCCTTCCTTCCTTCCTTCCTTCCTTCCTTCCTTCCTTCCTTCCTTCCTTCCTTCCTTCCTTCCTTCCTTCCTTCCTTCCTTCCTTCCTTCCTTCCTTCCTTCCTTCCTTCCTTCCTTCCTTCCTTCCTTCCTTCCTTCCTTCCTTCCTTCCTTCCTTCCTTCCTTCCTTCCTTCCTTCCTTCCTTCCTTCCTTCCTTCCTTCCTTCCTTCCTTCCTTCCTTCCTTCCTTCCTTCCTTCCTTCCTTCCTTCCTTCCTTCCTTCCTTCCTTCCTTCCTTCCTTCCTTCCTTCCTTCCTTCCTTCCTTCCTTCCTTCCTTCCTTCCTTCCTTCCTTCCTTCCTTCCTTCCTTCCTTCCTTCCTTCCTTCCTTCCTTCCTTCCTTCCTTCCTTCCTTCCTTCCTTCCTTCCTTCCTTCCTTCCTTCCTTCCTTCCTTCCTTCCTTCCTTCCTTCCTTCCTTCCTTCCTTCCTTCCTTCCTTCCTTCCTTCCTTCCTTCCTTCCTTCCTTCCTTCCTTCCTTCCTTCCTTCCTTCCTTCCTTCCTTCCTTCCTTCCTTCCTTCCTTCCTTCCTTCCTTCCTTCCTTCCTTCCTTCCTTCCTTCCTTCCTTCCTTCCTTCCTTCCTTCCTTCCTTCCTTCCTTCCTTCCTTCCTTCCTTCCTTCCTTCCTTCCTTCCTTCCTTCCTTCCTTCCTTCCTTCCTTCCTTCCTTCCTTCCTTCCTCACTCCCACCTACAAAGTAGTACCCCTACAAAGCCTCTGCTCTGAGTGAATTAGGCTTGAGTTAGGACAGCTATCCAAATTGACGTGGTGGCTGTCTCTCACCATGAAGCAGTTGTAATGTTTCTCTCCTGTTTACATTCTACCTGTGCTTGCTTGTATTAGAATTAAATCTTCATTAAATCTATGACAGGTGTAGCAAACATACTGTAAATAATATCAGACTCCTTAGCACACTCACTACAGATGAAAGATAGGGGAAGCATAAGTGGATCAGACAGACATACCTGGAAGTGTAGTACTATCGATCCTGCCTCCAGCTTAGGGCTGGTCCAGGGACAGCTCAGTTCCTCATTCCATTCCATGTAGAAATCAAATATACATTTCCCATCTGTTCTGTTTGAAGCGGTATCTTTACTTTGACAGTGCTTTGAACGGTCTCCCAATCTGCATGGAAAATTCCTTAGTGTTCTCAGTTTAATCATGCTCAGAGATTTTTGGGAAATAGCTCTGATTAGTTCCAATATAATTAGGAATTATAGGGCTTGCTTTTACATGTAGAATATATAACTTTTCCAGACTTTTGTAAAATCAGCAACTATATCATCAATAGGAAAGGCAAGAGAATGGGGAAGAATATTTATAAAGATTTTAACCTCTAGAAAAATAAAGATGTACATGACTCCTCAACTCAACAGATCAGTTTCCAGTCCAGATGGGGGACAGACCTACAGGACACAGTTCCAGAAAGTTTTAGCACTAGCTGAAAGGCTACGAGGACTTTGGTTTACTCACACTGCACCTAATGGAAATTAGAGACATGGGACACAGTATGATGCATTTTAGGAACAAGTCTGAACTACAATTTGTCTGAAGACTTCAGTTTTTCACTAGAATATTTGTGTAATGTCTGGCTAGGCAAGTAATTTCAGATGTTAATTTAATTCAGCAGCTCTATTGATGCAACCAGAAGGTAAAATAGTACAGATGCAAGGGTTCAAATGTATAATCTCAGCAAACCAGAGGAGTCAAGTTATTGCATATGTAATAAAGTTATATTTATTGCTACAGTTTTACTCCTTGCTTTTTTATGATGGTGGAAATCCAACCAGCAGTTCCAGTACATAGATTGTGTCTACACCACCGTCAACACTGCAGTTTTAAAACTATTGTTTTAAATAAATAGATGTTATTACACATGTTTTATGATGTTGGTTTGGTTTTTTTAAAAAAGGTAATTTGCCTATTACAAGACACCGAACAGTTTTTTCTCCTAATCCAAGTAATTATAGGAAAATGTGAGTATTGGGTGGGTCTGCCTAGTTTGCTTTCAATTGCTTCAATCTTAGAAGTTCTATATGGTAATCCTGGAATATGTTTGATATGTTGCTATATAAACTTGTGATTGAGTAAATTAGTCCATCTGCAATATGGGTCAGAAAGAGGATCTGAAGAACTTTAAACTGATCAGTCTGCACTCAGTACAGGGAAAGATTATGGAGCACATCATTGTGAGTGCCATCACATAGCATGTCAGAAAAAACAGGGCATCAGGCCCAGCCATGATGAGTTTAGGAAAGGCAGATCCTGCTTGACCACATTGATCTCCTTCTATGACAGGGCGAACCACTTGTGGAAAAGTCAGTGAGGAGAAGGCTGTGGATGTTGTCTATCTGGACTTTGGTAAAGCTTTTGACACCATTTCCCACAGTATTTTCCAGGAGAAACTGGTTGCTTATGGCTTGGATAGGTTCATCCTTCACTGGGTAAAAAACTGTCTGGATGGCCAGGCCCAGAGAATGGTGGTGATTAGAGTTATATCATGTTGGCAGCTGGACACTAGAGGTATTCCCCAGGGCTCAGTACTGGGGTAGTCCTGTTTAATATCTTTATTGAAGATCTGGCCAAGGGTGTACTCTCAGTCAGTTTGCAGGTGTCAACAAAGGTGGGTGGGAGGGTGAAGGGCAGGAAGGCTCTGCAGAGGTATCTGGACAAGCTGGATCAATGGGCTGAGGCCAATGGTATGAGGTTCAACAGGGCCAAGTGCTGGGTCCTGCCCTTGGGTCACAGCAACCCCAAGCCACTGACTGGGTGCAAAGTGCCTGGAAAACTGCCTGGTGAAAAAGGACCTGGAGATGCCAGTTGACAGCAGCTGAACATGAGCCAGCAGAGCGTCCAGGTGGCCAAGAAGACCAATGTCATCCTGGTTTAAATCAGCAATAGCACAGCCAGCAGGACCAGGGCAATGATCATCTACCTGTATTGGGCACAGCTGAGGCCTCACCTCAAGTCCAGAAAAGACATCAAGGTGTTGGAGCAACACCAGAGAAGGGCAATGGGGCTGTGGAAGGGGCTGGAGCACACATCCTTTGAGCAGCAGCTGAAGGAGCTGGGGGTGTTTAGGCTGGAGAGTAGGAGGCTCTCTACAACGGCCTGAAAGGAGGTTGTAGTCAGGTGGAGATTGATCCTCCTCCCAGGTAACAAGTGATAGCATAAGAGGAAATGGCCTCAAGTTGCACCACGGGAGGTGTAGATTGGATATCAGGAAAATTTGTTCACAGCAAAGGTAGTCAGATGTTGGATGAGTTTGCTCAGGGAAGTGGTGGAATCACCATCCCTGCAAGTACTCAAAAAATTTGTGAATTTGGTGCTAAGATACATGGTTTAGTGGTGGACTCAGCAGTGCTGCTTAATGGTTAGACTTGATGACCTTGGAGGCCTTTTCCAGCTTTACTGATTCCATGATTCTGGGTAAGTGAGGCCTACAGAGGACGAAATGTGTTGACTGATGGGCAGTACCGCTCTAATTGAAGAGTCACTATTCCTTTTGAAGTCACTATACAGTCTGTTCTTTGTTCCTTACTATTTGGAATTATTCTATCCTTAATGTAAAGAGAATCATAAAATTTCTACCATTAAAATTTATGGCCCATGTAAATACTGAAGCAGTGATAAATGACTAAAGTCATTGATGCAAACAAATTCTGACTTGTTTGATGCTTCAGGGACCAAAAAACTGTGTGTATTCAGACAAATACAAATCAAGCATGTGTGAAAGAACATAGGCACTATTTAAAGAAGATGGAAGCTCAGTTTGGTAAGCAACAACTTAAAAAAGATACTGTGTGATCTTGGAAGGAAATCAGCTGTTGGGATAGACAACAGCATCAAAGTTATCTGCCTGGACAGGCTGCATACCTTTTGAGAATGACAGAAAAGAACCTCTACTACAGCAGCCTTACCTGCCAAATGTCTGGGATGAGCATGCATGAGCACAGCAAGGAGGCTGAGACAAGCAGACACGAGAATTTGGAGATTCAGAAGAGCGCTGGGCAACTGTGCATGCAGCACAGCTGGGAGACACTCACAGAAAGCAGCATTCAGCCTCTGTGGCTCCCTGGCTAAACTCTGGCTGTATGTCTTCTGCCAAAGGGTTGTAATGGCTTCTGGGCTGCCCAGAGAGTTGGCACTGGGGAACATGCTGCCCTCCTGCCAGCACAACTTGCCCAGCCTCCAGTTAACTCTGACATTGCCCCAGAGAAAGCCTTGGAGGGCCACAAACCACACTTAGCCCCCAGGGTTGCAAACGCCCCTCGAACCATTGGCTGAGCTCCCACACCATACCAAAAAACAGAGAACTAACCCTTGCATGTATTACTAAAGGAATCTCCTCCAGGAAATTTCTTCTGAAAAGAGTCTGCCTGAATTTTGAAATTTTAAGCAGGATTAATACCAACTAACTTAGGTCATCCAAATAGAATTATTCACTCTGGCTTTCCTTACAGTAATGAGCAAGAAATAGGCACTTTTGTGGTGTGATTCATTTAGGGCAGACCTCTGAAATCTGTCCTCAAAGTGACTGTCTCTCATCAGTGACATGTAGGGCTCTTGAGTTAGCAGTCCACCTTTGGTCAGCTTGCTCCCACCCACTGACTCTTTTACAGTTCTGAAAAAAAGAGGGATATTTCACAGAACACAGAAAGAACCTTAAGAATGAATAGGTAATTTGAAGATTTTCCTTATATTGAGGAGGTGTAGGAGCCCTGCTTAACTCTTCTGCTTAACCAAAAGTAAATTAAGAATCATTTTAATAATATTTTATAAATCCATAAAATGCCAACAACCATTAGATCTTCAGTTTAATAAACATTAGTGTAAAATGCTGCATTAGAAGAAAGAAGAAATTCAGAACAAAGTCACACAGTCTTAACAGAGATTATAATTAAATTGGCAACAGTTTTGTAAAATTAATCAAATAATAACATTGTGCCTTCTGTATCACATAAACCAAAGTTGACGACAGAAAAAGACACAAATTAAATAAGAACCAAGTGCTGGGCAGGAAAAAAATGATGCTGTTATGTATCTTCACCTGGGAAATTCTAAGTCAAATCTCAGTGATCTCATATCACAGTTCAGAAGTTTACCTAATGGCTTTTTTTTTCTAATACTGAAAGAGCAATTTTACTGTTCCGGAAAGAAAAGCCTTGTCTAGAGGTGTGAGCCTAAGTCAATGAGCCAGAAAGACTTTGTATCTAATCCAGTTTTGTCTCTAATTCCTTTTGTTGCCTTAGGCAAGTAATTTAAACCCTAAACTAAGAACATTAAAAATTTAAGAGCTGTATTAATGCAAAGTATTTTTATTTTCAAAAGCGTAATATGTCAAAAACAGTCAGTACAACCACTAAAGAGTTTAGCCTTGCAAGACTCAAAAGTAATTTTGAGAAGTCACAAGCTATGTCAAAGCTAGAATGAATGAGTTGAAAAAGTGGGGTTTGAATCAATCTAAGCAGGTTGGGGCTTATACTTTAACTCATTAAGATTTACTCACCTGATACAAGATCATCTTGATATTTGCTCAGCAGAGTACATAGTGAAGGTTTGTGTAATGAGGGTAAAAATCCTACACCATGTGGTTGTCATTCCAATTTGATGAAACATAAAAATTATAAACCTGCCATGGGTACACAACAAACTAGAACAAAGACTGACTCTTGAAAGCTTTAATATCCTCCCACCAGGAAAGAATTAGAAGGAGTCTAGCTAGATTAAGCATAACAGTCTAAATTCTGCTCCTGACTACATGCATGCAAATCTGAAACAACATAACCTAAAGACTTATTTTGGGCTTAAATTGGTGTCTCTATAAGCCTGAATTTTGGCCAGCTTGGATTTCATCTGGGAAGAAGAAAATGTGTTTATAAAACCCGAGCAGCCTACAGTTTATCTGCCTTTAAAAAGATACACACTGTGTGCAATCCAGTAACAGACTTCCAGCTGTACTGAGGTTCTGAACTGTAGTGGTTAACATATATGGACAACAGCATACATTCTGCTAGCTGGAGAACAGCTTATTTACCATCTAACTCTGTATCTGTGCCAATTCCAAGGGGTCTGGGCAAGTTGGTAATAGGTATGGATTGTCCTGAACTTTATAAAAAGGGCGTATTTCTCTCCAAAAACAGCTAGCAAAGGCAGGCTGGTTAGCAACATGGAACTAAGAGGGTGCATGTTTTCATGGCTAACTTCAAGCCATCGTGGGCAAATTCCAGAGATTTATTTTCATCTCATCCAACACACAGTACTTAGAGCCCTCCCAGATAGTGATAAAGCTCAGGTACATCTCAGGCACCTTCTGGCAATGCCTGGCATTCCCACCTGGGTACAGGCACTCCTCGCAAGTGCTGAGTGTCTGACTTAGGTGCTGTAAATGACATGAAAGGCAGATAAATCCTCCCTAGGTTGCTGGCTGACTTGATTGCTCAGCTGTACAATGGAAATAATAGGATCTGACAAGGGAAATGTGAAGATAACAACAGAGACTGTGAGACACTCAAATGTTATGATAATAGATGTTGTACATGACCTTAAAGTAGATAAATATGAAATGAATTATTCACATATCTTTCATTAGCCCATCACAGAACCATTCTGATTCCAACACAGCTGCAATGACCTACACTGTTTTCAGCTGTTCCCTCTCTTTTTTCTTTTTTTTTTTTTAATATCTTGCTCACATTTCGTGTGTTTTCAGGGCTAACTTTTTGCTAAATATGTTTTATTCAAGAGTAAAAAATAAAAACTGTAATAACCTTTTATTTCCAATGAACTCCAGGAAATGTTGTTTTCCCTCTCCCCATTTTAAAACCTCCACCCTAGGAGTATATGTAGCACATGTGAAGAACGTCTGGATAATGAGCAATTCTGAGTCACGAATAATGCTTCCAGATTCGCAGTTTTGGCAGCTGGGAGTAGGATTCCCTGTTTGTGCTGTGTCCAGTCCTTTCCTTCAGCTTTTCCCCCTCAGAGGCCCTGATTCTGTAGACATATTTAGCAAGAAGGTCCCTTCATTTGCATGAAGCTTTACTGTTATCTCAGAACCACCACCACCCCCCCCCCCCCCCGCAGGAAGCCAGACAACCTGCTCACCACGGCAGGATGAGAAGGTTTGGCCTTCTTTTTCAATATTTTAGCCACTAAACCAGAAACATATGTCTAAGCACCTAATTTCTCCTGAAACCAATGACAGAGAAGTGCTAAGGCAAGTAAACAGGTGCCCAAGGAGTGTTAAAAATGAACACTTTCATATCTAATATGTGGCTCTTAATACCTTTCCATGCCCCACCAAGGCTGCCTCTGTCTCACACATGCTGTGGGGTGCCAGCTGCTATTGAGTGGTTTGCAGTGGTCTGTAAAATGATCCAGACAGCCACAGGGACTGATGGGAGCTTGGCAGCAGCACTAACATCAATGCATTCACTAAGGCTTCTTCAGATTTTAGATCATGAATATAAATTATTGCTGCTTTTTATAAAATAAATTGGCAATGTCAGCTTACTTTACATACAACCATGCTACAAAGCTGTCTATAGCATTTGTAGATATGGTGAGAACACAGCTTTTTAAGTCACACTTTTATGACTCGTGTAGATAGCTATGCTTTTGTTCACAGTTTCAGTGAAGAGATCACACCACAGGCTTATGGAGACCACAGGGTGAACAAACTAACCTAAGTCTGGCTCCTTCTAGTTAAGGCTCTGGTGAGGAAAATACGGAAATATTTACAGCCTTACAGTTTGTGAGTGTGTGAATATACGGAAAATGGATTTCCTACCAAGAATCCAGAGCAGCAGCCATAAGTTCTAAGTCAGTAAAACAGTAAGTCAGCTAAAGACTTCTTAGATGCAAATATTGTTATGGGTTTTGGAGAGTTAGATCTTTACTCAGGAAAAGGCAGTTTCAGTGCCTTTCAGGGTCACTGTGTATTTGGTCTTTGTTAAAGGAAAGGATATAATTCTACATATATGGACAGTTCTTGCTTCAGAAGATGTTATCACAGAACCACAGAATGGATGAGGTTGGATGGGACAATAGTGGGTCATCTGGTCCAGCCTCCCAACTCAAGTAGGGCCATCCTAGAGCACACTGCACAGAATTGTGTCCGGATGATTCTTGAATACCTCCAGTGAGGGAGACTCCACAAGCTCTCTGGATAGCCTATTCCAGTGCATAGTCATGCACACAGTAAAGAAGTTCCTCCTCATATTCAGGTGGAACTTCTTATGAATGAGTTACTGCCAATTGTCTCTTGTCCATTGCTTGGTACCACTGAAAAAAAGCCTGGCTCCATCCTCTAGACATCCTCTCTTCATATACTTACACACATTGATGATGTCTCCTCTCAGTCATCTCTTCTTGAGGTTGAACAGGCCCAAATCTATCAGCTTTTTCTTGTAGGAGAGATATTCCAGTCCCTTCATCTGAGCTTACTCCAGCAGCAACATATGTCTCCCTCGTACTGAGGCCCCTGAACTGGACACTCCAATTGTAGCCTCATCAGGGCTGATGTAGCGGTTTTAGCTAGGCCTCAAATTAGCAGGCTCAGAGAATCTATGTGGATTAGGAGACAGCTATCACCTGACTGGGTAACCAAGGAAATATTTCATACCAGATGACACAAACCTAAGATATGTGTGCAGCAGTGGGAGGTGTTGGGTCAGTTTCACCATGGTCAAAGTACAAGCAAGACGTGCCAGAGTTGTTTTGCTGCACTAGGCCTTGCTCCCGCTGCTGCCGCTACTTGCCTTTTGTTTGAGTTCAGGGAAGTAGAAATATTTTGTTGTTACTCTTTCTGTTTCTTGCTGGGTGTCTTTTGGGGTGCTTATAGATCCAGAGTGATAGAATCCCTTTTCACTGGGGAGTGGAGAAGTTATTTTTTGTTATTCTTAGCTTGTGTATGTTATATTGTAGTTTTACTATTCTCTTTTCTGTATAAATATATGTAGCTAGTTTAAGCATAAACTTAGTTTGAGAGTTTTTTCCCCCTTCTCCCTTTTCTTAGTCAGAGGCTAACTCTGTTCTTTGGGAAGTTGTCATTTTGCCAGCTCAACCCAAGACAGATAATGGTAGCAGAGGATGGTTTTGATCCATCGACCTCTGAGTTATGGGCCCAGCACGCTCTCTCAACCCCTGGAAATGCTCCTCCTAATACACCCCAGGACACCACTGACCACAAGCCTTCAATGATGGGTCATGGACAGCTGGTTGTCCATCAGAAACCCCAGGTTCTTCTCTGCAGAGCTGCCTTTCAGCAGGTCAGGCCCCAGCATGTACTGGTGCAGGGCGTTATTCCTGCTCAGGTTCAGAACCCTGCGTTTGTCCTTGTTGAATTTCAGATGGTTCAACTCTGCCCATCTCTCCATCCTGCTGAGGTCCTTCTGAAGGGCTGCACAGCACTTGGGGTGTTGGACACTCCTCCCAACTTTTTTTCGTCAGTGAACCCACTGAGGAGGCATCTGGTCCTTCATCCAAGTCATTGATGACTAAGTTAAACAATACTGGGCCCAGTGTTGCACCTTGCAGGGCACCACTACCAACAGACCTCCAGCTAGACCAAGTGTCACTGATTATGACCCTCTGGGATCAGCCATTCAGCCAGTTCTCAAAACAGCTCACTGTCCACTCAACCAGTCCACACACTACTGAGTTTGCCCATAAGGAAATTGTGACAGACTGTGTTGAAAGCCTTACTGAAGTCAAGGTAGACGATATTGACCAGCGATCTTGGAACCCTCTTCCCTGCAGGGGTCTCTTCCCATAGGATTCTTCCAAGAACATCCCTGAAGAGGATAAAGTTAGCCCTCCTGAAGTCCATGGTTACAATCCTACTCTCTGCCCTGCTTCCTCCTTATGCAACAGTGACCTCCACCACCTCATGGTCACTACAGCCAAGGCTGCCCCCCACCTTCACATCTTCAACATGGCCTTCCCTTTTTTGTTAGTTTAAGGTCAAACACCACACCATTCCTTGTGGGATCCTCCATTACTTGTGACAAGAAGTTGTCACCAGTGCTTACCAGGAGCCTCTGGGACTCTTTATGATTCATTGTGTTGCTTCTCCAGCAGATGTCACAGAATCACAGAATATTCTGAGTTGTAAGGGACCCACAAGGTTCATCAAAATCCAGCTACTGTCAGGGTATTTAAAGTCCATCACAAGAAGCAGTGCTGTTATTTGGAGGCTATAGAAGACTTCACCCTCTTCCTTCTCCTGATCAGGTAAAATAAACAATAATGTCGGCAGAGGAAAAGGACTTCACATGACAAGTCTTTCAGGTTTATGGTGAAAGCCATTTATTACAGACTGCACACAGTTTACATAGGGTTAAGGCTATGTTCTATTGGCTAAATTTAATCTCGCACCATCCAACTACAAATCCTAATTGGTTATAATCCATATCTCACAAGTCCAGTGTTTTAATGAAATCATCTTAACTGTTTTCACGTACCTCTCTGGAGTCCAGTGGGAAAGTACTGTGTGAACTCCTGGGGAGTGATCTCCTCCCTACCACTCAGCAGCAGCTGTGGCCTTGTTTATTCTTAGCCGGTAGCTGCTTCAGTTCTCACAGGGTCCATATAGGTCTGAATTGATCACCTTTCATTTTTCTGTACCTACAATCAGGCGGCCTGCAGCAAGCACCCACAACAATTTCACCCTCACTAGCCTAACCTATTCTTGCCTGTAAGTTCTTGATGTACTTGTCATCCACTCCAAGACAGAGCTCAATACATTCCAAGTGTTGTCTCACAAAGAGAACAACTCCACCTTTGCATCTTCCGGGTCTGTCTTTCCTAAAAGGCGTGTAACCCCTCAGAACATTCCAATCATGTGAGCTATCCAACCATGTCTCTGTAATCACAATGAGATCAAAGCCCTGTGATTGCACACAGATCTCTAGTTCATGCTATTTGTTCCCCATACTGCATATGTTGGTGTGCAAGCACTTTATACAGATACTTGATTGTGTCAATATCCAGTAGGAATGCAAAGGTGTGCTCCATAGTCCTGTCTTGTCATTACACCTTTGGCTGCTTGTGTTTGCTTGAGGTCTCTAGGTCTCCTTCTGCTACCAAGGTGATCACTACAGTTCTTCCCTTCCCACGCCTTATCTCTATTGAGCCTGGCTATATCCCAGTCCTCCTTAAAATCTAGTATAAAGCTCTCTCAACAAGCCCTAATATTTCTGAGCTAAGATACTTTTTGCCCTTTGAGACAGGTGGTCCTTGTTAGGTGCTACTCATAGATGCTAAGAGCATATGATTTTCCTCACATGATAATTACCCTCTTATCTAGTTGTCTGGCAAGACCAGTTCCCCCATTCCAATTCATGTGGTCCCTGATGCTGTAGGATGCTCTTACCTGCCAATTCAGTTCCCATGTAGGCAAAAGAGGAGGCATCTGATGCCCTTTGTCTCATGATCCAATGTGCCTAATTTTAACAGTAAGAAACTACAAAAGTTCACACAACAAACCTAAAGAAAAATTGAGGTCAAGCAATGACTCTGGTCTTGATTTTAGTCAGCAGTAAGGAAAGAGCATATACACACTGTGTAAAAAGGATCCCTTACTACTAGTGTGAAAAATATAATGGTATCCCTCTAAGTAAAATACTTGATGTCTTCAAGAAGTGTAAATCTAGGCAAAATAACAGTTAGCAAACACGCTTCATATGTGTTTTAGTTATTACTTAACTATTTCAGACTGAGAACTACAGGGTCAATACAAGGTCAGGCTATAACTGAGTCAGTCCATTTGTGTGACACAGCAGACCATGTATCTACTAAGAAAATAGCCAGGGAAAAGGGGCTCTGCCTTAATTCCTGACTCACTGGATACAGGCATTTAAAGTATGCAATACCTATCTACGTCAGTGAGTGATGCATCTGGCAGGGTGGACACGAAGAAATATTTTGCCCTAATTAAGAATTTTAGAGCTCCAAATCTGGAGGCTGGATGATATATCCAATTGTTTTCCATAAGATATTTCATATTCCAGGGCAGATCAAAGGTGGCAAACAGTATGACAACACAGCACATTGCGTGCTGTACTACACAGGGAAGGGCTCTCACCATTAGACAGCTGTAGCGTTCTACCCACTGCCAAGTCACCATTCTTACCTCCAAGAGAGGGATTGGAAAAGCTATGTCATTTGAGCACTTGCATTCTATATTTTAAGTTTGTCAGCTCAGTCTCACTGCTGAACTCAGCTGAGGGATTTCCACCTCTGCTTTTTTCATTAAGAAAATAAAGCAATTAAAAAAAAGTCAAAAAGTAAAGTTATTATAAACACATACTAAACTGGAAAGCAGGTTTTTGAAAGGCACAATTAAAAATTTTACATTTGTGTTTCAATGATAATTATGCCATGTGTCACACTGAAATACCACAAAAGAAGTTTTCTTGCTGTTCGATTAATGTTAGCACTGGGTGAGATTCAGCAATAAATTCCTGGCTTAGGAACTGCCTACATCTTAGACACTCAGTTCCAGGAGGGGTGATCCTGTCCTTCTAGAGTAAGTGCCCACATTCCCATAAAACCAGTTGAGGAAAGCTGAGACCTTGAAGCCATCTTGTAAGAGGTTCAGTTCCAGCCACATGACCTGTATCTCCACTGATCTTGTAGAGATCATAAGCACGTGGACCTCTTTCAGAAGCTGTTTCCAGCCAGAGGAAGGACCATAAGGAATATTCTGGACCCATGCCAGTCTGAGAGGTTTGAGTCACAGCTCCCATTGCTCAGGCAAGAGATTACACAGCAGGCATAAGCATGCACTCCTTACCTTCCAAAAAGTGCTAAAGTAAATGGGCTAAAAGGACAGAAGTCTCTCCCCTGAGAGTGGGAAAAATAAAATAAAAAAATAAAAAAATTAATTCTGCTAGGAATAAATATCAAAAGTTTTCATCCATTCTTAAGTTTAAATTAGATCTTCTGGCCCCATGTGTGTATTTCTTCTCAGGGTCAGGAGAGCATGAGAAAACAACCTTGTAAGAAAGAGGTCACTTCATAAAGATACCTTTTGAAAACAACCACAAAGCCATGAAAAATTACCAGATTTCTTCAGTTACTTATAAAAAATGTAGGCAGCCTCCCCATTGGAGTCACACAGCATTGGAGTTAAAGCAAGTCATGGGCACTTATGTCCTTAGTTTATCTGTGACCAGGTGTGGAAAAAGAAGTCAGGCACCCAGGAAACTTGCAGACCAGTTAGGGAGTTATCAAATTAATGCCCAACAGCAGTGATGGAAAAACACAGTGACTGCTATATGATCTGCAACATGGGCAGATGTTTTATATATGTCCCAGTTACAACAAGATTTTGGATACTGCCTTCTTGTTACATATTTATGTATATAAAAATAATTTATTTATATATCACTATTAATTAATTGCATTTTCAACCACATCAGAGATGAAGATACCATATTGGTAAACACTGTACAAACAGCAGTGCCTATTGCTGTTTGTACAGCAGTAAAAACAGCAGTAGGTAAGCTTTTTGTTTAATTTCAGGGTAAATTATTCTTAAACTCTGTTCAAACTTTGAGCATTTTACTTGTCTTTCTACAGATAACATTCTCAGCATGAGCTGCTTAACTGGTACAACTTGGAGGTTTATGGTATTGCTTACTTATTACTCTCGCTTGAATAAAATGGTGGTTTTTTTCCTTCCCAATAGCATATTGTGTCCACATATCTCTAGCATTCCATTAATTAGGTCTATATTGTATTACTGTTTTCAATGCTCAGGGCTAATTCTTTTGCATTTCACATGTAGAAAATCAGCTTAATCAATGAACAATAGAGATGCTTTATGAGTGATGCACAACAAAATATGAGAAATGTAAAAATTCTACTATAGAATTTTAAAATTAACATGAAAAAATCACACAGTTACCATGAAATTACCTGAGAACCATAAACACTATTACACAATAGATCAGACCATGAATATTCAAAAATATCGACACCTCCTGCTGTAACTTAGATTGAAACCGTATTTAAAACTATCCCACCAAATCAAGTCATGTGGTTGTAAATTCCTTGTTACAACCTGTAACATCTATAAAATGTTCACAAAACCTACAGACTAAAAGGATATTCTTTTCTGTACTACAAGGACAAAATTCAGAGAAGCTCTAACACAAAAATCATGAAGCCTTTCAGAATAATTCCCCTGGTAATTGTTTTTAATTTTTACCTAGAAACTGTCTTTAAATCAGTTGCTCATGTGGATTTTAATTAAGAAACATTAATAAAATTCAACACATTTCACACTAGGGTTGAACTCAAAACTTACACAATGTAAGTAAAAATATTTAGCTCATGACATGACAAAGCTCAAAAACTGGTGATTTAGCACTTAGACTTAACCACAAGTCTTGAGGGTGGAAGATAAAGCAGCTTATTTATATCTCATCACTAAAGTGACTTTCTAAATTGTCTGCCAATTGTCTTGCTTGTGTTTGTCTTACACACTGTAAAGACTGAACTATATTTGGTTTAGTTAGGTGTACTAAGTGGATAACCAAACTATTGTGCCACAGATGCCCAGTGACTCTAAAATTTCTGAACATTTATTTGGCATGTCTCTTAATTAAAATAAAATTCTCTATTAATGTTCAGAATACGAAAGGTGAAGTGGGGGAAAGAGAGCCAGAAAGCAGCCCAGCAAGAAAAAGGAGTGCAAAGCTGAACTGCTGTTCCATGCCTTACATTGTCTTGCACTCTGTAGAACTTAGAGTTTGCTAAGGTAACACACAAATATTTTCAATGCTATCCTTTCAGCACTTTTTCAGAAAGAAGATATAGGAAAGTCGGGGTGAAGGGAGAACAAATAAATGACAAGTTTCTTATCATTACAGACTTCTTAAAGCACTTTGTTTATTTTTGTTTTCTTTGTATAGAAAGGCTGGCTAGGTATTTTTAAAAGCAGAACAAATTCTTTTAAATCTCTGACATCTTTGGAAACTTTTTGTGTTTTGAGACCCTAAGAGCCATCTCCTGTATGGCAGGAATTCGGGTGAAGTTATAATAACAAACAGATTTTTGAAAAGCCTATTCTGTATTATTGCAAGACCATCAGAAAATGAAACAAAACAAAAAAGTACTGAATGGCATTGATTTGGTTTTGGCCTGAACAAAAGTTCCAGAATAGTTAAGGCAAAAGTAAACAGATTTAAATCAAAAAAATTGCACAGGCTAGTGTCCAGCTCAGGGATAAAGACATTCTCAGAAATATTCCATCTGCATGGAACATTCATTTAGGTTTCCACTGAAGTTGTGCAATTGAATTCTTCAGTCTTAGCCAAATTTTATTCGGATTGGAGGTAAGCATCACAAATAACTGTGTGTATTTGTGTGACAGTGTGTCCATGTGGGTTTTCAGGAAAAGAAAGCAGGAAAGCAGTTTCAATCAAGTTTCAGTGATGACCTACATATATTCCTTGAAAAAATGATGTGCATATATTCATAACTAACACTTAATAATTTTTTTTTTCAAATAATCAATACAAATGTATTATTGGGAAGAAGTCCTTGTTTCACATGATCATTGATCACCATATAGCATGAATTTATTTTTAACTTAAATCATATGTGTTAAACTCACTGGATTCTGTGGCACCTGGCATCCTGAACTCTTTTTTACTAGTTATAACTACAGCATAAGTTAGAAGAATATAAATAGATCTAAATATCTATATTTCCACAGCCTGAAAGCACTTAGATCCTGTGTCCTGACCAGGCCCCTCCTACAGATATCATTTGTCTGCATATACAAGTGAAAATGTGTTTATCACACCTACTGAAAAATCATGTCTCTATAATGCACATATAGGTAAAATTTCACTATTTTGTTTTTCACTAGTAAAAATAAAAAAGACATGTACAGAAAGTAAACCATGCAGAGCTGTAACTGGAGACTAAGCCATTCTGGTTCTACCTAAAAGCCTTTACCTTTTGTGTCCAAGTGTGTGACAGTAAGCAGCTCATGGCTCAGCACCCCAGACATACTTTATTATGGAGATAACTTTCTAGCCTACAGGATGTTCCTAGTACAGGAACATAGATGTAATTTGGTCTTGTAAATTTAGGCTTCAGAAGACAGTGTTCCCTCTGCTGTTTCTCACCCTTTTGTTCCCTTGTCCTCTGATCATACACTGGTTTTGTGTTCCCAGAGGTGCCACCAGCTTGCCTAGTGGCCTCAGCCACATCCTGACATGGATCCATTGGAACAAGCTGGACACAGGGCTCTTGGTTTCCTACTACAGAGGACACCCTGAAGCCCTCCGTGGTCGAGACCTTGGCACCTATAGCCAATACAATACCTTACAGATAAAGTAAGCATAGAAATAATACAATGTTGAAGCTGCATTTATTGGCGATCTCATGTGTCATTGACTGATCAAGGAATTGATTGAACAGGAAACATTTGTGTCCATTAACCCATGCTTTGCAGAAAAAGTAAAAAATTAACTTTGCCTCAGTTGATGCCACAGAATTTCTTTTCTAAGGACTACTCTTGAGAAAACCAGAGAATGAAAATGCATTAGGGCATAAACCAAACTGTGTTGCAGTTTTATGGCAGCTGTGATCTGTTGCAGAACAATCCAGTCCTTCTCAAACATGAATTTACTATTATGGTGAAGGGATGAGACATCATTGATAATGTTGTCCTCATATAGGGGAAATAGAAAAAGCCATTGTAGTCATTTTTAGTGTAAGACACATAAAACAGCTAAAACACGAGTCACTACCTAAACCTCTAGCCTATGCAAGCTGAGTAAGAAGCTGAACTAGATGGTGAGGGATTTTAACTGGAAAATGTCTATAAATTCATTTAAAATACATATTGCCTAGTAAAAGCTTGCATGCTTATGGTCATCAGTAGCCAGATGCAAGCAAAGAAACCAAAAAGGCAGTATTAGGGGGCTTTGAAAGAAAGTCAATTCATGGAATTTGGGGGACAGAGCACTGGCAGAAAAAAAAATGCTTTTACCTGTGAACATTGAAAATGCTTTGTCTTCCATGACCTTTATTTGGTTCCTGGAATCCAAATGTCTTTTGTACACATTGTAAATAAACAGCTTTGTGTCACAAAGTACATGGCTATATTACATATCCACTCTCACAACAGAAACTGTCTGCAAAAATATGAATTTTGGTTACTGACTATATAAAAACAGTAAAAATTGTGTTAGTAGTGAGATAATTTTTGAAGAGGAAATAAAAGATTTCCTCGGGAGAAGAAACATAGAGCTGAGATTCCTGTTGAGTATGCCAAAGTCCAAGATAGCTAAAGATACTTTCCAGTCGTGGCCTGAAATTTCACAAAATAAGTGAAACAGCATCTGGAAACTTCCCAGGAAGGATTTAGAGAAAACTGAAAAGAATGAAGAGAAACACCTCAGTCCATCGGTGACAAATTGAATTCATTAGGAAAAACATTTAAAAATGCTCCCATAATTCAGTAGGTAAAAAGAAATCAACAAGGTAATCAGCAATCTGGGTGTTGTAGACCAGAGGGGTTCCTGGAAAATAAGGAAGGCTGAGAAAGGTGTAGCCAACTTTGAACTTACAAAAAATACTGAGTTGTAGCAAGGACTCTAGGAGCAGATGGTTCACACAGAAGAAAATCAGAAGATCAGAGACCTCACTAGCAGACAGCCACCTCACATGGTGCTGAGCCAGTCAGAGAACTGTGATAAGACACAGTAATCACAATATTTCTCCAGTACATCTGTAACTCTCAGTGAGGAAAATCTGTATTGGCAGATGCTTCTATTTGCCCTAACTTCTCACACTTCATCACAAAGTGTCGGGATGAACTTTGAGGACATCATGATTGTCCTTGTCCTGAACTCATATGAAACTTGCCCAATGAGAAATCAAGAAGATAAAAGTAGCAAAATTCTTAACAAGTGACCAGATCTAAGTTTTTTGAAGTATTACTCAGAAATCCAACAGGTATTCTTTTTTCTTGATTGCAACTAACTAAGTTTTCCAAGAATAAAGGGATTAATAAAATGCCTCAAGCCCAACTCTGAGTCTAATGGGACAGTGAATAGGCTTAACAGCTGGCTAACTTTTAAAACATCAGGAGTGGAGCAAGTCCCAGCACATCCCACTCCTTGGTGGTTTATTAGCACCAGATTCCATCAGGGCACAAAACATACCCTAATGCTTCCAAACATTGGTTACAAGCTAAGCAGCAGCTGCAGAGGAAACCGCTAGTGTGGAAAAATGGCTTGAGGACCATTTATATTGTTCAGAATGTACAATCTCCAATTTAAAATAATTTTACAGCATTTGCTTATTACAAGGAGGGACAGACTAAGAAAATGACTGAGAAGAGAGATACAAGGTCATGTAAAAGAACTATAAAACCAGGCCACCTGGCCTGTTCCCTTGGGGCACTGGAGGCAGTGTAAAAGCCCAAGCTGAATAAGTATTAGAGTTGTGCAATTTTGCCCAGAAGAGCAGTAGCAAGCAAATAGCCAGATCCCACCATTCCTTCAAGTATTGCATATCCAGGCACTTGCTCAGAAGTCCATAGGCCAAGTGGACACCAGGAGCAGGAGGAGATGGGGGGGAACTACAGGTGAACAACCAGGAGCAGGCACCATTCTAGACCTCAAACCATATTTTAACTATTTGGCCCAAGGATAGACTCTAAAATTACTCACAGAAATATCCAAGAAAGGGACAAGGACTCACTAAGACCATAATCAAACTCCAGAGATGAATACAAGACACAAAATTCAATGCTCTGTTTGCAGTCACTGAAAGCAAACAGACCAGTTCTCTTCATGATTACTCAGGTAAAATTCTCAAGCAGTGGTTACACAGAAGTAAAATACGCAAGGCTGCGAGAGGAGCATTAAGTTCAGAAGGCACAACATTGATATATCATTCATCACAACATTTCCTTATCTTTTTAGATTGAGTGGTTTAATAAAAGGCTTAGTGAATCAAAAATAAACTCTTAACTCTGCTACCAGCACTCATAATGAAGAAAAAGTCTGTTTTTCAGGACATTTGCTTGTGTTTTATCAGGCAAAGTACTTTCTGGGTCACAAATCGATGACGCCCTTCTGAGGGGAACTGAGGGCCCTCTATGTCGGCCAGACCCATCCCACAGAGAAGTTTGCTGCCTTCCCAGGGCCAGGGTGAGGGATATTATCAAAAGACTTCCTAAGCTTATCCGACCCTCAGACTATTACCCGGTCCAGGTTGGAAGTGATGACATTAATAAAAGGAGTACCAGAGTAATTAAGAAAGATTTCAAGGCACTGACCCGATCACTTCATGGGACAGGAGCACAGGTAGTAATTGCCTCAGTTCCTGTGCTAGCTGGGATGAATGAGGAGAGGTTTAGGAAAGCCCAGCTTACCAACAGGTGGCTTAGGGGATGGTGCTATCATCAAAATTTTGGGGTTTTTGATCATGGGGCAAACTCTGTGTTGCCCAGTCTCGTCCAACCAGATGGGCTTCATTTATCTAGGAAGGGCAAAAGAACTGTAGCCCATAAGTTGGCAGGGTTGGTTAGGAGGGCTTTCAACTAGGTTTGAAGGGGGAAGGGACGGCAACTGGGCTCTCCAGAGATAGGCCTAAGGACATAGAGCCTGAGAATGAAATCAATGGCCCAGCTGAAGTGCATGTACACCAATGCACACAGAATGGGAAACAAACAAGAGGAGCTGGAAGCCATAGTGCAGCAGGAAAACTATGACATAGTTGCTGTCACAGAAACGTGGTGGGATGACTCACATGACTGGAGTGCTGCTATGGGGGGCTACAAGCTCTTCAGAAAGGACAGGCAGGGAAGGAGAGGTGAAGGGGTGGCTTTATATGTTAGAGAGTCTCTTGACTCTGTTGAAGTTGAGGTCAGCAGTGACAAGGTTGAGTGCCTGTGGGCCAGAATCAGGGGCAAGGCCAACAAGGCTGACACCCTTGTGGGTGTCTGTTACAGATCGCCCAACCAGGATGATGAAGGAGATGAATTATTCTACAAACAGCTGGCGGATGTCTCAAAATCTCCAGCCCTTGTTCTTGTGGGTGACTGTAACCTGCCAGATATCTGCGGAGAGCTTCATACTGCAGAGAAGAGGCAGTCAAGGACGTTCCTGGAGTGTATAGAGGACAATTTCCTTCATCAACTGGTAAATGAGCCTACCAGGGGGAAGGCCCTGCTAGACCTACTGTTTACAAACAGAGAGGGGCTGGTAGATGATGTAGTGGTTGGAGGCCACCTGGGGCACAGTGACCATGAAATAATAGAATTTTCAATCCTCAGGGATGTAAGGAGAGCCACCATTAAAACCTCTACTCTGGACTTCCAGAGGGCAGATTTTGGTCTATTCAAAACCTGATTCAGAGCATACCCTGGGAAAAAACCCTTAAAGGCAAGGGGGTCCAGGAGGATTGGACATGCTTTAAGTAGGAAGTCTTGAGTACAGAACAACAGGCTGTCCCAGTGTGCCGAAAGGCCAGCCAGAGGGGAAGGCGGCCGGCTTGGTTAAATAGGGAGATTCTGAAAGAAATCAGGGATAAAAGAAAGTTTACAGACTATGGAAAAAAGGGCTGGCTACTTATGAAGAATTTACAGATAGAGCTAGGTCATGCAGGAAAAAAATTAGGGAAAGAAAAGTGCAATTTGAAGTAAATTTGGCTATTTCAGTTAGGGATAACAAAAAGTCCTTTTATAAATACATTAATAACAAAAGGCGGGGCAAGGAAAACCTTCATTCTCTGTTGGACTTGGAGGGAAATGTAGTTAAGGAAGATGAGGAGAAGGCTGAGGCTCTTAACACCTACTTTGCCTCAGTTTTCACCAGTAAGACAGGTGGCCCTCAAGACAACTGGCCTCTGGAGCTGGTAGACAGGGAGAGGGAGCTGAATAGCCCTCCTGTATTCCAGGAGGATATAGTCACTGACTTACTGACATCACTGTCTAGAACTACCTGAAGAGAAGTTCTAGCCAGCTGGGGGCTGGTCTCTTCTCCCAGGCACTCAGCAATAGGACAAGGCGGCACGGGCTCAAGCTCTGCCAGGGGAAATTTAAGTTGAATATCAGAAAAGAATTCTTTCCAGAGAGAGTAATCAGGCATTGGAATAGGCTGCCCAGAGAGGTGGTGGATTCACCATTCCTGGAGATTTTTAAATGCAGATTGGATGTAGCACTGAGTGCCATGATCTAGTAAATGGACTGGAGTTGGATTAAGGGTTGGACTCAATGATCTCGGAGGTCTTTTCCAACCCAGTCGATTCTATGATTCTATGATTCTATGAAAACTTCTAATAAAATAGACAATCCAGTTCATGGAGTAGTGCAATTTTGGCTTTATGTTCCCATTTCTGACCTGCCTATGGAAGTCTGTCTTTGAGAGCAATTTGCTGGAGGGGTCATTGTTTAGAAATAGTTTTGAGAACAGACTGTTCATGAAAATGGCATAGACACATTGAGCTACAATTGCCTTCACATAATATTGTAACATAATACTTTGAAAAATCATGTATTTTCAAAATATTCACAGCATTTTTACCTCTGAAAAGCTAAATTGCTACATTTAAAAGCTAAAATGTGAATAATTAATTTATGGATCACATAAGTCTTCATAAATATTTACTTGCTTCATTCATTACAATCTTGAACATTGCAGAACACCTATAGAAAAGGATACATGAAACAAGAATGACAGAACAATCTTGTATCATGTGGGATATGTTTATTCCAGTTTACCTTTGCCTATGTAAGCACTGAGAAAAAGAAAAAATTACCTGAGAAGAGAAAGAAGTCACAACATATTATTATGCAAAAACTGCTAGTAAATTTAATTAAGTTGTGATTTTTTAAATGTTTTTTAGCCTTTAAAAGTGCAGAACAACAATTTTCTAAAGCATCAAAGCACATAAGCCCAACCAACATTTAGATATGTGTGCTACATAAGTCCTAGATGTTACTGAAAGAATAAAATAGAGTACCTAAGTAAATATTGGTTATGCTTTTAGTACTCACACCCAGTAGTCACCACTCTATACACTTGTCCAACATTTTCCCAAAACATTATGAGATTCTATGGTTCTGTACAAGGCAGTGAAAGAAGAAAAGTTACTTACAGCTATTCAGGGAAGATTAAAAAAATATTCCCCAAAAGAGTTTAGGAAGAAGAAATTATACATCTCTAAATCTGTGAACAGTACCATATTCTCTCTTAGCACTATTTTGGTCTCCTATCTCACGTTTATTTCTTAAAATTGCATTTTAAAAAACAATTCCTCATGTCTGGCTCCTCATAATAGAAGTTCCATGACAGCACAAAATCAGACTGCTGGCCAGGTTTCTGGATGTGCTGCCTTCAGTGCTTTCAAGTTAGACAGACTGCAATGTGTACACTTCCTCCACCTTTGAAATACAGGACTAAAGGGCAAGGTAAACAAAGACACTTTTTCTTCTCTTCACTCTTAGATGAGCTGGATGCACTCTTTCAAATGTGGCAAACTGGTCATTTCACCCCCCTGGTACTCCTTCCCCCGCAGTCCCCAACTTTCTTCCACCACAGAACCCAAATATGTAGCTCACAAAAGGCATCAGAGTTCCCCAGATAGTTTGTAAACAAAGTTCTTTGATATTTATTAAGGAATTTATTAAAATTGCCATCCACTTGTCTACAGAAATGAGCATCAGAACAACCATGTGAAAAGTCTTCAAATATCCAAAGATGTAAACACCAAATATGCAGTAATTAGGTTGAATTATGTAGTGACATTTTGACATAGTAGGTTTTGGAATAGTTCCCCTGGGGAAGTGGTTAGGCTTCTTGGAGATTTTCGAAACTGGAGTGAAATAACCCTTTTAAACCCTACTTACTTTAAAGTAGAAAACAACTTTTGAGGTCAAACCTAAATTGTAATATTTTGTGAAAATACATTTTTAGGCATGCTATTTCTGTGTTGATGTAGTATACTGAAGTGGGTGGAAAAACCCTCTAGATCATGTGACAACTAACTTCAACCAGCAAATAAGTGGGCCACTAAAAATTTCAGTTACAGAGTTTGTGGGTTTTGAAGAGCAAACTTGCCTGTTTCTTCAAAAAAAAATCTCCATTCTACACACTGACTTTTAAAATATGGTCTACATCTGTAGTAATGAGTGACAAGGAATTTGAGAAATCTGGTGCACATGTGGCTTGGCAGGTGCTTTATATTGAAAGGCACATGAGGTTTTGTCAAATTGTGTAGAGCTGCTCTAATCATAACGTCTGACCATCAGTCATTGTTTACCTTAATTCTATCATAAGCACATCTGGGTAACTCCTTAAAATAATGGTAAAAGGTAATTAGTCATGAATCAAGTTGGAAATCTGATAAAGTACTTATGACATCCATATTGGTACCAAATTAATTCATCATGTTTAACATTGTTACAAAAACACCAGAGGAATTAATAATAAATTGTGCCAGCATTTGAATGTGTTGCTAACATAAGGCCAAGTATAATGAATGCTTTTTAGGAGAAAAAACAATTACAGAAATATCTCAATAGCCTGGCAAAATCTTATGTCTGTATTTTGTTGTTAATAAAGCAAACAACTCTTTTTCATGTATTACCATCCTTGGGGGATAAGAGGAGAGTTAATTTTGTGCATCTTGTCCAGTCAGTTTCCAGGATAACTCTTGAGGCTACTTTATGAGACGTGAACAGTGTCCATACAGCACAGCTCCAAGCAGGAGGCAGCATACACAGTGTCCCAATACATAAATCCATAAGCAGATGGTTATGGCAGATCTGCTTCTTTCCTGTTTTTTCTTGGCACAATTGTAGCTAAAGTTGGTGAATCAATAGCTCACAGCAGCAAGAACTGACCCTATATGTCTGTGACAATACCACTAGCATGTGAATCTAGGAAAAGCCTGGCACTGTTAAATGGGCTGTATGCTCTAAACAAAGTTAGAGGTTTTAATCAGGAATAGTATGGTTTATTCATACTAAATGGCTACACATTTATGTGTTGTCTGTATAAAAGAGAGAGCAAATATTTTCATCATTCTACACTAACAATAGTTGCCCAGCATAAAGGTAAAAAATGTCTGCCACATAGAAAAAAACAGGGTTGTAAACCTGCTTATGAAAAGGAGGGGGGCAAGAACCCACTCCCTGACACATGTATGTGTGTGTAATGTGTGCAATGCGTTTGCACTGTCAACGTAGAGTACTCTCCTGCACCTTTCTATTTTCAATTATGTCAATATTCAGCAGATTTTTAACTCCTTAGTTCAGAAATCTGTTCTCCAAGGGAATTGCAGGACTCAGTACAATTGCAAAGACACAGGATAGAAAATAGCACAGACATTAGGGTCTATCTCTAGGATTGTGGCTGGACCCACAACTTCTTTTCCAGATATTCAGGCACCTCCTTCCCTAGTTTTTCAGCATTTCCATTTCTGTCCTCTGCCACAATGATATCTCCCTGATTATTTCCCGATTATCATCTAAATGCAGCCTGCCTTTGTCTTCCATCCACTACTTTCACAATTATCAGTGCTCCTCTCTCTTGGATTCCCAGACAGGGTCCCCGGATTTCCATAAATTTATAGCTTTGTAACTCTGTTTGTCTCTGAATGAGAGGTTTCATGTTCTTTAAGTTTCTGCCTGAATCTGCTTCAGAATCAAAATTCTGAAAAATCCTATGGTTTTTCTTTTGTGTTCTTCCAGCATTTATCCTTTTATTCTCATTTTTGCCACTAACAGCCCTAATTGTACCTTAGTCACTCATTACACCAACTTCCACAATCTTTTATCTTAGCCTCTTTCTCTTTGTTCTCATTTGCCCAGACTCATTTCGTATTCTCACTATTCAAGAAAACAGTACTCATCCCTTTGAATTTCTCACTATCCCTTCTGTTCCAGGGTGCAGTCAGCTCTTCAAAATTTGCATAAAAGGGCTGTGGTTACACCCCTGTACAAATAACGACTGACTCTCTCTCTGTGCTTTCTGACCTGCCCAGTCTCCTCCAACTGCTTTGCTGCACTCTCCAACTCCTAGAAGTACATCTCATACTTCATTCGCTCACTCATGTTGATAGAGCAGCTTTGTCTTCATAAATATGAACTTCACCTATTTTTTCTTAGCTCATCTATTCTTGAAATGAATAGAGGATCTTTAAGTGCAGTGGCTCTCCAAAATCTCTTTTGTCTATTTTTTGCAAGCCCCTTCTTCCAAAACATCTGCAACAACGGTCAGTCTCACAACTGGTTCAATTCTATATCCCTGACAGGCATATTAAAAGTCTCCTCTGTAATGCCTCTGTCTGCATCAGGTTGGTTGGGAGCTCTGTGAAGTTAAAAAATGCCTCATTCTGTGTCTGTGTATCATCATGCTCGTGCTCAGCACTTAAGAAGAGTGATTTATTTCTCCCATTTATATATTCTTGACTTAAAGACATGTTTTCTCACTTGGAATGTATTTTATCATGTGATTTGAAATTGTCATGTAATCATAACAATATGTCTGTAATAGCACGTTAAATTCCATGGCAAAAAATGTGATGTCATAATCATAGGATTTATATCTTTACTGGGGGCAGTCCCATGGTGTAAGGGAGACCACCCCGGACTCCAAATCCCAAGGTCATGAGTTCCAGTCTCAGTGGGGACTGTCCGCTGGCAGTTCAATGCCTCCCTGCCATCACATCCCGTCAGATCTCGGATGCTCAGCAGGGTCAGCCTCGGTTAGTACTGAGTGCTGTAGACAGTCCCGAGGACTTCACTGTCACTGTCCAAGCTCGCTCAGCTGTGGCAGATGGACCTTGGGACCTAAACGGTGGGGTCAATTCTGCGCACGCTGAGCCTCACCTAAAAAATCCACTGTGCAGGCTGGAAGGGCACACCCATGTGGGGAGAGCCCTGCCCAAATCTGTGTTCATGAAGTCTGGCCATACATACAATGCATTCATACATACATATCTTTTCTGCAAGAATCAAGCTGAAGAAGCAAATGGATGGAAAAAATCTCATTAAAATACCAACCTTTTCTATAATTGCAGTAAAAATATCAGTGGAAACCCAGACACACATTGTTTAATAGTTTTCTTTTTATGTGTGTTTCCTGACTTTTAAAAGCCTGCTTCTCTGAGTAAGTCCCTCTTTTGGGGGTGGAAATATATTTTAAAATAGCTGCAAAAAATAAGTGTTTGGATTCAAGGCTCTAAAATTGAAAACTATTGCCTCAGACAAATTAAATAGAATGGAAATAAAAAGGGCTACAATGCTAAGAAAATACATATAAAAATTTCTGGGCTACATTTCTCAAAGCTGAGCTGCTTCTGCAGCACTCTATTCATTAGAGTGCATATGATGTACTAAGGATGTACTCGCACAAATTATTTACAAGAACTGAGAAGTGATTAATAAGAGGATGGAGATGAAAACATCCTCTGTGATGTTTTTGCTATCAAGTGGGCCCAGCTTTGTAATCAGACATTGTCAAGAAAAGTAGCACATCCCAAAATGGTATGAATCATTTCTGACTTACTGCCCTCCCTCACTGAAAACATAGACAAGAAAAAACAAAAACTTATGAAGATAATACACCAGTTAAAGAAATATGTTCCACAAAATGCTTGAAATTTAAAGACAAAAGGTGTTTCCAAACAGATGTCCCTAAACAACTGGTATATTTCAAACACAGAAGTTTCATAATATCGTGATTTACACATTAAATTATTTATAATAGAGGTTTTTTTATTAGTTTCCAGAAGACTTTGCAACTGTAAGTTAAACACGTAGAAAAGGTAAATATGTGGAAAATTGTTTCCTGTAGACGAGTTTTGTCCCCATACTGATTATAACAATGTTGTTGGGTAGAACATAACCTATACTCTCCCAGCTTGCCTGTTCCTCCCACACATTCTGTTCTAGTCAGATAAATAAGGAACTTGCTCTTTCCTCACCTTTAAAGTAGGTTGGGAACAGACCACAAAGAAGGTTGTTTAATATTTGTCATTAGATTCATTTGGGGTTTGGGGAAAATAGTGTTTGAACAAGAAAGGAGAAAGATGGAAGGCCATACTAATACCTGAACTTGGCAAGGCCTCAGAGCTTTTTAGCATATCTAAGAAGTACTTGTTACAGTCCTTGACTGGTTTAGATGGCACTCCCATTCTTGGTGTTGCAACTTGAATGTACTACCATAGTCCTCCTAGGCCAAGTGAAACAATATACTGAGGACTCCAGGCATGGTTTTCAATTTGAATTGAAATGCAGACTGAGAATTTAGATATTCGCCCATAAGAGTTGTAAGACCGAATTCAAAGGCTTTAGAAGATGATATATAGATGATTGTGCAGTTCCCACCAACCAGCTCTATAGGACTTTCAATTTGCCCTATAAACAGCATCATGTGTTTCTGTGGAACTACGCTCAGTACAAGACAATGTTGTGTTGAATTAATTAATTTTTTAAAAAATAAAAATAAAAATAAAAATAAAAAAAAATAAAAATAAAAAAAGAAGTCTTCTTGTGATTTAAGATGTTCCAAGGAGTGGCATTTTGAAGGTTTGCAAAATTGTGTCTAGCATGTCTTTAACTTTTGATGTCCCCCTCAGTGCAAATCTCTGTTTGCTTACCCATTCAGATCAGCATTCTCAGAATCCTCTACTGGATTAACAGAGAACCCTACACAATCAGCTAAAGCCAAACCTCAGAAAAGGTTGCTTGTTCTTGTGACAACACAATAAACAATTGCAGTGAGCTGATGACAAGCAGTCCAAATGAGATTCAACTGGTCTGATTAAAAAGTAATCCTCAATGGCTTTCAGGAGATGGTTTTCTGTAACTCTCAGATGACTCTACAAAGAAATTAACACCACAGTCAGTCAAACTGAGATATGTGCCTAACACACCACTGGCATACAGCACATTCAGTAATGTAAAAAGTGGCCATACATCTTTATGTTACAAACATTTCCTACCTACATTTATACAGATATAAAACTGTTAGAAAAATGGAAGTTATTTGAGGCTTGTAAAAGAAAGCAGACCATATAATCTGGATTATTTCCATTTTGGACATATTTTTTTACTTAGTCCAGTATGAATGGTTTATATTAAAACATTTAAATATTGAAAGAAGTTTTGGGTTACAGACTGATAGTAGTTCCATAAAAACAAATTATTTTTCCATTTCTACAAAATTTAATTAAATATGTGAAAACAAATGTGTTGTGTAATATTAGAGTTATTCTTCCTTGACTTCAACAATAATGCAGGACCCTTATAAGCTGCTATAGACAAAATTCCTTTTCCTTTATGTGACTATATGGCTGTTGTACCCCTCTGTAAATTATTTCTCTGTATTTTCTCCTGGCTTCTCCCCTCTCTTTTCTGCTAAATTTAACTTGAAAATATTTGTAGCCTTTACAAAAGTGGAAAGTGACATATTGGGTTTTGTTCATTTCTAATCAACTACAGATTCAAAAGCATGTATGTAACTCAGTTATTATAGCAAAATTTCACTACAAGATACATCTAAGTATCCAGATCTCCCTTAAAGTATGACAGACAGATGCACAATCTCAAGTTTTGCCCTATCTCTTTCCATGCAGAGCTGAGACTTTGACCCTAAACTATTAACTGTAATCTTGCATTTAGTTTGACTGAAAAAAAATGCCAGTTCCCTGACTTAGAACCTCTGTTTGGCATTGTCACAGATACTTCTCGCCCATGTTTAGGCAAGATGAATCTGGACATCTTACTACAAGCTGGGACACAGTAGCTTGAAAGCAAAATAAATTTATGCATGGAAAAAAAATTGGCAGCCTCACAGGCACACCATAAACATTTCCTTCAGTATGTTCTGTTGTAAGGGCAAAGCATCATAGACATTTCTCTCTTCACTATTCTTTTAGAAACACTGTCTTCAACTGTGTTCCTTTTGGATCTTCTTTCACCTTTGCTCTTTCATGGCTAAGATGCTCATAATATTACATCACTAACTGTACCACCATCTGGCTTTTTGACCTCCAACATCTTCATCTCCTCTTTCTCCAACTGTCTCCAAACAGTAACTGTTTTTTAATGCCTTAAAATTTATCAACAGAGCACCCAAACAAAAAAAAATATTCTTTCCCCATTATAAAGTAAGACCAAAAGTACAATTGCCTCATTCCTGTCTATTCATTTCATCCTGTTTGCTTACACACCATTGGTAAAACACCAGACAACAGCCACCACCTCTGCTGTTAACTGCAGATAATCCAAGTTGTATCTTATACTCAGCTCATGGCTCACAGTCTCCTTTGAACATTGCACACACAGCATCAGGATTTTATATGCTTTCCATTCCTCAAATGTGTAACTTCTCTCCTTCTCTCTTCTCTCCTGCTTCAGTGTCAGTGCTGACAACATTTCTTCTTAATTGTCTTTTCTGATTCTCTTTTCATTTTTGCCTGCAGCTTTCCTTCCATGAAGCTCTTTATATGTGAACTCTGTCTGCCTCCCTGCCTTTCTATCAAAGCATTCATAACATGCTTACCATCTCTGAGGTCAGATTTCTGCTCTCTGGTTTTACTAATGTTCATTGATTCTTCCAGAATATTCCTTGTATGTCAAGTTATACAAGAGGAGACAGAAAGGTCAGACACATTTGCATCTCTTTTAAAAGCCCATGGGCAAATATCTTAGTACTATTGTAACTGTTTACTAGACTGGCATCTTAAACATAGATCTCTGAATCCTCACAAACCCACTTACAGACCAGTTAGCACTGATTTTACTGCATGATAAGAAATTTAGTTCAATTGTTGATTTTTTTCTTCTTTTTTTTTTCTCTCTTTTTAGGGAAAGATTATTATAGACAAGGTGATACACAACTTTACTGGACTAAACAAAATGCTAATTTGACATATTCACCTGGATGTAATAATACACCAGGGTACTTTTATCATGAACTGCCCAAAAATATCTGACAGTAAAGTTCAACTTTGATTAAACTTAAATAAACCAATACTTCTAGAAGACAGATACAGGATTAAGGAAAACTCAGAGAGAGGAAATAAGCAAATCAGTTTTGCAGGACTGATTTTCTTTAATGTAATGCCCTGAAGACAGCTGCAGGACAATAGTACAGTACAGTTAAATGAACAGATGTGTGCACCAACCATACGTTCATAGAGGTAGCCTTTTTACATACACGTCTGCTAAAGGAATAAGAATAGAAAATACAACCTTTCCAGTCCAGGAAAAGCTAAAATATTCAACCCATATAGAATGGCTGCTCTTTAACTCTTTATTAATGTAATAGTAGAAATGGAAAAGTTCAATTTATCATCAGCAGTAAGAATATCAGTCTGTTGTGGTTTTTACAGGCTTAATAAGGGATACACTATTATTGTTAACTTTTGTTAAGTTATTGTAAGTTATGTGAAAGTGATGTTACAATCTGACCTGTGGTGATAGTTTAATAGAAAATACAGGAGATTTGATAAAAGAAATGCCCATTAAATAAATACACTTCTGTCTGATTTAAATAACTAAAGATATTTATTGCCTTTTTAGAAAAATTCCCATTTTATATTTGTGAATCTCTAACCACACTGAAACTGCACATACAAATGGTATGAATCATGAGACAGAAATGGAAGATGGATGTTACCTTCTGTTTGTTGTGATAAGATATTATCACCTTCTCTAAGATTTATGGAGCCATATGAAGAAAACATTGTTTAAAGGACAGAGAATACAGTGACAAAAACCAGTCTCCCAAAGTTTTCAGAGTTCAGAACTCTTTAGGAAAAGTACTATGCAGCCATTTGCACCCACAACATATAACAGAACTCTAAAAACGCTAGGGTACCATGAATACCTTATGAAGTGTGAACACTTAAGGCACAATGACACATGATAAGCAGAACATGTTAGCTACCTGAGTCTTTTCCTGGTAAACCAACATTGAACAAGCAATTCTTCCATCATTAGCACTTTGCAAATCTGTGAAAAAGAATAAAATCTCCAAGCACGCAATAATCAGTAGATACTTAGTAAGCAGTAGGAATTTTCAAGTCCTATTAAATATGGCAATCTTTGGGGAAGAACTTTACAACATAGTCCATGTGGACGGGACTGTACTTACTCCACATCAGCAACTCAAATATAATGTCTCTAGTTTGAGCTACTAGACTAGGCTGCCTACAAAGGTACCTCCAAAGCGCAGTTTCTTCTGTCCTGAAACCATCACTAAAATGACTGCCCTCTTCCTCTTTCTCTCCTTCAGGAGGATAGCCAACTAATGCATACTAAAAGTCTGACTTTTTAAAATAAAAGCCTGGTGATATTAATTGCAATCATTGTGTGTAATCTATCAGGAGTCACTCCATGAATAATAAAAAGTATAAACAACTAGTGTGAATGTTAGAATCAGGAAGCTAATGCTCTCCTTTTGCTTGATGTCTGGCATAAATTGTCATCCCTCCACCAAAGTTCCTGCAGAAGGCTTGGTGTCCAGGATGATTGTGGATTTTATATTAAAATTGTCCAAAAATATTACCTTCCTATATGTCACACCACTGACAGTTACAGCAGAATCCCTTACCAAGAGATGTTCCATTCATCCCACTGGGTCTGATTGACTGTTCACTTATACCACTGTCAATAAGATAAAGAATGACACTGAAATTATACAGATGTCAAGATTAATTAAACAAACAGATAGAAACAAAACATAAGCAACACGAAAATCAGATTGATGACAAGTTTTTTCTTATGTTACAGAATTTCCAGCATTAGTTTCAACAGCTTAGTTCCTCATTCCCTTTTTATATTTTGGTCTCTCTTTCTAGCAAAATTAGACTTAACTAGTCTGGCTACAGTGTATATTACACCATTCTGTGTAGGTATGTGTCTGTGCATATGCATAAGCATCTGTGTATGTCTCTCTCACCAACTCTAGCCATCCTTCAAAGCCTTTGAAGCTATAATCCGGTTTAATTAACACACATGGCAGAGCAGAATTACTTTCAGAGATGTTAAGTTTTTATGAGCTTCATGAAAACAGAGAGCCAGAATGAGAAAATAGGTCCTATCAGTGTCCCTGGAAAAGTTGCAGCAGGAGTCTCTGACTTATTAGACACTTGGGAATCTAACCACAAAACACTGCTCAGTAAGAAAGTATTTCAGTAGCCTCAGTGTTTGTAGCCCTACTAGGAATAAAGTCTACTACCCACTGCTAAATTTTTCTCAAACCACTCTGAAAATGCCTAAGTGACTACAGATTCAGGTAGTAACCTCCTTTAGGGTAAATACACTGCAGAGTAACCTACTGTGTTCCAGAGAAATCAGCTAGGTAGGCAATCAGATTGGCTACTCAGAGAGGTATTCCTGAGCCAGCACCCAAACCAGCACCAGCAGACTGAAAGCAGACTGCTAAAAAGTCTTTTCCAGCACAGACTGGACTTTCCTGTAGGCAAGGACCATATCTTCATCAGGCATGTAAAATAAACCTGTTGCCCTGTATAGGTTAGATAAGAGCAATGTTAATATCACTGCCCATTTTAAAATTAATTCAGATGTACAATCTCAGCAGATCTGAAACTAGTTCTCTGCAACTCAGTTATCTTGTAGTTCAAGACTCTTTCTCCTTTAAAAGCACAGGAACAAACTGCAAGCGAGGAAGCAAAAAACAAACTTGTACAGCCATACTTCAGTGCTGTGGGAGAGATTCAGAACCATATCTTGGTCTATCCCTCCACGTTTGTGTTTTATCCCTCTGAGCTCAGGGAAACCAAGTGCCACATGAAAAGGATCAGCAGAGAGAAGCAGAGGTGTTAGAAGATACCTGGCCGTTCTCCACCTTGGTCTGTCACAACAGAGTTTTTGCCTCTGGGTTTTCTATAAGAAGAGATAAAAATTCACAAATCAAAAAGCAAGGGGGAAGGGGGGGGGGGGGGGAGCGGAGAGGGGAGGAAATAAAAACAGAGGAAAAAAAGAAGGGAAAAAAAAAGGAAAGAGCACCACCTTGGTTTAACTAATATTTCCTTTCCTACTTTTTTTATATTACACAATCAAGTGTGCTAGCACTAAAACACCACATCATCCATGCAGAGTAAGTTAGAACAGCTGTAGCCACAGTATAAGTGCTCTTGAACACATTGAAATTTTCCAATGTATCACAATTACAGAAACACCTGTGCAAAACAGCTTTCTTCTGATCCTCCATAAAAGTTAACAAAGCCCTCAAACTTTCTCATTTCTTACAGATCTGTACTGCCTTGAAGGCAGCTCCATGTATCTAAATATTGGACACTGCAACATTGTTCCTTTTCATGCTTCAAAACATAAATTGAAGGATATTGCAGGTGCAGAAGTTGATTTGTGACGCTGTTACTAGAAAATAAGGCATAAGACACACCACAACAATACTCATTTTCTTGATAAACTGTTTCCACAAACAAAATTACTCTCAAAAAAATTATAAGTCCAAATATTGTGACAGCAAATGCTCTTTGTGCTACACTATTTGGGATACTGTATTCTTATCTCTGCAAATACAACTCTCCCACAAGTACATGTGAGCATTGACTTGTTATGCACTGTTCAGGGAGTGGTGTTTAAATCGCATCTGTACGTTGTGACAAAAGCTTCAAGACTGAAAGCATTTGGCTTTGTTGTTATTTTACAAACACAATGCTATGGTCGCATTAGTTTTAGGAACTGCTGGCTTGAGTCTATTAAATTATTTATATTTATACTACCCAAAAAGTCTCTTTAAAAAGGATTGGAAGAAAGTCACCCTTGGCGATCACCATAGAAAGTGTGGCTGACTATATTCTAGGCAGAGCTCCAGAAAAGGGAAAAAGAAGCAGCAGAAATCAGTTACCAAGCCTAAGTGTTCAGCTCATGCAGGATGGCAGTCTGTAGATAAGCTTGTCTTACGAAAGATGAGGAATATGTAGTAATTACACAGCCTCCCAAGTCTTGGCTCTCAACAGCCATTCCCTGATGCTGGAAACTTCTCCATGTCCAAAAATGCAGCAAAGAAGGCTTTAATAATAATTTAATAAGAAGACTTTAATATAATGATATCTATTAAATAATAACATGTTCATTAAAAAAGCACCATTTTTGCAGTCACATAGATGGAAAGCTTTCCACCATCTCTGTTTACATAGCCCATTGTGAAAAACATGAGTTTTGGCAGACCAGGAGCAGAGAGTAAATAATATTACTAGACAAATTCAGGAAGCAATAGACAATGGCAAGCATAATTTGAACCACTTCTATATTGCTTATACACTCAAGAAAAACAGTTAGATGTCATTGTGTACAGCTCAGGGGAAGCATCTGTTCCAACTGCCTTGGTCAGCAAGTAAAAAAAAAATTACTGAAAATATTTGCTGTTATGCAAATCATATGGTATGCCCTCATGTTGAATATTATGTTTTGTTCTGATTACTCCATCTAACCAAGCATTTAACAGAAATAGAAAGTGACTGGAGACAGCTGATAAGAATGTTACTGCCTTGAGAAGGATTCTGTAGTGTTAAAATGTTAGGACTATTTTGTTTGGAAATAAATAAAACCAGCAGCCACAGTGCAAGCATATGCCATAAAATAAAATAGTATGAAGGGTGTAAATTGAATACTACTATTTTTCTTGCATTTTCTGCCACTTTTCTTAACCTTCATCTGTCTGGTCTATTTAGATGTTGAGATATGAGAATTAGGAGATGTCTATTACTCTAAATTTGAACCATGGCTGCCATAATGAGGCCCACAGATGGTCACTAGGCAATTTCATAACAAACAAAAATAATCTTATTTACTCTTTGTCCCCATAAAACAACGAGACAATTAAATTTAAAAGGCCACCCATTTTAAAAGGAAATACTATAACATAGCCCCAGGTGCGGCATTTTAGCAGCTCATGTGTCTTTGGGCAGCAATATCTACTTGCACTGAAGGGTAACAGATCTATAATCAAGTGCCCTCATGCATGTGTGTCTCCCAGCTCTACTGCAGCTCAGCCTTCCGCCACCTTCGGACACCACTCTCGCACAAACACAGGCTGGCAAGAAGTATAACACTCTTGTCTTTGGAACAGACCTTTTTCCCTTGCCACTGGAGAACTTGGGCCACTGCAGTCCCTGACTACTGGCACAGAAAGTGGGGCTGAAGACTCCCCTACTCTCTTACTCCACTACCACCACCCTGCCGTGGCCCACAATCACACTGCACAGCTCACAGTGACAAACAAGCATCACCGAAACTCAGAGCTCCAAATGTTTCCAAATAATGCTCCAAACATTTTGTGCTATACATCATAGCTTTCTCCACACTCCTTTCTGGAAAATTCAATGCTGGAAATGATCAGAGATAAGAATCTAAATGGCTATGGTCCCAGATTACATGTTTCCAATTCATTTTTCCATCAAAAAAAGAGTTACTTTTAGGAGTGATGAAAAGACATGCTTATTTAAGTGTTAAACTCATTACTACAAGGTAAAAACCCAGGCAAAGAATTAAGGAGGATTCAAAAAGCTTAGACTCTATGACAAGTCAAAACTGTTGCAGTTACATAAGGCAGATAGACCCCCTCGCTATAAGAGTGAGAGAATTGATGCATAAATCAGACACAAAGTTGACCACTGACTGACTGACTGCTTAAATGGAGTATCTTCTCTGTGGTCACATTATTCCATATTTGTCTGCTCTGGAGTTTCTTGATCCTTTTTAGAAGCTTCCAGTGGAGTTGATCTCTGTCAGAGGTATTCTACTGCACTCAGTCACCAGCCCACTTGGAATCATAATTTCTGTGTTCCAGATAAAGAACTAGATTTTTTTTCTCCCTTTTAACCTTTATCTTCATGATAGACAGAGAGAAACAAATAAAATAGGGGGGGTGGGGGTGGGAGGAGGAATTGCTATCTTTTATGTTTTTACATATTAAAACAGAACTATTAGAAGACAAACATCTGAAATAGAATCCTAATGGTGGCAGAGATCAAATATAATCTTCCAGCTATAGTATTTATGTTTCCAGTTTTAGTTTCAGTGGATAGAAAATTTGTTCCAGCATCACAAGCTTGCTTCCATTTGCTGTCTGTTGCAAACACTGGCCTGTACTTTTAGGGTGGATATTGTGGACACAGTGTGTGAATACATGTTGGCACTAGTTTCCCTGCAGCCACGGAAACACCTGCCTCCAAGTTAATTTATAATCTGCACCTATGGCCATAGGCCACTCTACAAGTTTATTGAAAAAGGTCTTGTCAAACCATATAGGAAAGACTCTGTTCTTTCTCTTCCTGTTCCACATGACATAAGTTTGGCATTAACAAGTCACATTTTTATGTCCAGCTTTATAGATTGTTAATAATATGTAAAGATATTTGATATGTAAGATCATGGGTCAAACATTTCTCACTCCACTCAAATGAATACTCCCACAAACTTTATTTATACAACCAGTCTGAGGAAGACACTCATGTTTTACCTACTCTGTAAAATTATTCTGCAGTGTTTTGAAGTGGGTCTCACCACTGCTTAAGAGTATTCTCATTAACTTTGAAGCACAATGGATCTCCCTCTCTTGATCTCTTCAGACTAAATGCTGTAAGATGAAGCAGAGTTGTCCATACATAAAAAGAAATCTGATAATGCAGTAGGACGCTCTGGTTCTTCTCAAGTATTATTCAGTACAGGAAAATATCACATCGCCTTCACTATTTCTGGGTTTAATGTATTCCATGTCACTCTACATAGAAAGGATTATGAAAATCCAGCCAGCCACTATTTCCTTGAAAAGTTATTTTATTTTAGTTTATAAATGGCTGTGGAGAACAGGTCTGTAAATGACTCATTGCTTTTTTACTCTAGACTAGGATATTGTATCTTGGCCCTGTACTAGATCTAGGTGGTTTGGTTTTGGATAATTATCAGGTAAGTAACCGCAATGTGAAATCTTCTAGAATGTTTGCAAATATCATGAAGAGTCATTATTAAAAGTATCAGGAATGATCCTGTAGATGATATAGGATAGTCTGGAAGGCACAGACAAGAACAGGTTGTTGTAGTTTTTCTCCACTAACTTGCACAGGAAAGAAAAGCACTCCATAAATTAAAGAGCAACATAAACAAGTCATTTAAATTCAAATCTGGATCCAAGCTGGAAGCTTAGCATTTAGCAGTGAGCCCATTTCAACACAGAACCAGCAGCAGAAATTTTCCATAGTATTTACAGTTTTATTGGGAATCAACAGATGGTGCTTCCATAAGGCCCTTTAGAAGTCCTGCTTAATGAAATCTACAGGTGACTAGGTCATACTGAAATGTTAATTTTAACTGTCATGCCTGGTTGTGCATTACCTCTGTAAAGTCTGTTCATTGACCAAGTTTCTTGCATTTTTTAACTGCTGACCTACCTGTAAAATGGGGCTACTTATGCTTCACTGTTGCACCTCTACAATGACAGCAGAGGTACTCCAAGTCTGTCATTCTGTATCTCTCAATAATTAGAAGAAAATGCATAACTACTTTGCAAGGATTCCTTGGAACCTAAAAATACTGACTTAAGCTACAGTGAGAGCAAAGTCCTGAAAAACCCTGGAATGAGTATCCCACTGGAAGATGGAAAAGAGCATCAGCAACTTGGGACAGAAAACAACTGGTGCTAGCATTGACCTGTTCAGGTGTAAAAGTAGGTGCAGTCACTTGTACAGCCACAATCTATCTTGACTTCAGGGCCAAAAAGAAATATTACCCTCACCTACACAGATGCTCTCACTTTTTCCTTTCCTTTCTGCCCCACTGTTGGCAAGTAGCTGAGGAAGATGGTCACAAGGAAAGTTGTTTGTGCAGTCTTTCAGCACACACCACCAGACCTGGATAGCATTAGGATGTGACAATGGGGATAGTATGCTGTCAAGGACAACCATGTGCCTCCTCTCCCCAGCAGCAGGCTCCCTTTCCAACACCAGTGCAGCACACATGCATCCTCCTTCATCCAGGTTATCAGACAGACAATTTCAGTGTTGGTGACTGCATTTTCCCTGCAGCTACCTGGTGCACATTCTGTATTTGACCACAGTGCTACAAAATAGTGCGGGACCAAACATTTCATTCATAATTACACTAAGATTACAACATGCAGGTATATTATCATTACTGTAAATTTACAGTGACCCAGAAAAAAACAAATTAAATTAGTTTCTTAGAATGACACAAGAAAGACCAGTAGGGATTTTCCAACTGTTATGTTCTATTTTAACCCCAAATCCGTCTGTCTTCTTTGCAAATTAACATTATGTATACAATGTTAGTCCATTTATATCCAACACCTTGTTGCTTAGCAGTGGATCCCTCAAGGTTTCCTTGCAAAATACTTAACTGCCTAAGACCTGGGAGAAATAAAACCCATTTATTTGGTTCCCAACTATTTCTAATGGGATGAATAATCCCTTTAAATCTGGCAGTAGATAATATAAGCAGTTAGTGGTAACAATTATTTCCTGAAAGTAACTGACCTGTGTACATCAAATTTCAGCTTGCCTTAGAGCATATACCTGGGGAAAGAAGCCACTTCATGAACAACATTCTTGTAGTGTGAAAATGTCTTTCAGTGAAACTCATTGAGAAAGGAATCAAGGAAATAGCTACAGACAAATCTGAATTTTCAAGAAAATGCACCTCCACCCATGCCCCTAAAAAAAGCTTCCTATAATTTCCATTTTTGACTTCCTTTTGGGATCTCTGCTGGTGGTTTTTATTTACTTACCTTACAAGGAATTCAGTTAATGAAAGTTTGCTATTTTCTGTTGTATCCACAAAAGGAAGATGGCCACCAAATCTCAGAAACCAAAAGTAAAGCCAGTGAGGCTTTTGAAGGAATCTAGAGCATCCACCTGTGACCCTCAATGTGACACGAGTTAGCAGGGCAGAGATAAGACATTGGAGAGGGCAACACATCTCATAGACCTCAGTCTGCAGGGTTCCTGTGAGCTTGACGGAAACACTCCTCAAGGAACACGGCAAAAATGCTCCTCAGAACTGCTGCATATTGAACATCTTTCTGAACAGTCTTTCAGGGAGTAAGAGTTCAGGTGCTATCAGAGTGGTCTCGAGGCAGCATCCCTGGTGGCATGCTGTTCGGAGAACACTAGACACACTTCCATATGCGATTGAAATCCCATTCAGATCCACTAGAGGGTTATGCCGAAAGGACAAGCACAAGCGGGCTGGTGTGTTTTGCCTCAGTGAAGTGCCAACTGTCCTTGTGCCAATACGGGGGTACGGCCTCTACATCACTAGTTTTTCTTGAAAGAGCAATTTAAGACGCATAAAACATCTAAATGTTGTCCTTTTCTTACGTCTATGTCTCAGCCTTCAAAGCTTCCCCTACAAATCTTTCTCAGCCTGAATTTGCTGCCTATGGAACAAGAAAATGTGTCTGATTGCAAAACATTACAATAAAAGAAGGTGCTAAACGATGCCTCTTCTCTGTTGTCGGCGGGGGTCTCTTTAACGGTGAGAGCCCCTCGCCTTTTCGCGGGTTTTCCCCCAGTGCACGGACCCGGGTTTCAACGACAAAAGACACTGATTAATTCTCAAGGAGATATGGTCAATGCTTCAACTTCATTGCGGAATAAACGGGATTGATATAGACTTCCAAACTGATCATGCACACAAAAACAATTGGCGATTGCCCAGTTACAACTTGCCACGCGCCCGTGCGGCTAAGCTGATTGGGTATAGAGTGGTACCCACGCGAACAGCCACGAGGAGCTGCAGCCGACGAGAGCCAATCGGCCTCGACTCGGGGTTGTTTACCCACTGCCAGCTCTCTCAAGGTAGCAGCGTCCTTGGCTTGCCTGCCAGCATGGGGCTAAGTGGGTTGTGCACAGCTAAGGCTGTAGCCAGGGCAGTCATGCCCCCTCTTTACACTTCTCCACTAGTAAAAGAACCATATAAGACATAGCATATTTATATAATAAAAAATGAATTATTGTAGAAGAGTGTGTCTTAAATCAGGCAGTGCATAATAACCATGTAGCTGAAAAAGTGATGTGTCCTGGTCTAGTAACAGGCATCACCTCTATGGGGTATCTTACCTGAACAGGAACACTCGAAAAAGAGAGGCAAGATTTGAAGATTATATTGTTTCTGCATCTAAAAGAACATTACTATAATTGAATCACAAATGTCGCAGCACTTTAAACAAAATATTAAAATGATAAAGAAAAAAAATTAATTGCAAATAAATCCCTTCTACCTGCCTTCTCTCCCCACATTCAGATATGTTTTTATCTGTTACCATTCTTCTGTGTGTCAAATTGTTACTGTTTTAATTTGGGGTTGAAACTTGTCCAGGATTTGTTCTCCTTTTTCTGTGAAAATAATTAAAATTCTGAAAAGCTCCAAGTACATCTTGGATATTTTCTCTCTCTCTCTCTTTTTTTTTTTTTAATTAAGGGTAATAGAGTCAACACTCTTATACTGCACTCTTATTACAATATCCTAGAATAAGACAAAAATTACCTGCAAATGTCCTGCTGCAGGATAAAGAGCTCACAAAGTTTTTTAGGAGGCTTAAAGATCTTGAAAAATATATTAATCTTTAAATAAGACAGGATAAAAATAATATTTTTATTTCATTTTTAAGTAATTCCAGACACTGGAAGTTACCGTGTTGGTATGCTGTCATTTTCTTCAAAAGAGTCAGTTACATTACTTGCACTATTGAATTCTGGGATGTTGTGGTTTAAGCCAAGTGGCATACAGAGTTGGATGCTTAAATTACTCTCTCATTGTCTAGATTTGTTATGTCTCATCTTTGAGATACTTCAGAATGAATTCTTTTAAGAATTTGTGTTTTACTAGTAGCAGGTTACTAAAGTATGCTTCAAAATTGTGTGGGTAAAGCACTCACTTGGCTGTGAATGTACTTTCTTTCCACCTACTGGATGTGAAATCGGTTTTCATTTAGGTCTTCTCAGGAGTACTTTCCTTTATTCTGTTTTCCTGTTATTTCACTAATAGGTAAACTACACATACATTAAAGACATCTAAGAAGAACAGAGCTATTGGAATTCATCCTCAGTCCTCAAGAGGTCTCTCTTATTTTATGAATTCTTTGTAGCTATAAGTCAGCTTGGAGTAGTGAACATTGCTTCAAATTAAGATGTTTTCATATTTTCAACTGTTCCTCAAAATCTCCCTTACTATCTTTTTGCTGCAAAGAACCCTTTTTAAATATTTTTCTCTGCCAAAATACCATGAACACCAATGGAAATTTAATAGCACTAGTTCAGTTTGATTCTTTACTTTACAGGTCTCTCTGTAGGTTCTAATCATTCCATTATTTACCCCTATGCTATCTTTTCCCTTCCCTTCCCTCTCCCCTGCTCCTCCACCAAAAACTCTTAAGTTTTTGTAAATTGATATGAAAAAAAGTCTTTCTCTGAAAATCACATTTCCATAAAGTAGTTTACTTTTGCTATTGTGCTTTCATATCACAGCCCCTTGCAGGCCTAAATTTCCCACCTGGAAAACCTAGTGTTTGTATCAAGGATACAGATATTCTTAAAATGCTAGATGCTGGAATACAGACATCATATCACAATCTCCACTTTAAATTCTAAAAAATCATTTCCAAAATGTCATTGATTTGCAGAAAGACCTGAAGATGTGTTTGCCATGTCATCCAGAAACCAGAGACTATGAAAGAAAGATAACTGAATAAAACCCCACTTATTTAAGGTGATTTGTTTGAGTCAAGCCTCACAGTGCATTTACATTCAGAACACTTGACCTTGGTAATGCTGCAGCTCACGAAGGCTAGCAGCCTTTAAAAGCAAAGATTCATGAGAACCTTTGATGAGAGGAGAGAGGCCTAGGGCACCCTCTACTTAACCATTACTGTCATCACTACAAGAGGGACCTGTCAAGGCTCACAGATTTGCTGGGTTTGATCCTACGTTGTGAATAGCACTAGTACAGCATTCAGATTAGAAGGCATTTGGGTGCTCTGACAGATCAATTTTGTAACTTTTCCCATTTGAAAATATGGCATTCTTTATATACAAAGCTGGAAAGGATACTACACTGCCTTCTCACCATCACCACCACAGGATTTCATCTTCTCCTTGGATTCTATAAAGGATGCTTTAAAACTTCAATCAGCTCTACAAGATACAGTCAATGAGTGTGATGAGGGACTAGAAGCAAACTGAGTTTAGTCTTGAATAAAGGGACTTTTAAGATTGTGCAATTAGGGTGGAACTATGATGGTAGAAAAAAGGAATAATTGGACTCTATGCCAAACTACTATCACCTTCTACTGCCTGTCAGGAAAGAAAGTGACACAAACTTGATGAGCAAACCTCATAATTCTTTCACCTTAAAAAAAAAAAAAAAAGAAAAAGGGAACCAAAGGAAATATATTAGATATAAAGAAAAGGCAGCAACCTAATATAGACCAAATCCTGAATGAATCGATGAGGCATTAATGAAACAATGCTTCTTTTAATAATCAACTTTTCTTTATCATTTCATATTTTAAAACAGGGAGCCAATTCAAGGATTTTTGCATACATAAATAACACCAAATAACACTGCAGCACAAAAGCATAGCCAGTGAAGACATATTTAATTAAGATCTGGAGGTTCTCCCTGATGTTCCACAGGCTGTCCATATGCCTTTGGGCACATTGTTTTGTTCTTGATTCAGTTGCCTAAATAAAGACATTTAATGTCCTTTGTAAAGTCTAAGGTTATTCGTACAGGGCTAGCAGATGTATTGCCACACACTTCTAGAGCAGTAGGCAGTCACACATGATAAGTACACAGGCTGGGAAAATGGCTAAAGCCTTTTTCCTGACTGTGCCTGTCAAACCCTCTCATCTGAGGTGCTTACTCCTCCTGCTCCCACAACAGTCTTGTACAATGACATTGTAAAGGCTGAGCCAGCCCTCAGAGTCAGAGGTCCTACAGACATCATTCCCATTATGATGACCAGAGGAAACCAGAGCTGATGAGGTTGATCATGAGATGAGGTGACGGTCAGGGCAAAGACAAGAAAGCAGAAGCTCAAACCTATGCCCTGCAAACCTATGACTGAATGTGCTGCCTGGCGTGCAGAGGAGGCACTACTACCTCTGTTTCCAGACATCCATCTAACTATACTATACTGGCAGTCTTGATATCAATCCTTCTACTCACAACTTCTGGCTCCTCAAGTCACCTCTTGATCAAGTGTAGAAGTGTACGTGAAGTAACCAAGTTATTGGTTAGCAGTCACAGGAAACACTAGACCCCCTCCTTGGGGGAGCATTATGAGGGTTGGTTTCTTGTAGCCTCGTTATGCTGTGTGCTGAAGGAATCTGCAATGATATGGAACTTCTCCTGGTCCTGGATTAGCAGTGCATTAACCTAGGAGAAGTGTGTGCTCTCTGCTTACCCCAGCCATGTGGTCTCTGAGAGCCCCCAAAAAGGACACACAGGGACCACCGACAAAGGCAGGAACAAAGAGGAAGTTTAGTCATGGGTCCAGGTTTATATGGACTTTGGAGGGATACAAATTCACCAATAAGGGACAAGAGGGGAGTTTGGATTTGTGCCAATAGGAGTAAGGGGATTTACATTCAATGGGAGAGGGTTTCAGGTAACATGAGGTCACTGTCCTTCTCCCAGTCCCCTGGCCTGGCAGGGGGTTATGGGAAGAAGAAGCAATGACAATGCAGTTTTCACATTTAGTACATTCAAACCACATTAAAAACATCAGTTGTTAAAGCATTCTCAGTGGCTGGTGTATTTTCTTCATCAGCCCATTTCTGACATGACATTCTCCAAGCCATGTATTGAGAATGCATTGCTACAGAGCATGAGAAGGACATAAGCAAATTTTTGTGCTGCTGAATTGGCACAGTACATACTGTGAAGCCAGCAGACTCTGAGCAATCCACATAGGGCCTCCACTGCAAAAAATAATGTATTAAATAGGTCCCAAAACAAGGCATAAATTACACTGGACTCTTCCTCCTTCCCATACTGCTAGCTAATATTTTTAGTCATATTTATTGCATAAAAATCTGACTTCTAAATAAGACTTCAGAAGTCTACAGATACCACCATTTAGTGGTGCAATAAGACAAGTCTAGAGAGCTACATGTAGTGCCATTTATTCAATACAGCAAAATAGTTTCAATTTGTATTGAAAATTAATTTTGGAAATTCACTGTTGTTTTTGTGATAGCACAAATGTGCTTTTTAATGGACTGAAAATTTTGATGACCTGTGAAGAGATGAGACACATGTGTGATTCCATACCATATCCTGAATTACACTAATTTTCTGCTCATAAAAATAAAGCAGCTCATCACAACTGGGAAAAAAACTTTGCTTCCATCATAGGCATGACCTTAACTTCTCTAAAATTCTTTATCACAGTTAGTCTCATTTAGATCATTTTTTGCTGAAGGCTCTGTCTAGTTCATTTCTTTCATCACCAGTATGTATAACACATTACTAGAAGGTGACATTTGAAGTATTTGGAGTTTACCAATATGTACCATGTAGGACAATTTTGATAATGTCCCAATAAGCTGGCACTGACTAAACAGCAGTCCACAATTCATTTGGTTCCATTAATGTCTGAAAATAAACCATTAAAACTGATCCTCTCCCTTGATGGGCAATAAAGTAAATATAAACCTCACAATAAGAAGTTAATGATCTGTCCCTAACAAGGTTGTAATTTTGATGCACTCAAGCACCTACTCTCTCAGTCTAGAAACATGATCCAGGACATCACCAAATACATACAATGAGCTGGAAATGGTACATTCGTTACCCTTTTTGCCTTGCTATATTCAGCTTGTCACAGTCAGCTATGGATGTCATGCTTAACAGTGATTTTTATTCCATTTAAGCTCCAATCCAGGACCTAGAGTTGAACAAAGCCTTTTTTGGATTAGAAAGTTATGTGACTCCATGCTTTGAATGAATCAGAAATGCTCTCCACAATAACTTTAATAGAATCAAACTAACAAGAAGTAAAATAAAGTAATAGCAAAAAATAAGTAAATTTTCATGATAGTTATTTACACACCATGTCTGTCTCATTTTATCTTTGGTTCAGTCTCCAGTACTGGTTCAACTGCAACTGAGTGCCAACCGATATGTCTCCTGAAGTCTGCCACACAAAATGTTTCACAACTTAAAAGTACAATATCCATATATAATCCCTCCATTCCTAAATGAAAAAAATTACTCCATGCTCCTCATCTGTAATTACAACTTTAAATATTGAAGTTTTGTCACCAAGAATGACACAACTTCACTTGGCAGAACCATGGAAGTAGAAGAGGCAATTTGCCCAACAGGAAGCTGGATAAGAGCCATTCTGCACTTAGCATGACTTAAGACAGCCAAAGACTGAAATGGCCTCTCAGAGGCTGTTCTTATCACACACCTTTGCCTTCTCCATGCTCCCTCTGACTATGCCACTTCTTAAACCTTTATGTGGAAATGCGGTTTTTAGAGCTGGTGATACTGTCTTTCTGGCATTTAGGCATTTCTTTAAAATAGCATCCTAAGCACTGTTTTATGGCAGGTTTCTCACAGTAATTACATTTTATTTCCTTTTTTTTCTTTAAGTTTTCAAAAATTCATTTAGTATCTATGTCAGAATTCCTGTTGCTGCTGAAAACACTATCCCAGTGAGGGGAAAACCTTTTTCTGCCCTAGAAATTCCACTGTCTGCTACACATTTCTAATTGGTTTGTATTCTCTGAAATAGAGGAGTATTTGATCAAGAAATCAGTAAAGGAATATATCAGTAGACTCCTTTTTAATTTTTCATTTCACTTTCTCAGGCAATTAATGTTTTTAATAGTTTCCTTACAGTTTTTTCCAATCCCATTTTCTATTGGAATTTTGTACTTTTGTCCAAGTTTTCAATAACCTGGAAAGATTTTGCAACTTGTTTAACAACCTGTTTTCATTCCACTCACACATTAAACCTCTTCTTGCCACATCACATCCTGTTTGCAATGGTAACTGAATAATAAGACTGGCTGCACTTCCTCAGTGCTGGTTCATGGTACTGCCAATGCAAGAGAAGAAAATATCTTTGGAGTATCCATGGCAGCTTGTCTGGTTTGGACCTACAATAAGAGGTAAATATCTACCAAACTGTAAAGCAATATATAATTCTGTTATTACACCCTAAACCAACAATCAAGGGTAGGAAAGGGGTCAGTTTGGCTAATATCACATATATGTCAATATTATCTGACATAGAACATGCCACCTCTCTACATGACCTTTCTGCAGTATGAACTGGAATGAACAGTTTTACCAGTGGTATTTATTAGGTAAGATGCCTACTGCCTCTTTATTAAATCCACTGACCACTATCTGAAAACAGACATCTCCTTTTAGGTCAACTTAAAGAAATAAGCCCACTGTTTAACATAAGTGTGTTCATCTAATAAGCACAACACTCACCAATAGCATGCAATGCAAGCTCTGAGTTTAATAGTCTCATTGATGTGTAGGAATAATTTCAGTGTAATAGCACACATACACACTACCTAATATTAGAATTCAGTTAACATGTTTTTAAACCTTAAGTTTTATCAGGAATTAGTTTGCTTGGTTTTCATGGAAAAGTCTTGTTCAAATCAAGAAATGAACTTTTGTAATACAATTTTTCATGCTACTTTATGCTAAGAAACAATACATGAATTTCTACTGGAGTGTTTGTTGAAGGATTATATTGCCCTATACTTTAAAAGAAAGGCAGATGGAAGGTAAGGTTTCCAAATGGAAAAATGCATTGATACCCAGAAAAGTCAGTAAATCTGATATCAGTGAGGCAAATGAGGGGAACCTTTGTAAAAGCAGAGTTTTCCAGAAACAGGTCCTTCTTTTTGTGATAATGAGGACAATCAGATGGTAATAAGGAAGCTAACAAGTCTTCTCTCCTACCAGAAGAGGACGTTCTACCTTTATTTGAGTACTTGCTCTGTGAGAGAGGCCAGTTTTGTGAGAAACCACATGGGATGATGCATACATACATTCAAGACCACAGGAGGGTGTTCGAGTCATTTTCTGCTCCCTTGAAGGTGAGATTGGGGATTGCCAGGATAGGCCTCCCCATTTTCACTTGTTCAAAATCCAGATCCCGTCCAAATAACCAATTTTGGCCTAGGGTCATATCCATATCCTTGAAAAACTTTATTGCAGACATGTTCCTTGTCAACAATGTGGTTCCAAGCTGGTCCATTCTTGATACAAGCAACTGCTCTTCTTTTGAGAGGGAGTGAGGGGAAAGGAATAAAAGGAAATAAATTATACTAGTACAGTGAATACTGACTTATCACAAAATAAATACGCCCGATAGGTATGTGTGTGTGTGTGTGTGTGTATATATATATATACATATATATATATGTATATGTGTATACACACACATATATATGTTAATAACATATGTTACACAAGGTTACACTTGCAGATTATTTTTCTTCCTTCTCAGTATTTTGCTGCAATTTTCTTCGGAGAACAGCCACTTAATATTTTGGATTATGGAGTCTGCTGTAGGTATATTAGAAGTAAGACATAGAAATATATTTTATGTAAATTGGGAGCCAAATCTGAATTTTCTAAAAATTTGAGATGCTATTATAAAAGTTTTTTTTTTAAATGTTTTATTATTCCAAGAACAGGGCCAGCTGCAAAGATTGTATTCATATCCAAACCCCTATATTAAAATTCATATACTTCTTGGTAAAAAGAAGTTTTAAAGCCTGTCAGAATGAAACCAACATTTTTTTTGTGTGCTGCCTGACAATTCAGTTATAGATTGACTCTATTGTTTTTTTGGCCATTTAAATATGATTGTTGACAAAGCAGAAAGGGATGGGGGATTCATAAAGGGAAGCACACAGTGAGAAAGAAGAAAGCATTTCTGATTATACAATATAACCCTGACATGGTCTTACTCACAAACTCAATATTTAGCATTCAAAAGAGAAAACAAAAAGAAAAAAAAAAAGGAAAACAAAAAAGAAACAGCAGCTGTTTCTATGTGATGTCAGAGAACAGGTGTGATACAAATCTCCATACCAGCGCAATCATATTGATCTCCTGATGATGCATGCATGAGGCACATGTGCAAACCTTATCGACCTATCCAGCATTTCATTTCCAGGAACATGGCCTGAAAATGCCTCTCTATAATTGAAAACATTATCAGGATAAACACCGTGTTGGCCAATTACTAAAAAACATACACAAACTGCACACGGGAAGGTGAGTCTGACTCGCCACCACCCACGGCATCGCAGGAGAATAGCCTCCTGCGCACCCCGTGTTGCCGCGGCATCCCCTCGGCTGTCCCCCGGGTCACCCCCGGCCCCGCCGCTGCCCCGGGCGGGCCGTGCCGCCTCCCGGGCTGTGCATCGGCGGTGACGGGAGCTCCACGGGGCTGGTAGCGAGGGGACCCTGGGAGGGGCGCCCGAAACGGGGCGGCGAAGGCAGCCAGGCCCCCGGACCCCGGCCGCGGCGAGCTCCGCGCCCCGAGCCCAGCCCGCTGCCCCCCGCCTCTCGGCTGGGCCATTCCCGGCGTGGGCGCCGGGGGGACCAGCCCCTCAGGGCATCTTGCTCCCGGGATCCGTCCCCTCTGGCGGCAGAGGCGGCTCGGGGTTCGGGGTGCCCGTCGGTTTGTGCGCGCCGCCGCCGTTAGAGGGCACTACGCACCCCTGCATGAGCGCGGCCCCGCGGCTGGGGGAAGCCGGGGGCAGGGGGAGAGTGGCACCAATTTTGGAAAAGACTAAAAAGGATGTGGAGTCCTGGAGCTTCTGAAGTGCTCAAAATGCCCGGGCGATGCTCAGGACCAGGATAATAATAATAATGATAATAATAGTAATAATAATAATAATAATAATAATAATAATAATAACAATAATAATAATAATACAAAAAAATGCAGCGAGGTCAATCATTTACCAGCCTGCTCCTTAATGCGTGTGACCGCAGGTGGTACCGAGGGACATTGTGATTCATGCCCACTTTCAAAGCGGGACCAGGGCCCGGCCTGAGGCACCCAAACAACTGTCTTCTAATATTAGCACGGCTGTATTTCTGGATCTATTATAGTCTGTCCAGACAGATCCCATTGTAATGGGATCTTTTATTAAAAGATTAGCACTATCTCCTGCAGTTGGTGGAAAAAAATCTGTTATCACTGAGTTATTTGCAGTTGTGGGGAGGGGGCGGTCGGGAGGGGGTGGCGGGGGGCGGGAGCGGGGAGGAGGGGTGTGGGGAGGGCCGGGCGGAGGGCGCGGGCGGCCGCGGCGCACCGGCCCCTGACCCGGCACTGTCCGGGCATTCCTGTCTGCATACTTCGCAGTCTGTTGTGCTTTGGTGGCTCAGAAAAGCGAAAGAATCGAAATTTAAAAGGCAGCTTTTGAATAAACAATACCATTTTCCGTTAAGTAATCGTTTTGTATAAAAGGAAATATCGCCTACTCAGTTTCATTCAGCGGTGCCAAAAAATGTTATAAATGAGAGACCGCCAACTTTTCTAAGGGGAGAATAATGCCAGACTGTGCTTAATAAACTAGTGCCCTAGAAGTTCATTATCGATGTCGCAATCTTTTCTGATTCTCAAAGGAGACCGCCTACGTCGCCCCCTTCCCGTCTCGTCCTCCCGGGCTCTCCCAGTGAAAAGCCTGTCAACTCGGGCACGGCCCTAGGTATTAAACTTTTAGTCGGTTCTGTCTCTTGGTTTTCTTGGGTTTTGGGGATTTTTTTTCAGGTTTGGGGTTGGTCGATAGGGGTTTGGGGTTTCTTTGGGCCGAGCGAGCTGTCCGTCCGCCATCCGCCTCCCGCCAGCCGGCCGTGCGGGGAGCGGGATGTTCCTGCGCGCCCACTTCGTGCGGGGACGGCCGCGCCCGCGGAGCCGACTGCGTGTAGGCAGGAGCCGCTCCGCCCTCCGGCAGCACCCCCAGCCCGTCGTAAGTGGGGGCCCGGGGCGCCCCTGGAGCGGCCGCGACCCCCCGAGGGTCTCCGGCCCTCCGCGGCGCTTACGCGGCAGCGGGCGGGTCCGCGGGGAAGGGGCCGGGGCCGCCTCCGGCCACTGCCTCCGCCGGCGGCTCGGCGGCTCGGCGGCGCGGGGCTGGAGCGGGGCTGCGCGGGTGCATGCCTGTTTGTTCGTGCACCTAGAGCGGATAATTGGAAAGGGTTTCCAGAAGGTGGAAAATGTCACCTGATTCACACTGAACTTTTTAAATCTCCCCACCCCCGAGCAGACACACACACACATTAGGAGACCGCCCACCGCAGACAGCTAGGACCCCCGTATAGATTTAAAGAGAGACTGCATTCAGAGCCTGACGTTCATTCAATAGAGCGATCATAAGCAGGCTGGCTAGTGCTCGCTCCCTCTGTCTACTCCCCCTCACGCTCTCTCTGCGTCTCGCTCACTCCCTGCTATACTGAGGATGTTAAATCAGAGAATCCACCCGAGCATGCTCTTACTTCTGATGTTTCTGTGCCACTTCATGGAAGATCACAGAGTACAGGGTAAGACCAGATTGTTTATTCGCAGATATGTTTCTTTATTATTACTGTAGTTTCCTGTCTTTCGGGCACGGTTTAGTTTGCTTGTGGTGTTAAACGCCTCTCTCCAAGGTCCAACAGAACAGAAGTTTAACTGTGGGCATGTGATTGCTTTGTACCAAGGTGCAGAGGTGTCATTTAGATCCCTTTTTGATCGGATCTTCGCACTGCTCTGCGAAGGCACAGAGGACAGATAAGGATGTTTTTTGGTATTTATTGTTATTATGCAGCATGAATGAAGAGCAGCATCGCAAGGGAACTTTTCCAGTGTTGGCTTCCGAATGACTGCTCGAAGTTTGCTAGTAATTTAGCTCAGACTTTTATCTCGCCTGACCGAAGGAGAGGTGGTGATGGAGAGCCTTAGGGTTACAACTGACATTTTTAGAAACCAATAAGTGGTCATTTTACTGACATTCCTTTAATATTGGGATTTACTGCTCCTCCCTGTTTTTTAGTTTTCTTGTGTGTTTGTGTGTGTGTGTGTGTGTGTGTGTGTGTGCGCGCGCGTGTGTACGTATGTACGTGTGTACGTGTGTGTCTGAATAAATATTGGCGTTGTAAATTCTCCTGCACTGAAAAGTGTGCTTTAATAAATTGGTGGTTTGGTTTTTTAATTCGCCGTGCGAACAAAACAAACCCGAACCTGATATTGACAACTCTTAAGAGCCCTCTTTCGACACAAGAGAATATTGATTTTTAGGTTTGGGGCTTTTCCCTTCTCTTGAACGTGTTCCAGCCACAGACTGGATGTCTTACCGTTGCTTGTTCCAGAACCTTTTCCTTTTATTTTTTTCTCCCCCACTACCAATATAGAGCATGTTACTTTAATGTAGGCAACTGTAAGCCACAAAACTTTTTTTTAAGGGTATTGTTTGTTCAATGGTTTTTAGTGGCGAGGGGTCTTCCCCCGTGCCCAGCGACATCTCGGCTGGTCGATCCTGACCCCTCGCTGCTGTACGTTCCCATCGGAGTAAGGAGGCAGGATCGAGCCCTGGCCAGATTACCAGCAGAATCAATTGGTGTTGAGTTGCTGGAGAAGTCACATTGGTTATTCACGAGAGACTCATCCCAACCAAAATGCTCCAGCTAAAAAAGGGGGAGTTGCTTGGACTAACGTTCTTGGCTGGACTCCACAAATAACAGGCATACTAGGGAAAAAAGAAAAAAAAAAGAGAGAAAAAATAACCCCAACAAAACCCACTCTATCCGGTGTAAGGACAGTGTACTTTCCTCTGAAATGCTTGCAGGAGAGATGGCACCTATAACTTTTCCAGCTTGATCGATTTTTAAAAGTCTGTAGGGACCTCCTACTCAAAGCGTCCTTGGGTTTTATGTACTTTGCTCACTTTTTTTTTTTTATTTTTTGGAATTCTGCTGACTTATTTTAGTGAAGGAAAGATATTTGTTAATAGAAGCAGCAAAATGCTGAGATTTCGAAAGACCTTGCTAACAGCAAATGTTCCCAATTCGTGCAGATTGCAAAATGGGCTGGGACTGAAACTGTGCGGCACTAAAACAATGCTGCTGTGCAGCCGCGGTGAGGAGGAGAGGGCAGGGGGAGGAGGAAGGAATTTGCAAGCGCGATTTTCTTTTTATTCCCTTTTAAATGCACATCCTTTTCAAGCCTCTGTCACGTGTCGGCAGTGCTCCTTCTGCTCTACATATGGAATAAATGCCTCCGAAAACTGCCTCGTCCTGTTCTGGTTGGGTCTTTTCTTTCTTTTAGTTTGTTTTGTTTTGTTTGGGTATCCTGATTCGTTTTGTGTTTTTTTTTTTTTTTGGTTGGATTGAGGTATTTTTTTGTTTGTTTGTTTGTTCTTTTGTGGGTTTAGGAGGGGGTCTTGTTTGGTTGGGTTATTTTTTTGGGGGGGGAGGAGGGAGGGGTACGGGTAGGATCTTCTTGTTTGTTTTTTAAGCTGGGCTTCCAAATGAGCCGTAGTAGCTGCGGGTTATGAACGGGACAAATAAAAGGAAACAGTCTAGTGAAAGTCACGGCAAGGCGCACGTGCTGTGTCTGGGTCACTGGTGGCCGCCACTGATCCGTCTGGGTGTCCCCTCCGCCCCCCGCCCCGCAGCTGGGAACTGCTGGCTCCGGCAGGCGCGGAACGGGCGCTGCCAGGTCCTCTACAAAACCGACCTCAGCAAGGAGGAGTGCTGCAAGAGCGGCCGCCTGACCACGTCGTGGACGGCAGAGGACGTAAACGACAACACGCTTTTTAAATGGATGATTTTTAATGGGGGAGCCCCAAACTGCATCCCGTGCAAAGGTGAGGGGGTGCTGGCGAGCTGCTCCGTGCCGAGGAGCGGCTCAGACAAGGGCTGGGCTGGGAGAGGAGGAGCCGGGAGAGAACTGGAAGGGTGGCAGCGCGGTCCTTCCCCTTCCTTCTTCTTTTGGGCTTTGAAGGGCGTCTCGTACCAGCCTCGAGACCGGGGAGGGGACCCCCATTTCTGCCTGGCCGCCCGGCATATCTCATCTTTTCTTCCCCCTGCCCTCGCTGCAGAGGGAATTTACCTCGAGCGGTGTTTCCTGGAAGGGGTTGGGAACGGTGTTCTCGCTCTGTGCTCTGGGTTCACGGTGTCTTTCCATTAAGCAGTTTTGACATCAGGTCTGTTCTGCACTCTCAGTACTAAAGTGGTGCCTCTTTCCTTCCATCAGAAACATGCGAAAATGTAGACTGTGGACCCGGGAAGAAATGTAAAATGAATAAGAAGAACAAACCTCGGTGTGTTTGTGCTCCGGATTGCTCTAATATCACTTGGAAGGGCCCCGTGTGTGGCTTAGATGGGAAAACCTACAGGAACGAGTGTGCCCTTCTCAAAGCCAGATGTAAAGAACAGCCCGAGCTCGAAGTCCAATATCAGGGCAAATGCAAAAGTAGGTTTGTAAATCTAATCCAATGCCCCTCAAATGCTAAAGGGTGTGTGTCTGAGTGTAGAGAGGAGGAGATGTTAGATGGAGGAGGAGATGTTAGATGTACTTCCCCACAGGAACCAGAGTGATGTTCCAAATGTTGGAAGACAGTAACTAGACCACTCTCAACAGACAAGGACATAGCGGAATTGAGAGTTCCCCATAGTCTTGCAGCACTTGTGTCCCACCAGCTACCCTGAGTTGGGAAAGCTTCTAACCTTGGCCCTTAACTGAGGAGAGCTGCTGAAGGCTTTTATCTGATTATTTATTTCATTGTGTCACCTATTTACTGCTTGCTGGGACTCTGGTATTTCTACTAATGACTGTTTCTGTCTGTATTTCAGAGACCTGCAGGGACGTCTTATGCCCAGGCAGTTCCACATGTGTGGTTGACCAAACCAACAATGCCTACTGCGTGACATGTAATCGAATTTGTCCAGAGCCTACCTCCCCTGAACAGTATCTCTGCGGGAATGATGGCATAACTTACGCCAGTGCCTGCCACCTGAGGAAAGCCACCTGCCTGCTGGGTAGATCCATTGGATTAGCCTACGAAGGAAAATGCATCAGTATGTATCTTGGTAGGAGGGTAAGGATGGGGGAAGCTTCTTCAGTCACCTATTTCGGAGTATCCAGTGTGTGCAATTGGATGGATGTAGTTATAGTGCTGGTGAGGAAGAGAGACTGCCAGCAATTGGGGTTAGTGCTCCCCTGCAGGAAGAGGAGAGCCAGGCTGAAATTTGCTCAGGAAAAGACTGCAAAAAAGATGAGGGAGAAGGGGCCTGATCCTGCTCTGGCCATGGGTGCTGATCCAAGAGACGAGCAGCCACCATGAAATAGATGATGGCATGGTTACAGTGTAACAATGTCTCAGTATTCAGTGGGTCTGATTTACTTTAAACTATTGTCTTTAAGTGGTCTTGGCAAAGCTTATGTTAACTTAATTTGAAACATCTGATCACTTTTTCCTCTTGAGAAATAATTGTGGAGTTTGGAGACATTTGGTGGGCGAAGATAGGAATATAATCTCTGTGCACCCTGACATTCTGTGTTGTGATTTCCAGAAAGAACCAATAGTGTAGTGTGTTATAATGAAGCACCTGCAGGGAAACCTCTGTTCCCCAAAACTGCTGAGGGAATTCAAGGGAGTCTCAGGTTGCTTTTAGTTGGCATAGATTGAGGTGAAATCCCTTTCAAATCTTGTAGACAACTACTCTCTGTAGGTCAGTCTGAAAATAATAGATTCAGAAAAGCTGGACCTGTTGACAGATCCTGCACTTGCTGCTAATTTGGAGAGCTGAATTTTCACAGACATCAAATGGAGGAGGAAAGTCATGTAAAACAGGCAAAAGTAATTCTGTATTCTCAGGGTCAAACTGTGCTTGCACAGTTGTCTTTCCTCCCCCACATATAGACAGGCAGTGTTGTCCAAGGGAATACTTGCTTGAGCAAAATCAGCAAGTATCATCACATCTACTATATCTGAGCTTTGGGTTTTCACAGCTCACCTGGGAAAGGGGGTTTTGGTGGTTGCTTGTCATTGCTTTTCTTTTTTCCTCTGCCTTTTCACTTACCTCTGGTATCCTGTATATATTTTTAGAAGCCAAATCCTGTGAAGATATTCAGTGCACTGCTGGGAAGAAATGCCTGTGGGATTTTAAGGTTGGTAGAGGTCGGTGTGCCCTCTGCGATGAGCTATGCCCTGAAAGCAAGTCAGAAGAGGCAGTCTGTGCCAGTGATAACACAACTTACCCAAGCGAGTGTGCCATGAAAGAGGCAGCCTGCTCAATGGGCGTGCTTCTAGAAGTAAAGCACTCTGGATCTTGCAACTGTAAGTGAGATTTTTAACTCTGCAGTTAAAAGCTTCTGAAGGCGATACCTAGGTAATGAAGACTTACACCTTTAAACATAAGAAAGCTTGATTTATTGATTCAAGGTACAGTAGAGTATAAGTATCTATCTATCACGCACACACTTTGGTTGCTGATAAAATGCAATAGATCTCCAACAACAAGCTGGCCTTCAAGTTGGAGTTTTTGGGGATGTTCCAAGGACAAGCCATTCTATCAGAAAGGTGTTGCCCGAGGATTGTAATTCTAGTGACTTTTTTGTACTTTGTCTGCTCTCGTGTGCTTTGCTGATTGCTTTATTAACACCTGGATAAACTGTAACTCGGTCCAAAAGAACAAACAAAGGTAGCACAGAGGCATCTGGTTTAGCAGAGTTGCCTCTACTAGCTCTCAATGAAGGACACAAAGCAATTAAACATAGAACACCAGAGCGCTCATTATTTGATTTCAGGAATCTGCCAATAAAACCTGAGCCATTGATTCTTCAGAACTTTCTGCAGTTATGACTTCATAGTTTATGTATAAAAAAACCGTATTGCATAACAGCAGATGCCAAAGAGCATCTCACTACAAGTCGCATAAAATGCAACGCTGTATTATGGCTGTTCAGAGGGCTTTGAAAACATGCACTGAGCTGCTTCTGCGCTGTTGTTGTCCTTATTTAAACAACAGCTCCCCTGTATTCCCCCATCTAGCCATTAATGAAGACCCAGAAGATGAAGAGGAAGATGAAGACCAGGACTACAGCTTTCCTATATCTTCCATTCTAGAGTGGTAAAACCTCCATCACTATTGGAACAGCCATTGGGCACAAAATCAATGTCCATACTGTAAATAAGTGTATGCTTATTTATTTTGGGGAGAAAAAAAAGTATACATATAGTTGAGTCTCGTAGACATTTATTTATACTGTGTCATGTTTTATAATTTATACATAAAATGTCTGGTTGACTGTACACCTTTTTTGAAGAAATTTATTCGTTACGGGAAGAGCAGTGTTATTTATTGTGAGGTCTCTTGCTTGTAAAGTAAAGCTTTTCTTTTTTCCTGTTAACTATGAAAGTCCATTCCTTAGAGCCTACCCACAAGATTTGATCTCTTTGTTTCACTGATGTTAACTTCCACTTTAACAAACTTGCATGTCAGTTTCTGTTATGTTTATTTATTGGATTTTCTTCTTGCCAGTTCTGTACTTAAAAGATCCCTGTGTTTTTGTTTACAAGGAATCTTGACTGACCAAAAGGCATTGTAACTGACTTAAGTATAAGTTCAGGGTGCAGTGGGGCAATCTTTAAGGAAACTTCTTCCCTTCATTTTTCTCTACTTCTGATCACATCATGTACTGAAGTGATCTCAATGTATTGAGAGTTTATACTGTACTATACAAATTCCAGATCCAAAGAAATTGGATTAAGAAGGTTGATAATAACTACAGGGCTAACTGTAATAAGAATAAAGATTTTATTTTCTTTTTGTTGTTTTTTGGGGATTTTTTCTAACATGCATAAATGTTTTAACGGGTGTTTCCTTTAAGATGGTCTTGCAGTGCCACTTTCAAAGTTTTCTTTCCCAATCTGTGTGTTGCTAAAAGTTATATCAAAGCTTTATCAGTTCAAGTTTCTTGCTTTTCATAATACTTTTTTTCTGATGCAATTTTATATTTTCAAACATGGCGAGTTAAATATAAATTCATTTAAATATATAGTTTTGTACTTTTCTACCATGTAAATGTGCAATGTATATAAAAGTTATAATGTGTATTTGTAAATAAATGATGAGTGAAAAAAAATAAAAAGTGGAATTTTCCCTAGATACAGTCCTCAGTCTTTCATTCTAAAGGGTTCTGTCCTCTGGAGTCTTGTGCACTATGCAACAAAGGTTAAGGCCAAAGCTCTTGGCTCATATTGATATAAGAAACTCTTTTTTTCAGATACAAACAGTGTCTCTAGTTTGTTACTATTTAATTTTAAGTCTAAGTACAATGACAGAGAACAGATTTATCATTTTTGTTCCACTCTCAATCCTCCAAATAAAAAGCCTGTAAGGGAAGGGATCTTACAGATCATCTAGTTCCAACTCTACTACCATGGCCAGGGACACATTCCAGTAGACCAGGTTGCTCAGAGCTCCATCCAACCTAGCTTTGAACAGCTCCAGAGATGGAGCATCCACACCTTCTCTAGCCAACCTGTTCCAGTGTCTCACCACCCTCACAGTTAAGAGTTTCTTCGATATATTTAACCTAAATTTCCCCTCTTTCAGTTTCAACCCATTATTCCCTTTCCTGTCACTACAGTTCCTGACAAAGTCCCTCAGTGGCTTTCCTGTAGGCTCCCTTCAGATACCAGGAGATCTCTGCACAGCCTTCTCCAGGCTGAACAGCCCCAACTTTCTCAGCCTGTCTTCACAAGGGTGGTACTCCAGCCCTCATACCATCTTCATGGCCTTCCTTTGGACTTGCTCCAACCTTTCCATGTCTTTCTCATGCTGGGGTCCCCAGAGCTGGATTCAGCACTTCCGGTGAGGTTTCATAAGATCAGAGTAGAGTGGTACGCCCTGCTGGCCATACGACTTCTGATAGACCCCAGGATTTCATTGGCTCTCTGGGCTGCGAGCACACACTGTGGCTTCACATGGAATTTTACATCAACCATCATCCCCAAGTCCTTCTCTACAGGGTGGCTCTCAATCACTTCTCCACCCAGCCTTTGGGTCTGTCTGGGATTACCATGACCAGGACTAGGACCTTGCACTTTTTCTGTGTTGAACTTCATAAGGTTTGCATTGGCCCATCTCTTGAGCCTATCAGAGTCTCTCTCCATGGCATCACTTGCCTCCAGTGTGTTGACTATACCACATGTTACTTGGTCCTCCTTTACTTTCAGGAGGTTTTGAGTATGTATTTCAATTTTTGCTATGCTTCAGATCCATTTAGATGAACAACAGAAAAAGCAAAACAGGGTCTACTTAGCCAAATCAAGGATGTGTAACAAACAGCAGAAAGGACACAGAAAACTCCCCCCAAAACAACAAACCATCAAAGTCCACACTATCACTTGAAAATTATTTTTCTCCCAAAAAAAGAAGTTTAATTCAGAAATTCTTTTTGGTCAACCTATATTTAGACTGGACACACCTCTAAGACTGCCTACTAATACAACGAACTGAGGAAAGGTAACTAGCATAAATAAACAAAGCAGGGCCAAAAATCCTGTTTTATGCTACTTGGGTCATGCTGTTCTCATAAATAAGTGCCCACTTAAAAAAGTTATCATACTACATAAAACTTAAAAAAGTACTTAAGCACCTTATACAATGATATTTTAAGAACTTTGCCAAACTGAGGTCTGAGAATAGTTGATTCATCCTTTTAGTTTAAATACAAATCATATTTAAAGGATCTTCTTGCTATAGTCTGGTGTATATTTTCTCCTGTACAGGAAACTCTAATTTGTTATGGATTGTTTAGCATTATCCAAAGCAAGGATAATGTATTCATGTCTGAATATATAAAAATACAAACATGTATTTATAATATTGTATTCAAAATAATAGCAATTTTCCCCTTCATCCTTCTGTTATCTCACTTAGGCAAGTAGTCTCATTGGAAGTACATGAGGAGGGGAGCAAAGGCAGCAGCATTTTGGTCTCCTGAGGAAACAGAACCCAAAATAAAAGAGAACAGGGACCAGGAGAACAAGGGTACCAAAAAAGAATTTACTGGATAGTCTCTCAAGGAACTAATACATGACAGTGACATAGAAACAGCATGTTTAATAGATATGGTGACTATCAGAGAAGATTTTTCGCAAGTTCAGTTGGATGCCAGCTACTTCATTTCCAGACTACAACAACATTAAAATACTGGTTTTAATTGTAAATATATTTACATGCCTTACAGAGAGACTGTAGCACAGCAGGATTTCTGGGTTCTAATTTTATGTTCTGCTGCTGGTTGACAAAATAGATAAGGAATAAATTTTAAAAAGGAACAAAAACACCAGGAAGGTATATTTACACCAGTACATGTATGCTCAATGGCAACAAAACTCTACGTCATGTTTTTGCTGATAAAATTATTTGAAAGTTCTGATACTGCATCTCTCATTTCTACTGCTATTTCTATACAGTTGAAAATCTTGAAACCTACCTTGCACCCAAGTCTGCTTGTGACGTGCAGGTGTGGCATCTCCTGAGAGGCTTCATGAAGTAAGCATCTTCTGAGCATGCCTAACATACACCAGCTTAATCATGAAGCACAACAGCCCCAGAGACTTTCTCCCAGAAACATGTCCAGAGGTTGTGGATGCACAACTGCCAACATTTTACATAACATCATACTTGTAGATAAGACACTTGCCCTTGAAGTGGGAGATGCAGGTTCACTGTTAGTCTCTTTCTGAGATCTTTCCCACAACTCCCAAAACGGCATCCAGCACCAAGTCAAGGTGAAGCTCAGGCTGGAGAACTGTCTGTCATGCCTGCTGAAGCTATAATTCTGTACTGGACAGGAACCAAGATTCATTGAGAGAGTATAATTTGCAACCCTAATAAGGTGCTCCTTTTAAAGAGGAAGTCCTGGTTTATTGCCCATGGGGCTGCCTACACATTTTACATTTGTAATTGAGTAACATACATAAATAGTGCTTGAAGCAGGGGCCAGAATCCAGGTTGTTTCCCCTCCTCCTTCCCTCAGTACGTAAGTGCCTCCATCCTTGAGCCATGAAGTCATGTTTAACTCTTTGCTTAAATCAAGATTACAAATCTCACATCTTTTTCTACATTGAGTCACAGTTACAACAGGCGTGAGAAGCTTTACTGTTTTCATCCTCTATTCTAGGCTTGTACACGGGGAACTGCCTTGGAAGTGGAAATATGAATTTGATTCCCTCAGTCTAAAAAAGTTGCTGAATCAACTTTTTCTACCTCTTGGTTTTTATTTTTGTTTGGTTTGATTTTACTTTGTTTTGGGGAGTGTGTATGTCTGTTTCATTTGTTCTGTTTTGTTCTGTTTCTTCTCCTAATGCACAGGGTACCATGGATGTGGTTTAAATGAAGAAACAAAGATATCTGGATGTCAATGTACAAGAAGGTAGAAGAAACTCTCAAACCATGTGCACAAGCTCCTAAAACCAGAAGAGAAATAAATTTTTCAGAAATATCTTTCTCTTCAGTTCTTTCTGCTGACTAGTGTACATATTCCTCTTCCTGTAAATCACATTTCTGAAACTCCTAGCTCACCATGGAGTAGACTTGGTACTGAATTCTGGATCTCTGAACTCCATTCACAAATGCAGGCAAAGTAACATCGAGTGGAGTATTGGAAAACAGAAACCCATATTCTGGTACTATAGTAGAATCAGCTTAATTCTAAGGCATCTGGACAATACTACCTCTAAAGCCCAGGTGCCCAAATGTATTTGCCTGTGCAACACAAACAAATGAGTATACTCAATTCTGATTACACTCAAATGCATTCCTAATACCTGTGTTCTTATGACAGGCTTAAGAACAGTATCATGGACCTTTTTTGCAATTTCTACCTCTTTCTTTGACTTCTGCCTGCTAATACACCTCAACTAAAGCTACGTTCCAGGCCTCTCAGCAAATTTCAAATAGCTGACACTTCTTTCTCTCTCTTTTTAGCTTCCTTTTTTTTTTCTTTATTGACATAAAAATAATTCCTTCTTTTCCTCCAAGTGGTAATCAGGTAAAATTAAATTTCAGTACGCAGTGTTACTCTATGCAGCAACATTTTACTACACAATGAATCACCAGCACAGAAACATCTGTATCTTATCCCTTTGATGAACTAGTATTCCATGCTTTCTGGTGAAGCATAGCATTTGTGCATAAACCAAGGCATTCACAAGGTATCATTTTAAATACATGACTTCCTGAAGATAAGGCAATTACATTTTTTGCTTAATATTCCTGTAATTCCAATGCCTGTGTGACTGATTATGGCAGCATGAATTTTGCAGATACTATATGAAAAATAGATTGCACAAGTTAACAATTTAATTATTTTTATCCCCCTCCGATAGATATAAATACATAATTAATCGTAGTGGCTGGATTTTGCTCACAATTGCTTGGGATCATCTGAATAATTCCAATTCATCTGTTACATCTAAACAGTGTGGCAAATGAAATTATCACACAGTGGAGGAATATGATATGAAAACAATGCTCAGCTCAGAGACTGATTTAGAGTTAAACCCACATGTGACAATGGAGACAAGGGTAGCACCCATGACAAGTGAGCCCAGCAGAGTCTCAAGGCCTAGGGCATTGGCCCTGCAAGGGGAGTCTGAGGGATGGAGCTGCTTCTGCCTGGAAAGGGAAGGCTTTGGAAACACCTCAAATCAGTCTTTCCCACCTAAAAGCAGGTCAATGTGTAGACAGAGCCAGGCTTTTTGTAGCAGCTCTTGGTGGTAGGATGAGGGACCAAATGCACAAGCTGAAACAAGAGAAGTTCACACTGGTTGAAGGAAAACCTTTTTTTCCACATGAGAACAACTCAGCAGATCTTCCAAGTTGAATTGTCCTATGATACTTTGAACAGGTATGCCCACCTACTTTTAAGTCTTAGAGACTCCAAAATCAGAAAGGAATGTCCAGTTAAAAAGAAACAATTCCCTCAAGAAATATTGAAGGAACAACTGCATCACCACAGCTGTTGGATGTAATTGTCAGTAGAAATACAGAATGTTCCTTCTTTAATATGTCTTTCCCTTATATGATCCTTCGGTGATCCTAAAATTTCCCATAAATGCTATTTTCCCATTGAGTTTACTGAAAACTTTTGCTGTTCAATGAATGCAGCACATAGTCACTAGAATATTCATTCTGTACCATGGAGAATATATTGTAGACAAAATGATAGAAAATGCACAAAACATTCTGTCTGTATTTTAAAGTGAGAACAAGTAAATGAAATGAAAGACTGAAGCAGTTAAAATGCAGTTTAAAACAATTGTATTGTTCAGATTTGCAATTGACATTTTTTTATTCAGGACTGACAATAATTCTCAAAGAGACAATAACTAGTACCAGCTAGATTGGTCAAGACAGCAAGGAACAAAAAAACCCAAAAAACCAAGACAAGACGCTTGGAAAAGTAATAGATAATGCCCACTGGAGCAACTAAAAAAAGCCCTTCAGGGATGTTTCCCACAATCTTTTACCACATCCAGATGATTTACTCAGAGCAGTTCAAGTCCTTGATTCAAACAGTGACTCCACCAAAACTGCAAAAAGCCTTGACATTAAAGATATGGAAATATTGAGTATTTCCACATTTGGACTTTAACCTTAAAGAAATTAGTTTTCATTCATTTCATGAGAAACCAAAAAGGGACTGATTCTGTGTCTGTAAAGATATAGACCCGAAGGTCCAAAGAGTTGCGCTTCTCAACACAGCGTGCCCAGAAGCTGTGACAATTCATTTATTAATCTCCCCGTCATTCTCCACTTACAGGCTCTGGTGGAACCTCAGCCTTAACTGAAAGGCATTTGCCACTGTCAGCAACATAACAAGAAGCACCACACAAGCTGATACGGTGAAATCCAGCTGGGGCCCAAAACAGAAGCCCAAGTAGAACCTTCACTTCCTGTGTGGAAGAAAGGCCAGAATTTGAAGTGTTTAGCTTCAGAGTGTGTACAGCAAAGGTAACCCTAACACAGAGAGTTGAGGACATATGACATACAGTGTCTTTCACAGATACACTGCAAGTTAGTAAATAGCTATGTACCTCACACTGCAAGAAAATACATGGTGAAGCTTAAGAACCTTTTGGAAGTAAATCTTAACTGCTCCTGCTCACCAGCACCCCAGTTCTCCACAGTATTCACTTAGTCAGGATCTAGATAACTCTTCTGGAAAAAAAAAAAGATACCAGTGAGGGATTTTACCTTCATTAAATTTATTTTCCTTTTTATTTTTTCTCTTTTTTTTCCTTTATTTGCCAAATGAGGTATGGCAAATGGAAAATTGTGAGAAATGAAGAAGCAGTAGAAAAGTGCCACAGGAAGGTAAATGAAAAAAAAGAGGAAGAGAGAGTAAAGCCACTAGGAAAAGAGCACAAGATGAAAAAGAAATAAAATTATGCTAAGAGTTGTATGTGAAGAACTACACACAAGAAAACCCATTTGTATCTCACCCTCAGAAGTATAAGCAAGGCTATGAACGCTGAAGTGCCATCTACTGGTGCGTTTTGTGCTAACCATGTGGTTTGGAGTCCACCATGGGACACATGAAATGGAAGATTCATGGGGTTTTTTCTGCCACTGACTGACTGGTGATTATGAGTAACAGACCTTGTTTTATAATCTCTTCACTGTAAAATGCAGATATTAAGATTTCATAATCCGTGCAAAGCTCTCTGAAACCTAGTGGTAGAATCTTCTGGAAGAGAAGTAGAACCTTTGTGGCAGTATCTCCACATCCAAACTCAGCAATTCCAGAGAAGATGTTAAAGAATGAAGTGGGAGATTCATAAGAAAAGGAGAACAGAACAAAGTGGAGGAAGAAGAAAAGAAAAGAAGGTAAAGACTAGTAGGAGTTAAGGAGGAGGAGAATCAATAGCTTACAACGTAAGTCGTTAACTGCCAAGGACAATACAATTTATACTGCAGTTTTAGCAGATGTGTATGTGTTGCTCCAGCTGTGGGAACAGTAGACTCTCCAGATCTTGCTTCTGACACACAATAACTGTGAACTCTATTATGTGCAAATAATAAATCTAAGCAGCACCTCCAATATATGAATGAGCAAGAAAAAGAGGGTCATATTTTCGGAAGTGTTAGCACGTATTTGTCAACACTAAACTTAGCTAAATAGCACAAAGGAAGACTACAAAACAATGGTAACAAATACACAAAGCAGTCTGTGAGCTTGCAAGTAGATACATGATTTTGAAACACCATGTTTAATAGGTAAGTCCCCCAGGGATGGCAGACAGAACAGGGTCTTGGGCAGACTGGATGGGCTTGTTTTGCTGATGTATTTACTGGCTGGTATGTTAATTTTTTCAATGTGTTATAGAGCAGTTCCCAAGTTAGGGTCATGACCCCACTTGGGGCCCACAAGCCTGGAAGTGAAAATGAAAGTGGGGTTGTGACCCTGGAAGTAGGGTTGCTAAGGGAAAACTTTGGGGAAGCACTGATGTTGTGCTACTAGGTGAGACCCCTACATGGATGGTATGTTTAATCACTGCTGAGGGACAAAATTTTTAACAGTGCCTGTATTTCTCAGAGACTTAAGTCCCATTTCTGACTGATTTACTGCCAGATTCATATAAGGGTCTCAGGTACATTTGAGAATTGAATTGAGAATATTACATCTTGAAAAGATCAGGTCCTTAACACAGTGAAGACATATCCACCATTTTCTTTACAATAGCCGTTGGTAGCTACAGTCTACAGATTAGAGCACTTCTTTCACAAGCCTTGGTCAGAAGAAAACACACACACTTCTGCCTCTTTTCAGGAGTGTGATCACACTACCAGGTCATCATCATGGGATAAAGGCAAGTTGTTGGGTTTTGTCAATTTCTGCAGTATTACCAGAGCAGGTGGGGCTGGTCCCAAGTAACAAGTATGTTTGACTAAGAGTTAGTGTGTTGAGAAAGCATACTGAGTAGAATGGGAGACCTACTCTGAAGTCTGATTCACAGACACCTTCTTCAAGAACAGAGCCTAAGCCTGAATTCAGCTTGTGCTATGAAGATTGAAGGTTTAGTTGCCATAGACAACACTCACCTAATGCCATTTCATGCACCATGGAATATCCTTGTTGGTCTCCAGCTGCTGTACCAAATGAGATAGTTTTACCATAGCTCCAGTATAATTTCTGAGACCCAGAAGGCAGCTTGTGATACACTAATGAGTTTTAAACAGAGCATGATCCCTATATGTGTAGCTTAGGCTTCTAAGTCATGAGTACTTCTGAACAGTCATGAAAAGTAGACATAAAGAGTTGCAGCATCTTATTTCTCATGCCCTATGAACATTTATTCCAATCTAAAATTATACTGTGCTATGATTGCAGCTTTCACAGTAGAGCTGGAGAATGTTCCTGACTTTCACCTAGAGAAATATTTTGTAGTTAGTAATAGAACATTTGTGATCTGCAGCATGCTATTTAAGTAAGTGAAGAGGCATTAACAGCTGATTTTTGGCAGCAACATGTCTCTGTTTCTCATTTATTAGTAATTTGTATTGATTTATACCAGGATTAATTATTGACACAAGTATTTCATCCATATTTTTTATGTCACAAGCAGGCAAAAATGTATGGCTGTGAATAATCCACAGAATGGTTTATGAAGCCCAGATTCCTCAGAGAGTATCAGATATCCACCTGGTGTCCCTGAGTGCTGGATTTCACATTTAGATCTCTGAATTAACAGATGTGTACAGTCACACACAGGCAGAAAGCCCCTTCTTGATACTACATCTGAGGAGGCTCACGGACACTGTTTATTTTAACAAAATTGTAGGGTATCTTGTGCTCATGAAATTTGTTCTGAATATACTTGTCTTGGAATGTTAATAACCAGTACTCTCCACAGAGTTCAACTCCCAAGTTTTAGTTCACAAAGCATATTTAAAATAGACAAGTGTACCTACTGTAACCAGTTTCCAAAGAAAACAGCTACAATTTTGAGCAGAAGTCCCTGAATCTGAAAAAAATGCTTTTCTAATGCATTAAAAATTACATTTTTAAAATTTTGCTTGAACAGTTTAGTACATGAGATGCAAGCATTTTGAACCAACTGAGGCAAATAAAATTTATAGAAGTCACAAGCACTAAGATGGGGATGTCTCGGAAAGAAGGAAACTGATTTAAAGCTTACCATATTTTAATATACTACACATTTCAAATCCTTCCATTTGCTGTGTTAGAAGTGGGGATTGTAAAACCATTTTCAAGCTTTTTCTCCAGAACTATGAATACTAGAAACATAAGCTACTCTGAAGCACAGAATTCTAAGCAATCATGTTATGCAAAAACCTGAGAATTTTAAGAAACAAAACAAAAACAAGTATTGAAAAACATGATAAAATCGTAAGAGTCAGCAAGGCTGCTGCCAAGCAGAGGACTCTATTTTTTCAGAACTGTTTTGTGTCTATGAAACTGAAGCCTTATCTGCATTTAAGAATGCCTCTTTTTATTAGGCCTACATAGGGCAATCATTCCCTTCATCTAGAAATCGTAATTCTACCTTAAACTTGTTTTAAAAGTGTATCTCCCTTCTGGCACTGATCCAAGTGTCACATCTTCAGCAAGAATGTCAGCATACCTACAGCTATGGAAAGGTAGTGTGAAGCACAGTTATAGTGCCCCAAAACCCCAGCAAACAAAAAAGAAAAAAAAAATTCCCCAAAAACTTGCACTACTAGCAAACATAATCATGTCAGTAAAATGTATCGAGGTATTAAGTATAGACCAGACTTGCACACACTATTTTTTGAAGAACACAGAAACCAAGTTGTCATTTAGAATTTGATTTTTCACAGGAGCAAGTAGCCACAGCTGCTTATAAAGTTTTAATGGCTGTTTTCACTGCAGTAGCAAATCTTATAAGAACATATCAAATAATATTTTTATAGTCTTGTAAAATATTCAACATCGTGCATCAAGCCCAAAGCCTACATTCTCACTTTTTGTTCCAATGATGCTAATAAAGGAAAAAAAAAACCAAAAACCAAGCCATAATATTTTTACATATGTGATCTCCAGAAGAAGAGGTGAATGTCTGTTACTGTGATATTTTAATCTTTTCTAATGAAAAGCAAAATATTTAAAGTCAGTTTTTCAATAACTCATGGAAAAATGCTTGCACAACTATTTAGATACTGAAAACAAATGAATGTCATTACTTGCAGATACAATCACTTTCTGTGCTGTCTGTCTCAGGCAGATTGGCTGCTCTGTCATGTGCGCTGAATCCTCAAAGCTTCCTTGGGTTTCACAAAACCTGCAGATTGCAGATGATATCTTTGTTTATAGCCTCCAGTGGGGATAACAACTGTTGCTGATCAGGAAAGTTTCACAGACCCACTGCTACAGTAATTTTTTCCTCTCCCCAGGGTACAAAGCAGCACTACTTACAGTAAGTAAATCTAGGCTGAGGAAGGAGGTGTTTTTGCCCTTCCACTCCTCTGTGAAAGGCAAGTATCCCTAAACCACTGAGTGCAGTGTAGAAAGCTGGGCTGAGGCTTAATCTGCAGAGCTAGAAAGGGACCTGCATAGTAACCTAAGGCATGAAATCTGATAACACTGTACGGATAAACTCAACAGGGTCACAGTATGGGTGAACAAGTGTAGCGTGAAATGGTTATCAAGGTTCCTGGCATAGTTTTGGCTCAGGCCAGTTACGTCTCTGCCACAATTCAAAGTTGTATTTCAAGGATTTGTACGGGCCAAGGATCATGACCCAGTAAGAACAAAGTCAGAGAGCCATATGGACACAGGGCTTGCCATCCCAATTAGCTTCATGACCAAAGAATAGTCCTTAGTCCATTTTATTCTTTAAATCTTCAAGTCAGGTTTGTACAGTGTCTGTGTGAAATACCTTATTTATATGGTTCTAGAAATTACTTGTATAACTTGCAAGTGATGGAATGACATAAGACAAAGCCACAAATGAGCTGTGCACGATACTCATCTTAATTGTCTAGTGAAGGCATGCATGTATCAACCTGTCTATGTTCCTCACTCCTCTAAATGTATCACAGAGATTTTTCTTGGAGAATCAGGAAAGACAGCAGTTTAAGTGAATATACTCAATATCTTAATATGCAATTAGTGTACAAGCAACACACAAATAACAGAAAATGTGCTTGCTATTAAAATACTTGGGAAAAAATGGATTGATTTCAGTAACTTGAGTGAACTTCACAATCTGTGTTTCTGAATAGGAGAAATGCCAGATTTGGAATAAGTAGTTGCCTTATGGAATCTTGGCGTTTTCTCCTGCTCAGAAATGCAAACTCTGAAGTTCAACTGAGCTATGCAAATCATCTTGTCTTATGCTCCTCTTATTAGGCAATTCTGTCTTGATACTCTGAGTAATGAACTGCATAATACACTCTCACTGGTGCATGTAATCGACACGTTACTCCAAGAATAAATACACTCTCAGTGAAAAATTGCATAGAATCACTTCTTTTATCTTAAATTAAAGAGCTACTGTCTGCACAAACATAGCTAGACAGACTGGAGTAAGAACTGAGAAGGAATGAAGTGCTACTGGACACACCTTGTGAGTTTCTCAGTATTACTAGGAATATCCCAGGTGCACAGCTCAGTCTGAGATGCTATTGAAACTATGGGAACTGTGGGCAGATAATTCACATTTCCTTTCTTCTATGCCACTGATCTGTCTGCATGAGAACAAGTTATCTAACCTATGGAATAAAAATAAATCATGAATATCTGTTTTAGAAAGGATCACAGAAATTTTTACAAGGTTAAAACAAACATCAAAATACATTGGTAAAAGGTGGGGGGTGGGTAGACGAAAAAGAAAGAAATAAAGTAAGATTGCATGACAATAAGTTGTATTAAAATAGCCAGATGGACTACTAGTCCTAGGAAGCAAATAAGAGGAGTTAAATCACAGATGCTTATGGACCTTTTGTTTGGTTGTTTGCTTAGTTTTGTGTTTGTGTTTGGTTTTTGTTGTTGTTGTTGTTTTATATAGATTCCAGAAACCTGATTTTACAGCAGGGAATTAATTAAAAGGTATCTGCTTGTAGCATCCTCATGGAGAAAGTGTTCTAGCCTTCCAGAAGTAACTAAGCAGAGTCAAGGCTACTACCTTCATACTTCAGAGCAGTATGATAATTATGTTACCTCCATTCGGATCTTGCAGGCTTAGTTAGCTAGTACTAGTAGACTCACTGAGATGAAAAAAGAACTGAAATAGAAAGTAGTGAAACCACAGCTTCTGAGCCCTCACTTCAATGCCAGCTGGAGCAATCTGCAGCTGATTTGAGCATCCAGGTTAGCCCAGAATCTTAGTGCAGTAACACTCCTACACTTGTGAGAGCTGTATTCCTTTCGGGTGTGCAAAGTCTGGTATTTTTTCAAAGATCCATTTTTCTCCCCTTGCAATAAGATGAGCTCTCTACTTTTACTATTGGAAGGTCATTCTGCTTTGGGCAGAACAGTCTGAGTGTCTCAGATAGCCACCAGTACTTTGATGATTTTAACTTAAATTTTCAGTGCAAAGGATGTGGGCTATCAGCCTTGGCAAAAGTGAAATCCAGACTTTAGCAATATAAAGGTAACCATTGGAAAAGGCACAAGAAAACTACAAAATAGTGACTGTTGCATTTTTGAGGCTAATTTTAGTGGGGTTATTTGCTAAGATTCACTAATATACATAAAAATGAATTGAATAGATGGAAGTTCTGAAAGATTACTATAACTATCTGGCTAATTAACAGGGATCTTTATTTGATAGAAGTTTGCAGTGATAATCCATAAATCCATAGGAGTTTAGCTGCTGTAGAAGTTTGCAAGAGGTCTTCAAGTAATCTTTGGACATTGTCATTGTATTCTAATTTGGGAAATCTATCATCAGTTTCTGGTGATACAGACATCAGGTACCTAGGATGCTACAAAGAAATATTTAAGTTGGATGACATGGAAATATAAAAGACCTTTTGTGATTTCTTTCTACTGACTCCTCTCCACCTACTTTTGCTATAAAAAAGCATGACTTGGTGAATCGTCAAAAAGAGAATGAATAATACAAAAACAAGAACAAAATTGGACTAGGCCAGAATCAACTTCCAATAAAAACATTCCCTAGGAAGTCTGACTTTGGAGCTTATTTTTGCATGAAAGTATTTAAACTTTCACTGACATTCACAGTTTTAGACATCCCAATGCTGTATTTTTCCATTAGCAAGCAAACTTTAGTTTCTGGAACACATATCTCAGCTGGCTGACACAGCAAACAGCAGATATTAATGACATTCTGAGAAATCTCCAGCTTGTAATTCTTGGTATTAAAGACTTGTAAGAAAAAGCTTTAGGTCTATGAGGATGCCCTACAGACAAGACTATTATCTACATGACAACTTCTGATCAGACATAGCATTACATCTTTTTAAAAAAACCCAACATATTTTCACACAAAAGAAATGGAACAGATACAATCAATCCACTTGGGCAACTATGTTATGACACCATAAAAGAAATTCTTAGTTGGACAAAAGGAGAAAAAAATGAGATAATTACAGGTAGTCCTGAGAAATTAAGTACCCCACCAGAGTCCTTCTTAAACATCTTGTTTAATATATTTGTCAACTTTACCGTGTCAACTATACAAACATTGATAGCAAATGTTAGGATACATGCTGTTATGGCTTCACCTAGGTGGGCCTAAATTTGGGTTCTGAAGTTCGGACTAGGCCGAAGCTGTCAGCTGACTTGAGCTAACAGCTGACCTCTTCTAGCCAGTAATTTTGTATTCCATACCATACTACATCATCTTCAGGGAAGTAGGAACCAGTGTGGGAGTGGTTAAGGCAGTTGCTTCTCAGCCTTCCTCTTGGGAGGACGCACGATGCTGTCCCAGGGGGCATGGAGAGGACCAGGCCCACCACTGGATCACAGGGTATCTCAGGAAAGTAAAATGTGTTGTTCTGGGTCTCTCCTTTCTGCTTGGGTTTGTCTCCCTGGGGAATAAGTTGTTTCTTAAGTAATGTGTAGTTAAGACAGTAGAATTTATGTGTTTGTTAAGAAGTGGGGAATTTGTTGTTGAAGACTTGTGTGAGTGTATATTTGTACTCTAATTGTCTCTTCCTTTCTGTAAAAATATATGTAGTTTTAGTATAAACGTGGTTTGAAGTGGTTTTTTTCTTTCCCCTCTCTTTTCCTCCCTTTCCTTGGTCTTAGGAGGGAGGCTTTTCTCTCTGTACTTGGGGGGGTTGCCAGTTGCTTATCTCAAACCGAGACAAGGCTAATAGCAGAGATTAAGACATAGGTACTACTCAGAAAGAACTATATGACAATGATTAATTCCCTAGTTACAACAGGAAAAACAATGAGATTCCAGACTGAGGAACAACTAAAAATCATACAAGACAACACTGTGGTATGAACAAACTTCAAGTCAAACACAAATCCATGACAGGCTAGAAAAAGCATGCAAGCTCTTGAACACATTTCGATTAGGAGTAATAGGGTAAAATTAGTCCAGATCATCCTAAGATGGAACTTCATGAAATAAGGTTATATGATGCAGCTGCCCAAAACAGGAGAAGATGGGGTGTGCTAAAAGATCACTTTCAGACCCTATACGTTCTTGGTTAAAAACACTAAAACACCTTCCACTATTTCTAGAAAACCAACTGACAAGCACAATAACCTGTATTCAACAACTTTCTATTAATTTTCTTGTTCAAATTCTTCATGTTGAGAAGCTTTCACTGCCAAACCTCTAAAAGATTCAAGACAAGAATCTGAGTACAGAATTCCATGTTGTGATAGAAAGTCTTTAACCTGAGACAACACTCAAACCAGAATAAATACAGGAAAGAAATCATGGGCTTTGCTTTTGAAGGGAGACCATAAAGAGACTGAAGGTTGTGTTGATGAAGAAGGTCATAAAGATAATTATTCAAAGCAAAGTCCAAAGTAATTTCTATAAGCATTCCTGAAAAATGCTTTTTTTCATGGCAAATCAGTAGCAATTAAACACACTTTACTATTATTGTTGCAGATTCTGGAGTTTTGCTGGTATACAACTTTCCTGATGGCAAATGAAGTATTGCTCATTATAAAACTACAGAAATTGTGAATGTTGTGTATGGACTTCAAAACTTTGACATTTTTCAAGAACTATCCATAGAAATTGAAATTAAGAAACACATAAAAACAAGTTTCAACACTGTTGCTTGTTTTCTTAAGGACAGAAAAGTAATAAAAGGGAAAAATCATTCTCTACCTTTGCTGTAATTTAGGATTTCAGTTGCCATCTAAACAGCAAATTGTAATTTTTGTAACAAAGGGCATAATTCAAGTCACTGCAGAAGTCTGCATTTGTTTTTATCAAAGAAGAAAAATATGACAAGCTTTATTTAAAGTTGCTTCTGAAAGTTGTAGTGTTGAGGGGTTTGGTTGGATTTTTTTCTTTGTTTGGTGTTTTTTGTTGGTTTTGGTTTTGTTTTCTTTTTCCCCTGATGTTTCCTAGTTGTTTGAAGGCATTTTTTTCAGGTCATTGGAATTGGAGGCCTCAATTCAGTGATGTATATTGGGACATTATCAGATTTCTTTAGGGCTATGAATATCTCTATTAAATGCATGAAGGACACTATGAAACACCAATTTTAAAAATAGACCTGGGTTTTAAACATAAACGAATCTTCATTATACCTTACATTAAAATCTGCTCAAACTGCAGTTGGTTTTGAATACGATAATACATATTAGGAATACATAGAATATCTAAACATGAGGCTAAAGTACACCCTTTAAATTTTCTGAATCTGTCAGATACTACTTATACAGTTGTTACATAACTTAATTAAAAAATATTGTGAACAGATATAAATTCTTTTTTAAGATTCATCAGAATTAGAGATATGAGACATAAGATGAAATTTAAACTTCCAGAAAATGTTGCTAATGTGTTTTGGTGTTTGTTTTTTCTTTTTTCTGTGAGCCTTTGTTCTCCTTCAGAATGCCATTGGTCCTCTCTGGACCACAAGATTCAATGGAAAACCTTTATTATTACATCCATTTTGTTCACAAATGTACTCTACTATTTCATTTTGTGCTCTCTTTTCAGAACAACTATCCTCTTCTGCAAAAGGAAAACCTTAATAGCACTTTCCTCCAGTGAATTCCAGTAAAAGGGGGCAAGCAATAATAGAAGTATGAATTCACAGGCATTAAAATGAAACCATATGGAAACATGAGCAGAGGATTTGAGCAGGAAAAGTACTGTTTAAAAATTAATTTTTATGCCTTAATGTTGACTGTTAGGAATACTGCAAAAGTTCCAAAAACTCTTAATTCAATGCTGCTACAAAGACAATGCTCTGAAAAAGCTAAACCAACATTTCTGTTGTCAGATGGACTCCTCTTAGAATGACAGCCTGGGAAATACACTTTGTGACCTAAATCTAAACTAACAAAAGACCCTCAAGAAGACTTATTGTATCTGTCATTTTAGTCACAATTTCTGTGATCACTGACATGTACATGTGTAGAGGAAATTTATTACCCACTTCTAATATTAGTACCCTTCACTTCTTAAAAGGAAAATAGAAAATGAGAAAGAGGAAGGGTCTCCACTGTCTCACATGGCAAACAAAGTAAAAGGAAAGAAAGATGAGAGCTATAGTAGCATTTAGTCTGTTGTCTATGAGATGGGGTGGAAATAGATTACAATATTAGTTTTCTGTTTGCTTTTCCACTGCACTTCAATGCTGTCAAATGGAAAATACATGAAAAAAATAATCTGAAAGAAGGGTTTGTTTAATTATACTTTCCAAACTGACATGAAAAACACACAGACACAACAGCAATTACAAGTCTTTTTGATTAAGTCTTTCTCATTTAAACTTGTTTCTGCTTTCTTCATGAAATGAGATCATCTCTCCAAAATGAATTTAAACAAAAACAAACAAACAAACATTAACTCAAAAAAAGGTAATTGCTAATGTAAGGCTTAGAGGCCAGAAAAAAATGCAGGAAGAAAGGCAAGGAAAGGAATAATAAATAAAGAGAGAAAATTAGAAAAGCACCAAAATGAGGTAATAATGCTTAACTGGCTCACTGAGGATTAGGAAGAGAAAAAGTAATGACCATACAGCCATTTGTATGAAAAAGCCTTGCTATCACAACACATGGATGAGCTAGATCCTCTTCGATTTACTCTTGACATACTAATGTCAAAAGGCACAAGTATGAATGACTTAGCTAATTTTATTAGTTAGAATTAAACTCACCAGTATAACTGACTTGAGTGAAAAAGACGTATTTGTGTCTAACTTTTTCTATTTCAGATGAAATACAAATTTATTTCTCTGGTTTGTTCTTGTGTTGCAATACAACTGTTTTTGGTGAAAACCAAATCTGATATAAAACCACAACAATTTAGTCAAGAAAACGTCATAGAGAATGGAAGAAAAGTGACCCCAAATTAAAAGAGGACTACATGAACTATTTTGTATTATAATGATATGCTTAGGGAATTGTTATAATTTAAATTATTTATTGCAAAATAATAGTTCATTTTCATTAGACGGGGAACTAATTCCACTTTTGCTTTGTCACTTTCCTGTTGGATGTAAGTCATCTGTTCCTCAGTATGACAGTGTCCCACAGTTGAGTGGCTGATAGTGGCAAGCCTACTAATATGCCAAGCCACTCAGTGGCAAAATCCCAATCTCCCCAGATGTTTAAACAGGGCGACAATTTATAATTTCACTTTAAGACCCTGGTGTTTGACTTGGTAACACATCAAGTTATACTCTTCAAAATCAAGAACATAACTATTTCTTATAAGTAGAAGTTTTGTGGCATTTGTAGTCTTAATCTTATTTAATTAGGTGGTGCAAATTAGTGAAATTAATCATTTACAGCGTGGTTTAGAATTGCCAAGACAAAATGTGGTATGCAATAGAAATTGCATGACTACCAGGATGATAATCTTGTAATTCGCTATGTACACAACTAGTGACAAAACAGAGCTCAGGTATTTAGAATAAAACTATGCAAACAGACAGACAATCTTTTTCAGAACTTCATTTTTTGTGATTAGCTTTACACAGGCTATAGTATCATAGCTAGAAGAAAAATAATATGCATCGTTGGTGTCACTGTGATTTAACCAGTAAAAAAAGGATTTATACAAAGCCACATAGGAAGAGAAAAGAGGGAAATATTGTGAATAAACAATCAGTTGCCTTAATTCATAAAAATAAAAGCACATTTTGGTCAAGCTGTGGTGGGCAAGGTAAAGCTGTCATTGCCAAGCATCTGTATCAAAGAATATTCCTGTAGCACATAACCTGCCTGGGGGATATTTTAAGGAGGGTATATTATTCCTTCACCAGTGTATTGAGTAGAATCAGCACAGTCTTTAGCAGATTGTCTTATAAATAACTCAGATTTTTATTTTTGGACATTTTCTAGATATTCTATTTAGAAAATATTCTGACAATATATATTTTGGTAACTTACTTCCATGGAAACAGAATCATTAATCCTTAAAAATTCCAACAGCTGCTTTATAGAAATCATATTATTTTCCTGACATCACAATCCTTTTTGCAGAAATGAATCATGTCACCAAAGCCAACATTACTGGTACAGTTGACACCATGGTGGTCACAATCAAAATTTAAAGCAGTACATAGCATGCTGCATTACAGTAGAAGATTTTCATGTCTTTTATCCAAATACAGAAGGTGCAGAAATATATACATGGTCTCTTCCAGATCCAGCATGCCAGTACATAAGGCAGACAGATACAAAACTTGTATTTCCTTATCCAAAGTACTCAGAGCCAAAGCAAGTATAACCCAACTGGGTTGTTGCCTTCCTTTCTTTTAGCAATCTCTTGATTTCAGATTCCAGTTGCTATAGGGACATCCATCTTTCATTTCTATCTGGGCAGTTACAGATACTGCAGACTTTTTGGCAGGTCTTGTGAATCTTAGACACTCAAGCTGTGCACTTAAGAGAAAACTTAATTTTCATTTTACCACAAAGATCAAAATAAAGCACATGGTTCTATAGGATAATTTGAATATGAAAAGTGAGTAAACAAAAGAGGCCCAAGTGTCTGGAGGCAACCTGTATTTCTATTTTTATTTTTATTTAACAAACTTATTACATTTGAGGCCCACTTCTCATTTCTGAACAGACTGATTTTCACTGTTTAGGTATGTGTCAAATCCTCACACAAGGTATAGCATGATCAGTCTTTTCACTTGGGATTTCCATGGCAGGGGAATCCCAAAACTGCACAGTGCTGAAAATGCACTGCTCTTTTGCAGACGATGTTAGACAGGGGAGCTGGCTAGGCTATGGTGGTAGCATGAAAGCCTTTACACCAGCATGGTCAGAGCAACATGTGGACTCCTGAGAATACCACAAAGTGAGCTAGAAGTAGTGCTTTCTTTAGTCTGGTCAAAAAAACAGGCAAGTAAGGGCAAATCACTTACAAACTGCTGCAGCTAGGAGAAAGAGCAAAAGCACTCCTTAAAATGTCTTGAGAATTTTATAGCACAGCAGTTTGAGTCCCAGTCTTGTCTGTGGTTCTGAACTGCAGAAGCCTGGGGTCCAATCCTTGCTTCAATTTCTATGGTGTGGAAATATGCAGTTCATCTTGAAAGTCTTGTTTATAGAAAAGTGAGATAGAGCTTATTCAAGGCTTAGGACAATAGTTTAAAAAACCCCTCAAAATACCTACCTGGCTTATGGCTACTACCACAGAATATTATTATGCTTATTCAAACTGTATCTTTAAAAGTACTTTTATGAGTAGCCAAAACTTTAATGTTCAAGAATATTATTTAAAATGAGAACTTCACTGTGGAAGATTGAAAGTTGTCCGTGTTTCCAGTGTTCTCAAGAAGCATTTTGTAGTGGTAACTACAAGGGTTTACTTTCATGCTAACATGAAAGAACTTCAGTCAGATCTAGCATTGCACTGTTAATGTATTTCTGGTCTATATTTCAGTTTTCATAAGGCTATGGCAAATTCTTTTCAAATGCATTTTATTAGACAGCACCATTGCTTAATTAAAATGACTTTTTATTACATATTTTCAATAAGTTCCTGCTAATCTCTCAAAAACGTTAAGAAGCCTCTTTCTTCGATGAAACTGGAGTCATTCAGTATCCATCTACAGTTGATACCATTCACAAAATAGGCAAGCTGAAGATGAAGAGACTATTTGAAGTGATAAAATTTCTTGTAAAGAGCAGTGGTACTCTGCACACTACCTCTTATGAAAACTGACTACTGAATGAGTTTATGCATCCAAATGAAATTCAGATCACTGAAAAAAGAGCTTCAAATGGCACAGTGCAAAGAAAAGAAAATAAAGTTACATATCAGACAAAATATGTTAATTTCAATCCAATTCTATACCTTTACATAAATAATTAACCAAGCAATCTTTCTCAGAATCTACTTTTCTAAATTCTCTAATTCATAATTTATTTTAGCTTACTGATGATTCCTGTTTTATAAGGAATTATAATCCTTTACATATAAATGTAAATCTTACATATATATGAGATATATAGGATACATATAAACAGATATAAAACTAGATAGAATACTGATCTATAGTATAGATATATAGAATACACATCCCATAGGTACAAATAAATCACTACCTTTCAGTGATATATCAAGAAACATTTCCTAATTTTGAATGAAAGGGAAACAGAACTCGGAAAAATGATACTTCTACTGCACTACGTATTATTATAGACTATAGTGTTTCCAACAATATGATAGAATGATGATTTCAAATTCTTTTATTCCATATTCACAAGTTTGGGTAGTTTTATTATCTTAAATACCATGTATTATTTCACAAAGCTCCTAAAATCTCATCATCCGAATTTAGGGTTCAAAAGCTATGCAAAATGTCAGGTATAGACTTCTATAATGGTTGTGACAGAGAAACCTTTTATTTTTTGCAGTACAACTTGCAAGGCCAAGGACCAGCTGAAGTCTTGCTCTGTCAAGACTGGAGGAAACATTTCCTGAAATCTCAAATCTACAGGAACGTCAGGAATAGCTAAGAAAGAATGAATATCATTATCAATCAAGGAACTAAAAGGACTAGACTCTCTACGAATTGCTCTCCTTTTATTATTTTAAGACTCTTCCACTAACAACAACCTAAAATCTTTCAAAAATCTTATGAAAAAGCAGATGGCTATAAAAATTCAAAGACTAAAATCTGCTTTACCTCCAGTTGAAAAAAAAAAAAAAAAAGGAAAGAAGACATAGAAGTTACCCTACAGATGTTAATAATTGTCTGGGGTGGGAGTCGGGGAACAAGGAGGCTGGCTTCTAAGTAAACAATGCAAAAAAAGACAAAGAAGTCCCTGCTGATGTACAACAATAAAAGCAGTTTTCTCAGCAGTGTCAGCTTAGCAAGCCTGAGGGTCTGTATTTTAAACCCCAGTGGCCTGACGTCACTCATCCTGATGGTGTGTGTGAAGGAAGCTATCTCTCTGCAATGACCGACCTGAAAAGTGTTTTCAAAGCCCAGTGGGCTAATGTCACTCACACCGACGGTGGATGGTGGGATCTCTCAGGGTGGCAGCCTGGGGGAAGTGAGCTGCAACACCAGCAGCCGACCATCACTCACTCTGATGGCAGGGGGTCAGCTGGGATTCTTTGGTGGCCTCCCGGGCAATAGTTAAAAAGAAGATTTTGGTTCACATGTCAATGTCTAACTTGAAAGCAGTGAGTATCAAAAGTGATTTTTTTTTAAACTGTGTTTCACCAGTGGCAGCAGTGCAGGCAGGAAGGGGAGTTTCCCTGCGAGGGAGTTTGATTGCATGTGAAGCTTACAATGGGGCTGGCTCTGCCTGGTTTTAATTTTTTTCTCCTGTATGAGCTGAGATATTTTATTCCCCCATACCAAAGGGGGGGGGGGGGAACATGGAAATTAAATCCAGACAGCTCCAACTGCACTTTACATTTCATATGCAATTGAACAGACTTTGAGAATACCCTCAGCTTCCTTACCAACCTGCCTGCCATATAGATAATCTAAATAAATACTAAAATCCCAAAACATCACCTTCTTATTCTAACTCATCTTGTAATGCAGAAACTTATATTTGTGACAAATTCTGTCATTAAATTTACCCTGACACCTAAAGCATGGTAAGGTTTGCAAAAGACTACACAAGAATATTCTCTCTCCCACCACAAATTCTAAGAAAACACCCTTGCAAGCATAAGTGCAGCTGATACTACATCAGCAAAATAAATTATTTTGCATAGAATGAAGCCAAAAGTCACTACTTACAGAAGAAACTCTTTACAAAGATAAAATTTTCAAAATAAAATTTTCAAGCTAAAAGTTAGTATTTTAAAAACTGTATTTCAGTCCTATGAAAGTTAATTAATGTGAATTACTTAGTGTATGTTAAGCTGTCATGCTTAGATGTCTGAAGGGTCAGAATCTGAGAGGTCACTGAAATCATAGTTCCTGTATGTAAAATCAATGCAATCAACAAACAAACTGAAAGTGGGAATACATGCAGCTATATCCAGTATAACCAGCTTTCTTGTATGTTGTATCCCTTTTCTCGCAGTTCTTTGGCGCATTAGACTGTTGAGATCACTGAGACTGATGCTATTGTTTCCTACCTACTTCCTGTATACCACCTAGAAGAAAACAAACTAATTCAAAGCAACAATACATTAAGGAATAGCTCAAGAGTTCTGCCTGTAACTACTAACAGTAGTTTATTTGAGGCTATGAAATTATTTGTACCAGAGTTGATTTGCTTGGGCATGAAGTAAAGCTGTGCAACTTCAGCCTTGCAGAAAAAAAAAAGTTAAATTTTCCTCTCCCATTCTCACCATGCATGCAGTTCACATATGTGAAGAGAAAATACGACTCTAACTCTGCATAGTTAAGCTAATAAACTTTCTCATAGACTGAGACAATAGGAACTGTGAGCATACTGTACAGCACAATAAGTGCTGGCACATGAACTATTTCAGTCTTGAGGGACAGTATTTCACAGTATATCAGTGACAGAAGATCAGCTTGCAGCCAGAACTATGAATGAAAAGTTTGAGCCTTAATGAAAGTATTGACTTACAAATGATACTTCTGCAGTCACCTCAAAAATTGATATCGAATTATTTCGGGGAATGTGGCACTTAAACCCTCATTTTCTACAACTGCTGTGCCCAAAAATTCATTAGTTTAACCTAAGACATGATGATTAAAAAAGGTGTTCTATTATATGTGTGAAGTACATTTAAACAAATTTAAGCCGATCAGATAAAACAGAATATATTCAGCCTATGTAGGAGTATCTTACAGGTCTGCTTATAAACTTGGGGAAGTAGTGGGAGACAGAAAAATTCATGTCTCTCCCTTTCTCAAGGACCAGGACTGCAAGGGACTGTTGGTGCATATTAATTTCACGGTAAACCGTATGCTTCGAATTGACACAAATGCCGTCTCTGGAGAGCTATGGTTATTTGTCTTGTCTTATAAGTCTCCCATGATTTTGTGACTACGATACAATAATACTTCATCAACAAATGCTATGGTTACTTTTAAATTAGTAAACAAACAGTCTAAGGATCCTTTTGTACCCTTGATGCATCTCAGCTTACTTGGCACAGCTGACATACATGGAGCTAAACTCTTTCTCCTCTTCTCCCCTACTTCAAAACAACAACCTAAAACCCAGAATGGCCTCATCCACACGGCTTATTAGGAACAGTCCCAGGCCCACGCTTGTTCCCAGACTGTGCTCAGACATTGTTTGGGATGGTGCTAATTGGTCAGGGTCAAAACGGTTCCAGGGACTGTGCTAGCAATTAGCAGCACATTCACTAACTCACATGCTTGAGCCCATCAGTGGTGATCTAGCACAGGACCATCCTGCCTCTGCAGCTGCCAAAGGCAGCTCCTGAATTTGGCACCCTCCTGCGACAGATTCAGTTAATAAGGTGGCATCTTCAAATTCCAGCTGCCCTGCGCTACCTCTGTCCTTCCCCTAAAGCTGAGGCAGCAGAGAAAGCAGTTCAAAGAACTGGGTCATGTGAAGCACAGGAGCCTTCACGTGCTGCCCAAACCACCAAGACACTGTCTCTGACAGTAGAAGACACAGATACAGAGCTGGATCTACCCAAAAGATCTTCAGCAGGGTTATGATAATCTGCCAGCTGACACAAAGTAGAGAGACTCAAATTTACCTCTGTTTGCACTGGAGCACTTAAGGGCAACTGGCTTCACCAAACCACTGGTGCCTTTCAACAGCTATAAAATGTTCCTTTGATTCAGGAATGATAGAACATTTCCCCTAGTTACAGCACCACAAAAGAGAAAAGTTTGGATTAGATGAAGTAAATATGACTTGGTGTGAATACTGTCATCACTCACGCACTAGAGGAAGATTTTAGAAGAGGAAGAGAAAAATTAATGAATTTTGTGAGATGCAGATATTCTCACTGTGTTGTATCTGCATGTGACTGAAGTTTTGATGTCAGATAATATGCATCTAATAACTGATACAGTTGGGGAAAAAAAAAAGAACAAAACAACTTTGGGGAACAGTTTTCAAGTCGTTCTCTCAAACTCCCTAAGAAAAGCTTCTGAGTTCAAAAGTCTGGGGTATTTTCCCAACTGCATTTAACAAGAGACATCCCCTTCCATATAAGTCACTTCAATTCATCGTTGCTATAAGATTGCTCCTGTTGTCTGTCTTAGGATATCTGATTTGAACATATTCAGTAATGACTGAAAATTTAATTTTAAATGGTCCTGTATGTAAAACCACCAAATTCTGAAATCACTGTAATTCCTTTGTCTCTGTACTATGCTGCCCAGACAATTTCTCACTTTTCTTCTTTTTCTGCAGTACTGTGGCTGTTTTGAAAGGGAAAACCAGTATATACTTTCATTTTCCCACAATTCAGAAATATTCAATGGGGGAAAAGCGTAGAAACTTACATAGAGTGGAAGGTTCAAATAGGATGACTTGCAGTTGCCTAATACAAAGGCTATGAAATGGCTATACGACTGGCATTTCACTAGGATTATATAATACAAGGCTGCTGCTTGTTTGTTCTCACTGGAAATTAATGCTCTGCTGATTAGACACTGCAGAAGACATTTGCTGAAAGTTTGTTTAGCTTTTCATTAGAACTTTTTTTCCATTTTCCTTTATTTAAGGCATGAAAAGGCTGAACTTACTTGCTTGTGCAGAACTTTTGTATCTACTCCTGTCAAACAGTGCTGTTAAAATTGTGCATAAGACTGGTTTCTCCTGGAGCAATGCATAAACAGTTAGTTAAACCCAACATCTCCTACTGTATGAATTTCATCACTTTTTTTTTTTAACAAACTTCTAAATTTTTTTTTGTTTTTCAGTAAAATTGAAGCTGAAACTTTATGTGAGCTGTTTTCAAAATGTCACCAGATTTTTAATATAAAAATAATTAGAATAGTATTAGGGATACTATCATTTTGTTGTAGATCCTACTGTGTATTTGGAAACTTCATTTGAGCTTTTCACACTGAACATAGTCATATTTGATTTTTGATTTATAGCAATCTTTCTTTAACCATGTAGACAGCACCATAATTCTTCCAGGGCATAACTACTTATTTGCTTACTGTTTATAATTAATGCATTAAAATATATTAATGTATAATAATATAAAATATATTGAAATATAACGAATTAAAAATATGACTCTAAGAGACTCAGGGTCTAGCCAGTCTTCCTTGCTTAAATATAAGATATAAAGCTGGAATTTGTTTAAATACAGAAGAGAGTTCCTACAAGTACCACAGTATCTCAGACTTGCTTATCTGAGCAAACTAGAAATGTGAACCCATTTCATGTAGTGGAACTAAATAGTATGTTAAAAAACAGGTGCAAGAACATGTACCAGCGCTCACATGTTTTGTAGGGAAGGCACCGTTCTGTCTGTGAAACACAGTGGGAAGGAATGGGGCCCAGAATACCGGCCCGCACAGCTTCGCACAGGCAGAGGGTCTGCAGGCGCTGGGGACACCCGTGCCCAGGGGACACCCGTGCCCAGGGGTCACTCGTGCCCAGAGGTCACCTACCCAGGGGACACCCGTGCCCAGGGGACACCCGTGCATATACCTGCCCTGGCTGCGGCTCGTCCCCTACATCGAGGTCACGGAATCCTAGAACGCCAAGGGGCTGGAATGGACCCTGAATTCTCAATCCCCCTGCCCTGTACAGGGACCCCTCCCCAGCCCAGGCTGCTCACGGCGTATCCCGCCTGGCTCTGAGCACTGCCAGGGCCGCGGCACCCACAGCCTCCCCAGGCAACCTGTCCCAGTGCCTCACCACCCTCGTAATTAACAATTTCTTCATAACAGCTAAGCTAAATTTCTCCTCTTTCAATTTGTACCCACAAAGATGGGTGTCACAATCAAAGCTGCCAGAAAACGTTTCAGGCCCCAAACGCGTCACTGGGGAAAAGGGGCGCCTGTGCCCCAAACAAGGGACTGGCTCCTCCCCGGGGCCCTGGGGGTCAGGCCTGCCTTCCCTCGTGCCAACCGCCCCTGTCTCTGCCCAGCCCTCCCTCTGTCACTCTCTGTCGCTGTCCCTGTCCCTCCCCTTCCCACCACCTCTTTCCACCCTCGCCTTCGCGTTTCCTGCCGGGGCGGAGGAAGTTTGGCTCTGCGGCGCCGCCGTCCTGCAGCGGCTGCCGAGCGTCATGGCGGTGTCCCTCTCAATGTCAGCGGCGCTGAGGCGCCTCGTCACCGGGAGCGGGGCGGCCGCGGCTTCCCTGCCGCCGCCCAGGTAACGGCACCGCGGGCGCACCGCCGGCCGTGCGGGGGGCACCGCCGCGCCCCGGGGCCCGCCGGGGCCAGGGAAGGCCGTCCCGGGCCTGGAGCTCCGCCGCGGACGCGCCGGGCAGGGGACGCTGCGCAGGGCCGGGCCGCGGGCGGGAGGCAGCTGGGCGGGCGGCGGGCCGAGCCTTCCTCCGTATGTGTCCCTGTCTGTCCATGGCCGTCCCTGCGTGTCCTTGCCTGTCCTTGCCGCCTGCCTCGCCGTGGCTGCCCGCCCAGTGTCCTTGCGGCGCCCGGAGGTCGAGGGCGGGTCGGCACGGCCTGGCTGCCCGAGGGCCCCCCCTCGCCCGCAGCCTTCCCAGAGCTTTGCACCCCACTGCTCTGTTCTGTGCCCTGTAGCCTTTTCTCTCATCCCCTCCCCGAAGTACATTACGTTTTCCTGAGAATCCCAAGCTGCTTTTTCACTGCTTTAAAAAAAGTGCTGGAAATAGCTTTATAGTTTTTGGTGGCACTTTGCTGTTTGCTTCTTTGATTCAGAGGTGTGTATTAAAAGCTCAGTACAAGAACCAACCTCGAGCAAAAGATGCGCCCATATGTTACTGCTGTCTCACATGCATTTGTAAAACTGCTCTCTAATACGGAGAAATTACATAGTTTGATGCCATTAATTGTGATTTGGAGGCTTTGGTTTTCTATGCTACTCAAGTGTTTACATATAAACACATTCAGATTAGTTTTGGTAATTTTTTTTGAATCTGTGGGGGTCTTTATATGTACCTGTATGAGTACATATGTGTAAACACAGAGTAAGCTGTGTATACACATACAGAGAAAGAAGAATTTGGCTGTACTATTGTTTCGCAATTTTACGTTCTCATTGTCCCATTGTTTATTTCTGCCTTCTCCCTCTTAAAATGGCACCTGTGTTGAAGGTTAATTTTCAGTCTCCTAAGAATGCTTTGGAAACTGTGAGTATGAATTTAGGAATTCCTCTGTGCTGATGCAGAAACTTACTGTTCGTGTTTGACTGCTTGTTTCTGTTTTTCTTTTACTCCTCTGTGGAACTGACAAAACCGTTGCCTTTGCCATGTGGTAAATTGGGTCAGTCAAGTGATTCAGGTTAAAAATAGTTTTGTTTGTTTGTTTTAAAATTTTACCACTCTACATTTGAAGTAGTTATTTCAGAAAAAAAAATAGGGTGTAGCAGGGATGGGTATGAACAGCAGGCAAATGTGAGGTAGGAACTCTTTAAGTTGGTATTTCTTCTTTGAAACAGTGCCTTAGGTTCCTTCCCTGCCACAAAGGAAGTGGAAGAATTAGTGTTGCTTAGTGTTTCCAGTAGGAGGGATGTTGAAGTTACCTGCCTGAGGGGAACTGGAACTTAGGCTTCACATTCCATAGGAGAGTGACCTGATCATAAATCATCAGGTTTCTTGGAGAAGCAGGAGAGAAGAACATTCTGAGTTTCTCTTACTTAAAGTTTTACACAGCTGGCAATTCTAAACTGGTTACTGTTAACACAACATGAGTGTTTGGGGCAAAGTCAAGACAACGTGCAGCAACATCCCTTGTATCTTCCTGAAATTCTCAGTGCCTGTTTTAAATTGCTTGTGCCGCGATTACTGAGTCAGTCATTTTATCGGGTGGTGAGCCTAGTAGACATCAGCAGATGGCTGGAGCTGATTCAAAAGTAGAAGTGCATCCTTTGCTGAAATCACAGTTTGAAGCTTTCATGCTTTAAAATCTGTCAAGGTTTCAGGAGCATGAAATTATGTGGAACATTCTCTCTGGAGTTGGACCTAAAAGACTGCAGTTTTCCTTGCATTAGAAAATATGGACAGGTGAAGGTGGGAAAAGAAAACTTCAAATTTCTGGTGAACAGGGTGTCAGATACTTGTTTCAAAACCACTTTCAGAGTATTTCGGAAAAGCTCTTTATATCACAATATAAAGCCCTTTATATCTGCTGTCAGAATATGGAGATATTAATTTCTGTTACAGAAGCATAGCGGTTTTGAGTGCAAGTGTAGTGCCTGGCCACGCGCTCTCTACATTTCATGATTATGGATTTTTCATGTCATTTTTCAGTAGTAGATGATGGTTCTTTAAAATGTGTTACCTTCCCCTTGTTATTCTGTTGTAAAGACTCTGAATACAATAACAAATGTTTTGGTAGCTCATCATAAATGGATACGTGAAGTTATGAAAGCAAAGAATTGTGGACACTTGTGTAGTGCAAAGCCTGCTCTTCAACCCATACTCAAGAAACTGAGCTCAAAAAGCTTAGGAAACCTGGGATGCCACAGTAGTCTCGTTTTAAAGTTCCTGTCTGTTTAAGCAAGCTCCACCCTCGGCAAAAAGCAGTGAGGCCATTTTTGTGGCAAAATAAAGGACTTACAAAACATAGAAAAAAAACTGTGTATTTTTTTTATCTTGTCCTTTCCTGAAAAATAGAGACAGTGTTTATCAACTTTCTAAAAAAAAATAACTTCAAGATAACTATCTTATTCTTTCGTGTAATTGTTTGGTTTGGTTTTTTCTTTCTTGAAATAGTGTTAATTTTTTTCTTGGCATGCCCATACCAAGGCATATGTTGAAACAGGGCTTAGTAGACTTCTCAAAGCTAGATCTGGGTAGAACAGAAATCTGTATGAACGTGAACAAACCCCTGACTGAATTTGGGTAATAGAATCACAATTTGGCCAGCATTAGTGGTAGAGAGTTTGGGGTCTTTGTCAAGTTTGGAATAAGTAGCACATTGCAGCAGTTGTATTACTTGCCATTTCATCCACCTGTATTGCATGTCTGCATTATATTACCCCACACAATACATGAGAGTATCAGTGGTGTTGTCAAGTTCAGACATATCAGAAGGAGAAGCTTCAGTTTTCATGAATAAAAAACAGTTCTGTAGCATTTAACTTTGTTAAAATTATTTCTGGTGACAAATACCACCTGCATAAAGTGCCTGGAATGACATGTGATGGTAAGAGCAGGTGAAAAAGTTTTTTGCAGTCTTGCTTTTGCTGTATAAGTGATGCTTATAGACAGTTTCATTTTGGTTATTCACAGAAGAAGACCTCCTTATAAAATACAGAAATACACTTTTATCTTGAATATCTGTTCTGTTTTTAATACATATCAGAGAAGGTACAGTGAATCACTGTGTCTTAAAATAACACAACTGTAAATTGAAAGATGGAAAAAAATTCCCTGTGTTTTTAGTCATCAGGTTGTGGTGATATGGAGCATTGGAGCAGGCACAAGGTGAAAGATGAGGGATAAATGAGCATAGGTGTAGTTTGTACACTTAATGAGCAACAGTTCAAAAACAGGGCTCCAGGCAGCAAACGCCCTCCAGCAGTTTGAGACCAGGTGTTTCATTTGTCTAAGTGTCTAATTCATTTAAAACCCGTTCCCTTTGACTCTGTGCACACTTCAAATTGTTACTGCGTGGTTAAGAGAGGGTCTAGAAGCCAAATCTTGCATGTTCACGGTGACAGAAAGCACTGTCAAGTGGTTACTTGTTACAGTGAGGTCCTTTGATGATGACCTGGTGTCTAGCTCTTGTGAAGGAAAGCCCTCTCTTTCCCCATCAAGTTCGCATGCTCTGAGGGAGAGAAGAGTACACTGCAGTCATGTGGGATGACTTGAACCCTCTTGGAAGTATTTTATGGAGGATCTCAAAATTGCTAATTCATCATGACTTGAATAGTTGCAACAGGACAACATAGGCTTATTGTGGACTGTTGGGTTGTTCATGGATGTAGAGTGACTCTGGTGAACCAGAACAGTGTCTTGATTTCCTGCTTTTGCCCTCTCTGTTTGGCATTAGAGGAACTAAGCTGTAGGAGTGCTCCTTGTTTGCTTTGAAATGGAAAGAGCAAGCCTTGGAAGGCCCCCATGGAATAACAAAAAACGTTGGATATAATGAAACATAGGAGCAGTAGGATATTGCTGTCCATGTGAATTCTGTCACAATGAAAAAGTGAAATACCACGTATCATGTAGTTTAGTAATGAGCTTACATCAAGATCATTCTAGTTCTTAAAGTTGTGTGGGATTCCTGTAATGTTTGTGAAAGTTAAAGTACTTTGTTGGTCTGTATAACAAAGAGGAAAGGTAGAAAGTTCTGCAGTTAAGAGAAGCAGAAAGGGAAAAGAGCGGGTGAGTCAAAGTTTGAGAATGGGGACAAGGAAAAGAGAGCTATTTTTCTAATATGGAGAAGTGGAGCAGATGTCATGATGGCAAAACGTTCCTGATAAGGCTTCTTAAATTGCTGTTATTATTGGGCACATAACTTGGAGTGACTTATTTTAATTACTTTCAAGTCCTTCACTTTTGGAATTAGAAACCCATAGAGAGAGGAATGACAGTTTTCAGCAAGTGAAGGTTCAACACAGACAAGCAGACAGATGTTTAAGGTGTACTGGTGTTGAAAGATAACTAGTAAATAAGCAATGTGCTTGCTTCTCCGCTGAAACAGCTGTAAGCTCTTGTAACCAGCTCTGTGGTCATTGTGGGCTCAGAACTGTCGACTGCTTACCTAAAGTTTGGCATACCTTTAAAAAAGCATTTTTACATGTGATAATAATTTTATTCCAAAATATACTGATTTGAGAACCTAATTATCTTCTCTCTGCTTTGAAGATTTGAAGAGGAGTGGAACCCCAAAACTGCACCAAAACAAAAGCCAAACAGAACCCCAGAAAAGCTTTAGAGCGTAGAGGTGAAGTTTGCTGCCAGTGGCATGCTAAAACAGAACATGATACTTTCCTTCAGGGAATAAACAATTTAAAATTCTGACGCTGCGTTTGAAAATGACACTGTGTTTTCAAGACAACACACCTTTTCTTTGTGGAAAAGGCTTTCATGTTGGTATTTCCTAATATCAAATATTTGATATCTCAAAGTTTGAGAAATACACTTGTAGGAATTGTTGCAGTGAGTTGAAGCACATTTTTTTGTCTAATTAATTAATTAATAGCAAGGTTATGAAATGCCACGTGGATCCATGGGGAACAGAATTCGAATGTGAGCTGTCAACAGTTAGAATTTCAAATCAGTGTTGGCAAAATAATAAAATTTGCTTTAGTGATGGAGGTTTAATATATACTGTTCAACAGGTTTAACTCATACTGGAAAAATGAGGATTTTTAAAATATGATTTTAAAAATTACCTTGATTTTGCATTAATGTAGGTTTGAACATTATGGCTCAATTAACCTTGTTGTTGTCTGTCTTAGATAAAATTGACTGTTTTAAGAGACTGAAATGCTGAGAGGCTTATATAGTTAGCAATGTAGTTAGAACCTGCTCACACATAGTTTTCAAAAAACCCAAAGTTTTTTTAAAAAAATCTCTAGTACTAAGAGTTACAGTAAATTTGTGTAATCCTTAAGAATTTACAACTTTTATATGTTTTACCCATGTCTGTGTTTTCGTCCTCATGACAATACAGTGGATTTTGATAAGCTTTTAAAATTATTTTGTAAGCCTTTGATTCTGAGTGTGTTAAAAAGTATACTCCAAACTATCTTAAGATCACATCCTTTAATATTTCTCATAAAAGACACTGCTAAGCTAGGAAGAGGCAAGCTGAACAGTTAACATTACCTTCTTTGCAGTGTGTATTTCCAAAGAAATAAGTGGCATTATTTTTCTCTGACTTTCAAAGTGCAATTGTTCTCTTCTGGCAGTGTGACAGTATGTTTAGGTACCTTTTTGTCCTTAGCCACCTTTTGTTATTAGCCACTTTTTAGCTGCAGTAGTTTCTGTCTCAATTTTCTATTGACCCATGAGTGATGTTGAGAAAATAAATTAACTTCTGACTCAAGAAGACAGACTGTAGGCAGCTCCAGAATGTGTGTGGGCAAACAGTTCTTGCAGCTGCTTATTTTTGAAGTATTAATATGAAAGATTTCATAAACAGGTCCTATTAGGGTTTTTTTAATCAGATTTTATGTATTTTATATAAAATATTTGAAGACCTGTCTTTTATGAATGTATATTCTATATATGAGTAGTTCTGATGTTTCTGATTGTAATCAGTCTGTTGAGGTGTAATTTACTGCTAAATGTTAGTGATGCCATTTGTGTTGAAGTCCAAACTAAAATTTCGTTGCAGAGGGTGGCTGTTTAATTTTTCATCTTTCCTATATGTTTCAGAAGTTACTATCTATCATCAATTTTCTACTGCATTTTAAATGAAGGAGAAACCCAGAAAGTTCTTCATGCTGTGCTGTCACATACTCAAGGAGAATTTGTATGTGCTGCGTAAGTTATTGGAAGGCAAATTCTACAGCAGTGGTGTTTTGTCATATGTCAGTGTTTGTGTCTACCAGAGAAAGACACAAATAATCTGAATGTTGTTGTCTGAACTGGAATTCAGGAATAAGGTTTGCATTTGAAGCACCAGTGTTGCCTCAGGGGTTTATTTCACTTTAGAAAAGAGTGAGTAATATCAAGACTCGCAGTCTCCTTTTGGAATGCTAACAGCTGCTTAGATAATAAGAGTATGAAAGGAAAAAAGAATGGTACTGGTGGAGGAGGAGAGGATCAGTGTATACATAAGAGTACAAGTGAACACACAAATAGGTTAGCTAATCAGGTTATTTTTATTCTCGAAGGTGAGTTCTCCAAAAATGCTTGTATGGTGTGTTTGCATTAATAGATAATGGTAAATGGAAAGAAAATTAAGTCAGATAATTATGGAAAAACAAAGCGCTCATATTTCTTTGAAAGTAGATTTAATTTATGTAGCTTGGTAGTTTCACTGTATTACTTTTGTAACTCGCAATAATTTGTTCTTTAGCAATTTATAGAATTGTTGTCCCAAGATTGCAGATGCTGATACAGTATGCAAAAGAAAGGATGTTTTTTTTAACCAGTGCAATGTAATTATTGCCTGCATTTGTATGTAGAGTAGAAGTTAAAAGTTTTGGTGTGATACTCTTTTTAAAACATCTGTTGGAGACACCTGCTTGGGTTACTTATATTTCAGCCAATCGTTTGTTTTTATCTCAAGACAGATGTGTCTTGTAGAAGGTATTTAAGCAGACTGGTCCCCACAACTAAAACCTGTGTAGTTATTATCTTTTTAAAACAAGATTTAAAATAGTCATTATAGAGAGACCACATAAAAATTAAGTCCTTTGCTTTGGTTGCAAAGTAATGAGGCTGAAAAATAAGTGCCGCTACATTATATACACTGGGACCCCCCCCCCTCCTTGTATTTGATAGAAATTAATCCAGCGAAGTGTCAGGAAGCAGCAGGGCTGTCTGCTCCTGAAGGTAAGGCAGGCTGAAAGCTGAGGGGGACCCCAGCAGGAACAGTGCCTTTACAAACCAGGACAAGAGCCAGAGCTTGAGGTGGGTACACTAATCATGTCATTTAGGCAAGGGCTGAGGACCCAGAGCTGAGCTTTTAAATGGAGCTTCAGGTCTATGACTGGGCTTGTTCCTGGAGGCCCCATGTAGAGGGTGATCATGGCAATTAGGACCTGTTAGTGCCTTTAGAGTCATCGATGCATGGTGTGACAGAGTTCATCTTCAGGCTGTTAATAATACAGCACTTGAAAACTCGTATTTTTGCATGTGAGGTGGCACCATTTGTGTATCTTCTCTGCATGTAACTCTGTAGTCAAAAATGTATTGAAATATCTTGGGGGTGGTTCCCCTCAGAGATGTGCGGAAAGTTGGAAATATGTCAGCCAAAGAATAATCTGGACAGACAGATCAAGTGGTGTGATTAAGGTGAATGACATAATGGAGAGGAGCTAAGGCACACAATAACTGCGAAATGGCAACAGTTCAAGGGGGAATTGAGGACAAAAGCTTGGTTTCAGAAAGGAAATTGAAGAGTAAGATGGCTGAGACAAAACAAAGTTCACAAAGCAAGTGTGAAATAAAATCATACAGAATAACATTAGCTACATTATCCCGTTCTCATCTAGAACAACTACCAGGAGCATACAGTTCTGAAAAGTGATCTTCTGTATGTTGCGTTCCATTTGTCAGACATTTGACTGTCTCTGAGTGGCTTGTACTACAAACATAATATATAGCTCTCAAATACAGTTTGTCATAGCTTCCCAACAGCTGAGGCTTCCCAGCCAACAGCTTATTCGACTTTAACAAACCATTATAAACCAAGATGTAGTTTTCCAGTAACACTTTAAAGGATTCTTTTGTGTGCTGTAGTTTACAGTTCAACTGTTTGAAAGCATTAAATAAGAAAAAAGTTGCCTTTAAATCTATGCCATATTTTACAGATGTTATATTATTAGAATAAGAATTAATTAAGCCTGTATGTGCAGTCATATGGAAAGGTTAATTCAATAAGAAAAGATAGGGATGAAGTACAGGACAATGCTATGCCATATACCAGTTTGCAAACATGGAGGAATCTTTACTTTTTTTTTTTTTTAATTTTACATTATTCAAAGGCTCTTTTTCAAAATTCACAGACTAAGGCAGAGGTGGGTTGTGGAACATTAGTTTCATTCCTCACAGTTTTGAAATTAAACTCTTTGACTTTTGTTGTTCTTTCTATAAAGAGCACATTTTTTAGTTTTGTCAAGTTATAAGGATGCCTGAACGTGTATGTGTGGGGAGTTTGACATTTAGAAGCCACAAAGAGAGCAAATGTGTCACCTGTGTATTTTATCTTTACTCTCTGTGTAACTTTTCTCTTTTCCTACAACAAAAATATTTAAATAATTTTGGGTTATTTTATTCTTAACATGTTAAGACTCTGTCTCAAAAGCGTTTCTAGTCTGTTTGCTGTAATCAGTCAGAGACCATGACGTGCTCTGAGTCATGTGTCTGTGAGGGTCTAAGAGCACTGGCATGACTCCTTCCAGAAGTTTAGTTGTAAATAATTACTAAATTTGTGTCCAAGCACATTGAGAAATGGTCTAATATCGTCGTGGGACTTGCAGAGAACTGTTTCAGGATGTGCAGCTGTTGCTTGCCGCTGTGCTGACTTGAACCCAAGCTAGCTCTATGAGTTTTTGTCTGAAGTGTGTATGCTTACACTCAAAGGCATGGTGGAAACACTCGTGTAGCTCTGCAGGAGTAGGTTGAGCCTGCCCGTGTGCACTGTCTGCTTGATGTGAAGCCTTCTGAAGGGCTGGACTTTGTTGTGTGCTCAGTGACGTCAGCTCAATTAGCTGGCTACTCCAGTGGGCCCTGTTTGAGTACCAGGCTTGGTACTAAGTCAAAGCTAACCCTTCTTATTACTTCTTGATCACAAGAAAACTGGTTAAATGAGGAAAGCTGACAGTGGGCAGCTCAATTCATGTCTTAGCAGAGCTGACTTGTGTCCTGTGGACTTAACTGGAATTCAGGCGTGGCTACAGTGCTCTGGTCCTATGGTAGTTCTGGAAGGACTACATCTGTCTTTGCATTGTGCAGTGCGTCAGCTGATACCTTGTTTGAATAGAGAAAGGCCACTAGCATTTTCCCACCTGTGGGATCCTTGAAGTAGAATCTAAAATTTGATTGGTTACTACATAATGAAGGATTTGCTACCTGAAAGTTTAAGTAATTTCATAGAATCATAGAGTATCCTGTGTTGGAAGGGACCTGCAAGGGTCACTTAGTCCAACTCCAGGCCCTGCACAGGACAACCCCAGGAATCTGAGCCTGTGCTTGAAAGCGTTGTTCAAACACTTCTTGAACTCTGTCAGGCTTGGTGCTGTGACCACTTCCCCAGGGAGCCTGTTCCAGTGCTCAGCCACCTTCTGGCTGAAGAACCTGTTCCTAGTATCCAACCTGAACCTCCCCTGGCACAACTTCATGCCCTTTCCTCTAGTTCTGTCACTGGTCACCAGACAGAAGAGATCATGGCCTACCCCTCCACTTCCCCTCATGGCAATGGTGAAGACTGCACTGAGGTCTCCCCTCACTCTTCTCTTCTGCAGACTGAACAAACCCAAGTGACTTCAGCTGTTCCTTGTAAGGCTTCCCTCCAGACCCTTCACCATCCCTGTGGCCCTCCCTTGGACACTCTATAATAGCTTTGTATCTTACATTGTGGTGCCCAAAACTGCACACAGTGTTCAAGATGAGGTGGCTGCAGTGCAGAGCAGAGTGGGACAATCCCCTCCTTCGACTGGCTGGTGATGCTGTGCCTGATGCCTGCCAGGACACGGTTGGCCCTCTTGGCTGCCAGGGCACTGCTGACATGTTCAACTTTCTGTCAGCCAGGACCTCCCCACTTCACTTTCTGCAGCGCTGCTTTCCAGCCTCTTATTGCCCAGTCTGTACGTACCTCCAAGGTTGCCCCATCCCTGGTGCAGAGTCCAACGCTGCCCCTTGTTAAAATTCATGTACTTGGTGATTGCTTGTCTCTCTAATTGTCAGGGTCTGTCTGTGTGGCCTCTCTGTGTAAGGGAATCAACAGCTCCTCTCAATTTAGTATAATTGTCAGACTTGCTCAGTATCCCTTTCAGTCCTGTGTCCGAGTAATTTTTGAAGATGTTGAAGAGCACATGGCCCAAGATGGATCCCTGTGGAACCCTAATAGTGACAGGTCACCAGTCTCATGTCACCCCATTTACTGTTACCCTCTGTACTCACCCATTAACCAATTATCACCCACCATGTGATGTGTTTACCCAGCTGTGCTGGACATTTTCTCCACAAGGATCCTGTGATAGACTGTATCGAAAGCTTTACTAAAGTCTAAAAAGATTACATCAGCTGGCTTCCCTTGATCAACCAGATGTGTTACCTTGTTATAACAGGAATTCAGGTTAGATAAGCAGGACTGATCCCTCAAGCAGCCATGCTGGCTGTGTCTGATGGCTGTGTTGTCCTTTAGGTGTTTTTCAATAACTCTCAGAATAATCTTCTTCATGGTTTTACAAGGCACTAAAGTGAGACTAACAGGCCTGTAGTTTAATGTTTGTAAAGGCAGGCAAACTTAAAATTTATCTTTGAAGGTGGAAACCACAAGTCAAATGCTTATTTTCTTGTTTATTCAGTACATTTGTATAACCATTGCTTATTTTCAGAGTGCTTGCCTAACAGAAAAGCATATTTAGTTATTGCCCTGTTTCCCAAACACAAACAGGAAAAAAATACATATATATGAACTTTTTAGCAAGTAGAAGCAGTCTTTTTATATTTCTAGTTCAATTTTAGTCATTTTTACCACCTACTACAGAAATTTCAGTAGTTTAGATTAAATGGTATTGCTTTCATCCATTCAGAAACATAATTGACTTTTTTATAATTTAACATTTTGTAGGCAAAAGAAGAAGTCTGATTAGCCAATATTGTCAGAGCACAAAAGCTTTGATTAATGGGGAACTTAACTTTTCCTCCAAGCACAAAAGTTGCTCGTACAGTTCATGCTAAAACATAGAACTACATGGTCTCCACAGGCAGTGTTTGGCATTGATTTCTGTATTTTGCTTCTGTTTGGTTATAGTAAGAGTAGTAAATGAGTCTGGGTAAAAATAAATACCTTTGACTCCATTAAGTAATTTTTACTTTCATTGCAATAGTGAACTAATACCAAGGAGGCATTATCCTACTGAATCTAAATTCATTTCACACAAGTTCTACTTTATAAGCTGTCTTTAAAAAAGCGTATTATATTGGGGCTGAATACTGTGATCTGTCCTGTGTTCAATATTGTGTAAGAGGCAATTAATGCCTGTGTTTTATATGCAAAAACTTTCTACTGATTGGTTTTTAGTCTGTTTAATCCCAGTGTATGACTAGGTTGGATGCTGTGGGAGTTGTAAACTGGTAGTTTCTGTGTTTATTTTAGTCAGAACTTCGTGGTGTTTTGGTGGCTGTGCATTATGAAGCTTATATTATTCCTTAAAGATGCAATAATACTAAAAATTGTTTATTTTGTAAGAATTAATAACTATTCAATGTATTGAATGGTTCCTCATGGCTTCTGCTTCTGGATGTATATATAGTCACACCTCCTGGTGTCCTGGTCATTCAGTATCAGAATACTTAAAACATCCTTTAGACTTGCTTCTTAGTGACTGTCTTCATCTCTTATGTGGCACATGACGTTTTTTCCAAGACTTCGTTTCACCTCTGTGTTGTGATCTGATTACCTGTTTCATGATACCTGATTTTCTTTAACATATCTCCAACAGTTGACCAAAAGGGGGTGCTAATAGATCAAATAGTCAGATGTGTTGCATAAAGAGGTTAAAGAGATCTTTTTATGCAATGGATTAAGTACCAGCCACTGAGTTATATCAAGTAAATAAAAGTTTTCGTGTCTAGGTGTTGTGTAACATTCCAATCACAGCATTGCTCTCTGTGGAAGGCAAATTCATGCCATGTAAATATGGCACCTTCCTACCATATTTAGCCATGTAGGCGTTAAGCATGGGCTACTTAGCAGACAATTAAGATGTTCAAATTTGTTGAATTTTAGAGATCGAATACAAGTCAGATGCCTTAATATCCTTTGTCCTGATATCACAAAAGCGATCAACTGTCTAATTTCTGTCGTTTGGTTTCTCCTATTCTATGGAACCAGTTAATAGCATCAGCAGAGCTGGGACCTCTAATGTAAGAAACAAAGAGGAGACCTAAGTGGGTTTCCCGCAACAAAGACCTCTATGTCCTTAGCCACAGTGGGAAAAGATGGTTGAGAGCCCTGATGCTGGTATGAATATTGCAGTTCTCTAGCAGGCTGGAGAGCTTCTCACTGGACCTTTTCATTTGTGTAGCAGAGATGTGGAACCCATTTATGCCTTGGCAGATGAGCAGCAGATGATGGCAGAAGGGGAGTACACACTTCTCATGGAAGACGTGATTGGATGACTGCAGCATTTGTTTTTCCAGGACACGATACCTGTAGAAAGTTTTGATCTCTACAAATACACATTTTCACTAGTAGTCCTCATAAATTCATTCCAAGTTACTGAGCTGATGTAAGTTTACAAGTATTTGATAAGAAGACCATGTAGTGTAGTCTTCACCAAATTTTTATCCCTGTCTTCTCTACACAGCATAAAAGACATTTAGACTCATTGTGAGACTCTAAAATAACAAATGGTGGCCCTGACTCTTTTTAAATGCAGTGTTCAGTTGTAGAATGCCTCTCTGAAGAACTGTGTACTGTGACAGAAAAAGTTACTTTAACCTTTTTAAAATTCTTAACACTGAAATCCAGAAATACCATTAAAGTGTATTGTTTCCTAGCACATATATAAGCAAAATTTATGCTGAACTGATGAGATTATATAGAAAAATTTGTATTGTACAATATTACAGTGTAATGTTCATTAGTGTAATGAAATTAAAATATAGAAAATATTAACTTATAATAATGTAAAATAATGGTACTGGTGTATGCAAATCACAAAGGACACAAGTGACTTTTTTTTAGTAAACCTCAATTTTATTTTTGTCTTCTGTAATTTTGAAGAGTTCTTTTTTTAAAAGACTAGCTATTCTAATAAACCTAGGCTTTTAAAATTTAAAGCTTGTTTGTTCATCACTAGCAAGCTCGCTACAAGGAAGACATTTGGGCAGGTCCCCAACAGAGCTGTGGCCAGCTCAGTGTCTTATCACATTTTCTTTATTAGATAGTAACTGCAAAAGAAGTTTGTGTAATTCTCAGTAATTCTAAATCTGAGTTTGATTAGTCTTGGAAGAGGATAGAAATGGAACTTCCTGGTATTATGGCCTCATCCCAAATATTTCAACAGTGAACAAAAAGAAAGTATAAGCAGTCAAAAAGAGGCAAAATGGGGTAGTGTGTACCCATACTGCTTATAGAGAGACATGGAGAAAGCAGGTTACGTTTGCAGAGATCAGTAGTAGAAAAAAAGCAGTAGACCGTCATGAGAATGGAACTGTGAAATTACATTTTATATTTCTGCAGGTTTATCCATCACAAAAGATAGCTAAAATTCAGAGAGGATTTGGGCAAAAGCAAGTATTACTGGGAAATTTTGTGAGAATTGCTGTACTGTCGAAGACATTGCAAAAGGCTTAAGTGGTACTTAAGTGATGTAGATTGCATATTCATTTAATCAGAAGGTAGAATAGGTGATGTAAAGTTTATAGAGTTTCTGACGGTAAACCTGAGCAATTAAATGGTACTTGCCATTGGGGAAGTTGGAGAAGAGAGGATTGCATGAAAAAAGTCTTTCCTGGTTCTCTCCTCAGTTAAGTGCCTGACATTAGGGACAAACTTGAAATGAAGCCTATTGAAAATTAAACATTCTGGGAATCAGACAACACTTTCTATTAACTTTCAAATGGTAGTATTACAGGTCACATGATGTTTCAGGTTGCTGGTATTTCCAAGCTCAAGATTAATTTCCTATGACAGATGCAACAAATGGAACTATCAACAGCCTGTCATCTTTAAAGCAAAACTGGCATTTAGTGTATTTTCATGTGGAGGTCGCTCCTTCACTGACATAAGATTCACTTTCTTGGTCCAGTCTAAAACCCAGTTTCCCATCACTTTTCAGTTAGGAAGTTCTTAAAAAAATTATGTTCATTCCAACTCACTGCAGTCCAGGGATGGACAGAAGGCAACACAAGTAGGAATTCAACACCTTGCAGATTTCTGCTAATGGTTGGTCATTTTCCAGAGTCCCATTGTCAAGAGAATTGGCTTAGAAAAGTCATAAAGAGAAGTTGACTTTGGTTCGTAAGCTGTCTGTCTGCTTTTGAAAAATAGCTAAAACATCATGGAGAGTTGCAAGGTGTGATCAGCTTCTTCTGTGTAAAATGTCTCAGAAAGAGCTTCTGCCCACCTTTAATCTAGTGGAGTTTTTTGCCCTGCTCTTTCCTACTAACTATAATGGTACCAGTAAAAACAAAGTCAAATGACATAATACCGAGTGGAAATAGTTTTGGGAGGGCATGGCATTTATACTGCTCAAAGCTGGTTAATGCTTTTCCAATTTAAAACAAAACAAGCAACCCACACACAACCATATTCAAACTGAACTGTGCTAAATTTCGTTCTAAATCGAATTTATATTACAAGAAAAAGTGTGATTCTGGTCAGTCTTATTACAATCCTTGCATACCCAAATCTTCACCTATTGATCAGAGCTCTCCCAGAGTAAGGTTCAGAGGACTTCTTGATTCATAGTCTAGATTATTTTTCTTTCCAGGAAGGATGATTTAAATTACATAATCTAATGTCCTTCTTTGGACCTGTGTTAAGTACTGTAGTGAACACTGTATCATGTGAAGTTCCAGAGTACCTAAAGAATACTACTTTGATACTAAAGCTACTGAAATGGGGAAGAAACTAATTTTCCTATTACAGTGGGTTTTTTCCTTATTTAAAGTTGGACATTTTGTGGCTTCAGCTACTTAGGACTGGAACACAAGTGTAATTATTTTCAGAATGATTTTACTTCTTTTGGTGTGTTTGATAAAGAACCGTATAACAGGCTTTTATCCTAGACTTCTGTTATCTGTCAATTCTATTTTTATTATTTTATGTGTACAAATTAAAAAATAGCAACTGTATTGAGCCAGAAGCTCTCTGATATGGAGATTTCTGAGGTAACAGAGTAGTTACCTTTGATATTTCTGAAATTGTTTTGTTTCCTTGCACTTGAAAACTTCTTCTGGTTCTTCAAACAATGTAACCTTCCAGACAGATTTTGTCATTTTAAATAGGAAGAGATGTGTTTGTCCATGTCACAGAGTTGGGTGATTCTATAAACTTTGTGCTGAGATACTTGTATGAGATTTTTTTAAGTCGTTATAGACAGATAGAAGGTAATTTAGTAGACTGTAATCTGCTTTAGAAGTATGTATTTATATATAAGTATGTGTTTATATGAGTATTACTAAACTGAACTTTGTTCCAGTTTCTTAGCTTATAAGATTCTTGTGTTGTATAGACAAATGAGTTCTTGTATTTTGGTTCCTCATTTGTTTAAAATGGCCCTAATTAAATACGGAGTGCACCACTATCTACCTGGATTTCTCCAAGGGTTTTGATATGGTTTCTCACAGCCTCCTCCCAGAAAAACTGCTGTGTTACAGCCTAGCGAAGTGGCCTGTGCAGTGGGTGGGGAACTGGCTGACAGGCAGCACCCAGAGCATGGTGGTACATGCCTTCTTTTCACACTGGCAACCTGCCACGAGTGGGATCCCCAGGGATCAATATTGGGCCCAGCGGGGTTTGACATCTTCATAAGTGATCTGTATGGTGGGGTAGTGTACCCTGATAAAGTTTGCTGATGATACCAAATTAGGTGGGGAAGTGGACATCTTGTAAAGTGTCCTGACAGGAAGACCTGCACAGGCTGGAAGAGTGGGCTAACACTCCTTATGAAGTTCAACAAGGGCAAGTTGTTCCTGCAACCTGGGAAATCATAATCCAGGAGTATAGCATAGTCTGGGACCTGTTTGACTGGGGACCAGCTCTGGGGAAACAGACCTGAGTGTCCTGGAGAGAACAAGCTCAATATGAGTGATCAGTTGCTGCACAGAAAAAAAAGGCAACAGATTGGTGGATTACATAAAGAAGGGCATCACCACCAGAGATGAAGAAGTTATTATCCTGCCCTTCTCAGCACTTGTGAGGCCACACCTGGAATACTGTATGGACAGGCTAGAGAGGGTCCAGAGAAGGGCCACAAAGAGGATCAAAAGACTGGGAGGCCTGCTGTATGAGGAAAGGCTGAGAGAACTGTGTTCGTTCGCTCTTGAGGAGAATTGGGGGAGACCCTATCACCATGTTCCAGTATTTAAGATGGTTCCACAGAAGGTGGAGGCTTCTTTCTTATGGGAACTCAGATGGGAAGGGAGTCATTGGTACAAGTTACTCCTGGGGACATTCGGTTGGACAAAAGAGGAAAATTTTTACGATGTAGCAAGTCCATCAGCCACTGGAACAATTTCCCCAGGGAAGTGGTGGGTTCCCCAGTGTAGGACACTGCAAAGATTCAGCTGGACAGGGTGCTGGGCCATCTTGTCTAGACTGTGCTTTTGCCAAGAAAGGTTGGGACAGATGGTCTTTGAGGTCCCCTTCCAACCTGGTATTCTATGATTAGCTCAGAGAATTAAGCTTCTTGGCTTGTTTCAGCTGCTGTTGCATTATTTTGCCAAAAGATGATTTGTACTCAAAGGGCCAAGCCCTGATATTAGTGACATAATGCAAGTTAAGGGCAAATTTTTCTTGTTAATTCAGTGATACGGACTTGGGTTTATGACGTCCATGTGTACCTTACAGATTTAGCAATTATGCAAGAAGATTAATCGTATTTCTTGGAAATTAGTAAACTAACCCAAACTGATTAAGAAATGAAGCAAAATAGTTTGAATTTTGCCCACTCAAAAATCAGAAAGTTGTGTTTGCGGTATCAGCTTACAGTTTGTTTAGTAATATTTTTTTATTTTGGTTTTGTTTTTTTTTTTTTAATTTGTTAGTGTTCTGTTGTTAAAGTATAGAATTGGAGCTTTACCATTACAAATAGATTTAGGATTTTTTTCCTCTGATGCCATCATTTTAAGGATCAGAGTTCCAGAATGCTTACAGCAGCCTTGTATTTTTCTGTCTGTTCGTGACAAACCAGCTACTGTACATTCATATAGAGCAGTACAGTCCTTGCCACTGGCAGTCTCTCTGTGACAGAGAGCCTGTAGGCTGACATAAAGTGCAGCCTGTTGTGAACTGCTAAGTGGGAGTCTGCCAAAAACTCAGCAGACAGAACTAATTGGGGAGAAAAAGGATTTTTGTGCCCTCATCTCTCCCTCTTCAATTTTTTTTACAAGACGGATATTGTTAAAGTAACTTGTTTATGTAAGATTTGTCTGCCTCTATTTTCTCATTGCATGAATCATTTTTTAACTTCAAGTCTTGCACCGCAGGTCACTGAGCACTTCCACATGGCGGCTGGCACAGGACCAAACTCGAGACACGCAACTCATCACAGTTGATGAAAAATTGGTAAGGGTTTTCTACTGAATACTGCTATGATACAGCCTTCAGGGTTATTTCTGCACAATAGGCATTCAGTATGGTATTCTGCGTTCTTCTAGGAAAGCTGAATAAACGTGAACTACAAAGCAACAGTCCTTCATACATTTTTGAAAGGGTAACATCAGTAAAACATAAGTATGTGGTTCAAATACGGCATTTAAAGTGTTAAGCAGTGTAAAGTGATGAAGTGAAACCCGCCTTATAACTTTTATTTGGTTTTATATGTAAAACCTGCCTTATTATTTTTATATTTTGGTCAAGGACCAGTGTGACCTGTAGTTAATAACAGGACTGTTCTTTTTGAAATTTGCATACATTTTGTGTGTAGAGAAGTTACACAGAATTTACCAACTCCCTGGAATTTTCTTCATGAGGACCCATATTACTGAAGATACTGTGTAAGGAAACATCGTGGAAGATTATTGTTACTATACGTTATACACTCTAGCTGTTGAATATGCATGAAGGTTAGATTACAGCTAGAAACAAATGCATAACATTCTTCTGCTAATCAGTAGCAGATCAGAAATTTGGCAGTCTTTTCTTGTAAGTACTCCCATAATGTGTGGTCTGTTACTCTAGATGCAACCTGACACTTATGTTTACATTATTCAATAGTATAATTTTTGTAAGACTTGTGGGGGGAATGCATCACAGCAGAAACATGCTTTTCCGTGGGTTTTGTATCACTTTTGAATCTTCAGGAAAAAATATTCCTATTGTATGTACCAGACAGTTCACATTGTATATCCTTTTTTGTATCTCTGAAGCTATGATAGCTACCTCGGAAATATTTAGAATTTATAAATTGCTCATTTGCAGTGATAAGTAGAAGCTGAGACAGCTGGAAGTTTAAGAGTCTATAGGGAAAAAAGCACACCTATTTTAAAAACTCTTCAGAACTGTTTTCTCTCATGCTCTATAGATAGATGTAGTAATAAGAATCTATATACAGGTAAAAAAAATAAATTCATTCACAAACTTCCTGAATTTAAAAAGTAACAGTATAATTTTAGTTTTAAAAATATGGGAAAAAAATAGTGCTTTATTCTAGCAAACATGAATATCTTGCTCATCTAGTTGCATAACTAGGGATTCAGGAAATCTGTACAGAGTTCATGAGTCACTGTGTAAATAAGATTCAATAGACCTGTATTTTCCTAAATGAATTTTGGATGTACTGTTCTTTACCACTAAAAAAAAATGTGTATCTAAATGGAGTTTTTATAATGCCTGAATTTGCAGTATCACATTTCCCTATTTTGGCCTTAGGTGATGGATACATAAATCTGAAAGAAACTGTGGAATGAAGACAGATCCAGAAAATAAATACTCTTCTATCCTCATTTTGTGTTTAAATGTACATTATCCAAAATTAGGTTGTACTGTCTACAGCTGTCAGAGTTTTATGCTTCCAGTTGAGTTAAGGTGAAACTATTCAGTTTCCTTAGTGCTCCTAGTAAATGAATGTAAGTGAAGTTCTTGGTTCTAATGTCATATGTTGCCATCAAGAAGAAGACTGATGTCGTAGTTGCTGTGATCTTTTGAGATCTCATGGTTGCAGCCACTGAATATTTTTGGTTTTATATATATATATATATAATTTATCTAAATTATTGTTTTATCTTTGGTTGTTTCAAGGATTAGGTTAAAAGTCAAGCTGAATAGTGTTTTCCTGCAATACTATGCATTTAGGTCCATGTTCTGAATGCACAAAACTTTTTTTTCCACGTTGTTACAGGACCTGAAACAAAATGACACAAAATTAGAATAATTTGTAGATTTAGTTAAATTTTTGGAGTAGTTTCTATAATGTCGTAAGGTAACCAATACTTCATGTTCTGTTAATGGCCAAAAATGAAATCCCAGTAGCAAGGAAAATCCTCACAAAAGGTTTTGATGTTGTTTTCCACTCTTTCAGCATTTGGAGAAGTTCTTTAGACACTTGTTAAATCTCACTGTAAAAGTAGAGTAGCTTCTTTTTATTGTAGGTTGCCAGTATATTTCCTGATTTTAAGTCTGATTAATTACAACCCATTAAAACTAATTTAACACATTGCATGAATTTTCAGTTAATGTTGCAAAGCATAACAAGACCATTATTTCCTTTCAAATTGTGATTAAACAATTGTTAGTTAACAATGTATTACTGATTGTTAGAAATTGTTAAATCATATTTTTGAGGATTTGTCATCTTGTTTTTTTTTAAAGCTGAGCATCATCTTAGAGGTGCTTTTACGTGCATATCAAAAGGAGCAGGAACAGATGGAAAGTGGGATATGGTTGCCTTTGTGCTCATCTTGTAACTTATTTTGAAACGGAACTTTTTTGTGACTTGATGTTTACAAGGCTGATAGAGCACGACTGTAGTTGTTGTAAACTTTTAACTGCATATTATAGTGGAATTGATCTGTTTCCAGGGCTTTTGTAGACCTTATGTTTTTATGTGTACACGCATATGCTAGAAGTTGCTCAACAGGAAGTCCTTTGGATTAGCTGGAGACTGATTTGATTCTCTTAAGTACTAAAATATTCCTTGTGTTGGGAAAAACAAACGAAATATAAGTGGGATAAGCATCCTGACATTGAATAATTAAGTGGCAATCTGTCACCTTCTTACTGCAGCCTAGAATGTGTTGAATATAACAGAAAAATGAGTTCTAATGAAACAGTACTAAAAACAGTAGGTTAGGCCACATTCATTACACACTAGAAAAAAGGTGGAACTCAAATATAAAAGGAGTTAAGTACTTAGCTTGTGTAGAGCATATCCAGGAAATTACATCTTTGTCTCAGTTATTAGCTCTTTTCACTGAATACTGAATAACTTTTGATGAATAGTAAAATCTGAAGAAAATAACATACAGAATGAACAAAGCTCATCATAAATACAATTCTTGCATCACATTTTGAACCTCTGGCCGCCAATTAAGTCATATTCCAAGAGTCTGGACAAATAACTATGTGAAAAGTAGTGTCTCAAGACCCTGCTTGTATTAGGAAATTTTTGCTATAGAGGGCAAAGGCTGTTGGCAGCAAATCTCACTCTGATAATGGTCCAAATTATTTAACTATTTTTGTGCGTGTTATAAAATATCTTCCTTCATCATTATGTAAAGTCGAAATAGTTTTGCCTAAAATGGAGGTTTGAACTGTCCTAATTCCTACAATTTGTTTCAGTTATGGTGAGTAGGGTACATCAATACTGTTTGCTGTAGCTAAAAGTCTTCCAGTTGACCATCTGTGCTTTAAGCAGACTTTACAGCCAGTGCTGGTAACGCTGCATAGTTGGTGTAAAGTCTGGAGTTGGGCACTTTGGTGGAGGTTGCTGTCTGCAACTGAAGTGTCCACAAATATTTGTCAATAAAAGGACTTTTGTGTTGGTTAAATGTTAATAATATTTCAAGAAGGTTTCAAAATTAGAACTACTGCCTGAAATTATCCTTTGCATTGCTAAAGCAGAATATTCTACTGACTATATATGCTGTAGCTCAAAGCAAAAATTAATGTGAAAGCAGTTACAGGGATTGGTCACTGGGGAGACACCAGAAGAATTACAGAACTGTGGTTAAGGATCAGCTATTAGTTGTAGTCATCTCACAGATATTTCTATTCTGTACCAAGCCAAGATAAAATAGGTAGCTAAGAGAGTTAAGCATTCCAGACCTGTATTACGAAGAGCAGTTGAAATGGTACTAAATAAGTTTTTTCAGCATATTGAGAACATCTAGGGACAGACTTTATTGCAAGTGTGACAGAGTAAGTAGAATAACGATACTGACATTTCATCACCAGTCCTGAAGTTGTTTTGTTTGGTCCATGTGGTTACTTTGAACCTTTTCTCAGTAATGCTTCAGAAGTCTCAGTACTGAACCTCAACAGTGGGCAATTTTACTTTAGGTCACAGACAAACTCTACATAACTCACTGACGGTAACTTACATATAACTTGTATACACAAAACTGGACACAGAAAATCTGAACCTGTATTGAGTATGAGCAGTTCATACTTTGCAAAATACATTCAAGATGAGCAGTAAATGCTCCACCAACCTAGGCCAAAACCATGTAAGTAAATGCACAGAGTGGATAAAGGGGTGTGGTAGTTTTGGCCTTATTTTTAGTGGGCCTCAGTTTGGCAGGCCCAGATAGTGTGATGTGGATTAGAGGGGACAAGCATCACCTGACATAAGCAACTAAAAAGTTATTTCATATCATCTGACATCACAGCAAGTATAAAAACAGGTGTAAGAGGGGCTTTAGCCTGTCATCCATGGCCAACACTGAGTGAACATGCTATCACAGTGCCGGGAGAGTTAGGCCTCATCACCACTTCACAGATGTTTGGTTCAGGAAGTACACATTTTTTTGTCATTGATTTTCTCCTCTCTCGCTGAGTGCTTCTCAGCTGGGGTGCTTGAATCTGTATTAATTGGGTGGGTGACTTAGGTGGAGTTTACATTTGTATATATATGTTGTAGTTTGGTTTTTAATTTTCTTCTGTGTAAATATAAAAATCTTGCCATTTTAAGTTTTCAGTTTTACTTCTAGTTTTTTTTTTCTCTCCCTTTTCACTTGCAGGAGGGAGAGAAACTAACTCTCTGTGTTGAGCAGTTGGCATTCTGCTAGCTCAGCCTAGCACAAGGGAGAGGGATCTGGATAGGCTGAATCAATGGGCCAGGCAAATGGTTTGAGGTTCAACAAGACCAAGTGCCAGGTCCTGCCCTTGGGTCACAACAACCCCAGGCAGTGCTACAGGCTGGGGGAAGAATTGCTGGAAAGCTGCCAGTGGAAAAGGACCTGGTGGTGCTGGTCAACAGCAGCTGAACATGAGCCAGCATGTGCCCAGGTGGCCAAGAAAGCCAGTGGTGTCATGGCTTGGATCAACAATAGTGTGGCCAGAAGGACCAGGGCAGTGATAGTACCCCTGTACTGGTCACTGCTGAGACTGCACCTCTAATCCTGTGTCCAGTTCTGAGCCCCTCCTTGCAAGAAAGACGTTGAGGTTCTGGAGCATGTCCAGAGAAGGTCTGGTGAAGGGTCTGGGGCAGAAGTCCTGTGAGGAACAGCTGAGGAAGCAGAAGTTGTGTAGCCTGGAGAAAAGTAGGCTCAGAACACACTTACCACACCTTACAACTAGTCAGAAGGAGATTGTATCCAGGTGAGGGTCAGTCTCTTCTCCAGATAATAAGTGATAGGACAAGAGGAAATGGTTTCGAAATTGGGGAAAATTTCTTCACAGGAAGGTTTCTCAAGCATTGAAATAGTCTGCCTGGGGAACCGGGTGCTTCACCACCCCTGAAGATAAATAAAAGATGTGTAGATGTGGCACTTAAGGATGTGGTTTAGTGGTGCATTTGGCCATGTTGGGTTAACATTTGTACTCAAATGATATTATGGGCCTTTCCAGTTATTTCCTAAATGATTTTATGATTCTAGTAACTATTCTGAAATCTGCATCAAGAATCATAGCAGCTTCCTCTTGGCTGTCTAGAGGTAGAATTTAGTGTCTGTTTTAAGTGTTTATTGCTAGATAATCCAGGAGTAACAGTGTATTAATAGGATTCTCAGAAAGTGAACCTTTTCAGCAAAAAAGTTGTGGAAGCACTCCAGGCCATTTTTTCTAGAAGACTGCATTATTAGCAAACATCACACGGTGTTTTCAGGATTGAGTCATAGTTTGTTCACCATCCAAATCCCAATTTTGGCTAGGATTACAAATTACTGAAATTGTATAATCTTTGTTTGATTAAAGAAGCATAGACTTTACTATAATAAACAGTGATAATGCTGCAGCTCAAAGTAAAACATACAAAGAAGTGGAAAATCATGTGGAATGATGAAACTTCTTCAAATCTAGATCTAATAGTCATGCTGTGAAACAAAGGACACAGCAAATCAAGCTGTAACATGCATTTTAAAGTGTGATCATTGCTTTCCAAAGAACTGAGTATATAATATATCTTACTTTGAAAACCAACGCAGTAAAGTGTCAAAAATGATGTGTGAGACAGTGTGACGTTGCATTTGAAGACTGTGTAGAGGAGCTGTGTTTTGCAACTCAAGAGAAACAGTTGGCAAAGTATGCATTTATTAAGGACAGATTTCCTTTTATTGAAACTACTATTCAGCCAAGAATTCTCCAAGCGTTACCTCTGTGTTAGATAATAAGGATAGAGTGGATTTTCTGTTTTGGTTTTTCAAAATGCTGTTAACCCATTGTGTGTTATTACTTGACAGTGAGTTCAAGACGTCCCTAAAGAAACTTAACGGGATAAAAGAGTTTGGAATAATCTTTCCTTCATTTAATCCACTCTAACTGCAGCATTTACTCAAGTGGCCTCCATAAAGCATTCAATTTAGGACAGCGTTTCCTCTTTAGATGAGAAATGTAACTTACAAGTTTTTCTGTGCTTTGTATGTACAGGTCTGTGATAGGGGCTTATCATATTCAACAGGTACATGGTACCAGGATGGAAATCTCTGTGGGTTCAGACAGTTACCCATTTCTTCCCCCTAAGCTCAGATTTCCCTCTTATGGGTTGTCTTCCTTCTAGTTATTTTTGTCTCTAAGTTAGATTAGCAGCTTACATTTTGCTTTCAGAATAGTGAAAAATTAATAAAAATCAATAAAGGTATTATCTAAGATGTGAGGTTAATAAAAGGGTGCTTTCCATCCTTTACTTTGCACGTATGTTTTGAGAAACTGTTTCTAGCTTTGACCAAACAGGCCTTGTATATGAAGCTGTGATTTGGAAAGGTGTTTTCTTCCATCATACTTGTGTCAAGTAAGCAGGTGATCAGTTTACTTGAACTGTGTTGTACTTGCAATTCAAGATTACAACAAAGTTGTTTGCTGTTGATTTATAAAATATTTAAGGTAGTGTGTCATGTCTTCTCATTTCATCTCATATGCATACTTAGAATGTATCTGCAGATGTGATATTTGACTGCACTGATGTTTGAATGGTACTAGAGGATGAATAAGGTATAAAATCACATTCTAGAATGATTTCAAAATTAAACAAATTATTTCAATAACAGTAAAGTATTCAAAAGAGAAGACAGCAAGAAAAAATACATAACATCTATTTTAACAGAAATGTCTAATTGAAGAGTGGGCTTGCATAAAGTTAAATACTTAAAGGCTTTTACTGTGTGGTCACTGATAGTTTATGAAACTGCATTGTGAAACTGCATTTTTGCTGCAAAACATAATCTATTAAAAAGTTCTTTTTTTCTATTTGTTTGTTTTATCCTGCACACACTTCCCTTCGCCCACTTCCTCCCACTTCAGGTGAAGACTAAGAAATATGGCTTGGGAGAAGATAAAACTTTCTTGATTAACATCAACAAGCAGATAATGTGAAATTTATTATTTAAAGGTTTTAATGATTCTGGAGATGGTGATAATCTTTCTCACTTAGGTACACCATGCTGGTCTGCCAGAGCATACATTTATTTCTAAATAGTAATTTTAATTTTTTTGTTATTGTTGTTTTTAATTGAAATAATTTGACAGTTTCTTCTTTATAGTTATGACTGGTAGTTGCATTTGGTCTTATTTAAAGTATAAGCTCAGGTGTTTAGTTATGTACACATTTTCAGTACTGCAAGTTCACTTTATTTTGCTGTTTGGCAATTAAATTCCTCTTCAGCTGGACTATCCTAGCACAATTCAGTCTGTAGTACTTACTACAACTCGTTTTCTTGAGCAATTGTAGTTTGATGAAGCTTGCAGTGGTTTAGAAACCTGGTTGGCTGATAAAGAGCTTTCTGTAAGAATGTCTGCAGGGAACAAGTTACTCCCTGTAATAAAGAAGCTCTTTCTGTAACTCTGACCGTCCAAGTGAAAAAATTGCCATCACCTTTAACTGTCTTCTAAGAGGAATGAGTATTGTTATATTACTAAATTTCAGCTGAAGAATTTTTGTTTTCAATTTATAAACCGGCACATTTTGCAAGTAGGCCAGAACCTTGTATAAAGTGATAGATCATTATATCCATGGGAGCAATTGCCCTCTCATCCCTCTGTAGGTTTATTTTGTAGGCTAGGGTAAAGGGTTGGGATTTCTTTGTCTGAGAGTCTTTTTTCAGTGCATGGTAGTGCTATCTCTGCTGGGTGTTGGAAGGAGAGGTGTCTGCGATTGAGGTTACACAACCTTGTAGTATCTCAAGTGTCTGTTTTGTCTGGGTTCCATCATACAGCATTCTTGTGCAAAAACTTCAAGGCTTCAATCTGGAGCACTGGGTCAAAGAATAAGTCTCTTTGAATGGTATGCAGGCAATTTTTGTTGGTTGTTGTTTCATTACATAGTATGTAATTTTTTATCAAAGAGTAATGTTTTTGAAGAGCTTGCTATGATGGCTGCTCAGGACAAATTAAAGGAGTACCATTATACCATGTTTAGTTTGTCTGGATTCCAAAGGGTTATTCAACATGCAAATACTTACTTGGTTTTGGAGGTCTAAGTATGCAAGCCACATTTCTAATCTGCTGGAAAAAATAAAAGTAAGTCATTGATACAGTCAAATAATCAACAGGAGAAGTAACTTCATTCTTTGAAGCTGTTTTGTTCAATAGTTTTGCTTTTTAAAGACCATGTGGTACTTTTATATTCTCATGAAATGGTACCATTGTCTGAACCTTTTCTAGAACACATAAATTAGTACCCCACATTATTAAATATTTCTGCCAAGGACATTAATTCTTTTTGTTTTATCAGGAATAGTCAACAAACAATTTCCTGTAGAGAGCTTGCTTGCCTATCCATTTAAATGTGTCTTTCTGCATTTCTGTGCTATATCTAAGTTGTAGATGTAAAACACAAGTCCTAGCCTAAGTCCAAGTCCTAGTTCTGTGTACAGGCATGAGAGCTGTTTCTAGTTACGAAGTTCTCGCTGAATTGTTCTATCAAGTCAGAAAAGTTTTCCTTGTCTGGAAAGTCCACTAATCCCATGGGAATCCTTGAACATCTTGGTCATGCTGCAAGAGAGCTTGGTGCTTCTTCAGTACTTCCTCTTTCTACTCGGATCATCAGTGGTGAAGTGGAATCATACGTTTTTCAAGTTCTTGTTGGCATGTTTGTGAGGTATCTTTGAAATACATTCATGTCTGTTTTCTCAGACTTTCAGAGTTGACCTGTGTTAAGCAAGGGCATGGACCATGGAGGGAGCGTCTGATGTTCAGATCCAGACATCTGATACGGAATTTAGTTCTTGGCCCTTGAAGCATTTCTGTCGGGAACTTCCTTGGTCTGTTATGTATCTTTCTGGCATACTCAGTTCTGCTCACTCCATAAAGTCCATTAACTTATGTTCAGAGCAGAAGAAAGTCTGCTTGATGGGAAAATAACTTTTATCACACTACCTTTTAGCTTGAAAAGTGGTTTAGAAAGCAAGAAGAAGCTGAGTTGTGAGGAATTTCTATAAAATTCTGTTAAGGTATACAAAATACAGTATTTTTAAAGGTGTTTCAATTATGTTACAGAATTATTTTTAAAATTAAGACTATGGTTAGCAATTCTGATTAAGATTTCTGAAGAAGTTCATAATTATTCCTTACCAGTTCTTTTTCTAGATGTGTAGGTAAATTCTTGTATAATAATAAGTAGTTATTGTTCTGTGTAGACCAACATCATCAGTATAAATCATGGTCTTTTTAAAGTTTTCACTGAGGAGTAGCATATTAACCAGCCAGAAGCTGTTTTAAGATAAAATATTGTAATTTGCACTAGTATTTTACTTTTAAGTTTTCTCGTTTGTAGTTTTTTAGGTGCATTTTCTTAGAACCACATTTTTGTTGACATATCAACTACATTTGAAAGCATTTTTGAGTCAGCTATTTGTGGTTCTCCAAGTCAGAAGTTGAATATCTTCCCTGTAATTCCATTTCCAATAGAAATTCTTACCTTTTTATCACCAGGTTGAATTACTGAATTTAATTGGTGATGGATTTCTCTCTATTGTATTAGAAAATATAAACCCATGCTTTCTGTCCTATTAAAGGCCAGCCATATAAAGGCCAACCATATAAAGACCAAAGCATTAATTACAGGAACAGGCTTCTAGATAGAGCAAGCTAAAACCAGTTTGTAAAGTAACAATGTGACATTCTAGTTATGATTCACCATTTTTAGGGACAGATTTTTGAAAGCATTTTAACAAATCAACAAGGTAAGTGTAAAGAAACCAGTGTTGTCCAGTTGTATTATGCTGTATATTTATTGATAGTGTTGACACAGTCCAAGCCCCATCAACCCTTGCCATCCCCACCAGGGAGTAATAACTGCGGTACTGTTAGAAAAGAACCTTCTAAAACACAGTTAAGGCTTAAAAGCTATATGCACTAATTAACAAAATACAGTGAACATTTAAGCTGTTAATAGCCGCAACATCCCTGCTCCATAGACCTTCAATATGCTAGCACTGCATAGCAGTTCTCTTTTGTGCATCTCTTTAATGAGGGTAACTCTGTCAGTTCTTTTGCTGCTTCACTACCTGCTGTGTATGGAAATTATGTACACTATTTAGCACTTTTTTCAACCTTTAAAGTGCATGCGTATTACATAGAAGCATTACATCTTGCATTAGGGTAAGGGACAGCTTTTAATAGGTCTGACTTCCTTGTTTCTTAAGTGCAACTTTTCTTCCCCTAAAAAACACTCACCAGCAGGGATTTTGCTTTAAATTTGCATCTGTTGATTGGGGATTTGCTTCTGTTTTTCTCTCCTATGTCTCACACCACTTGTAACTGTGTGGGCAAAGTTCTGTTACAGAAATCACTTTCTCTGTAAAGGAGATGTGAAGAATAGAGTACATATATCACAATGAAGGCAGGCATTGGTTGGATTTCTTGATACTGTTCTTAGTAGCAGACCATACACTAGTGTGACAAGCTAAACTTTAAAACACCACTTTTTGCCATTTTTTCACCCTCACCTTTGATGGGTGCCTTTTTTTGATAAACAAAAGCCTAAATAGTTTGTTAAATTTTAACCCTTAAAGTTAAATGCTGTTCCTTAGCTACCATTCAGTAGGGAATTAATTAATTGGAAGTTGTGAGGTGAAAGGAAAAGAACACTAGAATGCATGATAATGGAATTCAAACTGTAGTACTCTTGCTCTAGCTGCCAGCTCAGGCACATTGTTAGCTTGTTAAAACTGAATTCACAACTAATGTTTCATACACTGTAGATGTAATCTTTCTTAAGACTTCAACACAGGAAATATTACCAGAGCTATTGATTCTTAAGACTTTGCTGAACATGCAAATTTGTACTTAATAGCTCAGACCTTATTTACTGTCTGAATTAGGTTTGGAATTGGCCAAGGTGTTCCTGCTTCACAGCAGAAATTCAGCTGCCTATGTGTAAGCAGTGTCCCATTTCACTTCCAGGCTCTAAGTGTTTGCTCCCTTGCGTGTTTTGCAGCTTAGGTAGATAAGGGAGATTTGAGAAAACACACCTCAGCTACATATTTAACATTGATTGGACCCCTTTCCCTCCAGAGGCTGAAGATGGCAAGTGATACTCAAATTTGAGAACTCTGTCTGGGCCTTATTTGGAAATGTTTTTAATTGGTGCTTTAAAGGAAGCTTTCCAAGGTTTTCAAATGGGCATAAAGCAGGTAGTAACTTCTAATTTTCTGGTTCCTGACAGAATTCCTGAAAACCAGTAAATTTACAAAATTCACTTAAGTCGTATGCTTATAAATTAATTATTTTGTAAATACACATAACTTTTAATGAATAGTAAAAATAAGGACTTCATTAGAATGGCAAGAGAAATACACAAAAAATACAGAAATTATTCCTAATGCATGAGAGTAGCCTGAATTTTGACTTCGTGTAAGATACTAAGACCTCATTTTGAACTGCTGGTTAACACATCTTATAGACTCAAAGCTCAAGAGTCATCAGTAATGAGTCATCAGTAATGAGTCATCAGTAGTAATATGACCAGGATATTACTGAAATACCATGTTTAGTTTTGCAAGACAGTCTGCTGTTGTGCCTTATGCTAGGAGTACAGTATAAATAATCAGGACTTCAAACTGAATAAATCATGTTTGAGAAATACACCACCATTGAACTGCAATATGCTATTTATTTAATAGTATATACAACATTGAACTAAGCAGCGGAATTGGTACAAAGCTCTCTATTATAGGTAGGTTCTAGGTCTAAGTACTTCTGTTTTCCTGTAAAGCTCTTTTCTGCCTGTTCTGTTTTCCAGCTGAGAAATAGTATCTGTCAGAACAGTTGCTTATGGTGGTAAAACACTGAAGTGTTGCCCTAACTGTAAGTTACTCTAAGAGAAATCAAATTGTTTTGATTGTTTGGTTATCCTCTTTGTTTTTCTAAATGCAGGCAAACTAAGACTGCCTTTTCTTATCATTTAAAAGTTTGTTGCTTTTGATTGTTTCTTGGTAGAAAAATTATACTGAACATGAAATAGTTATAAGTGGGACTTAGGTGTTTTGAATGTTTGATTGTTAAATTTCTAAAATGCCTTTTACTTCTCCGTCAGAATGCAGGCTAAATGTTGGTATTTTTTGTGTGTATGTCAAGAAAAATGGCTCTGTTTTGAGCTTGTCAGGGTACTGAGAGGTGCAAAATCTGAGTGGTTTTTTTTAGTGGTGTAGTTTAAGGTAATGAAAACACAATTCAGAAGCTTTTGCCCCAAGTTGCCGTTAATCTCTTTTATAAATACCGTATTTCTATGACTTTTGTAGGAGATGAATGTGAAACCAAACAGAGTTTGAGTAAAGTGTCTTAAAGACATGAAAGAAGGGCTGCTGAGAAGGAATTTTTATACTTACTAGGGTGAAGTCATGTTCCAGTTCATAGAGAGCTACTGGGATTTTTAGAAGTCCAGTTGTTATTCCTGTTTGCTCTTTCATTGTGTTTTCTCTGAACACAGACCCAAGTGAAGTTGGTTTACTGGTTTTTTGACTGGTTTATGCCATTGTATTTGTAGTATCTCATGCAAGGTAGCATGGAATAATACTAGGCATGTAAAATATTGGGAAAGCGGAGCGAGCTTTTGCAGCAAAACAACAGGAAAGTTCTCAAGGAGTTGCAACAGCAGTGAATGCTCAGCCATCCTGCCTGTTAGAGTAGTATCTCCTCAGCTGTGACAGACAGACTGATGAATAGAGTTTGCTGAAGCTAACAGCCCTTGCAAGTGCTGGACTTTTTTGGATGCTGACACATCCTTGCATAATGGCAGCCAGCGATCTAAAAGTATTATGGTCGAATTAGGCTCATTCCAGTAATGTGACAGTTTCTGTTTCTGTTAGATGCACTTTCCTTCGTTCTCAGTTTCTCTTTAGTTGTTTTACAAAACTGCTTATGGAAAGAGATTTTCTTTAAATGATAGCTTTCACAAAACCTTTATTATTACCAAATTTTGTTTCCTCTTTACAGTGTTTGGTTTTCTGTGTAAAAATATGGTTCTTTCAGTACTTTTTTTTAAACTTCTTTAATCCTTCTGCAGGATGGTTAGATGGGAGAACAAGTTATGGGTAACACCATGTTGTTAACAGTTTACTGTGATAATGCAAAATGATTGTGAAGCCTTAAAGAAAACTGTATTCTGTGTGATACAGTCTCCCAAGGACAAATATGCTTTTTTGCCTTGTTGTGTCTGACCACATCTAGTTCGTTCTGCTCCATTTTTCTACTTGCAATTTGCATAGTAGATTCTGTTCTCCTACATTTCCTTCAAAAAATACTGTATTGAAGTGTAGAAACATAAATGTTCTCATCCTGACTTACAGTCTGAGCAGCTGAGCACATTAAATAAAAAACTCCTTTCACAGCAGCTATTTTGTGGGTATTATGCAAGATGTTCTGTGCTTTGACATAACTTCTAAATAAAGTGAATTGCAACATGAATTTATAGCAAAACTTTATGCACTTCGTCAGTAAAACATGTTGGAGGTGGGGAAGAGAGCTAGCTGCTGTAAAGTCCTATAAAATACAGAAACTTCTGCATTCCCTCCATGCTAACAAGTGTAAAACTATTGAGGTTAAGTAGGTGGGGCAACCGGAAGTGATTGCTAAGGCCAGTGGCATTTTTGTGGTTTAATAAAGGCAGAAGCTAATTATTCAGTTTTTATTTAAGTGAAATGATGCCAAAAAGGAGGTTCCTGCAGAGCAGCTGCACTCCTTCAGTGTTACCCTAATTTACCACAGACACAACTGTCACAAACAGAACTTTTAAACTTGATATATAGCCACGAAAGTAAGGAGCCCTTTGTCTGGAATGCATGCAGAAGAACTCCTTTATACAAATCAACCGGCAGATGACGGACAATGATGAAAATTTGATTCTTTGAAGTCATAATGGTCATTGAAATGTGTGAAATTCTGGTATTGAAAAGAGAGCAGCTAGCAAGACTCTAAATCCTGGGTGGTTGCTGGAAGCTTGCTGGGAGGTTTTTCTGTGTTTTGACATCAACTTCCCATTGCTTGTTCCCTGTTTCCTTTATTAAAAAAAACAACTGGGGGGTGTGCTAAACTGTAGATAGTTAATAGTGTTTATGTACAGTTTCTGTCTATGTGGTGAAAGAAATACCATAGAAGAAACATGACACCTTTATGCACATCTGACCCATCTATTCAAAAACAGAGATACTTATCAGAGATACTTACAATCATTTAACCTCTTTCCTATTAATTAGAGAGTTCCATTTCTTGTCCCTTTTGGAATTTGTTCTACTAGTGGAGTACTTAAAAGAAGGAAATTCTCATTTCCTTTTAAAGTCATCTTCATGCTGAATAGTGCTTTCATTGACACTGCCTGTATGAATCAGATTTCCTCTCTGCTGTATAGCACATTTATAATTTCTTATTACCCTTCCGGATCAGCTTTACCAGGCTTTTCACTGTGACAAACACTCTTAAAAGGTGTAAGTTGTAGTAGACACAAACCAATCTATATTTGCGAGCAATTTTGTGTGATTTCTGCTGTTTAAAAAAAGTGGTTTGTCCCTTTCAGCTTATTCCAAGAAGAGACAAAATTACTCAAAATGAGTATTTCAATTTTCTTGTTTGCTATTGAAGTAAAGCCCACTTTATATGTACATATATATATTAAGAAAAATAAAATGTTAGAGTCCACCTTTTAGGTGGTAGCCTGTTGTAAAAATGTGAACCAGGGTTGTTAATTTTTAGTAAAGCAAAATAGTGTTCAAATCTCAAGTCTTTATATTGTCATGTAATATACTTAAGATTTTGAATGCTGAACACCTCACTAGTGTCTTAATATGCTAATACAGCAAAATTCATTAAGGAACACTTAAGAAGAAAGATAGTAATGTGAAACCAGCTGTCAGAAATATCTTTGTTTTGGAAAGTTGGTTCACAGGTAGTTTCAATGAGAACTTGAACTCAGAACAAAGCACTGAAGACCCAGTAAAGAGTTCAACCCAGTGCAGCATAGTTCTTTTCAAGTATTATATTGTTTTAATGGCATCTTGGAGCGGGAGCTTTAGCCCATTGAAATGTCGCTTAAAGGACAGGTTCTTCTGTCACTAGCTGGAGCTGTGTGGATGAAATGATCACAATAGAGTGTTGTAATGCATTTTAAAAGTGTGAGAAATCAGTTTGTCTAGACTAAGAGAGCGCCTACAGGGAATAGGAATTTTAGAGCTTCTGTGCTCTTTAGGTGTCAAGTATGTGATAGATGCCAAGCCTTTTTATTCCATATCTTTGGCAACAGCTCAGCTATGCTACAGTACCTTACATATCTACAGCAAGCAAAACCAGTGATTTTATGTCAGGACAACTTTGGCTTCAGCAACCAGAAACTCATTGTCCTAACAACTGTCTGTTCAATTGCCAGCTTTTAAAAAGGGGAAGATATCAATAAATAATTGCTAGATTCCCAGAAGGCATGGAAACTCTAGCTATAATGAATCTAAGTATGGAGAGCTAGCAACACCATGTAGATATTTTAGTTTTGGAAAGCAAGCAGGTTTTAATTTTCATTTCGAAAATATTTTTATTGGCTGAATCCTGCATTATTAGTGAAATAACCTCGATTTGAAGTCAACTAAATGCCCAAGAAAATATGGCTTGAAGAGTTTGTCTGGAGTTTCAGTTTTAGGTTCATCCAGATGAACAAGTCTAGACATATCTTTACCGTGGTTACCTCATAAATACAGCATTTGCTGGTTTTATCCCTCTTTTTAGATTGTGTTCTGTATGCACTAATGTGTAGTACTTTTATGATTCTCTGCCGTGAAGGCTTCAAAAGAGGAAATTTGTCCATAATGTTATTTAACAGAGTGTCTTATTTAAATAGTTCTAGATAATTCTGGAAGAATTGAAAAGCCTGTAAATCTCAAGCATAAAATTCATAATGAAGTTACAAGTTTCTGAGAATAAGAGTAGTAAAGGTAAAAACTTTGAGCTATATTGAAGTTTGCATATCTGAAAGTATTTCATGATAACAACCCCAGAATTTTTGCATGTAGCAGGTTGTTTGAGAGGAGGAGAAGACATATTTTGTGAATATGATTGCATTTTCTCAATAGTCATGTTTGTTCAATACAGAAATAAATCCTAATATTTTAGCCTATTCCTATTAATAGGCAAGCTGAGATAATGAATCCCCACGAAATTTTATTGCAGGTAAAAACCCCTTTTTGTTAAACAGAGCACTTTGCCAATTCAAATCAGAAAACTTTTAAGCAATTTCCTTCCAAAACTGTGGTTTAAGATTCAGCAGTGAGAAATGCCAGTCTGTGAAGGTATTTTACATACATGTTGCAATGTTCCAGTGGCTGGTAGTTCTTCTCTTTCATATCACTGCTGGACTCAGATTAAAAATAAGCATGACTTGGTTCTAGTGGAAGTAATTATAATGGAATTATTAAGATACTTTGACAGTTTCTTGTGTTAGTCTGGGTAGAAATGTGAGAAGTTGGAAAACGAGTGTGCATGCTTGTTTGTTGCCCCTACTGTTCTAATTGCAAGTACAGGTCAAATGCTTTAAACTTGCTCCCCTTTGTAGCTTTGAGGGACTTAGCTCCTAAATTTTTTTTTCTGATGTAAAATGGAAACTGAGAACTTAGACATTTCAGAGGATGGTCAGGTGATTGCATCAAGAAGATTCAAATTTGCCACAAAACAAAGTTCCATAAAGTTGGTAGGTACAGTTACGTAAAGCCACAGTGTTTATTTAAACTTGTTTGCCTTTTCATTCAGCTCATGGCAGTACTGCCAAGATTAGTTCAATATGCCCAAAGTTTTGCTGTGCTTTTCTGGACTTCTACCAGTTTACTACTCGTTCCTAAAGAGAGAGAAGGGGAGGGGAGGGAAGGGCGGGAGACCAAGGAGCTCCCACTAGCCTTTTAAGTATGAAAGGGAAAGGAGCAGTTTAGCTTCCTTAGAGATGGATTTGATGTTTGATTTCACTCTTTACTAGTGTGAACTGACAGGTTAATTTTATATAATTACTGTTTAGTTTTTAGTGAGAATGTTCACTTTAATTATATCAGATGCTGCTGAGGGTAATTTTTCACAGCAATTCTTGTGAGGTTTTTCCCCATCTTATTCTTTGTTAAAGTCAGTTAATATTTTTAGGTTGGTTTTGTGATTCTTCAATTTATATCTATTGTTATTTTTGGAGGCCCTCAACAAAGCTCATGCCTCTCTAGTAGAGGGGGACATCTGCTACTGACTACATACAACATTGCAAGTCATTTTTTTTCCTCTTTGAAGGTTAAAATCTCTTGAATCCTTAGGTCCTTCACAAAAATAATGAAGAATGTTACCAGTATCAAATGTCCCTCTCTTGATTTTGAACATCAGCAGAAGAACTAACTCCCAAAAGCTAATACTCATAGCTTGACACATGAAGAGGGGATCAATGTTATGTAGTAACTAATGGGTAAAGAAGTAAAGAGTGCTGAATTCTAGTACCTACTCTGCAGTCTCAATCAACCAGTAGAATATTGTGCAAAAGATGTTACCTTCTGCTTCTTCCTTCATGCTAAGCAGACCTTCTTAAGTCAAGTACAGATGTTCATGTGTCTTTGTTATATACAGAGGAAAGCCCAAGGGAAGGCACTTGCAGTGCAGCACGGATTTAGCTGACTACTATTTTGGTGAATAGTCCCATTCACATGAAGTTTAGGCTCCTGTTGGTAATGCAAAATTGTGGAATTTGTCAGTGTTTCAGTCCATGCTCTAATATTTTCTTTCAGGAAGAAATAGGAGTTTACATATTCCCACATTTGCTTTAGCTGGTGGAAGTTGAAGCAGTCCTGACTTTGCAGCTATGGACAGAGAAGGATGGGGGCAAATCTCCTGTCCTTTCTCTGACACTAGCTGTGTTGTAGCTCAGAGATGAGCAGGTTCAGGTAACTTAACTGTGAAATAAAATTTAGCCAGGGAAAGTAGTATGATAGCAGCCTAAACATCTGTCAGCTTGACTTTTATTCAACTGAACTCATAATGTACTTTTTTGCATTTTTAAAATTTTTTGGTAACTTTAAAGCATGAAATTATGTAAAAAGTGTAAGAAATATTGTTTTACAAGCCTCTTACATAAACTATTTTTTAACAAGTCCCATTATGTTTTTCTTAGGATATCACTGCTTTAACTGGTGTTCCAGATGAGCACATCAAAACCAGAAAAGTCCACATTTTTGTTCCAGCACGGAATGCAATGCAGTCAGGAGTTAACAATACAAAGAAATGGAAGATGGAGTTTGATAACAGGGAGCGCTGGGAGAACCCTTTAATGGGCTGGGCATCTACGTGAGTAGTTACTGAATTTGAAAGTACTTCTTTTCTGTATTCAGCTCTTACTAGTCATGTAAATTTGAAATCTTCTTTCTACCTGTAAATCTAATTTTGTTTTTACAGTATTTACAGTAAGTGCTTAAGTTTTTCTGTTGTATGATTAATGATCTGTTAAGATTAAAAGCAGATTCTAGCTCATCTGCAAGAGTTTAAAAAAGGTGTTAACAACCAGAAATTTCGACAATTACATTTGTGGCGATGTTACTGTGTGGCATCAGCAGGGCCAGAAGGTTATTAGTTACCTAAAGCTGTAAATCATTCTCAGCTCTCAGTTGCATCTTTTAAACTCAAACAACAGTGCTTAACTTCTGGGAGTTTTTTTTAGTAAGTGTTACTAATATCCAAGAGGTCTGAAACAGAATTGTAAATAATTTTTTAAAAAGCCAAACCCAGCAATTTAAAATAATATGCTATTTGTTTAAATATTGTAATATTAGTATTAGAAACTCTTAAATACACAAAAAAATCGAGGTAAATACTACTCTTAGCTAACTACACTGTAATTTGGAGTTGCAAATATAACTTAAATGCATCTAATTTTTAATTCTTTTTTTATTACATCAGTAGAGTACCTACATTTCATATTGTGGTTAGAATTCCTGTAAGCTGTGAGGACTGTGCCAGCAGTTCCTCTGACAGTATTGTAATTTTGATTTGAAGCTGTCATCTTTGAGGCATATTCAGAATAGTTAATTATTATGCATAAGTCAAAATTAACTACTAAAGATTGTGTTTCAAACCTCAGAAAGGATTCAAGGTGTATTGAAAATACCTGGCTGCAATCATATTAGCACTTACGATCAAAGAATGCAAAAGTCTATGAGAAAACTTTAAAACCTTCAATATGAAATAAATTGAGGGTGCACTTTTCAAGATTTATTGACATTCTAAATCCAGTCACAGAATTTTTTTCTTTATTTATTTATAAAATAAATGTATCCATAAATATTAGTTCAAAATAATTCTGAGATCAAATCTTCTGTTACGTTGATTTCTCATAAAATTTTCCAGAAGCTCTACATGCATTTTTATTTTGGAGTAGCAAAAGGAACTTGTCATGTGTAGGCAAGCTCTGGGTAGATAAAAGCAAGTACTACATTGAGAACTGAAACTGCTAGGTTAAAGGTTTCATAAATTAGTTTGTATCCATTCACTTTTAAGACATTCTTTCAGAAACTCTTAGTGGACTCTCTGGTGTTACCATTCAACATGCAAAAATACCTAGGAAGAGTTTCTTCTCTTGAGATTTTATTTCTGCAAAGAGCAATTCTTAAACATTTTTCCATTTATTTTTCAATAATATAATGGGATTAGTGGATTAGAGCCCTTTAGGGTTTAGAGATTAAAGCCGTTTTTCCTCTGAACTTGATATACTTATTTACCTGTTGATCTTTGCTGTATTTCTGTCATGTTACAATCTTGTTTGCATTTTTTGTTGTATTTGTTGTTTCTTGGATACTGTGGCTTTTTCCAGTGAAAGTGATCCAATTGTAGGTCTAAGTAAATTGGACCCATTGCATTTTTTTAATTGGGAGTTTCATTACAAGTATGCCTATAGATAGTTCTTGAGTACACATTTTAATATAAAGCTGTAAGCAAAGAAACATGGGTAATGAATGGTTCCCATTGTACAAGATCTCACAAGAGAACAAAATAAGAAATCCCAGTTTTTAGGGTCTGATGAAACGACTGGGGCCAGGTGTAGGAAATCCTGCAGTAATGGTACTATCAGGACATCATGCTGGACATCCTGATCTCTTGTTTGCTCATATAGATAATTCCTTTGGAATGGAATCAGAGATGATTTAACATGAAAATAGAACAAATAATTTCCACACAATCCTCATTTCATAACTGCCTCTGTCCTGGAAGGTTTTTGCCAAATTTGCAGTAGTGAACTGGTCCATCACTATGCTTCAGACTTAAAACTTTTTGTTTCCACTTAGTAGTGTTCAGAGGATTTTTCCAAACACAATAATGGAAGGCAATAACTATTAGCAAAAGTTGTCACAGTATTGCCATATGCTTGGCCACTTGATTCTCCACTGATCATGTCATGAACAAATGCTTTGTTCCTAATTCTCCATATTGCCTTTATAAGAGAAGCCTTTAAATGACAGTGGCTTGCAAAAGTGTAATTTCTGCCTTTATCATGTTTTTGTTGCTGTGGGTTTTGGGGGTTTGGTTTTTTTATTTGTGGGGGGTTTTGTTATTGGGGAATATATTGGATATAGAGTGAATTCCATTTTTCCATGTGAACATCAGATAAAATTACACTGTTGTCTTTGCTGCAAGCTAGATTCCCCCCTCTTGCCCTCGCACTCTGCCAATCACAGGCTTTGTCCTTTATTGTAGAGAGCTCAATGTATCTTCAGTTGCTTTTTCTCTTCATTTATCCTCCCAGCTTCAGAGGGAGAACAATTGAGAAGCATCTCCTTCAATAGTTGGTTGCAATTTGGTCTTGTCTTTCCAGTTGTTTCTCAGGCTCATAGAAGGTGTTGTCTCAGGGAGGCTTTATCTAATGTTTGTGTTGCTACAACCAGTATATTGTTTTCTCATTTCATTAAGAGTTAGAACCCTCTCTTTTTTTTGTTCATCCTTTGTCATTGTTCTTAAATTGAGTTTTTATAGCAACAAAAAAGGCATTTCAGTGTTTTAACTGAGATTTTGTTTCAAAAACCTTTTTGCTGCTTGATTCCTTTCAAAAGTGAAGTTGCAAAATAGTTGGTCATCTAAAACTAACCACTGTGTATTTAGTTAGGTAGCAGTTTGCATTTTAGAGCTTCATTTTTGGTGATGACCTGTGATCTGCTTACTGTACTGAAATAATTTGTAGAGGTCATGTGACTGTAGCCAAAGCAGAACATTCAACATTTTTTAAGTACTTTTTTTCTCTGATTAGTTCCTGCTCTGCTCACTTCAGTATTTTGCTCTTTTCTCTTTCAGATTATTCTTCCTCTAGCTGCTCTACAGACACTTGGTCTCTTTGAAATGTTCATAATTACTTTAAGCCTCTTGATCTTCCAAAAAGCTATAAAATTAAAAATACTGTGACAGAGCACTTACTATAACCTCAGCAAGTCATTAGATATGTTTGCCTAATGAAAAACCTGATTAATTTTTGCAAGTAGTTGTGAGGGATATTTAACAGACTGAAAGACTGAAACAATACTCTACAGAAAGTAAGTGTTGATCCTGGAAATGATTAAAAATAAAAGGATTCTGAACGGTTTGTGAGGTGGTCTACTACAGAGAGTTGTACAATACAGCATTTGACTAACATTTGAAGTACAGATATAATTATTTGCTATTTTAAATACACCTAAAATTTGACATCTGATTTCTTACAGAGCTGATCCTTTATCCAACATGGTTCTTTCTTTCTCTACTAAAGAAGATGCCATTGCCTTTGCTGAAAAAAATGGTATGTATTGGGTATGAGGGATTCATCCTTCCACCTTCCATAGGCAATCTTGGTCTCAAAAGTATTAACAACAGAAAATACACCTTTCCTCTATTCCACAGGATTGGTAGACCACTAGTGTTCTGTGTGAGGAGGATGAAAGCGGGAATGGGGCATATTTCCAAGGATGCTGAAGGCATTGAATCCAGATTTTCCACTTTCTAGAGTAGTGTTCCAGCCTCTTAGGGAAACTGTCAGAACCCTCGTGAATGTTTGATATTCAGAAAAACTAAAGTTACATTATTATCAAGTTAGCATGTTGGACTTCAATTTTGGCTGTGTTGCAGCATACATCTGTTGTAAAAGGAACCCATGAGGATGATCAAGTTCAGCTCACTGCTCCTCACAGGACTACCTAAAAGTAAACCGTATGTCTAAGAGCATCATCCAGTTGCACCTTGAAGTCTCACAAGGTGTGGTGACCTGGTCACTTTCCTGGGGAGCCTCTTCCAGTGACCAGCCACTCTTTCAGTGAATAATGTTTGCTCAGTGAGTCTGAATTTCCCCAGATGCAGCTTCAGTCTGTTCTTTGTGTCTTGCTGCTGGTCACCAGCAAGAGCAGATCAGCACACCTCCTCTGCTGCTCTCCATGAGGAAATTGTAGATTCAGGGTGTTATGCCTAACTCTGCCCAGCTCTAAAGTCTAAACGCTTGCACTTAATGATTGTTCATACTTGAGAAAAAGACAGTAGAAAAGACGGTATTGTTGCTTAATACTTACAAGCTAGTGATGTGCGGGAAGGAATGCATCTGTAAACTTACTTAGTTACTTCAGATTGTATTTTCTCACAGAATGATGGTACCACAAGCAGTATCCATAATCTCATCCTTTTGAATATTCAGCAGTCATGGTTTTGTGTTTGCATGGATTTTTTGCTGCTCTTTTTTTCTTTTTTTTTTTATTTTCTTTTTTAAATCAATTCCATTTGCCTTAAAGAGTTAGTTTTGATGCTTAGTGCTTATGGATGTGGAGAAGTTTAATTACACTTAGTTAAATCCAAGACTAACGCACATGATGGGTGAGCTTCTTCAGAAGTCTTCCCTGTGGTCTCCAGCTTTCACCTATGTTTAGTCTGGGGTAAATAGTAAAGTTTCTTGGTCAGAACAAATTATGCAGAGTTGTTAGATGGCTGGTGTACACTCCAAAAGCATGATAAGTCCATTAACCTATACTTAGAAGAAACTAAACTATTTAATGTGCAATGTATTTGGCATTCCTGGAGAACTTCAGGCTCCACTGCACCAGGGATTAAATGACAAGTTTTGCCTGTTGATCTAAAATTCTTTGTCTGACATCACTGAGGCAGTGGTTTAAAAACATACAACTTAAGTAACAAGGATGGGGAGGTTTTTCTACTCCAATAACTTTTAGTCAAGTGCTGAGGGTGTTCTACTGTGACTATGAAATCTCTTTTCTGTCTGCTTGGCTTGTATGGCAGGGATAGCAAGAACAGTGTCTCCCACCATTGTCGTATTTTTATAAAAGTGACCTCTGCTCTCTGTCATGAGCAGCTCAAGATGCCTTGCTCAAGGAGTCTGTTGCAAAGTGTGAAACCTAATCACACATGGTGGCCCCTTGGAATCATTACATGTAACTACCCTTATGCATTTTGGATGGCTGTGTCAGTCCAAGTCATTGTTCTGGCAGTTGTGAATCTCTTCTAGAGACACTCGGCTGCTCTCCATCTAGTGTGTAAAAAGATGAAGCAATACCTTGGGACTGTAGATTCCATCCCATCAGCCAAGTGCCTCAATGTTAGGTGTTACAATGCTGAATGTTGCAATACTGAAGTCTGTCTCTGGATCTAGTTCTGGCTGTTTACTCAAGCTTATATTTTTAATCAGAACAGAAGACAAAAGCCAGTATTCTCACAGATGGAAAGAATATGTTTTTAAAATCTCTGCTTAGTATTTCTTGTGGAGAATAGTTAAGGTGGAAATTAACACTGATTGAGACTAATAAACAAAAAGAAAATGTTAGTGTAATGTTTGTGAATACACAAAATTGAGGCAGTGACATGACAAGTTGTGTGTCTTACAGAACATTTTGATGTGTAGGTGTATCTTGAGTATTCTCTATGAGCATCTTAAATACAAAAATTCAGATATATGTTAAACATATTAGGGCTTTCAAGTTTTGGGTTTAAACTAAGGAAGAAAAGTACTGTCTTATGAGTAGCACTTGAAACTGCATATTTAACCACTTCTATCTTCAGCTCAAGTATCTCTACTTTGAGTGAAATATTGCAGCTAAAGAGACCAAACTTTGGAATATTGAGTGCTGCCCTGGCAACTTTCCAGGCACCTGAAGGCTGCAGCCAATTTGCATTTTGATTTACATAAACACTAATATCTCCACCTCCTCTTTTCTGACATTTTTAAGCATTTCTCTTGCTTAACTATCACATAATTTACTTGTCTTCTATCACTTCATTCCCTTTTCTTTTACTCGTAATTTTTATGTTCTTATAAAAATGTTAAGTATTAAACTCTTTTCTAATGTTGAAGTTTTTCTTTGCTCTTCTTTTTTTTTTTTTTTTTGGTCCTCCCACCCTTCCTTTTTCTAGCTTTACAAGATCTTCATTCTGTTCTAACCTTTGGGGTTGAAATTTGCATGCTATTTTTTTTTCTGTGTTTTCTTACCTTTATCGTTTCCTGTGCCAACATACACAAAGCCTAAGTGCTTCTGTGATGCTATGGAGTTATGGAGCCACGAACTTGCAGGACAGTCAGTGTTCCCTGTTGAGGTTTTTGCTGATGACTGTCAAGTTTTTTCCATTTCAGCGTAGAATGGTGAAGTCTTAGCAACTATGAGAGAATGGGCATTTTCCACATTTATGGCATTTCAGTATTCTCTGATGCCAACTAGGAAGGAATAGATTAGTGGATGTCTATGTGGAGAAAGATACTAAAGTAAAAAACTTCAAATTGCATTTGCTTTATATTGTATGCTCAGAGTATTTATAATTCTTGTTTCTTGTCTCCTTCTGCCATTACCCCTGTGACATACAGGCTGGAGTTATGATGTTGAAGAGAAGAAGATTCCAAAACCTAAATCCAAGTCTTACGGTGCAAACTTTTCCTGGAACAAAAGAACAAGAGTGTCTACAAAATAGGTTGGCATTGGCTGTGTAACTGTGAATAAAGTCAGCTGTGCTATATTTATAGTCCACGTATAATACATCTCTTAATCTCCTAATAAATTTGACCTTTAAACTACAGATGCATCTTGTGATGTCTATTTAAAATGTTTTTGATGTCTCTAATTGAACCTGTTACAAACTTCCCTATAAATAGAGGAGATTTGGAGTGTTCATACTTCTAAAAAATTGCTGTACTAGGAATCTATCAAAAGGAATGTTTGAAATCAGCTGCAACTTTAGAGATTATGGTTGAACTTTGATGGTAATCTTATATCCAGTATCCTGTTTAAACTTCTGAAGTTTAATAAGTTTAATAAGCTTTACATACACAAATTCTTTCAACACAAGCTGGGGTGTTTTTTCTTTCTATACAAGACAGTTTTGTCACTTGAAGAGCAAAGAATGTGTTTAATTTGGTATAGAAGATGGATAATTCTGTATAAATGTAAATGATACAACCTTCTTTCTGGTCCAAGTAATACTGTCATTATTCCAGAAGCATGCATGACTGGAATAGAAAGCACTGGGTTTTGTTTTGAGTATGGGGGAGGTTTAGTCCAAAAGATTGAGATTGCAGTTGTTTCTCTGTGATGTTCTTGAAAAGTGAAACTTAAGCCAGTTAAACATTCACAAATGAAGTCAAAATAGTGTTGGATGCCTCACACAGTATCAGCATATACTAACTACATAATTATAGTTCTGGTTTTTTTATTGCTAGTTACATGTTTTTCTGCATTGAGGTTTCCTGTTGCTTAACAGGAGATGTGTGATAGCATCTCAGCCTTAACATCAAATATATATTATAAGCTTGACATTGAATTATTAATTTTTAAAAAATACAATTTTATATTTGGAATCCTTGGTTATATATCTATGGCTGTTGCTTTGTTCACTTAAAAAATTTTGGTAGTGACACATGATCAGTGAAATGTACAAGTTACTAACTGGGGAAAGGTACACCTTCTTCCTGTGCTGCAACTGAGAGTTTTATCTCAATTGTCACGAAAGATACAGTTGAGACAGTTCTCTCCACAAAGACCTAAATAACAGTGTGAGTGTGAATGCAATGCCCTGAATCTTAGTTAAAAGAAGACATAAAACTACGTTGTGTTGTCCAGCTTTTATTATCTATAGCATATGTTCTTGTTTCAGTTTTAACCAGCTACCCTATTTGCTGGTTAACATTCGTTTAAAGCATTGGTTTTGGCCCAATTTCAGCATTATCAACCAGCTAGATGAAGGCACTATTTTCCTATCATAGACAAGAACTGTTATTCCAATTCATCTTCTGTTGAATTTTGAATGTTGCCCTGGTGCAGTGGAGCCTGAAGTTCTCCAGGAATGCCAAAGTGCACCAGACTGGAATCTTAACAGGCCTGAGTGTGCTGCATCTTTTTGTATTCCAGTTAAGCTTAATACACTGATCTTTCTAAGGAGAGGGTAATAAGAAAAGCCGTTTGGGGTTTTTTTCTCCATCTTTTCTAAGTAAAGAGCAACAAGATCTTCGTTTAAAGGTCTTCAAGCTTTATCAGATCATCAGAATAAGAAGTCCATAGATACCTAATGCAGCAGAGGCAGAGCTTGGTTTTTAAATTACATAGTCAAGGGGAATGACTTACGAATGTTACATACCTAACATTATCTTTGGACACCTAATACATGAAATTGTCATCTGTTAATCTATGCTTCACATAAGTAGAATCAGTTTCACACAGAGCACAGTTTCTTGAGTTTTTTGTTTCTTCTGCAAAGATAATGGAAATACTTAAAGGGGAATTTGATAAACCCCCTTCCCTTTCTAAGGGAGAAGATTTTTGTGTAGTGTTTTTTTTGTTTTAAATGCTTAAGTTCACTATGATTCTGTGTCATGCATGCTGCCTTGAAGTCTTTCAGTTGTGTTTGATGTCAGACCTTCTTTCCTTTGATCATTTTCCTAGGACTTGGATTTTTGATACTGATGGATGACTTCTTAAGAATGACCATGGTGACAGTGGAATAGAGTGGATTATTGTCACTGTAATGTCCAAACCCTAGAACTGATAGTGAGGGCAAGAGCTTGGAGAGGACCAGTGGCAGTAAGAATAAATTTTAGAGATAAAAAAATCTGTTAGATACTAAAATTTACACTTTTGTTAATTTACTGGATTATTAACTGTAGGCTGGAACTGAAATTTTACAATATGATCTGACTGTCTTTAGTTAAGTACCTTCAGAAGTGAAGCTTTTATAAGGAACTCCAACTTCTCTCTACTTTGCAGTGTGTTGTGGCACATTGCTCCTGAGTCTCACATATGTCAAAAGAAAAGACACAACAAGTAAACTACCATAATTGGCCGTTCATGGTGAATGAGATTAGAAATTCATCTTGGCTGTGCTGCAAAAACTAATTCCAGGATCTTCATAGGAGCAATATTTGAAACCTGTAGAAGCAGCAAAATGACTGCTAGGTAAAGAGACAAGTGTAAACCTCCCAAGTAAACAGAATGTGTTCTTTACCCTGTGAGATTTGCTTGTACCTCCAGTATCTTGCCCTTCCATGGCAATAACAACGAAAAGAGTGTTAACGAATTACAAGAGAGTTGCATGCCACCATTTCAGAATAATGTACCACAGATGTTACATTTATATTCTTGCATTGAGGTGTTGTCTTTACAATCTTACCACTTCCATCCCTGTGGAAAGCGCTGTGCAAAAAATGGGCTGATCTGAAGCAATTTAGGCTTGAACTTCTGTAGATACATTGTATGAAGTACTGGAGGCGGAACTCCACTGCTGGACAAAGTCCTTTCTGAGTTCTAGCAAATTAGTCCACAGAGTCACACATTTTTGAAGAGTTATTATCTGTCATTGCTCTCTTAGCCAGCTATATGTCATAATGAGTTTTGAATTATTTCTGTCAAGTCTTAGTGAAAGTTCCTTCTTCTAAGAAAGAAGCAGCAGCATAATTGTTTTCCTCTCATATGCTGCTACTTTTACTCCCATCAACTCAGTAAGGTATATGGTATATACTTTTATTTTTCCTTAGTGTCTCTTGTGCACTTGAAATTTTCATGCATGGGTTTTGAAAGGTTGGCCACTCTCAGTCCTATAATTTTTATGTAAAACCAAGGACATTTTGATGAAATTTTGACTTCAGTAATAAAATAATAACTGCAGTTTCATTATTTTTACCCCGCATTTGCATTCTACCTTCCTGACACTTTTTCTCCAAGTTTCTTGCAATGAATTCTGTTCTATGTATGCCTGTTTCTGTCAATTTAGTCATGAGCCACAGAAACAGAAAACAGAAACCAACCCTGTTTAGCTGTCTTCTCAAGGCTCAGAATGGCCCTAGTCTTTATGACATGTCTTCTAGCTCAGTTGAATTGAAATGCTGGAAGTAAATCCTCCCTATTCTATTGCTGACTACAGATAGAAATATCTATTTTGCAGTGTAAGACTCCCTACAAAATATGGGTGTATACCTTCAAGTCTTTTAATATATTTTGTTTAGTTCTGTTGTGATACAATGACATTTTCAGGATACCTAGTTATTTTGAAGATTGGTGGCATTCATATTTTTTTTAATTATAACAAAGGCCCTGCAATTCTTAAATTCTTAAAATCATGATGTTGTAATGGAATCTAAAGACTGTTAAGGAAGCTAAAAGCACATTTTCAGATTTTTACAGATTATTCCTTAACTGTGCAGTTTGTTGGATAATATAAAACAAATCAGACTATTAATGGGTACTATGAAATGGAAAATTTAACAACTCATATCTGCAAAGTTTTGTCATGTGTAGAAAATGAGAAGCTAGTTTGGACTGCTTTTGCTTGTAATTTCGCACCAGGAACTTACGTAGTTTTATTTTGCCAGAAACAGTTATCTGAATATGGTTACTGGGGTTGCCAACATACTTTATTATTCCAAAAAAAAAGAAAGGTGCAAATAATGAAGCCTGAAATAACCTAAGAAGATAATTTTAGACAGTTAGTGTGGTAAGTTTTTGTGTATCTGGTAAGGCAATTTGCTTTGATAAGTCCTTTTTCTCATTCTTGCATTCTGAGAGGGATTTAGATTTAATTGGTTGTTGGTTAATGCTGGAGTGGTATCTGGGAATAATTTTGAAGTGGTATCAGAATGTAGATTTCAGTAGATGTAAAATACTGATTCTTCACATCCACTTTCATCATGAGGGAAGGTAGAAAGGTCCCTGTCAGGAACGCTTTCTGCACAAAAGATGTGAACTAGCACCTTATTGTACAAGTTGATTAGAATAAATACAAAGACAGAGTTTTGCGAGAATCCTGAAGAAATTAAGATCTGAAACTGTGTAGCTTATTTGTGGCATTAGCATTTTGCTTAAAACTCTCTCATATGAATAACAGATGACAGGTTTTGGTTTTTTGGTTTAGTAGGTTTTCTGTAATTTCTCCCCACATCTCCAAGATCTCTACACATATTGCTGTGAACAGAAATGATGCATCAGTTTGCCTATTTTAGGCATTATTTGTTTTCACATTCTTCGTAGGAGTTGGCGATTATGGGGACAGGGTAATTCAAAGTAGTCCGTTTGGATTTACAGAGGGCTTTCAGAAAGGTCTCTTACAAAGTTAGATAAAAAGGCAACAGCACACCTAAAGATATCTTTTGTTAGAGGAGCAAATCTGTAGTGTGGATTAGACGGAACTATGGTTGGCCACTAAAATTACAAGTAATCCAGAGAATAGTGTGTGATTATTCATTGTATTTTAAACAGGTAGATAAACTCAGGAGAATGCAGCTTAAAAACAAGTAAGTACATTTTCATATAGCAGATTTTGAAATTCATTGGCAACCTTTGACTACCAAAAGTAACTGCACTAGCTCAAATTCAACAGAAGAAATTCATGCAATGAAAGTTGCAATATACATAAAATAGTATCCTGTTTAGAAAGATCCCTCAGCTAAAGGCTGGTGACAGCTGGGAGAGTGTATCCTTTGAGTATCCCTGATTTTATGTTCTTTTGTCAGTATCAGCCGCAGCCAAAGCTGGTCAATATCCTGATCTGGCACAGAATGGCTGTTCTTTGTACTGTATGCCAGTATGGCATTCTAACTTTGCGTGCTATTGTGTTTTGTCAGTGTTTTCTGATAACTAACTGCATTCTTTATAGTGAAGAAAAGACTGCAAACAATTTCCACTTTGAAACTGAAGGTGATTTACTGCTGACCATTGTGATCTTCAGTGATCATCAAGTTTTTTAAAACAGGTTATCATACTCAGATACCTTTATGTGACTAAATGCCACAGGTTCAAAATTATTCTGTAAGACTTCAGAAATATTTAAATGAAGATACGTGTACAGTTTACCTCCTGAAACATCCTGGTAAAAAAATGGCTTGACCGGATAAGTAACTACAATTTTTCTTAAAAAGATACCATTAAGAAGAGGTGTAAGAAAACTGTTTATTCTGGTATGGTGCCTATAAATACTGGAAGGTATTTTAATTTCACTGTTATTAGGTAGAGAAGATGAGAAAATTCTTACCATGTCTATCAAGTAAAGCAGTTGTCTTTTGGCATGCCTTGGTTGTCTGTTACAGGAATACGTATGCAAAGTTGTAGTCAGTCTACTGACATGATTAATTGAATGCAAGCTTGTCATTGCTGCCTTCCTTAACCAGCTAAGGGAAGTAAAACATCAAACTGAGAAGTACTGTATATTTAAAACCAGGATACACTGCTTATTGCAAACAGCCCTGAATAAATTCTCTGCTTATTACAGCACCTTTTTTGATCAGTTCTTGCATGCTTCACTGTTTTGTTTACATGTCATCCACTGTTGTTGCCAAATAGGTGTTTTGCCAAAATTACAAGTTGCTTATACTTGAAATTTATTTTTGCTTTCTTACCCTTTGCCCCACCTGACCACTTTTATTGCTTCACTTGGGATGTCTACACAATGCTTGAGAAAATATTTTTGAGTAACACAAGTGGGGAAATGCTGCAGTTACAGTGTCCTTTACATTGTACACTGTGTTATTCATTACTCTGTTGCATGGGTCACTCAGGTTTTAGCTTTCTGATGGTGCATTTTCTCTCTCTCTCTGGCAAGACAAACTTCCACTTTATTGTTAGGGTACGGATAGGAAAGTTCCTTTACCAGTAAACACCCTAAAGTATAGCCTTCAGGTATATAAAGTATCCAATTACTAGAACAGACATAAAATCTCATAACAGACAAAGGGGCTTCACACAGGCAGTGTGAAATAAACTATTAAATAAGTCTTATTTGCACTTTCATGATCCTTAGTTTGCAACTGCTCTTTGTAGGTATGCATAAAACAGAACTTGGGAGGAAAACGTCTATATGCCTCAACAGGGAATACAGAACCACAGCACTGAGAATGTGCAGTAACTAGATTCCTAGTTGCAGCTTGCACTTGTGCAGGTGTAATAACTATGTAAGTAAAATGATTTAAACAAAATTATTTTAAATAACTAGACTTTTAAAAAAAAACTGCCATTTTGAATATAATCCAAAATTTAAAAAAAACCAGTAAGTTGGAAACAACTTTGCTGCAGCCCATCACTGTAACTTGAAGTAAAACTCCAAAAGGCAGCATCTTACAGATTTATTTTAAAATGACGTGATGTGAGAATTACCCACCTATCCCCAATGGGGATATCCACACTTGAACTGGATTCCTTTATTAGCTGGTGGATTTTGATTAATTTAGCCAGTGTAAAAATCTGAAGAGGTGAGGTGGCATGGAACTTAGAAATTCTTTTGTCTGTTGCTGTGGATGAGATGTGAATGAATGCTGAAAAGTGTGTATGTTAAAAGAGAGGCTAAACAAGTTTGTGGAGGAAAAAATACCTTAAGAATTATTAAACACGCAGCAGCCACCTTCAGCATAAATGGCTGAAGGCTGTTGGAGTAAGCAAGGGGACACGATTCAGCAGGCATCCCTGCAAAGCAAGACAGCTCTCTACATCTGCTCCCCTTCAGAAACCAGGCCGGGACTAGACGGAGCCACCATAACCACCTCATGTTCTCATAACCACTTATGTGACTGTAAACAGAGGCCAGTTAAAAGGCTGTCATCTACACTGTAAACACCTGAAGTTCAACCATCAATACCTCTCTTCATCTCTGAGAGATAATTAATTTCTGATGAATTAAGTGTCATCTGAGTGGTGATGAAGCTGTTGGATTTGTATCTCTGTGTCTGAAGCTCCTTGCTTTGCACATCTTAAGACTGAATTATGTACATATTTTTATATTTCTGTGTTATCTCAAGTTCCCTCAGGTTTTTATCCTTCCTGCTTTAAAAATGATGGTTGAAGCATTCACTGCTGTTAGAAAGAATGGCTAAGAAATACTTTTTTTTGCCTGTTGTTTTTCCCTCCAGACTAGTAGTTTGGTTCAGTATCAAACTCCTATGTCTCAAGGTTCCATATGCTTTCTGAAGGAGGCATAGATGCTATAAGTGAGTGCAACAAAGAAGTCGAAAGAGTTGTGTATACTCAGTTCTCTTGATGTGACCTCAAAAATAGCATCCTCACTTCACATCAGTGCCTATCTTTGTGTTAAGAAGCACAGAAGAAATTGCAGACCCTGCGTTTGAAATGAAACCTTTATTTTCCTGAAGAGATGCAGAAGACCATGGAAGATAATACAGGAATTTCATTTCTGGAGGGACAGATGACTTACTTTACTACCTGAAATATTTTGATAGAAAGAGCTGAGATAATTTTTAGATTCCCCTCTGCCTGCTTTCTAAACACTGGAAAGCAGGTTATGAGGAAAAGCGGGAAACAAATACAACTACCACTTCTTTTGCTGATTTTTACATGTTAGAACAGGGTAGAAAATAATCAGCACCTGGCTCCACCACCCACCAATCATAGAGTGCACCTTAGCAAATTGTCTCAATACCAGGTTTCACTTCTTGCCTCCTTTTCCCACACTGCATGATGGCTTATCTTCAAAGCATTCCCATTTCACTATCTTCAGACAATTCTATTTTGCAGGTGGAAAGCAGCTTTTTGTTTTTTCTCAACTTTGATCATTACCATATGGTCTTTCTTACGTGCTCAGGGTCTCTTTCCAGGATCACGATTCATTTTTCTCTCACTGGACAATTTTTCTGACCAGTTCTCTGTACAAAAAAAACAACTGAAACACAAAGTGATGTGGTTCTTGGAAGTATTTTGGATTCCAGACAGAAACAGTTGTATGGTGCCAGGGATACAGAGCCATGTCCTGGCCTGGGGATGAATGTTATCAGGTAGGAGGTCTTATCTCAGAGGAATGTTAACTTAAGACGCAAATATCCATAATAGAAAACAAATGGTGTCACAGAAACAAAAATCCAGTTCTTACTGGCGCCTGTTGGGCCTTCTATTCTTTTCCATAGGCATTGCCTTAAAGATTCACAGTCAGTCTTTGAGTGATGTGGTTATGTGTGCTCCATCCTGGTGCTACATTTTCTGGAGTTTAGCATTTCTTTTTTGGCCAGTAGGCTCTGCATCCCACATCTGTGCACTTAAATGACCTGCACCATCTCCTGAGGGCATAAAATGGCAGAGTGTAGCCAACTGTCTCATCTGTGATTAGAATTGCTAGTCATGTCTAGGTGCTTAATTTTTTTTATCTCTGGTGTATTAGTAATCTAGTAGCAGGCTAACTTAGAAAAGTATCATTTTTAGGCTTAAGTTAGATTTTTTTTAACCTATTTCACCCTTACTGTTTGAGTTGTCAGCAATGTAAAAAGTTCTCTGAATCTTGGCACCTTGGACATATGCTGCAAAAAATTAAGTAATATTGGAAAATGTTGAGTTGTTGAAATCATTGTGATTTGTGGGAGAATTCCAGCTGAAGTAAACATTAGTTTTGAAATATTTTGCAGCCTGGGCATGATTTCAGATCAAAACAACTTACATGAGAGTGGCCAGTAGCAGGAAAAGTACAAGGTCTGAGAAAGTGCATTCCCTAATGGTAATGTTAGGTTAAGGAATTCCTCTCTTTTTTGCTGACCCAACTAATACCAGTTATCCGCACAAAATAGGGCTGCTTCAAAGAAATTACTGAAACAGGGACTCTAGGTACTGATAGGATACTCATCTTGTCTAGGAATAGCTCAGACCAAAACATCTGATTTGGAGCCAGAACTTCAACCCTAATCTTCTGTCTCCTAGGTTGCTGCTGTGACTGTTAACTTGCTCTAGTTTATTTCTCTTGCTCTTTTTCTGTTTTCTTTGCAAGGAACTTCAAAAGCTCCAGGTTTTATTTTCAGGAAACGTCCTCAGGGATAATATTTCCCCACCTACTTCTAATTAACTTAGAGTATCTTCTCTGCCAGATCACAGAGAAAATGTGCTAACTCACAATTCTCTGCCAAATTTTGACTTGGAATGAAAAGGAAATCCAATTTCTAATACAAAATTTGCAAACTTTGGCTTTCAGAGGATCAACAGGAATCAGAAAAACTTAACTTCAATTTCGGAGAAACCTCTGGGCCTTAATAACCCTGAATCAGTCATGTAACATGAGGGTCATCCATTTCTTTTGAAAACAGATTTTACCTTTGTTGTATGCAGGAATTTCTGCCCTGACATCCTGGTTCAGATACTGAAACATTCTAGCATATCTGGTGGAACGATCCTGTTACAGTCTATGTAAGGCTGTTCTCACAACCTTCACCTGCAGTGATACTGATAAAAAGAATTTGCAATGACATGTTCATACAAATGAGCTCTCCTGCTGTTTCCCTGAGACCTGGAGAGTCTGAGCAAGTTACCAGGATTTCTTTGTACTTAACTTAGCAGCAATTCATCCAGCTTCTTACATTCTCAAAAAAATTCCTGTGTGTGCTCTAGAGTCTTTAAGCCTTCGTTTTGAGTATCATAGGTGCAATAAACAAGGATTGGGTTTTGACTTCTTTTGTTTCTTAAACTATGTTTATGTGAATGTAGGATACTTCATGAGGTTTTTAATTCCTCTTCTTGAAAACCAATAGAAATCCACCTTACCTTAATCCCAAAACAACATCTCTCCTGAGAGTAGTTGCAGCTTTCCATGTCAGTAACTTTATTACTATAAAAATAAAAAAATCTGTCCTGTGAAGACAGGCTGAGAGAGAATTGGGGCTGTTCAGTGTGCAGAAGCCAAGGCTTCAGGGAGGCATTTAGAGAAGCCTTTCAGTACCTAAAGGGAGCCTACAAGAAAGCTGTCAAGACTTTCTGCAAGGGCATGTAGTGTTTGGGCAAGGGGGAGTGGCTTCAAACTGACAGAGAGTACATTTAGATTGGATATTAGGAAGAAATTACTATGAGCGTGCTGAGGCACCTCAACAGGTTGCCTAGAGATGTTGAGGATGACCCATCCCTGGAGGTGTTCATGACCAAACTGGATGGGGCTTTGAGCAACCTGGTCTAGTGAAAGGTGTACTGACAGGACTGCAATTAGATGATCTTTAAGGTCCCTTCCAAACAAAACCATTCTATGTTTAGAACACTTGACAATTACTTGCATCTTACTAAAACATTCCTAGTCTGATTGAGGTGACTGGCTTTGTTGAGAGAGTGAAAGAACAAAGCATTTTGCAAGCAGTGCTGCAGATTTTCTCCCAAAATGAATCCATATGGATTGCTAACTCAAATACTGTACATTAACAGATAGTGAAATGAGAACCTTCTCCCCAGTCAGATAAAGATTTACTTCATAAAATCTTCTGCAATTTCTTTTGGAAATATTCCCATCTTTGGAATATGCACTATTCCACCTGTTTATGTATTTATGAAATGCTGCTCCCTGCGGGACAAGTCTGGGTTGTATGCTTATTTTGATAAGGTGGTACTTTAATCTTCAGACACTAAGTAATTACCTCCTGCCAAGGAAGCTATGTCAAAAAGTAAAACACATTATACCTTTTCTCTCTCATTTCAGTTTCCACAAATAACTGTTCATTGTATTGTATACATGTATGCAGTACTCTGCTATTACAAAAGTTTTAACATTTATAAGTGAAGGAAATATCTGGGACTCCATTGAAGGTGCTCTAATAGTTTAGGATTAAGTATTCTGACTGAATTTATGGCATAGGTGCAGCAGGTGAAGATTTACTGCACGAATAGATGTTATAAAACAGCAGTCATAGGAGAAGGTATAGTGTGGTCTCCTTTGAGTGAGTGCTTATGTATTTCACTGTAGGTACCTTGCAGATGCTAATCCAGTGTCAGGAAGAGATGCTTAACATGTAGCTAAATAAAGATTGAAATGCTGTTTTAATCCAATAAGCTTAAGTTCAAATGTTTCCCTGAGGGCATCCAACTGGTTTGATGTCTGCATACTTTTAACCAGTATTTGGTATTCTCTCTACATCCAATCGTTTTATCCACAGCTGAGCTGTAATTCCAAGGTACTACTCACTCAGTAACAAGTAAGGATGCAAAGAGTCTTCTTTTCAGGGATGTCTACTCAATTCTACTCAGTGAATGGATATCACGTTAGCTACAGCAGGGTAGTTCATGGAGGTTTTCCTAGACTGATCCTTCTTGATAACAGATCTATTCTGGTCAGTCAGTATGTTTAAGGGAAAATTAAAACACATTGCAAAGTATTTTTAGCTCTGGAATTTCTTATGTGCATTTGGAAACAGGGTTTCCTGTTGCTGTGTGTGTGGCATCATCATCAAGGTGCACATGAAAACATAGAATGAGCTGGGTTAGTAGAAGTTACTGTTTTTCCTCCAAAAAATGGCTCACTTGTCATAAATCTCATGTAGAACTGGAGGCTGACTTGATACATCTGAAAGCAATAAAAGAAGTGGTCTGTAGTCTCCAAGTGTCAAGACAAAGGATAGGAGGCTGTGACTGATGTCATAAAAACTGAGCAAGATCCCTACTGCAGATTGTCCAGTCTCTTACATTGCTTTCAGAATGGTACCAAAAAATAATGATAGGTAAGTTGCAGAGATGCTTTTTACGACATCTGGCATAGAAGGCTCTGACTAACATCACATCTTCAGCATCATTCTACAAAGACCAAATGCTGCTATGTTGCCAACATGCCTACATGATGGAGTTAGAATGAAAACCTAGATGAAATGACATATTATATTGCCGCAACCCCAGAATTAGAACATACTCTTAGCTGATGAACAGGTGAAGAAGAGTCTAGGAGACTTTAGTGCAAGATCATAGATTGCCTACTTTAAAAAAAATTAAATCACGTCCCCACTGCAAACTGCACATTCTCAGCATGTTCGGGTAAAGGACATATGAAGCAGTTCCCTGTGTTTAATGTCCTTAATGCGTCAAACATTTTTCAATTAGTCACAAGTCACAGAGGTGCAACAACTGTTTGGTGAACTTAAATGCTAAGAAACAGGACTTTGAGGGACCTGAAATAACTCATAGCCAACCATAGATAAATATTCCGCTGCTACAAAAATACCTGTTCTGACTTCATATTCAGTATAAAGATGAAAAAAAAAAAACCAAAAACCAAAAAGCAAACCCCATTATAATGGAAGGTAATGTGTGAGAGTAAAATACGAAAACTTAAACACATCACCATTGTCCCAACCATGGTCTTAGCCATAGGACATTTGTGAAAAGAAACTGCCTAGTGGATCCTAGAAAGTAAGCACCACCTAACCCCATGTAGAAAGGCAGAAAACAGGAAAGATTGTTAACTCTTATGAATACACTGAATTTGGGGACAGGAATCTTTGTGACTATAAATCTGACAATCAAGGTCCTCTTAAGCAACTGAACAGACGCAAGTAAGTTTTTTTGCAGTATCATGAAAATACGAGTAAGTTCGGCCCCAATATCCCATTACTGTCTGTGGCCATTTTCTGTTGCTTCAAAGGAAAGTAACCCTGTCTACCTTCATTCCCCAAAAGCCAAGTTATGTGCTGAGGGCAAATGTAAATCTGGCCCCTGCAGGTAAACAGCTGGCAGGATTAAAGTATTTAAAATATGGTGCAAAAAAGGTATATGGAAATGCAGTCTCCTTTCAAGCCTCTGTTACAGATACAAGAAGTTAACCACCTACAGATAAAAATCACAAGTTTTAACTTTCAACAGCAGAATCACTTCTATCCTGTCATCTAATCCCACTTATACATTTGTGAGTTGCTAACATTAAACATTTTATTCCTTGTGGTCCTTATTTCAAACACCACTCCAGAGTGGCTCATCTCTGAAATTCCATTCTTATTTCCAGACTAGTTTTATTTTTAATCAGTTTATACACCTTTCCACTTACATGGTTTAACCAATATTCTCTCTGGTAAGGGCTTTCTGAATTCAAGTACCAAATCAGATTCCTTTGTAGCCTTTAATTAGAAAGTAACACATCAAATTCTTTCTTTAATCTCCTCCCAGCCGAGTGGCTTGTCATTTGACAAATCATTTTGGTAGCTGTTGTTTTTATTCCTTTTATCCGTAAATCATGCCCAATGCAAAGCCAAAACATTACTCAAAATGGGAATAGAAATTGGTTTCTTTTTATTAGAGCTGATTATGCCCTGAAAATGGAAGAAATGTGTTTCTGCCACAAAGTGCAGTTAGCCCCAACCAGCATTTCATAATGTAAGTATGAAAGATCACAGCCTAAGAATTTTCTCAGAAGTAAAAAATGTTGTAAATTTGCTAGTAACTTGCAAATCAGATTCTGAAGTGGGGAGTCCACAATGCCAGTCTGGTCAATCTATTAAATGAAGGCAATAAAAATTTTCAGATAAACATTAGGGAAAAAAAAACCCCAAACTACTATTCTGATTCTTGTTGCTGTATTTAAGGAAATAATTTGCAACTCATTAACAAATTGTAGTGAAACATGGAGTTGATTGAGTAGTTTTTAAGTGCTTTCTGATGGTACTGAAATACTTCGGGTTTAGCAAATTTATTTCAATATGTGAAATGTGACCATGGACCTAGGCTAGAATAAAATTACATAAAACCATCTTAAAATAGATGGGCATTTAGAGCACTGAAAGTATAGAGAGTAAATCTTTTCATTTTCTGTGTTGATTTGGTATATTTTTCAAAGAAAATTCTATCATCAATTGGCCTAAAATGTCACCTCTCTCTACAAACTTCTACAAACTTTTCTTTCTATTAACTTCAAAACAACAAGGAGAATGTCAATTAAATATAAATAACAAATGGGAGTTGTTTTCTTACTAGAACAATGGTGCCTATGGTGGTGATTGCCTACTAGTATTTACCTTCCATTTGCAACACAGTTTGCCAATCTGATGATTATTTGTGTGTAGTCACAAATAAGATAGATGAAGGAGAAAGGGAAGTTATTCATCAAGACTGCAAACTGCAATGTGACAATGGTCCATGTATATCAGGATTGCAACTGTTGAAACAAATGCTGATTTGCTAAGCCCAAATTGTTTAGGAAAGGCAATGTGTTAAAATATATTCCTTTGATAGCTTTACTCTTCTCTTCCTTATTTAAGGACTGAAGAAAGACATCTTTATTATAAAAAGTGTAAACTTTCTTTGAAGCATATTTTCTTAATCATTCAGCTAAACAAACTACAACTTAACCTTAGAGCTAAGAAGAACACCATAATTAAATTTTTAGGTTTTGGTGAAATTAATATTAACAACCCAGTTAAATTATCAAATTGCTTCTTTCCAGCAGACAAGGACTTCCGCTTCCTCCACAACAGGGGCAACAATTCTTCCAAAAGAAGCCAAGTATGTAAGCAAAGTAAATTTTTATCAAATTTTCATCCAAATCCAAACAAAGTTCAGTTTTGTCAGATTGCCAAACAGAATGTGAGTTTCAGCTTGAAATTTCAGAGTTCTGTGGCAAAATATATTCTTTGAACTTCTTAGTTTTCAAAAACTGACAACAGTGATGTACTGAATAGCTCACTATGTAGTACACAGCTATTTTAATTAGGCACTTGTTTTACTTTACAACTTTGAGGAACAAGTCATTTAAATACATTGCCATGTAATGACTTGAAGTAGCTTTTTACAGAGGGAGACACCAGCTGAGATATACATAGGTATATATTCTAGCTCAGAGAAGGGAGGAGTAAGTGTGTGAATGTTTGGGCTCGATAGTCTTAAAGGTCTTTTCCAACTTAAACTATTCTTTGAGGAGCTGAGACTTGGCTGTGGCCACAGGATGATCCATTCTCTTCTGGCATTGAAATGGTTTTGGAAACCACCTGTCATTCAAATGGTATCAGCAACACTTTTGTGTGTCCATGTTTTCAAAATTGTGTCAAGAATTTAGATGGTTGCTTATCACAGCTGTAAGGTAGTAAACTTCCAGGTTTCAGTTTCATGATACTGACACTGGTCACTTTGAAAAACAATGAGAAATAAATGCATGATCAAGTGGGTATGCAAAGAAATATGATGGAGTTTTTTTTCTTAACTGAAGTGCAGTGGCTATTTTTTGCCACAAAATGCCATTTCTTAGGGTGTTCCAGTGAAGAGGAAATTACTAATCTTTGCACAGGAAGAACTGTTGGAAGGAGATTAATAACCTGAGTTGTCAGAAAAAACATCTCTTGACAATCATATGAAATAGCAGCATACAAACAGTGGAAATAAAAAGAATAAAATATGCTGTGTTAGCTAATCAATCCTTAATGCTCTGCCAAAGTCCCCATTGTCTTTAAGAACAAACTGAAGGATTCCAGAAGTGAGACAGAATTGCACAGATGAAATCACCAAAACAGGCCATGACTGGCTGTTCATTGTTGAATGATGAAGTTGCTGCTGTGTTTTTGGACATGGTATCTTGAAGAGCATTCAGAACTTGTAGACTAGAAAGAGCATCACAGTGATATTCATCACAGTATATTCTGTTGCTCCTACATCATCTGCCCAGAAAGCATCAGGTCTAAGCCATCAAGGCAGCACTGCCTTTCAAAACAGTGCAACAGCTTTATGCATTTCATGTGTGATTAAATGGTAGTTGTTGGTAGCATGAGCCATAACAACTTCTCAGGAAGGCCCAGACAGGAAAAAAAAAAAAAAAAAAAGAACAATGCTGTATTAAGAAACAGACCCTGTGAGTGCCTTCTCCATGGCAGGGCGCAAGACATGTCCTTTCAATCCAGCATGGTATGCCAGTGAATAAAAAAACCACATTAACTTAGCTGAGCTCTACCTGTCCTTTGTGTTCTTTTCCACTTGATGTCTCTCGTTGTTGGGCATATCTGATACTTCTCTCATGGGGCATGGCAGAAACTCTTGGCAAGATAGCATGATCTCAAACTAACCTGTCGAGGATCAATCTGAATGTGTTAATTCTTAATGTGAAAGAATCTACATGCTAGTCAGCATTATTGTTGTAAAGCACCTAACAGCACCAAAGATAATCCCCACAAAGGGGAAGAATTCATTGTTTTGCTATAGGCTCAGCAAAATTTCTGTAGCAACTTAGTACAAAGGGTGCCTCTTACCTGAAAGACTTCCCACCACAGTTTTATAAACCTTGCTCAGTCTTTGTTGTTTGCTGTAATCTGATGGAGGTCTGCAAGAACTGAGGCAACATGTAACACATTTCCATAGTTTTGGGGGGGTTAAAGGGATAAATGTTTAGCCAGCTGCTGTGGATTGAGGTACCTGTGTAATAGCCATCTACAGGGGATTCAGTGACTGTCCCAAAGCTTGCAGAGATGAGCATGCAGCAACAAGCACTTCACATGAATGTTAGAAGGTAATGGACATTTTTCCACATTGCAATGTATAACAGTGTTTTATTGTCATCCTTACACTATTACCTCTATAATGAATAGTCTATACTGGTCTTGTTTTGCACTACATGGTTTTTTAAAACCTCTATTGCCTGACATGTACACACACAATTGAAATTCTACTACAGAATTTTCTTTTGAATGCCTTGCCACTGTACAGCACCATTACAAGGAAAATCCTGTCATAGTTTCCGGTATTAAAATCCACTTTTTCAGAAATAAATCAAACTGCTGCTGAAAGTGGTCAACGAATTCTCTAAGTCTTTGGAGTGACAATATGTGAATAAGACTTAAAGTAGGCATTCTTACTCAGAAGAAAGAAGGACAATGCTCATAAAACAAAATACCTTTGAGTGGGGAAAGGCATATTTCTTTACATACTCTGGAAAAAAAAATTACATAGAATTCAAATCTATAATTTCAGCTACTCTACTACTACATTACTGCTTAAGTGTATATTTTATGATTTCTACATAATTTATTCACTGAAACTTTTGCGATGTGCATAGAATAAAAATCCTGTGTGGATTCTTGAACACATCACATGTCTCCACTATGAAGTGACTCACAGAACTCCACTTTACCAAGAGCATAATGTCAGTTTACTCTTCTATTAGAAAATACATCCAGTGTGAAAATTGAAATTTTGTTGTAGCTCCTGGCTGCTGTAATGCAATATATAGCAGTTGCCCTGAAACCCCAGTGGCTGTAGCTTTGAGTTGTCTTTCCTTTATTACTTTGCACAAGCTCTCTTTTAGAACTGGGAGGAGACAAGGGGTTAGAAATAAAGTGGTCAAGGATACTTATATGGAAGCATCCATCTTCAAGTCCAGACTTCAGTTTTGACTCCCAGTGTTAGACAGCTGCCAGATTCTGTGGTCCACAGCTCCTGTTTGCGTCACTCTTTCAAATAACAGAAAATGTAACCCTTTCTGCATTGGCTAAGAAAGACTATTTTAAGAAATGCAAAATATAAAACTTATTAAAAAAAAAAGAAATAAAAAGGTGTTACCAGCGAAAAAGTAGACCAGGCTAAGAATTCCAGAGAGCCCATAGAGTAAAACAGTTTATGAAAAAATCACACATTTTTTAAATCTTATAGTTAAAGGATGTTACCAGCTGACTATATGTTTGGAGAAATTTAAAAGTCTGTTAGACATTCTATTACATCTTCTTATGTCTTTTGAGTGCTTTTCTTTCTGCCTTCAAAACAAGTTTTATTTGACTTTATATGCATGCGATTCTACGTGAATCACAACAAGGCCATAAGGTTCATAAAGGTAAACAAAACTACCCCACTCTATGCTCCACTCCCAAAAAAACTTCACTGAAGGTCTAAATGGTCTAACATTAAACTTCGAAATGCCGAATCTGTTTGGAATTTGATCTACATTTTTCCAGCAAGAATGCACTCACTTTCCCAGACTTCCTTTCTACTCAAGCAAAGGTAAGAGCTCCTCTAGAGTAGTTATTCATTGTGTAAGTTCATGCCACACAGATGAAAACGTGTCCTAATTTCTTTCAAACTTTTAAGTTTTACATTAAAGTTTTCAGAGAAATACACAGCACCTGAGTAACTTTATTCCTTTCTTTGGCAGACTCATTACTTTCATTTTGCCATTCAGCTTTGAGGTTGTAAAGAAAATTCAGATCCACTTACTTTATTATGTGCCTATGAAAGTCAGGAATCAAGCTTCTTTTGAGCATTGCATAAGAAATTAAATGCCCTTGGAACATGTTGCCCTAAGAATCATTGCAAGAACATAATGATCCCCAATAGAAATAAGTATTAATGGTCTTGCAGTATTTATACTATTTTCTTCTGCCAAAAATTTACTTAGCTTTTCCTAATAATTGGAACGAAAACATTGAATTTAATAAATACCTACCTTAGATGTTAAACTTACCATCATTGTCACTTATTTATCTGTAAGTTTTTCTGGTCCAAGGACTGACTGCTGGCATTGATTAAGTACATCAATTATTTTAGTCATGCACATTAGAGAATAACTTCACCTTATCAGGAAAACACATTTCGGAATCTGTTGATCCTGTGAAGGCTGATAATTGGAATTTCTTTTAGGAAACACTGGAAGACAGAGAATAAAATGGTAATTTAGCTCTTTCCAAGCTTTTTTTGTGCTTCTGGAAAAATAGTGCAGGTTTCAACAGACCATTTTGGTTAAAGTAATCTTTTTAGTCGTAGATTGTAGCTTTAGATTAAATACTTCTTTTTTTCTTTTTTTTTTATTTTATTTAAGATACGTGTGCCTCAACTCTGTGTACATAGAAAGATTAAATGAGCAGGAACTGAAACGGGGGAAATTGAAGTAAAAGAGAGGCAATAATATAATGAACCTTTTTTCACAACCTTTGGAATTTCTAGTTGGTTTTCATTATGCAACACTGAATTCCATCCAGGAGGATAAACTAGTGGAAATGGAACATAAGTGTCACAACAACCCCATACAGTGTTACAGCTTGGGAGAAGAATGGCTGGAAAGCTGCCCAGTGGAAAAGGACCTGGGGGTGCCAGTCAACAGCATCTGAACATAAGCCAGTGTGTGCCCAGGTGGCCAAGAAGACCAATGGCATCATGGCCTGTATCAGACATAGTGTGGCCAGAGGGACCAGGGCAAGGACTGTCCCTCTGTACTGGTGCTGGTAATGGTGAGGCCACATCTTGAACACTCTGTCCAGTTTTGGGCCCTTCACTCCCAGAAAGACACTGAGGTGCTGGAGCGAGTTCAGTGGAGGGCAATGAAGCTGGTGAAGGGTCTGGAGCACAAGTCTGATGAGGAGTGACTGAGGAAGCTGGGGTCATTTTGCCTGGAGCAAATGAGGCTAGCAAGAGACCTTATCACTCCCTACAACTACCTGAAAGGAGGTTGTAACCAGGTGGAGGTCAGTCTCTTCTCCCAAGTAATAGGACAGGTCAAGAGGAAATGGTCTCAAGCTGTGCCAGGGAAAATTTAGATAGAAATTTAGGAAAGACTTTTTCATGGAGAAGATTTTCAAGCACTGGGCTATATTGCCCAGGGAAGTGGCAGAGTTACCATCCCTGGAGGTACTTAAAGACACATAGATGTAGCATTTGAGGACGTGGTTTAATGGCGGACTTGGTAGGTCTGGGTCAACAGTTGGACTCATAACAGTTAAGTGAAGGTGACATCAAAGGTGTGTGTATGTGTCCCCGCCTTTTTTTTTAAAACGGAAATGTTAGAGAGAATCTTGGTTCCAAAATTAGCTATATACTGCTATCCCATAGGATTATGCAGAAGTACCACTTAAGGCTGCAAGTCAGGATGGTCTTGTGGCCTTAATTAGCATAGCCTAGCAAGCACAAACAAAATGTTCCAAACCTCATGTTTAACGTATGCCTCCATAAAAAGATTAAGATGTGGAGAAATACAACCCAGTGACTGAAAGGAAAAGCACTGAAGCTTAAACCTCTTGGTATATGATGAAAGGCCTGAATGGAAATGTAGATGAGAGAAGACTAGAGCAATTAGCAGTACAAAAGTAGTTACACTACAGAAAGGTGTGATATAATGTGAGTATAGATGCCATGAGGGCTATAAACAGATCAGTTACCATTAACTGGGAACACAGAACCAATAGGAAAACAAAAAATAAATTGAGGCAGCAGCAGCCAGGAAAACAAGAGTGAGAAAAGGACGTGGGTGATGAAGGTAGAAAACTGAAAGAAAAAGAAAAAAATAAAGGTGGGAGAACAGTTTCATTTTAGAACAAGGAAATTGATACCAGTTTATTTTTCAGTCTGGTGAGGAGAGGCAGTTTGAAAGGTGGGGAGTATGGCAGAGACTGTGCATGGAAATAGAAACTGTAGAGAGATATTTAGGGAGACATTTTAAGGTCATTCATTTATGTATATTGGCAGTAATCCATTGTGGAGAACAGACAGCTACTGTAGTTGTTAGTAAAGATAAATGTCATTGAATTATAGATGAACATAATGGAAAAACTTCATGTCTAGCTATTGTGTAAAATTAGGAGTGGGACATACTGGCTGTGTGGGTTTGGTGAATGCCAGGTGCGTGGGTGAATTGTGAGCATTGGAAAAGAGTGTCTTATTGAAGTGGTCTATTCAGCTCTTACACCAGTACCATAATGTCATTATTTTTTCCTGCTCTGTGTGCTGAGTACAAACCAAAGAATAGTAAACACTAAGTACATTAGTGACAGTCTCATCACCTCCATATGTTGTGTTGCATGTTCAATGCAATGGCAGAGGGGAAGTGACTTATGTGTAATGTGATGATCGTTCCTAAAGGCCTGTGTGATCAGACCTGCTAACACCATGCTACACTGGGTCACAATGTATAACATGCTGTCCATCCCCAACCAGTCATTCAGAGATTAACACTGGTTAGATATTGAAGTCTTTATCTCTTCTGACATACGGAATTTTCATTACCGAAAATTTATTATTTTAATAGATGAAAGTTTACTTGCCAGATCATCATTCTGAAAGATTTCAGCCTTCCAGTAGAAAGTTGTCAGTCTTTAATCCTGTCAGTGCTCTTAGACTGACAGAGCTCTTCATGCCTCCTTCTTTCCCTACAATGACAGGTCTCACTTTTGCTGTCATACCAAACAGGGGCATTTGGCTCCTGCAACCGGCACAGAAGTGTTTTATTGCTTTGTGTAGCATGTTTTTCCTTTATGCAGTATAGTCTGAACAAAATCATAGTGATGGTGTTTCTCCCACTATGCCTGTGCTATTGCTTTCATTTTCAGTCCATTCTCACTTTTGGCTGTTTCACACACACACACAATTTTTGCATCACACACTATTTGTCCTTCTACATGCCTATTTGATAATGACCTAACCATTTTCCCAATAACCTGATTCTTCTTTCATAACCATTAGATGTGTTAATAGCCTATTTGCTGCAGATTGCACTGTCTTAGTACAAAACTGAGTTTATAAAGCTACCACGCAGGCAGTGTTCCACTTTATGGGAAGAATGACCAATTGAAACAACTGGCCTACTCAGACAGGAGATTGATAAAGAGCAGGAGCAGAATGAACTACACACAGCTAGCCATTAAAGACAGAATTCTATAAAAATTATGAAGGCCTGTTGTCTACAAACATAGCTTAAGAAACCATATATATTGAGATAGCTTCACTAGTGACTTTCTTAAGTAGAAGCTGTAGAAGGTATATTATAATGCAGCTTATGCATGTTTAAATAAAATACTTCTGGTATAACAGTAAGAAGTAGGGAGAAAAAAAGGGAGTGACCTTGACTGCATTAGTAAAAAAAATCCCTAAAATTCCTTTAAAAGAAAACCCTGTAAACTAAATCTTATCACTTTTCTTTCCCTTTTGCTAGAGTGGCACAGACAGAATTACTTTGGGAAGTGGATTGCTTACAGGTGAATCACAGAGAACTATGACCCCCCTCAAACATACAAAGTGAGATCTGGTAGCCATTTTCAGGGCACATCTACCAGGTTTCAGTACAAGGAATCATTCGTGGAGGCTGACCATTGCTATCTCCTCCTGGTATTGCATTTATCCTAGGAACAGAACATCCACCTCACATGTCAAAGACTTGAAATCATTTTAGTTTGCAGTCCCTGACCATTTCTGCTTGGCTTTGGTCCTGCTTGAAAATGAGAAAGGGAATACTGGTATGTGATTTGTGTCAGGGCACACTTCCTCCATAGTTCCCACTCTCTGATTTATGGTAGAAACAAATCCACTGTTCCTGTGTCTGTGATTGTCAAGTATTCAAATATCACTTGTAGTAAAGGAATATAAGAGATTTATTGAGTGAGAAGAATATAGAAAAGTAAACACTAAACCCATACTATTATTACAGCAAAAACAGGGGTGGATTGAGAGATATGCCACCTCAATACAGGGAAATTCCTTATCTACAAACTACTGCAAACTACAAAGCAATGTAAGGACCTATCACTGTATGATGGTTCTGTGTTTCATATAACCTTACTAAGACATTTGCTATCAGAGACAGTTTAGATAGATCATAGGCTTTACATGCTGCAATCTATTATTTAAACTCATAGATTTAGTTTCTCAGATCTGGATTTTGCCTCTGCCATAATTACCTCCCTCTCAAAACCACACCCTCCCCAATATGATCCTCAGGATGCAATCCTCAGGAACACAAGTAAAAAGGCCTCTTTCCTGCCAGTCAGACCCATCCCCTCGTATCAGAGGAACACAGTCACTTGGCTCCTGTTCCAACATATATTATCACTTATCCCTGACATGAACATTTCACAATCTATACCACTTTCCGGCCACTCAGCCACCCTCTGCTTCCATGATTCAGCTTCTGAAGGTTGCCGCCAGCCTGAACGCCTCCTCTGTGACAGCTACACAGTGTGTCCGACACACTATAGGAACTACCCATGGAAGAATAAGATACATATCTGTGCCATGGTCAAATCTTGGACCTTGCATAATGCAGCCAACTCAACTACAACTGGCAAAAATGTACCTCTAAATGGAGGAAAGAGTAAATGTCTTCTCCTTCTAATCTACTTTAGGGAAAATACAGCTAATCCCCAAACCAGCCAGCCTGAGAGAGAGGACTTCATTATATGGTCTAGTTGTAGAAGGCAAACACACCTGCTATTTCCTATCTTCTTGCATAATCATTCTGAACAATTCCATCATAGAAGAAACCCCTGCCATGATCTTCTCCGACCATCTAAATGTCAGCCTGCACCTAAAACAAGGTCCACACTGAGCTCCATCCAGCCCAATGTGCTGCCCCACTTACTGGGGTTAACATAAGAGCTGCTTCCAAACCAGGAGAACTTGGAATGGCAGGGGTTAATGAGGCGATGGGGAGGGGAGGGTGAGGCGAAAGAAAATAGACCAACACTCTTCCCAGCTTGTTTGATGGAGATGCGACCTGGCAGCATTGAAAAGCTTCAAGATTAATGGAGAAAAGGCGGAATCTGACAGCTTTTCCGCTGGTTTCACTCCTCCTGGGTGGGCCGATTGCTCTTGAATGTCACTTGCTACTTAATCTTGTGTATCTGAAACAGACTGATGTGTTTGGGGAGCCCTGCTTGCTCTGTATAGACATCAATTGGCAAGGCAGATAAAAGGAAACTGCATTGAATTACTCTCTTATGCCTTTTATAGAGCACTTTCTGACTACAAAATAATTAGTAGCCTCATCCAATGAAACCCAACGTGGTTAGGGTGTTTGTTAAACACCAAAAGTGAGGAGAAAGTATTCCTTACTCTCTTCCAGCTGCTTCCTCGAGCTACCATCAAACCAAGACATGTTTATACTCAAATGAAAACATCTGTAGCTAATATTGCCATTTAGTATCACCTCACTGTCTGGGGGATGCTTGCATTAATTTTTTTTTCTGAGTGCCTATTTCTGTTTGCAAGTTGAAGATTTGCTGCAGAGTTAACAATTTATGTGTTATATACTTTGCTTGCTGAGCAGAAAAAAACCCATAAGTACTCTAAAATGTAATATGTCTCCCACGCACTGAACATCATGCATTCTCCCTGGTAGTAGGTAAAGAAGAGCACTGGGGACTAAAAATTAAAACATTTTTTTCCTCCATCTGCAGTGAAATCAGATGGTGACTGTCTTGCAAAAGACATTTGATTCTTTTTTTTAATTCCAGAATTTCAAGTCAAGATCTTCCATGTCTTTCACCCATGTCATACAATTTACAGCAACAAAAAAGCAGTAGCAAAAAAAAAAAAAAAAAAAACCAGCCTCCAATAGTTTGTAAAATTTACTTCATGTCCCAAACTGATTCTTATGCTATAAATCTGAGTTTCTCCCTTTTGCATTAGTGAAACTTAATTTGGAGTTATATTAGTTGTGCAACACAAAGCTGACATAGCTGTTCAAGTCTACAGTCAGCAACACAAACAAAACTCTGGCAGTGTGTGAATTGAAATTTAACATATAAAATTTTTAAGCATATGAAAACTTAGGTGTGCTTTGTTGCCAAACAAATTAGTTTCTGCCTTGTGATAGACAGTTGTCTGAAATAGATACACTAAGACAATTAACATGGGGTGAATCTATCATAAAATTCAATTTCTTTTTCTTTTCAAATAACAAAAAATAATCACAGTTAAGTATAAAAAGATTGAACTTTGTCACACCACATTCTAAGTGAGGAATAATATCCCAGATTAAACATCACCATCATTACTGTATTTCAACTGGCACCTAAAATACAGGTAGTAGGAGATGACTGTGTCTTCAACAATTATGTAGACCTGTTCAGCTGCAGTGGGGAAAATAGCTGCATTCTGTGCAGGGTTTTTTATTTTATATTTCCTCAGATCTAAGTGGCCCTTTATAGGAAGAGAATGTGTTTTTACACAAATACTTATAGCAAGCTAGGGGAATAGCAGCCACTTCACTGTTGGGTTTTTTCATCCAACTGATTCTATGCCTTTTGAAATAAGACAGAAGATATAAACTGAATGATAATCACTAAAGTGAAAGCATCACTAAAGTCTGCTATTATATTTATTTACTACTATTTGTTATTAGGGTAATCCTCAGACACCTTACTGTTTCTAAATGAGTAGCTGTTATTTTCTGATTTTTTTCCATTTCAGCTGCATGGGAGTGCTAACATCTTAATTTCCCTGTGAGGGTAAAATTTCTGTTAATGTTTTAAAAAGTAATTTAATTTTTTGTTTAAATTTTTAGGCTTTTTTAAAAAATAAAGTAGTACAAACTTCATAAATCTGACTTTTGCAATTTTTTCTGTTTTGGGCTAGTGACTGCTTTAATAAATGAAGCTTATTTACATGTTTAGAATTAAAAACATATCTATATGTATTTTCTCATACTGATATTACAAAGTTCAGATGAATTCTCCACTTTAAGTTTGTTCCATACATTTCTCAGCATTAGACCCCTAACAAATTTCATAGAAAGATATGAAAGAGCAACCAAACATAGCTATTATAATTCACATTAAATGGATCCCTTATCAGGTATATGTTCAGTTTATACAGATTTAGGAATGAACAAAGAAACACTAATGAAAAAGAAGCTATTAGTACTTTTCAGCAATATTGTGAAAGACAAGCAGTGTGACATCCTAGAAACTACAGGCTTTTCACATTATTTCCCTTCCCCCTCCCAGAGAAGGATGGCATTTGCATTGTTAAAGGAAAATCACAGGACTTTAAATACATTTACGAAATTGTGTTAAAGGCTCCTAAACAAATTTTTTTCTGCTAATGTAGTCCAGCCAAATTTACATCCTATTTGTGAGAATAAATCTTAATCTTGCTATATTTGGCTTTGTTTGCTAAATTTGAGATTTTTAAGAGCATTGATCAAATTCTACACACATATTTAACTTCAACAGTTAAGTTCATGAGACCTGACAGAAAGGAAGGTGAGCATGTGCACAGCTGCTTAGAGAACCCAGGTCTTACAAATAAAACAACCTGAAACAAGCTAGAGCTCATATTCTTTTTAGGGATTAGGACGAGAAAATCTCTTAATTATGTGCATATCCTTTCTCTTTAAAATGTCTCATTTGTTAACATAATACCAAAGTTTTATCAGAGTAGGAGATGTAGCCGAACCCTAGGTAATTTACACAAAACCATTCTACAGTTTGTTGACACATTTGGCCAACAAAAGAGAATTTCTCCTCTAGACATTCTTAGTGGAACATCTTGCAGCTATGCTTTGATTTGCATCCTCGCTCAAAGTACTTGAAATCATGGGTCACTAACACAATACACCACTGCATTCCCGAGTCCTCTTTCTTGCTTTTGAGGTGCAGTGTTTGAGCCTACTTCCTAGCGTGATCCAGGCATAGTGTCTTGTAAAGAGTGTCAATATCCCAGAATAGCCACTGGTGTGTGCAAAAATACTACAAAAACATGTGCAAAGCCAAAGTTCTCTTTTCCTTCTGCTGCTATTCCACATGAAGATACAATCACAAACTAAGAATCCTTAGATGAACAGCACTGGTGGTAAACTTTAAGGATAGACAAAACAAAATCTGATCTGTTTAGACTTTTATACTATTACAGAGAAACAAGAGACTTCCAACGCTGAGTTAGGCTTCACAGTGACACAGCCAAGGGCAGGAAAGTTTGTTGTCTGGAATTGTACTGTCAGATGAAGGGAGCCTCCATATGCTCCCTACAGCCCCTATGCAGCCTCAGGCCACTGCCCAAGAGAGGTACGACATCCTGACAATAGATGTCTACTTATTTACTGTAAAAAAACCTCCAAATATAATTTTTTCTACCCCACAGTTTTATGTTGAAACCCATCTGTTGAAAGCTGATTTCAAACCCCTAAAGGCTGATCAATCTAAAGGTAGAACCTGTACTGTTTAAACACCCTCTGCTATTATTCTGAGCTTGAAACTGCAGAACTGAGATGATCTTCAGGATCCTGTCTTTTGCCTTCAACTCCAATTTAATTATGTCATAGTGAGATGAGAAGGAGACAAAGTGATTGTGGTGAAAGAATTAGAGTTTTTTTCCCAATATAAAGATGTAGTTATGAAGACAAAGGCCTACTCATGGTGCTTTACAAAGCTAAGACAATGTTGCAGTCAATAAAAAATTTCCTCAAAATCGCTTCATTGCAAGAATTCCACAAGAAAATTGAAAAATGGGACTAAATTCTATTTTGCCATTCTCTAGACATTTGTCAAGACCTCAAAGTATTATTTTTCCTTGTGCTTCGTCCTCGTAAATCTTACTAATATTTATTTCAACTAAATAGTTTAAAATGTGTTAGTTGCTTTCAGGTCTTCAAAGGCAAACTGCTGTTCCCTAATATTTAAAACAAAAAAAACCCAAAACAAACAAAACAAAACAAAACAAAACAAAGAAAGAAAAAAGAGAGAGAGAGATTGAGAAAAGAATGGTAGCATTGCAAGTGTAGAAGAAATGCTACAGTCATGCCTAATGATGCATGTTGGAGCCAAGGCATGGCATCACAAAGACACAGGTGAACAGCAGGGTCTCAGACAGGACCTGAAACTGAGGAAATCCCTCAGCACTCTGTCCTCTAGAGCTCCTCATGTTTCCTGTGTGAGAAAAAGCAGCACATCCCAAGCACTGGAGGGGAACTAGGGGCTGATGGAAAATTTTTTGTTATGTTTGACCCTCATTCAGTGGGAGAGAAGGCAACACTAATGCAACATCTGATGTCTTCCAAGCAGGGGATTGACAGTCCTTGCAGGAGATCCAGCAGCTTGCTGAAGTAGGGTAGTCACACTGGAGGTTTAGGGGAAAACGATTGCTGTGGCCCATTGCTAAGAAGGATGAGCAAATGTGGGCCTGTCAGAGGAAAGAGTGAACACTTGGGAAGGGTCAGGAGTGGGCTCAACCAAACAGGTTGTGCATGATGAAGTAGCCCTCAAGTTTTTGCAACGCAAGCTGAGATATCACTTGGTTCCATACATGTGAGAGAGAGGTCTGAGACAAATAACAGGTTTACACACACAAGCATCTATGTAGATATTAAAAAAAGTGCTTCAAAAGTAATTGCCCTAAGATATAATATTTTGTGTCAACATTTGGGCAAAGGGGTAAGATAACCAGAATTTGACAACACTTGATTTTCTACATAACCACACTCCTGTCCTGTAACTCCCAAGAGAGGGGTTTTTTCTATTGTGCTTTCAAAGGGCTCCAGCCTATACCCCAGGTCTTGGCTCCCATAGTGTTGTTTTGGAAATCAAACTTCCTTTCTCATGAGTGAAGCAAGGCTCTTGAAGGCAGTTTCAGGAGCCCTTGCTCAGGTACCACAGCTGCTCTGCTCCTTTCAAGGCCCAGCACGTGATCCAATATACTTGCATATCTGCTCCCTGGCCGCAGGCTGCACTCAGATGGTTCCTTTCCAGCCCCCCGCTGTCTGACTCCATAGAGGAGTAGAGGGAGCATGCCTTGTAATTCAATTACCTCCTCCCTGTGGGGAAAGGAGAAGAGGCAAGAAGCAAGTCAGAAGACAGAAAACAAAAGGTTGAGCAACTCCCTGCAGCAAAATAGGGAATTCCACGAGGCCATGCTGAATTTGGTGGCACCCTGATGAAATGCCAAATTCCGTAGCCATTGCCTCACCAAGCACAGGGGCCTTGAGCCTGGGGGAATAGGATTAAGATAAATTGGATCAATTCACAAAAGTTAGAGGCATTGTTTCAGATTCTTCCTTGAGTCAAACACATGACAGTGCAATGGATTACACCATATATTTTTAAGCTCTTCAAAACTAAACGGTTTGTTTGTTTTCTTCTCTGAGCAAAATTGTAAACTCCATTGCTATGAAATACATGTAGCTATTTTAACAAATATTTGCTGCACATAAACTATGGCCAGCCATCTAATGGATTATTGATGATACAGTACATTTAATTAGGCTGGCCACTTTACTGAGACCAACCAACAGTTAATCATATCTTGTTTTAATTTTTAAATCTTTAACTGATCAACCTCCTTCTCCTCCCCTCTCTCACTCTACGTATGTTTTATATATACACACAGATATACATTTACTACACCCATGTATCTTTTTCGTTTTAGATTAATTTTACTGATAGATTGTTGCATGGTCCAGCCAGAGGCAGCTGCAATGCTTCTCAGTTTTGTTCAAAAACCCGACAGCCTGCAGAGCTGTGATGCAGTGAAAACTCACAGTGCTAGGACCAGTTTTCTGGACTGTTGCCACATTAATGTTGTAACCACCAGCTTTGTGCCCCAGTGGGTATTGTCCCTTCTGCAGTGTGGAGCCAACATGAATTTCAAATTTTGTGGTATGACCAGTATGAGAGAAATGTTCAAATTAGGCAAATGAGCTAGGGATGACTCTATTCTTACTTCAGAGACGAAGACAGAATGGTGCAATTTCAGGTTTGAAGATATTCTATGAAAAGTCATTTGTCTGTCTTACCCAGTGGGAAAAGAGCTTCCCACTGCTCAAAAGAGATTTCCACTTCCCCAAAGTAGGAGGCAGTATCACGTCAGAGGCTGGATTTCCACATCAGGTTTTATAATGAAGCTTTTTTCAGTACTGTGTAAGCACATGAGCTGCAGCCCTCCTTGAGGGGAGATGAAGGGAAGAATAAAGTGTATGAGTCTTATGTTTAACACCTGATATTCAACACATCTGAAAGGATCCGTTCCCTGGTTTCACTTATAAACCTCGGTCAAAAAATTCTAAGGCAGGGAGAAATCCATTGCTCAACACTTTTCTAGTAGTTTTGTAGTGTAATAAAAGGCATTGATTATTTTTTCTCAATCCTTGAGTGATCCAAGAGCTAGCTACCTGATGAAGTGCCTCTTTTCCTTTACCTCATTGCACAGTTTTCACAATTAGTTTTACTCACTTTTCTTCATGGTGTTTTATCTTCCAGGAGCAGAAGTAAGGCAGTTCTGGGATCCCCACTGAAGAGACTGGTTCTTCCAGTAATCTGCCAAAGCTTGTGGTTGTCCTGTTTTAGAAGACAGTGAAATCATGGTTGTTTATATCAGCCTTTAATTAAATCTTACAGCAACCACTAGACTTTATTATTTTAAGGTAGTTGCCTAAATTAGAGTACTTTTTTTTCCCTGTTCTCATTACTATAAACTATCCTAAAGGTGTTGTGAGAAGACACTATTCTTGCTCTCATACTTTCCCATCTTCCCCTTCTGATGCTTACATTTCGTCCACCCCAGCTTCCACTGTTTCAACAGCCCCACAATGACTATTTGTTTTCTAACTAGACAAAATTTGTTCCTCCCAGAACATATGATTACAGCCAACTTCTAAGTGCCTGAAAAGGTGTTCTGTAATGGCTTTGCTGGCAAATGCATAACTTTAATTGCTGAGGGCAAGATATTAAATCCCCATCACATTTACCTATTTTCTGTCTCAAGTGCTTGGAATAATGTCAGGTCTTGCAGAACAGAATTTCTTTTCTTTCCATTTTCCCAAATTTCCAGCACAGCCTGGAAGAGCAGCTGCCTCTGCCTTGGTGTATTTCATGCTGAGCATACTCAGCTGGCTTCAGCAGGATTTGGTGAACAAAGGCAATGCAGGAGCAGCACCATGGCACAGAAAGCACTGATGAGCAGTGTGATAAAAGAGAAAGAGGAAGTCTGTCCACTTGTCTTCTGTTTTCTCTCTGATATGCTTCCCCTGCTCCTATCTTTCTTCTCCTGTCTCTTTCCTCCTCCTCCTCTTCTTATCATTCTCATCTGCTCTTTTCCACACCCTTTACTCCCACCTGCATACTCTGTGTCCTTTGCCCACATCTCCCAGAGTTACTGTGTGTGTGGAGCAGCAAATACATGGATTTCATGTGCAGTCCCTCACACCAAGCAGCGGGTGCCAAAGCAAATGTCTGGTTAAAATGCTGGGCTGGCTTTGGACTGCTGAGTGCTACATGATGGGTTGAGAACTGCTGGATGTTTGGCTGGTGCTTGTCAGCAGCACCCAGGACACCTCTGCCCTCCCCAGTTCACCATGCCTGCTCTAGCTATTACCTATGTCACACAGAGAGAGCAGGCTTTTACCTTCCAGCCTGAAGGCACAGAATGCTGCCAGCTTCTCTTTCCATGATCTGGGCTTTTAGAGGGCACCTTTGATTATTTTGATAAAAAGCTGTTTAGTTCAGGTATTTTTGCCTATGTTTTTCTGACTTTTTTCCTGCCTAGTAGAAAAACTGATAAGAAGAGAAAGTAAAATCATTTTACCTACATTCATCACTCCTTTTGTCAGGCATACTCAAAGTTCCAGGCCACTTTTATTAACAAGATCATTACTGAAAATAGATGAATTGTCTGATGATCACAACAGGGTTTCTAGGATTTTTGATTCTATAAAATGTCTCAATTTCCCACTACATGACTATTTCACAGGCTAATCAGAAAGGAGAGTCCACTCTCAGACTGTTTTTTCTGAATTAGCCTGGTATTCACACCAATTAAACTAATGAACTTAAGTCTGACACACTAATTTATTTTTAGGAGCAAGATCTCACTTTGTAATATTGTTTGAGGAGACTGTGATTCCTGCTCAGTTTTATTTGCGGTGTTCCAGACAGAGGTCATATAAAAATAGTCACATGTATAAAAATATCTTTTTCTTCAAACCATGATTCTTAATTACACATATCCTTGAACCATTCTTTTTCTCCTCAATATTTACAATAGTCTAATGTTTGTGCATTATTATCATCTCTCCTAACAATCTTGTAGCTGAGTTCCACATGACTAACTCCCCCAGTCTCTGTGGCAGGGAGGAGTGGTGGAGATTGCAATTGTTGTGTATCCACTGGCAGCCTGACAGATGAAACAATCCCTACACAAGACTCACTATCAGCCGCCTCCTCGCGTCACCTGGCAGCAAACCGGCCATCTCTGAGAGGCTGCTCTGCGTACAACAAACTTCACTGTGGCAGCCCCAGATGGTCTTAGGCCAGATTCCTCTGCTCTCGATTTCTCTCCTGATCTCAGTTCAGCAGTTTTACAGCTAACTAATTTTTATGAGTGTCTTGCACTGATTGCACACATGCAGTTGCATAGTGGGTTGAGTCAGGAAGCTCATCTGGCTGAAAAGCAATGCAGAAAAAGGACACTGGTGCAAAGGTGGGGAAGAAAGGCAAAGTACTCCAAAGCGTAAACTGAAGAGGAGCATGTGCTGGCCAGAGGGAATCGGTCTCTGCCTAGTCACCTAATGGGTGGCTGTTCTCCTTCAAGAAACCTTCTCCCAGTGCCAGCCCATGTGGATGGGGAAGCATCCATTTACTGACTTCTAAAGTGGAATCAAAATGGCACTTCCACAATAGGATATGTAATTAGTCTTTAATTTCACAAGAGATTTAGCTCAGGTGAAAACACTGACTGTGTACACTACAGAGACAGTTCTTTAAGAGGGACTCCCCACAGAGGCCACACTGCTCTCTTGCCATGCAATGACTGTTCAGTGTGGATTTTGGTCTGTAGAAAGCACCTCTACTTGCCTAGAGAGGGGATATTTAAGCAATTCCATTCACTTAAATCAGGATAGCTCAAGCAATAGTGCTACTAACCTGAATGTTCCTACCAAAAAAATCATATCAGGACAAAACACTGCACCGGTGTTCTCCATATCTCACTAGGAGGTGGACTTTCTTCAAACAGTAATTGAGATCTGTCTCAGTTTTGCCAGGATGGGTTTGTTATGACTAAGGAATGAGGCCAGGTCCCCAAAAGTCCCTATTTGTTCAGCTTATATAATAACTACTAAAGCCCATTAGTTCAAATTCTAATTGCTTAAAGTGAGCATATATCAAGCCCACTAATAATACAAGGATTTCCAAGAAAAACAGGGAGAAAAGTTTCATAAAAAACCCCAATCCTAAAACCTCCTAAAGAATCTAATCCTGATAGGGTGAGAAAAGAATGTGGCTGTGGATTGATGGATGATGTGTAGATATTTTTTGTTAGAGACTTATGAAACAAGTAGAAAGTCCAGATGTTTTAGAGACACTAAATAGTTCAATATTTTGAAATGGGTGTTGGCAAGGGAGGAAGTTAACACTGAGATGACCAGATAAGTTATGTCTTCCACTTCGCTTTATTAGTTGATCTAGCTGAGGTTTTCTTCTATTAAGAAAAGCCTTTGGAGCTTCATCCAAGCAACTCTTTTGAGCTTATTTCAACTTACTACACCAGGCTGACACTTGTAACAACATTGGATCCTAGTGTAGGACCTGATTGCTGCTCCACATGACCAGGGGAACAGTGCAAATGTCATTATTGTGGGCTGTTGTAATATTCAGTCCAGTTGTATCTGTACTGCAGAAACTCAGAGACCAGAAATTTCACTGAAAGACAATGAAATTACTCTATATTCACACATTTATAACTTAAAAGGTCACCTACTGTCCCCTTCCCAGTTTTTAATAAATTTACACTTAGTCAATTCAACTTGAAAACAGGTGTTATTTGGCACTTTTTATGATCCCTATTTCTTGATTTCCATTGTCAATAGCTCTGTTGTTCTTTCTGTTGTTATGCATCTTCAGACTCCAAGAAGCTCTAGGTCACTTAGCCAGCTCATATTAGTGTGGTACTTAAAATACAAGATTAAAAAAACCCAACTCTGATTTGCGATTTGCTCTGCTAATGCTTAAATCAGTAATAGTTCTTCAATACTGTGAAAACACCTAGGTCAGCTACAGCTTTGCAATAGATTTGCCTTGATATTCTTTGTTTTTTTGTGAATTTTTAAACAGAGATCACATCCCAGTCCAGTCAACCCAGTGGCTTCCCTAGTAGCAGCACACCTGGCAGAGTCTTCTGTAGTCTGCAGAAAGTTTTCTTCTCCATCACTGCTGGGGTTTGGCTGCTGGTTCACTGTTCCTCTCAGCAGGCTCTTACTGCTTGGTGCCAGGATTTTCATCCGCAGTCTCTGGGCTGTCCTTCCACCAGCTCCACAGGGATGGAGGAACAACTTTGCTTTCCAGAAAGTACTGTGCCCTTCACAGATGTTTATAGGAATCTTTTTTGAAACTTCCCACCAACTAATCTTAGGCAACTTCTTTTATTCTTGACCTGATAGGCATTGGTTAGTTTCACTTTTTGTCCTTTCTGGAAAAAGGTTTTCACACCCAACAATCCTTACAAATTTTCATACACATATGAGTGGACCCCCTACCAAAGCCTTGGGAGATGCATATATACACTTTCCCTTGAAAAAACTTTCTTCTTCCATGGCTTTTCAGGCTTTGTGCTTTTATGGCTCAGCACCCACCTCTAGAGGCTGGTCCCCTGGTTTACTGTAGCATATTCCCTATCCTCATTCACATCTCAAGGAATAACAATTCCTTAAGGTAAAAAAACATTGTATACTGCAAGTCTGAGGGAGTATACTTTCTCCTTAGTAACTGCCTTTCTCCAAAGAAGTTTAAGTCATTTATGAACATAAAGCAACATACTTTCATGACTGTCTAAGCTTTTTTTCTTGTCTTCTCTAGAAACAAAATATTTTGAGAAATAGAATTTAATTTAAATTTTAAGTTTTCTACCTATTCTTAAAAAACTTTTAATGATTCCTGGTGATAATACTGAAAAAAGTTGTACCATAAATAATATTTTTCCTGGACCTGAAGTGTGGCATATGCATATTTATAGGTGTGTGTGCATAAAGACACTCATGCCCCTTTTTTTTGTGTACAAAAAATTGTTATTCCTCAGCACCCCAGGGCATCCAGAGCATTAGTAATGTAGAGAGCAGAACAAAGGACAATATGTACATTCTAAGTGTGACCAGTGTATGCAAAATGTAATCATTATTGGGACCACTAAAAATTGCACAGCCAGCAATGATTTATTAGTAGTGCAGAATCCAGGGAAATACTCCCCTTTAAATTATTCTTTCTCTGGCTCTAAACATTCAGTGCATTCCCAGCTTGAGCCAGGGAATTTATTTTCTTCTCTTCTCTGTATTTGTCTGTGGTTTGCATTATCATTCACTAAATATACTTGGACATGACATTACTTTTCTTGTGCTGAAAATCTGAGAACTTCTGTGACTCCCCCTTTGACCCTTCTCCATTTCAGGAATTTCATATATAAATCAGTAACTTGCACTTATAGAATTGGGCCATTTTCAATGTTAAATAACAGTTGTATATTTACCAAGTAACAGAATAATACAAATTATCTAAAACTCACCAGATTTAAAGCTTTGAAATGTGTGATCTTAATGTTTACAGAAAAGAATTTCGGCAAAATTTCTCTCTTTCTCTTAGAAATTATGTGAAAGAACAGTGGATAATTTGCCACTGAGACAGCTTAATGGTAGATTAAAAAAAACGTAAAAAATAAAATTCTATGATTTTTTCTGAAAAACTACCATATTCCTGCTATTTCCATGAACAGTGTACATGCTTTACAGAAGTCTCTTTCTGCACTAATTACTGCAATTTTCAGGAAAACAGAAGAGGAAGTATTTGTCATCAAGTGCGAAAATGAACGAGTAAAGTTCCTTGGGTCTGAAATGAGCCAGACCAAAAAGTTTCTCATGTGATCTAGGCTCAATTTAAGAAGCCATTGGTGTAATAATGTGCTCATGTCAAGTCAAATGAAGATTGTTTTGGCTGTGAATTAGCTGAAGATGTTACTAAATACACTGAGAACTGGGCAATCTGCTGATTGCAAATTTGAGAAGAGGGGACAGATTCAGCTTTCAGAGAATCAACTCACACAGGTAACCATTGGTGTGTCCTGGTGGCCTTTCTGGAGTTCCTGCTAATCATGAGAAAGAGGTGTGCCCCACAATTGCTCAAACACCAATTAGGAAAAGAAACAGTGCACAAAGTGAAATTTCCAAAACTCAGTAAAACTGTGTTTCACTCCTAGACAAAGGAGATTCCATAGTGTGCTGATCTAGAGATGGGTATTTTTGTTATCTCCTTTGCAAGGGAGGAGGAGGAAGCATAAAATATGTGCCAGACAATGGATAAGATGGGCCATCTAAAACAATATACAAAGACATAACAACTGAGCCCAAAAATCATTAATTGGGATGCCGGTCTGGGACTTCTTGGCTTTGTAGCCATAAGACCGGTGTTTGACTCTTACTCTCTTTTGCTAAGATGCTAGACAAGTTCATCTTTTGAAAATTAGCACATGTGACTAAATACACAATGATAAAAGCACTTATATTATTTCCATAAATTCCCCTGACAGCCATTTGAATGCAAATTGAGCAGAAAGAAACCCTGTTGAAATGAATTAACAAGGAAAGCAGCACAAAGATGTGGGGGAAGAAACAGGACTGAATACAGACATACGAGATACAACCTCTTAAAAATAGAGTTAGTTCATATTCAATATAATTGAAGGAAGCATTTTATATACCATTATTTAGGGTCAGAGGCTTCTTCAGTTCATTTAGCCATCTTGAGTGCACTGATACAGTCAAAATAGTACAACATCTTATCTATTTCAATACTGCAAACCAGTGACTGCCAGCTATGTGTCTTCTTTCCTTTGGTCTCAATGAACAAAAGAAACAGCAGCATCTTAATCAGAATGATAACAGCAGAAAATTGAAATGATACAGCACACAACTTGTGCTACATGTTTAGAATGTGCAGCAAACTTATCTCATTTTGGTGAGGCTCTGTGATTGTGCTTGCTGTGTGCAAACTGTAGAAGAGAGATGACTATTAGAAGATTTAAAATAAAGCTACAATTAAACAGTCAACCAGTTTATTTTATCTTGAAAACTGAAGTAAGATGAAAGTTTATACAGCTTCAGTGTGGCAGATTATTTAGATTGTGTTTCTCTGAGAAAGGGATGTACTACAGATTGTGGTCCCCAGTACTGCTGCTCTACATTACTGTAGTGCAAACTGAGGCTGCGGTACTGGTGCTGACTCCACGGTCAGAAGATGAAGAGCAAGGGAGGAGGTTAGGGCAAAAATAAACTTCATAAATTCAGTACGAAAGAAACCAGATGGAGACTGCAGGTTCACCTGGGTATTAGTCATTCCAAAGCATTTTATTGGAAAGCATTAGGACAGTGAAAATAAGATGAATGGAAATTAATCTTGTATGAAGTAGTATTGAGAAAACAGCTCCAGACAGAAACCAGAAAGAAAGGAGGCACACACTCTCACCACATGCTTCTAAAACAAGCATCTGCTGCAATACAACTGTATGCAGTCCTTTCAGATCATGAAGAACAGTAGATAGACACAGACAAATTGAAAAAACAAGTATGGATTGCAAGAAGTGACACTAGTGACTAACTGTGTGATATGAACAGTGATTGCTATTCAGCTCTGGTGAGTCAGGGATAACTGTACAGATGGATATATCATATTCAGAAGAGATGTAATATTATTGCACATTCAATTTACAAGTATATTTTCATTTGAAAATATGTTACTTAATCTTAAATAACTTACTTTTAAAGAAAATTTTAATTTATTTCTCTATTTTACCACTAAAGTTGTAAATGAATTTAATATAGTTCAAATATTTGAGGCTGAAATAGCCACATGAACCCATTCAATTTAAATAGAATCAGTTTGACTTTGCTTGAAAATTAGAAACTAATTTATTTTAACTATAATAAAGAAACAAATAAAACATTAAAATAACAAAATGAACTCTCCATAAATCCAATAGTGAAGGTTTGAAACATCTAATAGAACAAATCCTGAACTGTGAACATATCTTTTCTTTATGGCTGACTGGGTCTTCACATTGTTTAAAATATATATGTGAACATCTAGCTACAGCTGAAAGAAATGAACTACATCCAAGAGATTCTTTCTTGTACAGAACACATAAAAAAGATAAAGCAAAAATCTATGAACTGCTTAAACAAGAGCCTCTTTAAAATTAGTCTTTCATGAAAACCACCATTCAATCCTCTTAATATGACTGAGGAGGTAACTATACAATTCCTCTACCAGGTAAAATCACACTCATATGCACTTTGCCTACATAAGACCACAGTATTGCAATGCAAAACACAGCTTTTCCCAAACAACGCTGGAAAAACTAAATCCCAAGCCAATGCTGAGACACAACTTTGCCTCCACTGAAACAACTGCAGAAGAGTAAGGTACAACAGGACTGCATCCTCGTTGTGATTAATGAAATCAAGCTGCCTCCAACAAATATTGTTTGGGTTACCAAAGTGAAAGTGCCTTGGGAAGCTCAGTACGAAAGGATTGCAAACTTGCTTTGGTGGTCTCCTCTGTGGGAGGCCTTAGTTGCATAGGGAAAGCACTGCAGCAGGATCCTATGTTTAAGCATCAGCATTGCTTCAAACTTCAGATCGTCAAGTCAAAATCATTTTGTATTTGATCTCCCTTGCTGCAAAATGGAAGAAAAAATGTTATCACTTTTGTGAAGAATGGAGTGAGGCTTAATGCTGTGAACTTGTAAAGCTATTTGAATAACAAAGAGACAGAGCCATAAGAGAATAATGATGCTAAGTCAGGATGTTCCAACAACACAAAACAATGGCACTGATTAAATGCTGATGTGAGAAGGAGAATTGATAGAAATAGATTATTATATCAAACAAAGCATCTAGCAGCTAGTGCTGCCCAAACAGACATTCAAAGGCACTTCATGAAACCAAGATAAACATGGGGAAATATTGACACAACTTCATCTGTTTTAACTTTTGTTCTGTCTGGATTGCAAGATAGCTTAGCTCCAGACCATGCAGCAGTCACTGTCTGAAAATATGCATGCTTTGAACTGTTCCATACACCTGTAAACAACTGTTCATGGGATGGTGGTCTGAATGTCAGCAGCACTGTGGGTCTCGGCTCTTATCCAACAATGGAGATTCTCTAAAAGGCTCCAGACATAACTGGCATCCTTGAAAGACAATACTACATCCTTAACACTCTCAACACTAAGGTGTATCTCAAATTCTCAAAACTGCCCTTTTTCCCAGCATGATTTTGATTGCTTGAGAGGGGGAAAGGGAGTCTAAGATAAACAGTCAATTAAGAAAAGAAAGAAAGTATTTCCCAGAATGATTTTGAGATGTTGTCTGGCAATGGTCTGAGCAGAGGTATTGGCATTGTGACATGTTTTTAGGAGAGCTAAGTTGAGAAGTTAAGCAGCCTTGGTGCTGAACTGTGCCACAGACACCAACTTCCACCATAGGTCTGAAAAACAAGGGCTGTGTTCTTTATTAGTAGATTGCAAAGTCATGGAGTTGTCAGAAGTATAGATTTGAGTATTTCTTTTATAAAGTCTTCAAAAAATAAGACATTAAAGAAATTTGCTGTGTTGCACTATGACTGAGACTAGTTGGTGGTGTCCTTCAAATCTTAATCCCTCTGTTTAATAACTGTGAGAACTGTGAGAACTGGATAGAACTGTGTCAACAAGTCCATCTGGATTTCTAAAGCAGGATGCTTCACCTGTCATGTGTTTTTTTCTTTGTTGCCTGGAAAAGGAGAGTTAGCTTTTCTGACTCATTATCCTTTCAATTGTTTTCACAAATTTAAATGCCATAGTGCAAAAATAAGGAAATAATTTCTTCTGTGGCTACAGAGGAAGATATCCAAGTAAAAAGCTGGTAGTTCTGAATTTGAATGCCCAGATAGTAACTTTTGTATCAGTGATTTAAGCATGAAAATAAATGAAAATTTCTGAATCAATCTTTAACTATGAGTGAAAGACAGAACAGTTGTCGTGATTAAAGCAGTAGATTCCCACCAACAGCCATGATTCTGGTAGCTCATACTCTAACCAGTACTCTTTTTCAATTGAGACAGGTCTAACGTTGAAACACAGAGGAACTCTTCAAAGTAGTTAAGGAAATGATTCAACATCACCTTCATGTTCTGATTTATGATATCTGCTACACTTATTACTGTAACAGACTTAAAAAAACTAATTTGAACCATCATCCAGACAGCCTTCACCAGTTTAATTTTAATGATCAATGCAACATACCTTTATGGGTCTTTTTATCCAACAGTTCTACATATTAAGCTGATGCCTTGAGAGACCGCAGAAAACAGAACTCTGAGCCAGCTTAGTGTAGGATAAGATAAAAGGGTAGATCTTTTAATGTCCAGACCTAGGGCCCTCAGGAATACATGATGTCGTGCCTCTCTGACACTGGTTTCATGGGTTTTATAATGTTCATCCAATCCCTGGTTCACCCATCCCCTCCGTCCTGCCCCATCCTGCCCCAGCACACCCCATCAGGATTTGAGTTTGGGGCAGAGTGGGATCTCCTCTTCATCATCCTTCTATTCCTCATAGCATGTAGGGATACCTGGAGGCCTTCCAGTGTTCTGAGCTTCAAGGTTGTTGGCTTATGTTTATGTCTTGTAGCACAGGTCTTGTGATATTCAGCCTTCTGTCTTGAAAACAAGACTAAACTGTTACAGGAATTTCAAGGAATTGATATGGGATAGAGGTTAGAATGCATAGACATTGAACTTAAATTGCTAGAAATATTAAGTATACTAAAGTCTACACTCACTATAATTGCTTCTAAAATCCATAAAATTTAAAAATCAAAAAAACCCTGAGGCATCAAAGTTAGGAAAACAACTTGGTTATCGCCCTATAATACATCTGAAAATGCTGACCTGTGAAGATACAACTCATAATAATTCTCTTACTTATAAAACAAATGTAAACACAATTCTTCTTTCCTAAAAAAGGGAAGCAAATCTGCATTTTTTTCACATCGATAGGAATTCAAAGAATTCCATTCAGCATCCAATGACATTGCTCCAAATAAAGTACAACACCATCCTTCCTTATTTAAACAGCATGTTCAAGGGTTGTATTAATGAGGACAACCCAATAATCCAAAGGTCCAATTCCAAGTCATGTACTTTGGCTACCAGTGACATCAGAAAATTAATCTGCCTATTAATTACTCACTACAAGACTTATTGGGCTGAAACTGGTTCAAACCTAACACCACCAATCTTTTGTTTAGCATTGAGTTGGGGAATAAAACTTCAGTCCCAGGTTTTATTTCCTAATATTTTATAGCACTTTCATGATTAAGAACCCCTACCCCTGTCTCTAGACACACAAAGGGAACCTTCTGAAAAGAAACACAACCACAGCAGAAAACTAGAACAATGGCTTTCCATGTCCAAAAGCCAATTATGCTGTCAATTTGGTTGTGTTTTGAAATCTGCTGTCCTTGCCTACCTCTTCTGCACTACAAACACCTGCATGAGTGACCTGACACCCTTCCCAGGACTGATGAGTGGCGCAGTCCCACCGTGCCTGCTCAGTATCCCAGCAGTAGGGGCCAGGGAAACCCTGCCATGTGCAGAGAGAGGTGCTCCTGCAGCCAAGGCGGGCATCCCCCCCAGTGGCACGGGGTGGGAGAGTTGCCTTACACAGGGGTGCATCTCTAGAGAAGAGGTGGGAAGCACTGAACTGTGCCAAGGATGAAGCCTTGCCAGGAAGAGGGGAGGTCTTTCAAATGCCTCCCCTGTCCATCCATCCAGCCAAGGCATAGGCTTTGATCTGCCCAGGATGACAGTGGATCGAACTGTCCCTCATTCAAATGAATCTGCCAGACAGTTGGGAGACATTCCTCAAAGGGTCACCAGCAAAGGGCTGTGGAGGAAGGCAACTCTGGCCATGCTCCTGCAAAACGTCTACTCAGAGCTTCACCATCTGATGTGATTTCCCCCCACATCAGACTCGATTTGTATGCAAATCCTCCCTCATTTATTCTTGCTCCCTTCAGAAAGGACAAATTTAGTATAATAACTGTAATTGCTTTAATAACATGAAGAAAACGACACCTTTATGGGACCAACAATCAAAGACTGAAATTGTAATACAGCATGACAGGTGTGGAGGCATGCCACCAGCCCTGATTTTCCCATTTCAGTATTTCTTTCATCACCTTGAAAAGCGCCTGTCTCAGTAAGCCAGGCATGGTTGGCTTGTGGCTGTAAACTCCATACCACTCCCAACTAGTCAGGTAGGGCTCCTGTGGTAGACTCTGCTCACAAACAGTGGGCTGTGTTGGAACAGTGACTGCCAGTACTTTCTCTGGAGGAAGATGTGGGGTGCATGATCTGGTGAGGGAAAGCCGCTATCAAGGAAGGCTTCCTGAAACTGGCATCTCCCCTCAACTCTGTGACAAACATATGGTCTACAGGTCACAGGTTCAGGCAGATGGTCATCCCTGCTTCCCATCTGAGAGACAGAGCCCTCAGAAATGGCGGCCTATATCTCACTGGGCTAATCTTCTGCAGTCCTCATGCTGAACCAGACATTATCTATTTTTGGCAACTTTTCTGGTTTAATTCTGACATTACCAAGTAAGAACTAATTTTAAGCATCAGTCAGCTGGAACAGGAAAACAGGGACACACTCATTCTTGGCTTTAAAGTATGCTCAAACTCATTGACTAACAATTACATTTTCTAGTTGGTATTTGCAATGTAATCTGTAATTCTGATAATAAAGGACAGTCTCAGAACTATTTCTCCAGCCATAGCCCCTGCTTTGCTAAAAGATAAATGTATCACCCAAGATCAGTTATTGCATCAACCAGAGTTCCCATTCAAAATAAGCAAATATGGAAACACAAAAGATGCTGAGAAAATGGGCCTTCATGCATACTCTGATGGAGAACGAACACAATACTCTGTCTTATCTGGAGGCAACCAGGAGTGATCCTTGAGTGCCAGCGGAATTTCAGGCCTGCCTTAACAACCACTGGTATGGCACACACATGAGGCAGGAGAAAGATGTTGAAACAGGTGTGAACACCAAGGCGTTTTATATATCTTATATGCAAGCAGAAATTAAAAGGATCAAATCACTAACTGGAAGTATTGACTAATAGTGAAGACCTCCTCAGGCATTAATCAGGTTAGATGTGAAATGGTTCTCACAGACAAAATGCTTGAGAACATGCTAATTACCAGTATCCAGGTGGCATAAAATACTAATCTTGAAAGAAAAAAGTTTCTGTTTAATTTACTTTGAACCAAACCTAAAACTGACTCTTACAAGTAAACAGAATAAGATTCCTCATCCCACAGCAGTTTTATGAACGATTTCTCCTCAGCATTGAGAATGTAGAAAACAAGGTATTTCTTCTCTGCAAACACTTCATGCATTTTCTTTAATTTTTGTGTCACCAAAACGACTACATGTGAAACCACCACATAATATTTGTCCTTGATATTAAAATTCTTCAGATATCAAAAGTGAGCGTGAAAAATAGGCAAGATATTTTGTAGCCCATAATAGGAGAGTTCTATAATAATGGCACCTCTCAGTGGAGAAGGCTTGAACCAAAACCTCAGGTCTGCACATCATGCCAAGAAAAGGAAACAAACAAACAAAAAGCTGAAGCTATCTCAGAGGGTTACCAGGAATGCTCATGCTTCTGTTTAAGACTTTGATGCATGGGTGTTTAACACTCTTTGTGCTACAGGAAAAAAAAAAAAAAGAGAGAGAGAGAGATAAAAGCTCTCTTTTATCTGAGAATGAGCACTAAAGTCAGCTTGCAATATGAATGAAATTAGAAAACCCCAAAGAACAAAATCTCAGGAACATACTGCTATCTTTGGGTAAACATTTGTTTGCAATATCTTTTTAAAATAATACTGTCAACTTCAGTGATTGACGATTTCACCCCATTTATCACTGACAAGTTGAATTATTTTTTCAGCTGTGGATCATGTTAATTGTGGAAGCTAATAGGAAGGAATGTGAGGTAAATGGTCTCAATACCTTTAGTATATGTGATGACTTTACCAGACTTGCAGTACTGTATTTACTGTAACCAAAGGTCATGCTTTATATTTTAAAGACGAAAGTGAAATTTTCTGCATCAGTCACACTCCTGCAAATCATATAAAATATTTTTAGACAATTAGCTTTTTTTTTTTTTAAAAATCAACCTTAGTTTCAAATACTTGCAGGAAGCCATTCAATTTTAAATGACACTCATGTGTAAACCAGAGAGGATTTCAACTATCTCATTTGCAAACAAAGCAATTTAGTAAAAATGGACTAAGGCTGTTACAACTCATATTACTGACAATGAGTGCTAATTTCTCTGCAGCAAGATAAATGATATTGCATTTTCCATTCCATTGTTAAATAAAAAAAGCAATTTCCAGGTTAATACAGTTAATCAGTATTAATTTAAATGGTGCAATCCTAGTCATATCATTCTCGGGAATTCTATAATAAAATAATTCTGATGTAGTTTTGCAAATAGATCTTTGTTTTCATAAGCATTAAAACAGACAATTTTGATACTGGCAGAAATGGAGCCTTTGAAAGATACAATAATACTACAATTTGGGTGTGTAAGCTTCTCTGAGGAAATGCTACTATATGTGCTTCAAATAAATGAGATAAGGTGACACAGGACAAAAAGTTAGATTTTACAATATGTTAACAGAAGATAGAATGTATGTATTTCCATACAAGAATTTTTTAGAGTGGCAATCTTAATGCACAGGAGGAATTATTGCTTTGACTGTGTCAAAGTTGACAGGCCCAAAATATAACCTACTATAAAATTAAGCTTTTTACAAGATGCTCTTTTGATCCTAAAAAATCTATCGACCTTCCAAATTCAAGACTCTCACATTGTTAAAACACCAAACACTTGCTGTGTGATTGGCTGGCCATTAAACTCGTTTTGGTTTTGCAACATTCATAAATAAGGTATGATTTCCTCTCTCCTGCACACCATATTTGGGACTATGCTTTAAACAGCACCAGACCTTTTGTTTGGGATTTCCATGATTTAGCATTTCAGTTAGCAGTGATTTATAACAACGTTATAATATAAGGCTCCTGTACTCCAATCGCCAATGCCTCCTTAGAAAGAAGGTAGCTCTCCATACATGGAAGCTGCCAAATCACAGAAGGATTTTTCTTTGTCTTCTTTTACTTATTACATACAAATATTTTCCAGTGCACCTTGAAGTGCAATTAATTATAGTTACATGGCAGAGTAATAAAACTGAACAATAGCATTTCACTAGTGCCAGGTGGCAGGTAAAAAAAAAAAGTGCTGTGATGGTGTGATGGCTGGTTGTATTTGTTGTCAGTTTTAGGTATGATTCACGTCTCTTACTTCTTAATATGTGGGCAGGTTTAGGTTGGATATTAGAAAAAGGTGGTGGTTGAGCACTGGAACAGGCTGCCCAGGGAAGTGGTCCCAGCACCAAGGCTGACAGAGTTCAAGAGGCATTTGGATCATACTCTCAGGCACATGGTGTGACTCCTGGGGATGGTCCTGTGCAGAGCCAGAACTTGCAGGTCCCTTCCAACTGAGCATATTCTGTGATTCAGTCTATTTTCAGGCAATGAGTGTCTCATTTCCCATAATCATCCCAAACCAGCCCTGGACTTTTTGCTAAATACTTCATCTGGGTTTACTGTAAACCTGACAATCAGGTGATTAGAATACTTCTGTTCTTCCCCAGGTTATTGTTACAGGTAACTGGAGCTGCACAGACTGTTAGAACCAATATTGATGCTTGACTACCTGCCTTTCCTAGAGAGATTCAGTGATAAAAAGACAAAGGCATACTTAACACATAAATCTCCATTGATGTGTTGAACATCCTTGATGCACAAACATACCCTCCATAAACAAGACTGTCCTGAATATATCCCATCAAGACCCACCAGAATACCACATATTTCATTTTCCTATGAAATCTGGTGAATGAACACTCAGTATAGAGAGAGAGTATACTTTGGCTTCTCTAAATACAATTGTGACAAAAGCTAAAATCCATTACAAGTAACTAGCATTAAGCATAAATGTCTCAGAATTATCTGATGTTCAGTCCAACTCACACAACGAAATTAGTCAGTTCATTCATGAGGGCTGAGAAGTGAGAAAGGTAATGATCTTTTTGTTTCTTTACCTAACAGAGTTCAGTAAGAGCACTACTTTGATTTCAGTGGTCCTTTTCAACTGCAGATACTGAGAAAGGTTTGGGTTTTGTTTTCACGTAGGACACGGGACTCTCTTATCTTTGTGTTAACCTGGGCTCTGGATGGCTAACACTACAGCTGACACAAACAGATGTTTTTATTTGTTTGAACTATTAGGTCAAAGGGCTAATGAGCCAATGAAAATTCTTTCAAGAGCTATCAAATGAGGCATAATGAGTTGGTTTTCAATTCCTATTTATATGAAACAAAATAATTAAAAAAACAATTCTCAGTTTACAAATCTTTCATTTCATTCCTTGTCTTGGTTATGAGGCAGATTTAAAAATAGTAAAATGAAAAAAGCATACCTCAGTAGCTGAATCAGCAACTCCAGTCTGGCTCAGCAGTGCTATACTTCAATCAGCTGTTACAACTTGCATTGTGACAGCATCTTCTACTCAAATAGTGTTGTTTCAGCAAGCTTTTTATTTTTCCCGGAGTGTATTCCTTTGCTCAATTTTTGTAGCTTTTGTTTTGTACTTTGTCATGTCATTTATTTAAAAATAATTTCTAGTTATATGAATGTGTCCTTTGATTTAATATTATGGAGTAATTATAAAGATTATTCCAATCTCTGTATCACCAATAAACCTGCAGTATCATTCAGATATATTTCCAGAGTAACAACATCTTGCTGTTGAAATAAATCAGCCAATTTTTGGAAGCTTCTATTTTGTATGTATGTGTGCGTAGACGTGTAACTATATATGACATACCAATGATTATACAGGAATATTTGTTTATACTTATGAGTAAATAATTTATCTTGAAGATTCCAAATCAAGGTAATGTGCCATACTCCCAACTGGTTACTTACTCAAAAAGAAATCAAAACTTATCAACTCAATTCTACACAGTGTTTATTTTTTTTTTTTGATAGTGGAAATTATGTATAAATCACAAACAGTACAAGTTCCCCATGTCAGCAGTTGACCACTTGATTGGGTCAACTTCTGTGTATAGACATTGCATTTTAGTATAAAGTCAAGATAATATGGCAGTAAACTAATACTTCTCAACTACAGTAAAGATACAAACTTTTGTAATATAAATTAATTGCCATTACAAAAAGGCAACTGTATTAAGTAATACGGTACAAAAATCTGCAACTTCTATAAATATAATGAAATGCAAGAAATTAACTGAAATAATACATCACAGATTTTTGTATAGCACATTTGAATAGGCAAGCTAAGATACACTTGGAGCATTACACAGCAAGAAAGAATATCAAAACCCACTAAGATTTAACTTTTTATCCATACAAATGCTAGAAGTACAAGTACAGGACATGACATGGAAGCAGTAAGTTACCAGCCCAGAGTGGGCAGACAAAAAAGTCTTACTGATGAGTTGTAAAGCATTAGGCAGCAGACAGAAGGTTGTCCAAACCAGCTGTTGTTGGATACTGATTGATAATGTTTTCATTCTGATGGCTGAGACACTGCAGACAGCCACAGGTCTGAGAAGAAGCCCAATGTGGGCACACACACATACACACACATACACACAAAGTAATTTAACAGATGGCTAAAGAACATTAAAGCACAGTATCTTTTTAAAAAAGACAATGTTCACTCCTTAATGAACTCACAGGCAAAGCAGAGCCTAGTGCCCAAGTTTATTCCACCTAAATGATGAAGGTATTTGAAAAGATTAAAAAAACCCAAAGCAACAAACCAACAAAAACTGAAGCAATTGAGACTGGTTATCTGAATGAAAACTGCATGGTGTTTACAAATTCTACCACAGTCAGAGCATTCAACACTATAAACAAGGAAGTCTGACATGAGCTGCTATGAAAATTTTTATCCCCTCATTAAAAGGTAAAGTTGTTTATAGACATTAAAAAGGTACACATCCATTAAGTCCATCTACAACACAAAACCACAGAAATACTACATTCAAAGTAAAGTGTTGGTTTTAGCCTTCAGCAGTTATGAGGTATTGTTTCAACCTGTGGTGAGGAATGATCACTGCACTAGTAGGAAAAAGCATATTCAAAATAATTCAGTAAATCAAAATCACTGCTTCTCTGCAGTTGCCATTTGCTTAAAGAAAAAAAAATATTAAGAGTATCAAAAGGTCCTAGTCTAAGTGTCCACTGGCATATGCCAAAACCATATTCTCATTGACTTCTTGGGTCTTTTTCATGTTAGTCATATAGCACCTTCCAACCAAGGAAGACCACATCCAAAATGTTACTTGGAAATACCAAAGTTTTTGGACCAGACTCACTGATGGTAGAAATAAGTAAAGTTTCAAGAATGCAATACAGTCGGGCTTATGTTCATTTCCTGTATGTTTTAGTCCGTAACTAAGGGAAAAAGAAGGGAAAAAACAGTAAAAATGTTATTTCACATCTTCTAACTAATGGCCAATGAAAAAGTAGTAAAAGCTCTGAATCCCTCATTTTGCCTCCCCAAACTGCCTGCCTTCTCTGGACAATAATTCTCTCACTTCTCCTCACCACTTAACTGTTATTGTCTCTAACCAGGACAGAAATTTGGGCACCTTGTGGAAATCTGGAGACTCTGTAGCCTCTAAGATCATGTCAGCTAAAGAGAGCATTTGTAATTGCAAATTAGATCCAGTTCCTCCTTAAATCCAGGGAAAGGAACCTCCTTAACCCATGCAAGAGAAACTGATGGGCAGCTGGGTCCTGACTAAAGCGAGCAGAGACAACTGAACCAAAGCAGGGCTCCTCTGTGCTTCAAAAATGAACAATTCCAGTTCTTGATTATTTCCAAAAGTATTAGGAGTGAGACAACTGACCTGGGAGGACAGAGGACAAAAAACAAAACAAGGAGATGCCCTTCAGGCTTTCTGCCTATTCCATCTCAAAATGAAGAAGGAGCTTACCAGTTTTCCCAGATTGTTTCTGATAATAGGAAACAAAACAGTAGGAGCAATGCAGGAAATCCATGGAAATTGAAGAGTAAACAAAAATACCTATTAAAAATATTTTGTTTAATAAAGAGTATAATTGCAAGTAATACAGAAGTGGCTTTTATGAGCCTTTAAAAGCTGATCTTTGCTATTTTTTATCCCCAAATAAACTAGTGAGAGACTACAATAAACATCAAAAAAATATAAATGCTCAGTGTGGAAAGATATGTTTCTTAACATCCTGAAAAATAGCGTTCTGAGTTTCAAAACACAAGCAGAATCAATGAGGAACTAATGACACATCACTACAGTTTGTGTTTTTGCAGACACTCATGCGGAATGGTAGCTGAATGTGCAAGGCACAGCATTCAAGGTGTGCACCAGTCCAGGGACTGCTCTGCACATGCTCTATTGTCACTGACTCAGTGGAGAACCAGTGGCCTAGCACATTTCTTTAATGGACAAAATCGATTAAAAGGTTTTAAAAAAAATCAACAAAAGGCAGCCAAAATACTGAAAATCTGCAATGGGGAAAATGAGCAAAGGTGGACTACATTACTCAAACCAAATGGACTTTTTCTAAATGTATTACCAATGTTGTTTCCAATTAATATTTTTTTGTCTTCTAAGAAACACTTAGCGAAAAGGAAGGTTGAAAGAACAGTCCCCTTGAAAAGAGAAGTACAAACACTGGAAGACCCTTAATTATGGTATAGATGTCTTGGCAATGTTACAATAACAGTAGTAATCTATGAATGAGGGATAAAGGAAGCAATCCTTATACCAAATCACTCATACTTCTAACTAGTAATAAAGCCTCCACAGACAAACTAACAGACCTAACAGACATCTACCCTATTTTTATACGGAAAACTACTTTCAATGAAAATTATTCCTTTATCCAACCTTTGTGTATTTCTAAAAAGTTTTTTTACTTAGATCACCTCTTTATGTCACCTAATTTTCCCCAAATACTGTTGCCTGTGCACATCTGTTTGTTAATTCACTTTCAGCAAACTTCCAGCAAAATAACCATTTTGCTTTTGGCAAGGTTATGCAGTGACTTTAAAAGAGGACTCAACTAACTTGTCAACTGTGTTTTCACTTTGTAAAACCTCAGGACTAACCTTCGCATTTAACATGAAACTGCTTGCCTTTTACGTATCCTATTAAGGTTCTCAGTGGTTGTGCTTTTCTGTACTATGAGGTCAGTAACAAGATAATACTAATTAGACATACAAATCCTTTAGATGTTAGTTATTTTTTAAAATCCAAGGTAACACATGGAATTCCTCCTTTACAGACTATGTTATTTTTGTGCATGTAAAATTCACTGTCAAGGATGATCCCAGTGTAAGAAAGCAACATGCATTGTGCAGAAACAGTGGTAAACAAAGAGGAACTTCCTACTTCAGTAGTGTAGACAACTTTACTGGAAATACTTGTGTACCTGATTCACAGAACATTTATTTTAACAAAAGGACATTCGGTATTAACTCTGTATCAACAACATATCACAGCTCAGTCTTGATACCACATGATAATTAAGCTGTGTGCAGAATGAGCAGGTACAGTGATGCTTGGAGAACCACGTCTTTCTCTTGGGTTTCACATTCTTGAAGGTTCGAAGTCTCTCTCTTCTAGCAAGTTTATTAGAAGGGAGAAGCTGTCTTTTACTGCTTCCATATCGTCCAAGGAGCAGGGCTTAAGAATCCAACGCTTTCCACGTGCAAGCGGCTCAAGTTCAAAATATTTTTTTATCTATTAAGGGAAAAAGAAATAGACCAATATTTTAATATTATAATGACAACCCTCTATCTCACATCTAAAAACCAAAAAAAAAAGATTTAAAAAAAAACACGTAAAAAGATCAGGATATTCATTTTTAGAATCTTACGAACAGCTGCTGTTATAATACAGGTTATATGACATGACCTGAAAGTGTTTAGGGGTGAGTGACCTGCTTGGAAGCTACCATTCTATCCATACATTTAACAGCATGGGAGGTCTGAGGAAGAATAGTAGTGACTTAAGGCAAAGAGCAAAGCACATGAAACATTTGCTCAAAAGTATACCCAAAACAGCAAATAACCAAGAAATTTTAGGTTATGTTTGTATTTTGATGTTAACTCTGCAGGTTTAATTATACGCTAAATAGTAAACAGTTATGATCAGAATTTGCCACCACACTACTCTTAACTTCAGAAATCAAACATCAAAAATGTACAAATCCCAAACTTTCCAGTCAAATGTGAGTTACAGCACAGCATCTCTTAGTGACCTAGAGAACCCTAGAAAAATAAAAATTCTTTCCAAAATTGGTTAGTTTAAAATTAAATATAGAAGACTAATGTTAGTAGGAGAGTAATAAGTATTATACATGAGACATGATGCAGTTTCTTGGAAAGACCAATCACTAGTGACATTTATTGCACCAAGGCAGAAACACAGATCCAGAGAAAGACAGAAAGGAATTATTTTAATTTGGTAGTATACTCAAACACTTTTCAAAATAGCAAGTACAATATCAAAACATGTTTTTTATATTTCTTAGGAGAAGACAGTAGCCTGCAGGTTATATTCCTCCATAGTTTACTGTTTCCATCAAAATTTTAGTCTTTGTAAGCATTTAATCCAAAAGTCGACTCATGTTTGCCTTGTCCAAATAGACATTTAACTTTTACATCCAAAATAATATTCATCAGTACTTTCTACTGTCAACAGAAATACTTAGTCCTTACTTAGTTTGCACATTCCTCTTCATTGTAATTATTGCCAAATATTCTTAATTTTCTTTTATCCCAGACTGCACCACAAATATGCAGCACAGTAACAGGAACAGTTATGCATAACATGGTAGGTAGTAGAGGCCCTAGACAGGCAATGGAGTAACGCTCCATGTGCAGGAGGAATAAAACAAGGAAAAGAATAAAAAGGCTTCTGAAGTCCATACAAGCTGCAGCCTCTCCATGTAGCTCTTACAGTGTCTATACAACAGTTTTGTTTATCAATGTGTTCTAACAGAAGAAACCAACTGTAGTTGAATTCAACCACGACCATGTGGCAGGAAGGCTCTCTTATTTTTCACAAAGGAATTTTGACCAGAGTGTTTAGCAACAAATATCAGGGGAAAAAAAATGATGGCTTTGAGATGAACACTCTGCTTACCTAGCTAAGTTACAGGTGAAAAAATTTAAAATCTCTTTCTCTTGTATTAATAACTTTTTAAAATGAACTGTAGTCCTTCTCAAAAAATTTTTAAAATACTTTAAAGCTGAAATAAACAGGACTTCAACAACTGGTATTTTAATATCAGCACACCTACTTTTATAGCATTGCTGTCCTAGTGTCACATAGGTATCAGATATGTTACCATGATCACGTGTGATAAAAACCAATATATTAATCTCTATAAGGGATGTATTGTTATGTCTCCTTCAGCTGAAGTGACACCAAACTGAGTTTACTGAATTAATGGCACTGATCACAGCACTGGAGCAACAGCGTCAGAAGGATCTCTTGCCTGTTTCAGCAACAGCCTCCCTGACTGTCGCAGATGGGGAGGAAGTAAAAGCAGCACAGAAGGATAACAAAGAAAGGTGTCAGTGCAGTTAGCAGACAAAGCAGCCCGCGGGTGTTAAGCTGACAAATATGGCTGAGTAATTTGAGAGGTTTCAGACCCACAACCCAGAGGATGTCCACCACACCCCCTCTACTGGAAGACTATTGCCATCAGCCCCTTGAATTCACTAAAGTCTGCCTGTTATCTTCTTTAAACAGCTTCTTGATTTAAGGCTGTACCATATGAAGCATGGTCATTACATCGTAAGGACAGTACTTGGGTTTAAAACTATTAACACATACACAAGGAAATAGTGGTGGTATGCAGACTAGCACTGAGTCTCGTGCCTTTGTGGGCAGATACAACACAGGCTATCAAGGTACCCTCTAGTAAAGAAAAATGCAATGCTTTCAAGCTATATTTCAGTGACTGCAGATGCCGAAAGCATCAATTGATTTAGTGAAACAAATTTTGCAAGTAAATTATTTATTTGGATGCCCAATGTTGATTAATTTTTTTTTTTTTTTGCTTCTAGCTGTGCAATCAAAATGTAACTAAATCAATGATGCACTAACATAGTTTTCCACATCTAAGGAACAGTTCAGAGTATATGCATTAACAGGTCCTAGATGAATGCCAAAATTAAATTGTTTGTTAAGCAGTGGCTTTTGAAATGGGAAGTTTTGATACTCACATGAAAGCACAACTACTTATATTCACATAAGTAACAGCTATTTCATCCATACCTTCTACAGAGAAAAAAAGATTTGCTAGATGACTCGTGTCCAATACAAATTAAGAAAAATAATGCTAATTGGCTTACAAATAATACATAACGAAACCATAAGTAGCACAGAAGTGATTTTCCACAATCCAAGGGACACTTTGTGGTGTGTTATTATATTTCCTCATTTAAACTTCACACCACAATGGAGTTTGCTAAACTCTGAGGTTTTTCAAATGGGCTCTATGAACTTTGAAACTTCCAGAAAGAAGTTTGCAAACACAAATATTTTCCAATTTACTCTAACTTCTCTCCCTCTCAACCTAGAAAAAGTCATTCAGGTTTTGGAACAATTAGTTTTTTTAGACTTTAAAAAAGAACCATTTTTTTTTACATGCAGCAGATGAAACTACATGAAAACAGATGGGCACAGATGCCCAACACTTTTTATACAGTTGAGTTTTCTACAGGAACACTCTCAGCTTTCCATCCATATTCTGTTTCTCTATTTGCATTGTGCCCTGATGGCCATCATTCACACTCATTCCCTGCAGATTTCCTAAAAGGATGTACATTAATGTACCCAAAGGAAGCTGCAAGTCTCTGAATACTCACTCACCTAGGCAGTTCTTGCATAATTAGCAGCTACTATTTTGTAGCTCCCTTCTATCAAACTAGCACAAAAGGGGAAAGTTCCTAAGAGAGGCTCCTCTGTCCTCCTTTCTGCATAAACAGTGAAACGATTTCTGCCTCTTCATGGATGCTGGAGCAAACTATAAAGACTCAAACATACTCTAGAAGTCTGACACATTACATGCACATTTACATACTGACTTTGCATTTTTAAGAGTTTACTTTAAGACTGCTAAATTTTTCAGAAATAATCTTAGAAGAAAATACAATCAATTAATTTAAGACCTCTTCACAACTATTTTACAGGATTGCACTGTATGTCTTGACTACACATGGAGGCCTTGTTTTATAGAGAAGCTGACATTGTATTTATGCCACATTCTGAAGTCAATAAAATCTAACAATACATGTTTGCAATTCCCACTCTTCCCACACTCCACCTTCTAAGTCTCATTCTATTGGCACAATACACTAAACATATGGTTATCAAATGTTGCTTAACCTACGTGCTAGAAAAGTCAAGACACAATAAAAGGATCAGTGCCCAGAACTTCAGCTGGTGTAAATTATCATAGCAGCGTGGAACTGATGCTACTAAATTGATATACATAAGCTGAATAACCAGGCCCTGTTGAAAACTTTTCTATGTTCTGTTACTGAACCTCATCATCTAGTCAGTTCACACACATCATCTAGTCAGTTCCTATACATTAGATGTATAGGAAAACTTAGATACTGCAATATATAAAAACTGAGTAATTTCTATTATTCAACATGGGGAAAAAACCTGTTTGAAAGCATTACTTTCATTCAAATTCAAAATTTTACTACCAAATTTGATTAACACAAAAAGCCTTCCAATCCACTGTGACTAATCTGTTGGAACAAATACACAATTCAGATAGATACTTACATTACCAGGCTGGTAACTGGAGAATTCAATGGATAAAATATTTCTTAATTCATTGCTGTTTTACTGAACAATTTAACAGTGACAAAAAATTGTAACAAAACATGTATATTATATCCAAAGACTTGGTCTCATCAATGTCCCACTATGCCAAATCTTTGAAAGAGTTTTACAGGACTAGCCAAGTATTACTGCAAGAGGGTGACTAGTAGGAGTATGAATTAAACTAAAATAATCTAATTTGCTGAAATCTTGTATTAACCATAAGAAATGGTTCACTCATCTATCCCAAGTCGGCATGGACAAGAAATGAAGTCATAACGGGAGACTGGAGGTCCACACATTCACATAGTGAAAGTTTCATTAAGCTGTGATGCTGAGATTATCTTTTCAGACATCATAAAAATCTGCCTTTTGGAGCAACTGTTTAGAAAATGCAGGAGAGAGAGGCAATTTTGATTGCAGACTCCAGGAAACACAGACAAGCTCCCTATAACAATTCATGTGCAAATTCAATGTCTTTGGAGAAAAGAAGTCAAAAGTCCATCTCATAGCATTTACTTTTAAAAAGGGAAACTACATAAAATGAGGAACTGGCAGCTAAAAAGGTAAAATGCTTGCAGGTGGCATAGAAAAAAATACCATAATTAGAGGTTCAGAGTATATTTATACTGCTACAGAAGACTTTAAAATAAACAAAAAAGCTTTGAACAGATGCAGTAAGGAAAAGGATGGCATTAGAGGTAAAAGAAGTCATGTCTAAAAGAAGAAAACAGAAAACAAAAGAAAGGAAATTCTAGCAAACTAAATAGAAACCACAAATGTTGACCTACTAACCATAGAGTAGAACTTATTGCTTAAATCACCACTGATGCTAAAAAGTAAACTGAAAGCCACTCTAGTTTATGTTAGTGTGCTGAACTGCAAACTGCACAGCCTCTTGAGCTGCTACACATACTTTTCGCCTGGTCCTCCTCTGAGTTATAAGACTGCGAGGGGAGGATTGATGGCCACTTAAGTCAACTAGCTCAATCCACTGTCATACAGGAGTTAACACTTACATGCTTTTCCCTAAAAATCTGCTAGAAAGCTCCCCATCTGACCTCCTACTAGGCTAAAAAGGACCTCCTGTCTGACCAGAACAGCTGCTGTAATGTGTACAAGCATCAGCCAAAGTCTCATAGCGTTTATTCCTCCTACAGAGACCCTGAAAAGATACTTCACGTGTGCCTGCTCACATGCATCTTTATAACAGTGATCTCATCCACATCTAGAGGGATCCTTATAATGCACCGATGCATCATAAGCACTCCTCCCAGAACACCTGTACCTCACACTGATTGATTCCATACAGAATGTCTGTTACATTACAGGGAGGGGAATGAAAGTGCCGCAGCAGATGAGAAAGCATGGTGATGTGCCATGGTCTAGAGTAACCTATGGATAGGGCTATTCTACAGGAATGCCAGTCCAAGTCAGCCACTATCAGCCATAGAAATGCCCTGAAATTCTAGTTTTTTGAAGATACCAATCTCACTTCTTGCTGACTTTTATATGCCAAGGAATTCAAAGTCGCTATATACAATGTTAAGAATTTGCAACAGATGCATTACATACTATGATAATGAGAATGATGTAATTAAGATGCCTTTTCTTTTTTTGTTGTTTTTAATTTTAAAATATGACCTGCAAAAGTAAAATCAAAAGAAAAACCAAGTCTGTCTTGTTCAGCGATTCTGAGTGATGCCAACAATTTCTCTAGACAAAATTTTAAAACCATCAGAGAAGCCTTTTAGTACAATGCCTCACAGTCAGTGGTTAATGCTTTACAAGTTAGCATTTCTAGTTTTTACAGCTTTCAAATATTTTTTTCATTTTTTTTTAGATTTTGCCTTTTATAAAAAACAACCTGAAACACCTTCAGCTGAGCTTTGTACTTAGCTTCGTAACAGACCTGGATGATATTCTTGGCTCCTAAGTTTTTACAAAGAGGAAATAATGTACACAGTGCTTTGTGCATTTTTGCATCCTTTTTATCTTCAGTGGTCACAAGTCACAACACTTTACAGATTGCAAGAGATTGCTAGAACACCTGGCAAATCATCACATCTACACTATTCCAGAGAGCCTACAGTAGTGGTAAATGCAAGTGTGATAAAAGGAGGAGTGAGCTAGAAAGCGTGAAGATTTTTAAAATGGATAAGTATTCTTTTTTACAGATACACAGTCATGGTTTTATGGGTCTGGAACAAATAAGATGGATGACAGTGAGGATAGAAAACTGCAGAGGCTGCAAAAGTACCACTGAGATCTGTATGTGGATGGAAGCAAAGATGGGCTTTGAGAAGCTACTAACATCTATCTTTGCACAAGTCTTTACCACACAATAATGCACTACAGTGCTCCTGTTTAACATCTTTATTGATGATTTAGATGAGGGGATTGAGTCCATCATCAGCAAATTTGCTGTTGACACCAAGCTGTGAGGGACTGTCGACCTGCTGGAAGGCAGGAGGGCTCTGCATAGGCTGGAGAGATGGGCTGATTCCAATGGGATGAAGTTCAATAATGCCAAGTGCTGGGTCCTGCACTTTGGCCACAACAACCCCATGCAGTGCTACAGACTGGGCACAGAGAGGCTGGAGAGCAGCCAGGCAGAAAGGAACCTGGGAGTACTAAATGATGGGAAGCTCAACATGAGCCAACAGTGTCCTCAGGTGGCCAAGAAGGCCAATGGGATCCTGGCCTGTATCAAAGATAACATGACTGGCAGGACAAGGGAAGTGATCCTTCCCCTGTACTCTGCGTTGGTGAGGCTATTTGGAGGACATCTAAAACTCACACAATTTTTTCCTCCACATAATGCATAGACAAGAATTGCCAATTAATTGCATATGAGGAAAATTTTCTATCTAAGTGTATTCTTAGCACATCCAAATATATATATATATATATATAAATAACTGATTGAATTGAAGATACATTTAAACTTAGAATAATTTGTTTAAATGACTATCATTGTCCTAATCTGTTAACAAAAATATGGAATGAAACATATTCAAAGAAAATATTACAAGAAACCTACTAAAAGCTTTTACTATACTACCAGTTGTCTCTACTGTCCGAACTTAGGTCTGGTTTTGTTACCTCTTCAGTTAAATAGCTTAAGGAAAACAAGAAACTAGTAGAGACTCAACACTCAAGGTCTTAAAGAAGAAATCTTTCAGAGCCTTTCAGAGTTTCTGTAGTATCATTTTTTTTAATAATCTGCAGGTATTCATGGTTTACTTCAGAATATAACACTACTGACAGAGTATGCTGACTTCAGCAGCAAAATATGCTAGTGTAACTAGGGATTGTGGCTTCAAGATATAAGAAAACCTTAGACCTGAGCAGACAAGTGCTGAGATTTTACCCTCCCCAACCGAAAAAGTTTACCTGTGATGCAGAATGTCAAAATAACCTTTACAATAATGAGAAGTCCAAAGATCAAGCCTTATTATGACGTCCTTTCTGCAAACAGCATGTTTTCTGTTCAGATAAAAGTTAAACAGTATTTTCTGGAGAGGTGCATGTGTGATGACTCATGTGTGTTTGTCTGAACATGTATATAAATCTAGCACTTGAATAAATAATATCTATATACCATGCCCACGTCTGCAAAGCACCAAAACACTGTACAGACATGTATTCTTGTATCAACAGAACAGAACAGTATTTCTAGGGGCTTTTGTGGTTGGTTCCCCACATCCACACTGCTGGCACTGTTCCAAGTTAACAGCCAGTATGAAAAGCCATTCAGCAGTAGCTGTGGTTCTATGAGATGTGTGCTACTATGAGCAGATCAGACAGCAGTTATGCCGATTTCTCTTGTTCCTTATGAGGTACAGAACACAGTGTATAAATCTAGGATGGTTTCAACCTCCATTCAGGTCCTTTGCCAATGGAAGTATTATTCATTAAGCAAAGTCCACACAGAAGACATAGAAGCTCAGAACTAACTGCAATTAACTATTTTTTGTTCAAAGGCAGAAACTGTGTAAAAAATGCATTTTAGAAAAAGTTAACATAAAATATTTGTAAAGTAAAAAGAGTTCCCAGAGACCAGAGAAGCTATTATTACTTTAAGTCAATTAAGGCTTTCCTTTGCACACTACAACTATGGAGTACCTTTATGGCGTCATTGAAAAGCCAGACTATTTCTGAAGGAAAGCATCTCAAGGCAGGTGCTATGTTCTAGTGATACCCCAATTATCACGACTGTATCAATGAGAAACAAAAGTAGGTATTTGTCAAGTGATTCCAGCAGAAGGGGAAGACTTATTTCTGCAAGCTGACAGGCAGCTCCTTGGTTCTACCTCTGGATTTGACTTGCAGTTTTACCAACAGGCCCTATTGTTACACCTGGAAAGGAAATCATATCTATCAAATAAATAGCTGACATTTACTGTTTCTGAGGATAAGGATACTAATATCAGTTGACTAAAATACCTTAATGCAACAGATTTTTCTAAGCACTCTCTACTCACCTTATAGAGTAACCCACATATTCAAAGTTGTTGTCTAATGAAGGTAAAATCACCTCTTTAAAACCTGGGCTTCTGGTGCTCAAGGTAAGTCATAATTCTGCCTATTTGCAATTGCTAATTTAGTTTTCATTACGTTAGAAATCACCATATGCTAAGTTTGCTGACCACTAGCGACAAGTTTAAAGGTTATAATCCCTAGTTTCTGCAGAACATACTCAAAATTTGCACCATTTTACTACTTCTTGATAATGAACTATTACACATGACTGTAGCTAAAAAGACCTTAAGTAAATACTCCTTACCAGGCCAGGAAAGGTTCTGTATACTGAAGTTAACGAGTTTAAGTTTGAAACAACCAATTATCCTGTCTGAAACACAGGCTTGTAAAACTCGCAGTTACTTGTAAAACGGTCTGCTACACACGAGTAAGATGTTGTTTAAATTACTTGTTTGACTAGATGCATTCACCATGAAATTGATTCTTTTAAAGCATTATTTTTAAACTTGATACAAGTTAACTGCGTAAACAGAAAATGGGAAAAAATCTGGCATTATAAAGTGTAGGGTTCAGTATGAGTTTAGTATTTTATGGGGTCGAGGGTTACTTGAATGAGAAACTCATCAAGAACAAATACTGTGAGGTGGTAACTGAAAGGTTTAATACGATTAAAATATTCTGGCATTTCTATGCCAAAATGTGTGGTATAGAATCTAGTTTTCTATCACCACAGCCTGTGCAGATCCAAAGTAGTACAAAGGCAATAAAACAACAAACACAACATCTTTCAGCTGTAAGCATCAAAAATAAATCTGAGTGATTTTTCTATAGTCTGAAAGTAGCCCTATATTATGGCTTTATACCTGACACTTCCAGTTAGATTTAGTATTATTATTATTATTATGCCTATTATGTGATGGCTGGCATGAGAAGGGATAATCAGCAACAGGTTACTGAATATTCCTCAGTCTCCAGCTCAGGGATGCAGTTTTCATCTTCACATTGGTCCAGATTTTAAAGAAAAAGAAACCATTGCAAGGAAGCCTTGGTTTTGAATATATTTCTAAAAAGCCCAAAGCTAAAACTATGTTCTTCAGCATTTTAGATTTGAATGTTTAACATGGTTCTATAAATACAAACAGATAGATCATGCCAGCATTCCTGAACAGATTAGAATTTGCAAAGTAATGTTTTATGTTTGCTTCCATAGCTGGAAAATGGTTCTATTGTTTTATAATGAATCAGTGTACTAGCAGTATGTTGCTAATAATTCACAGATGCTTTAGTGACTTATAACTAAAAAGGTCTACTTGGTAAGAGCTAAAATTCTAAATCTTACAAATGTAACATTTCTAATTCTCCTCTAAAAAAAAAAAAAGGTACCTTTCAAAAGACAGCACTAACAATAGTTTTTCAAAAAAATAATACTACAAAGTATTGCTCCAGAAAAGCTGGAAAAGATGCTATGTTGTCTACTGCAAAAGTGGTTTGGAGATGAATCAAATTCTCTGACTTTCAATTAATAAGTATTTGCAGATTATGCAGCAATTTCCTCAACACGCAGTGAAGAGTGCCACCAGCCACACTATTTTATAAGCCCAGTTGTAGACAGATTAATAGAAAGGACAGTGTCATCATCCTGTCAGTCAGACCACAGGCAGCGCAGAAGGAATTGGAGAGGGGAAGTACAGAGAGGTGAGAAGAGATCAGCCATATAAAATGGCTTTAGATGACTTACAAGCAATAAAACATCCTTCTTCTAAAGATCTTCTAAAGATGCCTAATCCATCACACCAGAAATGACTTCATAAAAAAAATTCTAATCCACTTGGTGGCTTGATGTTAGCCAACTAGAAAGCACAAATCTGGGAAAGGACTTGACAGAGTTTGAAGCAGAGTATTCTGAAAAGTGGACAATGCTCTGAAAAATCAAGATGGAACAGTGACATTTATCACAGGAATAAAAAATTGGTTCATTTTTTCCCTTGATAAGAGTTGAAATATATTAACAGGATCTGTCAGTAAAAATAAGGCATAAATTCAAGCAACTGGTTTTAGATTAAGGACAAATGCAGGACAAACAAGTACAATTGGATCCTATAAAAAAAATCCACTGGCTGATGGTCTGAATAGATCTTCAGCTATTCTTGTGGGAGTGGAGAGAGCAGTTCTGCTCATTTTATGCAAAACACTTGCAAGACCATAATGCTTCTAGTATGATTTGTATACTCCATCTTTAATTAAAGGTTAACGTATGTGAATTTTCTGAATTTCCTGAATTTTACCATAAGTGTTAGATAAAACACTAAGTTCTTTCCCTTTTAGACTTATCTGTATTTACAGACACAGTACAGGCAGAGAAAAAAAAACCAATGAAACTACATTTGAAATTATATTGTTTTACTAACAGTCTGGACACTCACAAGGCATATACAAACCAATCCTTATTTCTGTGAACACAGTAATTTACCTCACACAGTGAATTTTCTAACCTAAAGGGTAAACATGAACAATTCAATTATTTGCTTTTCATTATCCAAAGTATATGATTGATCAGCTAAGTGATTTGGTTTGCCTTCTTCACTGGATGACATTTTAAAGCATGCCAGTAACAGACAGATAACCCAATAAACAACACAACTTGTGTTAGTGCACAAATATCCTGGATAATATGCAATTTCTCATTCTCTATTTTACTTTCACTATGAACACTCAGCAAGTTTATTATTTATGCAGTTGACCATGCTTGATACAATAATACAAAAATTATACAGGACTGCACTTTAGTTATGAACTACAGATTAGTCTACAAGCAAGACGAACATCTCAGTTTGCATTACATACAAAGGTATAGCGACATTATCATTAAAATGGCTGCACAAAAATGCACAGCTCAAGCAAAAGGAAAAATTCAAAGTCTTATTAATGTCCTATCCAATATTGTTATGCCTCGTTAAGCACTTCCAACATCTTGGTATGCTACAAAGAAGTAAAAATACTTGGTCAAGAATTTTTTTTTTTAAAAAGAATAGTCCATCTCTCCATAACCAGTACCAATCTGCAAAGATACTTAGACATCCAGTGCAACAGAAACCTATTTTATAGAAAATCACCCCACATTATGGTCTTACACTTTGATATTGGCACATACTTGCCACTTCCACTTTGCAAGACACTGTGACACTACAGTGATGTGGAAGATGCTCTTTCTGATACAAACAAATCTGGAACATTTTGAACCTAGTGTGTACTTAAACCCTAGGATATTCAGAAGCAAGAAATTGCAATGAGAAAAATTAGTAGAGACATGAAAAAGAAAGACAAAAATAATTCCTCTGTCTACAATTGCTAGCATGAATATATTTTACGACCATGATCTAGGCCACCTTCCTAGAGAAAAAAGCTTGTGCAAAGAAGTGGAGGTCAAGCCTAGAGTGACACGGTTCACTGAATGACCAAACAGAGGTTTACATATTTCCTTTATGACTGCTGGCACTGGTTTTGGCCTAGAAGCCTCTAATGAACAAAGAGAGCTCTGATCCCTTCTGGAGCCATTCATATGTGATTAAGATCCAACAATACAGCACTTTGATCAACTGAGCTACAGAAAGATTGGATGTTTCCTGAAGGAGTCATTTCGGGTGAAAAGGGAGGAGAAGAAAAGAAGAAGACAATTTTCCTGATCAGGTCAAACTCACTGAGACAGCACTCTTCTCACATCTGACATGCATTGTACTCTCTTGAGAGTTTTGAAGCTTTGGAAAGATGACAGATGACTGAGGTATGGAAAAGAGGAGTGAACTGTGGTATCAATGCATCAAACTCAAAGAATAACTTTTTGAAGATGGAATAAGATTCATTTTCAAGAGAAGAAAATTGAGTTAGCTTATAGAAGGCATATTGCAACCAAGGACATAGAAATGTACAACCATTACATCAAATTGGATAGCATTTTTCACAGACATGTTTGAAAAGCTTGCATTACCATAGTCAGAAATACATGCCTCTTCATTCTGATGTAGCTGAAAACAGGAGGAGATGTATGGCTAAGTCTGTAAAAAAAATCTCAGAGAATGAACACCTGGTTCCTTGAAAGTAATCTTTCTATCTTGACACCAATATACTTCACATAACCCAAGAGAATTAAAGGCCTGTTTGAAGTTAGAAGAGCATGTTCATGACACACCATTTGGAGAGTATTTACTTTTTTTCAGCAGACATAAGTATTAAGCACAGGTGATGGATTCAGATCCACGGGAATGAACGGAGGCTGGAATGTCTAGACAACCAGGAAAGCATAACACAGGTGTGACAACTGCTTGACTATCACATTCCAGCATTTTCAGTATAAACTAAGTAACTTTCATCATCTGTTGATATAAAAGCAGAAGAGGGAAAACATACTTGGCTTTGTCTACTACAAATGTCTACTCCTAATAATTTATTTTGGAAGCTAGCTCTCCTCTTCATATTTGGGTTGGATGCTTCCAAGTCCACCTGGGGATGGCTCAGCTCTCTGGCTATCTCATGCAACTGTTCTCAGTTCAGAAAACACTTTAAATTATTTGTCACTGGTTTAGTCAGATTGCTCATACTTGAATGCTTTTTATGTGTTATAATTTTTTCCATACAGAAGATAATCTCTAATTAATAATTTAATTTAATCAACTAATTAAAAATGTATTAGAACACATTTGCTATTACAAATCCATGAAATGGAGACAATTTAACAAATCCATTAGACAATTACAAATACAATTTTTGGAATTACAAGATAAGAAATCAGACCCTTTTTAAAAACCAACAGTGGTTGTTCTCCAGGTCTGACCTGTGAATTAGCAGAGGGCCAGAAGTCTGGACAGCAGCGCTCTCCCATGACATTTACAAAGCTGTAGTTCATTAATATTACATCCAAGAGACGAACCTGGTCTGACAGACCAAAACAACTTATTGACCCTACTTAGAATAAACAACATAGGCTTAGATGTTAATGGCAAGTAAGCAGTTGCTAATTACTGCCAACCTGCAACTCGACACAGCAACACCTTTGCTTCAGGAACTTCCTATAGAAACACACATCTGATGTGTTTGACTGCTCTTCTTCACGTTTAGAAGTTTTCCACTTTTCAGAGCTGTCTGTACTGAGAAAGTGTCCCATATGTAATTGTGTGACAATTTTCATTCTTTTCATTCTATTGTGTGTCTTGGAAAGTCTGTTTTCTTCTTTTCTAGTGACTGAGGAACTGATTTTTTGACATTAGCTTTCAAACAAACAAACAAACAAACAAACAAAAAGCACTATCTCAAACATTGTTATAACAGATTATGAAAATTAAATTGCATACAGAGTACTAATGCACTGCAGCTGTACAGTTATGCCCAGCTTCTTGAACAGGCTTTCCCAGAAAGCTCTGTAACTTCCTTCCTGATTTAAGTTCAAAGTAAAGACATAGCAAACTTTTGACGGAACTTGTCTAAACTACATGTGCAAGGTAGAACTTTCACTTGGAGAGCTGCCAGTCCACCTTTGGGTCCCAGCAACAACCAAATATACAGCTGCAGTCCTTAGGCTGAAGGAGGAGAATTTTGCATACCAGCAGCAGTCAAATAGAAAAATGTTCACTACCAGACTCCACGCATAAAGGGCTACTGTCTTTGCTTTGACTGGCCACCTGGAATAAGGGGAGCAAATTTTCTTTACATTCACTGGCCATGAGCAAAGTCTGCTTCATTTGCTATTCAAACTTCACTGTAGCAATAGAATGGTTCATGTGACTCAGGAACAAAGGTGAATGCTGCAGGACTGATGCCCCTCCACAAATGCTGGAGTCCCAAATGGTGACTAGAGCTCCAGCTGGGCTTACATTACAACAGTGAAGTTTGGCAGAAATGGAAAAGAGCTAAGGGGACTACAGAGTTGGGGGGGGGGGGGGGCAGTTGGTTGGTTGGTTTTTTGGTTTTGTGGGGTTTTTTAAACTTTTTTTTGTTTCTATAATTCAGCTCAAAAGAGAATGCAGGAAGGTAGGAATGGGTGAAGAAATAGTGGTGGATAAAAGCAACAGACAGCAAAAGATAGACATGTTCCATTAGAAACTGAGGGAAAGATACAGAACTCAAAGCAAAAGTTCGGATCATGACTAGTTTCACATTAGTTATGTTTACTGGAGATTGCAAGAGGTCAATATGAGACATTATTGTATAAGACCTCCATCTTCATTACAGCCAATTATTTATCTCCAGTGTTTCCTATTCATTTCAGAAGTCAGCTGAAATCTCCCATTCCATAAAGCCCATATTTTGGGTCACAATCCAGGGTTTAATAAAAGTATTTTGCAAATAGTACCAAGATGTTAAATGAATACCACACTATGCCCTGTCTTTCAGACCCACCTTAATCTGAAAAAGCTCCAACATGAACAGAGTGTTTATGATTGATGCTCATTAACACAAGTACCAAATGGAAATCACTTTATTATCCATGGTAGTTCAACAATATCACTGCCAAGTGCAAGCCATCATCATGATATTCCCTGAAAGCATAGTTAATAAAACAAAATGGTAACATTTACCATCCTCCTACCCAATTACAGGTTCTAATATTCTGTTAACAGAATATCTACAATCCTATAGATAATCATATATATCACACATAGGTAAAAGGTAAAACATTAAACACATGAAATTAAAATTCAGATCTTGGATTTCTTTTTCTTTTAATAAACTCATAACCCTTAAGAACTTTGAATTCAGAAAATTTTGTTTCTTTACTTCTCCATTGCTTTCCTTCATTCTAAGGGCATCACTTAAGCAGGCATAAACAAGATCTACATTAACACAAATTGCAATAGGGATACCAGCTCTCTTTCTTGAAAAGGACTGTTGGGTTCTTGAAGACTTTTGTGCAAGAATATAATATGATGCTGGAAGTACTAATGAAGGAAATATCATCTATCCCTGTAAGCTAAATAAGTATTATTTTCCCAGATTTTGAGATGGAAAGTAGAAAGGAGAGATCAAAATTTTCATAGGCAAGTTATTTATTTGATTACAAATTTTGAGCAGTTCCACTCAGGTGGGTAAGTATTTCACTTCTGACTCACAAGGAATTTTGTCCATTTCTTCCCACCCACCCTTGTCCCAGGTATGTTGGAGTAAGCTCAGCCAGGTAATGGCTAGCCAGAAGGAAAACAACACTTCTTTTTAGGAACAGGCACCAGCTCAGACTTGTTCTTTTCTGAGTCTGTGCCTTGGAGAAGTTTAGGAAACTTGTCATTTCTACACAGAAACTGACTCCTAAAATAGATTCACTTACAAACAGGCTCTGGCAGCACCTGGATCTGGCACATCTTGTGACCACAGAAAGGGAATGAGACAAGTGAGTTGGTAAGGAGCTGTGACATGCTTCTGGATTTTCCTTAGAACTCCTTGTCTTTTTGGAAAACATAGGAAATTTTCAGTGCTTATCATCTAACTATTTAGTAAATTCCTTATAAAGGAGTGAATATATTCAAATTCTTACTCAATTAGCTAGTCAAAAGTTAGACTGCCAGCCAGGTAACAGCAAAAAAAGTTATAGAGGGTTGGTTTGCTCTTTAGATCATAGAATCACAGACTCAGAGAATGGCCTGAGATTGGAAGTGACCTAAAGATCATCTAGTACCCCTGTCCTGACAAGTACAGGGATGCCACCCACTACACCAGGTTGCTCAGACCTCCATCCAACCTGTCCTTGAACACTTGTGGATCAGTCACTACTTCTGTGATCAACCTGTTCCAGTGCCTCACCACCTCCACATTAAAGAATAACTTCCAATTACCTAATCTAAACCTACCCTCAGTTTAAAGTCATTCCCCCTTGTCCTGTCACTACATGACCTTGTAAATGGACTCTCTCCACCTTTCTTGAAGGTTCCCTTTCAGGTACTGGAAGACCACAATTTGGTAACCTCAAAGGCTTCTTTTTCAGGCTGAACAAACCCAATTCCCTCAACTTTCCTCAAGGAAAGGTGTTCAATTCCTCTAATAACCTTGGTGGCCTCCTCTGGACACACTTCAACAGGTCCATGTCCTTCCTGTGGTGGGGACCTCAGAGTTGGATGCAGCACTGCCAGTGGGTCTCACCAGAGCAGGGTAGAGGGGCAGAATCACCTCCCTTGACCTTCTGCCCACTCTACTTGTGATGCAGCCCAGGATACAGTTGGCTTTCTGGGCTGCAAGTGCACATTGATGGGTCATGTCTAGCTTTTCATCCACCAGCACCCCCAAGTCCTTCTCAGCAGGGCTGTCTCAATCTGCTCATTCCTCAGCCTGTGTTGACACCAGGTGTTGCTCCAATCCAGATGCAGCAGACAGCACTAGATCTTGTCAAACCCTGTGAGATTCCCATGGGCCCATTTCTCCAGCTTGTTCAGATCAAGTGTTGAGACGCAGTAAACTAGAATAATTTAGAAGTATCGAAAAAAAGGATTTTTTACTAACCTCTTTCCTAGTATTTACTAGTATAATGAATTGTAGATTGTAAATACAGTAATCCTTCTTAACTACATCACTTAACTTTTTCACGTAACTGCAATAAGTCCATAAAAAGTGTGACTCTTTTTTTCCTTTCAGGAAAGCTTGAATACGTAAATTCAGTGGGTTTAAAATAGAACAAAACCAAGTTTATACAAATCATGTTCTGTTAGCAAACATATCTCTTATTTCTATGAGGAAATTTATGCATAAAGAATCGCAGTATGTTGAACAAATTTTTGCCATTTCCCCACATTTATGTCTATATTAGGAGTTCCAGTGCTATGTATATGTCATATGTATAGTTGTTCAAAAGGTAGCTGAGACTTCTGCTTGGCCTGAAGCCAGGAAGACAAAATTCTAAAGTCCATTAACAGTGCATCATGACTATGAATTAAAGAATCCTGTAGAACCATAAACTCTAGAAAGAAAATGAGCAAAATAATAAAATTTGATCAGAGGGTTAATATATTTTTATTAGTGCCCAGCAGCAGACTAGTAATAGACCATTTAAATGTGTTCAGCAAACTGTCTTGTGCCAGATGCATAGTGGTGAAAAAGTGTGCAGACAGTAGAGTATTTACATTCTAGACAGGAGAGTAATAATAATAAAAAACCCAACCAACCAATCACCCCCCCAACCCCCAGCCCCCAACGAAATAAAAACTGAACAGAACCAAAAAAACCCCAAACAAAAAACCCACCCCAACCAACTGACCAACCAAAAAAACCCCTAAAAAACCATAACCAACAAAAACTCCACCAAAAAGAAACAAACAACCCAAACAAACAAAAAACCAAACTATAACAACGTTCCCCTCCTCGCCCCCCCAAAAAATCAAACACACAAAGCAAACCTAAGTAGACTTCAATAGCTCTCATCTGTATTTATCAAGCTGATATTCTCTGGAATGTAGAGATTTTCTAAAGGAATCAAAACATTACCAAATGTTTCCAGTCTATCAATGTCAATAATTACATAGCAAGCAGTGCTGGGAAACTAAATTCCCACATTAAATCCCAATCTAAAAAGCTCAAAACATAACTACCCCCACCAAACCTGTTCGACATACAGAAAATCATCAGAGGCTGGAAAATGAATGCTGCAAGGTAGAACTATGTCTCTGCCAATAGTTACAAAGGGTAATATTTTGAAATGGATCTGACTCATTAGTCAGAAATGTCATAGCAAGTCTCAGAAATAAAATTTCTAATTTTTACCTAATAGAATATAAAATCAGTATAGAATGCTTTGTAAGTTAGATTTTGTATTTTCTCAGGCACTTGATTCCTGAGAAGCCAGATTTTATGGTTGTAGAAAGTCTTGTGCTTATTTGCAAAAAAGACTGTATTTTAAAAACCAAGGATATTTAAGAAGTTCCAGCCTCTTTTTCTGCCTTTCCCATTTAAGTTTCAGTGGCATTACAAAGCTAATAGTAATTCATTTTAGCTACTAACACATTTGAGAAGGTTGTGGATTTGGAGCTTATGAACACAACTGAAGATTCTCCTAGTAAATATAAACAGAAAGTCAGAATTTAGCTGACTATGGAAACATTAATGGTAAGCTTTTGTTGTCTTCCTCCCTCACCAACACGGTCTTACTGTTTACTTGTTAAGATATTTATATATATTTATACAAAATTTAAAGATTGAAAGGAAAAACTTCAAAGAAAAAAAAAGAAAATAAACATGGCCTGTTTATGCCTCTTCATTCCTTCCCCTCTTCCCCTCAATCAAGTGCCTTTCCTGTGCTTACCTTGTTCTGATCTTTCAAATCCACCCAACTGGACAAGAACCATCTGTTGCAGCACCACAGCCCACAAGGCCAAGAATAGCATGGAGAACCATAGCATCACTTAGCCAACAGGCTGTTTTCTCACGACTGCTGAAAATGTGTCCAAGAGCCAGGTCATACTGCCTTCCATCTCCCACAGAACAGATTGCAGTGACTCAGGATCCTTCTGGGTCAGAAGTCCGCTGGGCCAACCTGCTGCTGCTGTATACAGAACTAATTCACCCTCTTACAGCCACTTCAGCAAGCCTATTTTCCAATAATTTAAATGTCTTCTGGCAGACGGCTATGACAAATAAATGCCTTTTAGCAGCAAATTGAAGCGAAGCTTTGGGACATTCAATGAGAACAGACATGCAATTCAGTTTAACACTGGACAAACTGTTTTTCTTAACATGCTTTTTTCTTAAATGATGATTCCCTAAATTACATAAATGCTATAGTGGTATCACGTTTCCTTTGCATTTCTTGAGGACCTCTTGGAACTATACATGGGGTTCTAACACTTTGCTGTGCCAAAGCAATGCTTATTTTAGTAATTTGATTATTCCATTTTAAGTCAGTAAAGTAGGCACACATTCATGTGAGTCCACTTAACAGACTATAAAAAAGATGCAAAGAATGGGGGAGGTTACTGCCAGAGAGAACACCTTTAAATAATAAAAACTAATAAACTCCACAGCAGAACAACTCAGGTAAAATTATAAGATATGTTTCCTTTTTGTTTCCTGATTAATATGTAGTAGAACTTACTTTTGGCAATTAAATCATAATAAGAAAGATGCTTGTATTCTGAGCTTCTCTTATATTCTGCTCACCCACTCCCTAAACACACATACTAAGAAGACAGAAATTAACAAAACTGCAAAAAAGTCCAAACAACTCCTAAAATAGCCTCAAAACCATTTTCCTGAAAAAGATACAGGTACCACCTGAAGTTAACAGAGGAACTTTCCTATTGGTACCTGATATGAAAGCAAGATGTGAAATCTTCATACAGAAAGACAGCTATACTAAACAAGTTAAACAGTATTGTCTTTCCTTGGTGTTATTCTTAACTGATAGCAGTATGAAAAATTCATTGAGAGCTTCTGTAAAAAGCAATACTGTGACTAATTAGTATCATAAATATCACATATTTTTCCAATTAAAAATATAACCAATAATTCCATTAAAGCTTTTGTACTATACGAGTTTGAGATACATGAATTGAAGTGCAGGAATAGTGAAATGCCTTGTTTTCCTACTTTAACAAGTATTTTAAAAGCCAGTATAAAATTCTGGAACATCACAGAAAACTGAATTCAATACATAATAGTTTAAAAATGAGAAAAAGGAGGCAAGGAAAATCCCAAGGAAACTATTTCCCCAAGCAATTGTGATGTCTGCTAAAGAACAGAAGGAAGGTGACTGGTAGCATCAAGATACATGATAAACCTAAAGAATCTGGGAAAACACTGTGCTCTGTACACCTCCATTGCAAATTGCAAATTACTTTCAGTGGTGCTTTTTTATGCCTGAAAAGTGTTTCAGCAGTTCCAAACACAGAAGTACTTAAAAAACCACACACAACTTTGCTGGCTGTTTGTCAGAGCTTTTTTGTATTGACAGATGTTTTCTTAATAGTTATAGCAAAGTTGATTTGTAGACTGAAAAAAAAAACCAAACCCAAAACCAAAAACAACAAAACAAACAAACCACAACAAAACCAAATCAAACCAAACAAAAAGATGAAGACTTGAAGCCTTCCTAGCTGATCTGTACACAAATTTCAGGAAAGGTGGTAAAAGCACTTCATCTGGGATAAATGAGGAGAAAAGCACAGCAGAAGTTGTACCTTCAGAGAATGATGTTCTTTTTCCAACCCAGAGATTTCTGGTTCTTTAACTCTAAAAGGTATGTGGCTCTTCACTGACAGCAGCCTTCTCCTTTCAAAGGCAAAAACAATCTTGTGCTAGGGAGTAAAGATGTTTAATGTCTGTACTTAAAACCAATCAGACACCATGGGTCACAAAGTAAGAAATTCTTACACAACGGGCTGTGAGACAGAAGGGAGTGCTATTAATCTGCTGCACTTGTGGCTCTTCCTGCTGCTCCTGCTGGAGAATCAGGATGAGACTTTGTACATCGCAGGACTACTGAGGCATGCAGAAAGTAGAGCACAACACAGACAGCAGTCTGAAACCAAACAGCTACTGTGGTACCCAGGCAATTATTTCTGCATTCTGGCTTTCTGAATCTTCAGGCAGGTTATCTTACGCTCAGAGGAGCTCACTTTCAGTTTTCAAGGTAATGATGCTCCAAAGCAAATATTCTGAAAATGAGTGCTGAGTCTCAGTAACTACCATAAATGCTGTAATAATGAAGAAAGGACTGTTCATAAAGACTGTGCCCTCCCCTGCTCCCTGTGAGGGCAACTACAAGTTCAACTGCAACTATTCACGTGTGAAGCTCTGCCAGGTTATGCTTGCTTATAGACTGCTCATGCAACAGCAGTATGACAGAGTGCAGAAGTTCCCAACTGAGAATAAAGAGCTCTTAGGTAAAAAGAAAGAAATGTCAATCTGAAGAGACTGAGCTTTTTCTGATGGGAATATCCCCACTGAAATTCCTCCAAATCTAATATGTGAGACCACATTGTTTTTAAGTAAGAGCTCAGGAGGTTGACTTAAATTATTTGCAGAGAAAAAAAGCCCAACAAAATCCAGATAAATATACATAGAAAGTTCATTAAAAGAATACCAACTGTGAATGAACTAATCAACTACCTCAAAAAACTGATCTACAGAAATAAAGGCCAGCATTTTTTACTCATTCCAAGATCTAGCCATTTATTGTCTGATTTGTCAAAGTTCTTAGTGTTTTGCAGTACTTTCCAGATTCAGAGTGCCTACTGAGTCTTTGATTGAAAATATTTACCACAGAAAGTTTCTCTCAAGTCATGTATCAAGAAAAGAGAACCGAGAGAACAACACTAGGTTTCAGTGATCTATTTGTCATTAGACAAAACAATTTATGATAAAGGCAGTCAGAGAGAGAAGCATTCAATTACTTCAAATACTTTGTACGTTGCCTTGCACATCCTTCCAAACAGATCCTATTCCCTCCCTGAATTATCACCAGCAGAGATCAGAATTGAGCACTAAATAAAATTCCCATATTCAGTAAGGCTTAAGCACATGCTGAACTTCAAGTATTTAAAATGTACCATTAGTATATAAAAGGAATTGAAGAGCTTTAAGGACCAGAGATGGGACCCTTATCATCCTAAAAATAAGTTCTTGTTTAAGAGCTCTGCTAAATCAAGGCATAACACTAATAAGTATTATTAATGGCTGATCCCTAAAAGAATCCTTGCTGAATCTTACTCTTTTGCCATACCACAGAAGTATCTGAATGTACTTCAGTCTGCCTGATGGCCCATTTTTGGCTCTCCACACTTGATACTACGCTCTGTGAAGAACATCTTTCACAAAGACACTGCAGAGGAATCTGTAGAAGGAAGGTTAACAGCCAACAATGTCAAGAGCACAATATCAAATGATCTGCATTAATATTTCACCAATGGAATGCCAAAAATAATCAGGAATTAATTTAGGCTGGATTTGTCAAATGAGATGCCTACAGTTACATTCTTAACCCAGATTTGAATGCTGACTTGAGCACTGACTGGCCAGTTTTCAGAGGTGTTGAGAACTTGCAAAGCTCAGAGTTTCAGAACTCAAACATCATGCCATTTGTTGAAGTACCTAAATATAAATTATGTAACATAACTGGAGGTTAGGCTGACTTGCTTTAAGATGCTGTTAAGGATAAAATTAAAATTGGTCACTATTTTATTCCAACAAAATGACTGATGGAAGCACCCAAAACCATGCAGTGACTTTGTCTTTTATAGCTGCATGGAACCCAACACTGTAGCTACCAGAAACCAAATTTCAGTATCTAGTATTCTCTACAGCTATTTTCAACATGGAAACAGAAAAAAAATAGTTGCTGTGTACAGTTTTGAATCATTTTTGGGGAAGATGATTGTAAATCAATTGGACAAAGACAACATTTCCATAGATGGCCAAATCACCCCACAGCTGAAATGAATCCACACAAGGACTAAAAACAAAACAGAATTATGCATGAAACTGATGTGCTATCTATTACAAAGTGCAAAAAGAATGCAGCTCGCACTGAACACAAACCACTGCATGCTCAAAAGGAAGACCACATCATCCTACATCTAGCAACCAATAATGTAAAATCAACAATTACAAGTAAAAAAATCATTACACAAAAGTCACTTAGACACAGGTCCACACAGAACTCAGTATAGCTGGTCACTGTCATTTACTGTTGATGCAAAAGACTAGCAGAGAAACAGAAACCTACAGAGAGAAATGTGCCTGAAGGATAAGCCCTCTCTCCCACATACCACCAAGATCCTATCTCATGTACTTACTTGAAGCCATACACACAGGGCAGAACCTCAGTACAGGTTCCAAAAAAGCAAATTAACCTTTCTCAAAATAATTAATTGAACAACCAGAAGAGAAAAAAAAGTAATTTCTATGAAAGAGAGAAACTCTGCTGAATGTGGCAATACTGACCACTAAAAAATCATGCACCAACAATCATCTAATCATCCTATGTCTGACACAGTATCAGGGTGATTCTCTAATAAGATGAAATTGCACCAGGATGAAAGGGAGTATAGAGACAAGAACACTTCCCCTTTAAAAACAATATTAATGCAGCTGCAGTATGCATGTTCTCAAGTATTTTTCTTTATATTTATCTATATATTAAAAACCCTAGACCCTTTACTTTAGGAAGGAGAGTGTTTTTCTCCCTCATATACAAATGCACATCTATCTACATAAAAATAACTCCTCATGAAACTAAGAGGGAAAATTCTCTCCCTCACGCAATTTCCTTTTACACCCCCAAATGTCATATTATACATCACACCTAGTTACACGTATGTATAGAGCAATAAATTACTTCATAGACTGTTGTATCAGAAGACACATGAAATGTTTGTAGTATTCCTAATAAAATGCCAGTTTTAGGATAGCCCACATACTTGAGCATTTGCTTCACTTTCATCTGCCAAAAATATAATAGGATGAGTGTTTGGTGCCTAGTATTATTTTTTGATTCTTATTTGTAACTGGAATTACTAAACATTTTATTAGGAGAAAATGTACTTTTAAAATGTGACTTTTGGAGAGAAGCAACTTCAGTGTTTTCACCACATCTGTTTCCTCTTGCATAAGCCATACACAATATGTAACAAATGGATAAAACTCACTAAAGGGAAATTAGACATCTAAAACCAAATATAACCACATCAGAGTGATCTAGTTAAATGATACTGCATGTAGTTTTTTTTTCCTGCAGCTAATATTCTCAGTGTGTAATTTTCCCTCAACTGAATTACCTACTCATGAACAGGGGTCCTTTAAAAGGATTTGCCATACACAGAACACAACCAAATTGTGAAACTCACTGCCACAGAATCCTGTGGATGACAGAAATATAAATACATCCACCAATTAATTTGAGAAATTAATGGAAAAGAAGCATTCTTTTAGGTGGAAAGGTGTGAATACAATACTGCACAATTAGGAAATCCATAAAGATTACTAGTAACTGAGAGAGGATAAGGGGTGAAGCATCATTGTGCACCTACACTTGTACAATGGTACTGCGAGTCAGCCACGGTCAGAAAGCAAATGGACATTGGGAAAAATGAGCCTGTGATGTGAGTCAGTGCAGTTCATGCCTTGCAGTTTCTGAGTACAGCTGTTATCTGAAACACAATCTATTTTATGTTGTGTGTCATACTTAAGTCTTTTATATATTAACTGAAGCACAATGCCAACCAGAATGATGAGTTGTCTGGTGAAGCCAGTGTTCAGGCAACTACATGAACCCCACTGTCACTGTACACTCACACTTCACTAACAGCAACTCTGCATATACCTGTGTTGCTCACCTATTAACAGGAATATAAACAACTATATTGTATAGGAATACAAAGTGTGAATAAAACGAAATGAGGATTAACACAAATTAGTAAGAACATTACAAAATTAATAAAGTTGCTCTACATTTTCAACCATAAAATAGACAAGATATATTCCTCCAATTAAACATAAACCACATTACAATGTCTTGAAAATTAAAATGTCCATAATGAACCTATATTCATATAATGTGTTAATATTATTTCAAAACAAATAAATATTTAGAACTATTTTTTAAATCCTTTCAATAATCAGAAGTCATCATTGCAACAATTCAAGTCCATGATGAGTTGCTTCAATAAATAAAAAGAATGCCCCATACTTTCTGAATAAAGGAAATGATGTCGAAGAATCTAAGAAAATCATAGGATGTCTTTGGATATGGCAGCATAAAAAACACTCAGTACAAGACCAAAACACCTGGGAGTCTGGGCAATTCCTCTTATTCAATTTCATCAGACATCTGTTCCTTTAAATAAGAATATAAAACTAAAATTTCCTATGTAATATTTTAATATAAATTAAAAGCAATCCTTATAAAATCAGGTTCAAACTACCCATTTTTTTTGAGCAAGACATTTATGCTAGATGGTAGAATGGGACCACAGTTTTGATTAACAATAAAATAGAATTCTTTCAGAAAAGTAAAAATTAAGCCAGAGCAACATCACATAGCAAATGTTCCAGTGAAGTTACACTCTTCTCATGATCTAATGTAAATAAGGAAAAACATCAGTTTAATGAAACTGACCTGGAAATCAGAATTTGTGACTTTGGTTTTCCAAATTTCATAAGGAAAAATAAAGTGAAATATGAAAGAATGGAGTGGCATTAAAGGCCTGTCTTTTTCTCTTTAAACAAGAGAGTCACCAAGTGTATGGTGTCATGAAATAAAAGTTTAAAAAGACATAGAAAATCATTAGTGAAAACACTAACTGAAAATGGACACCAGTTATGGATTTCTACCCAAACAAATGAACTATAAAAATTTCAAAAGGACCGTGAGGCTAAAACATAAAGAAGTATTAAAGTCTCTAAACTTCAGGGGAGGATTGCAAGCTTGAGCCTATAGGTTGCCATTCATTTATGACTGCTTTAGTAGAGAAGGAATGTTGCTCCTGTACAAACCACTAGTAATTAGGGTGCTACATGATGAGCACGGCAGCTTTTAGGTTTCTATCACATATCATGCTGTCTTATTAACATTACTTTGGTTATAAACAGTAGTAGTATGTGCTTTAACTTTGTACTCTGGATAGCTGCATGTTGGACTTGACTTTCAGAGGCTTTATGAGTGCAGGATATTCAACATAGTAAGAAAGGCCATAAATAGTTTAAACATCATTCAAAACTAACAAAAGATAGCCACAGATGAGCTACAAACCAAAGTGGAGGAACTCATGCAGACAATACAACCTTGGCAGTCAGCAAGGTTTAGACCTCCCAAACTTCCTGTTTTTTTTTCCTCTCACTTTGGGTATATAAAAAGGAGGAAAACAAGACCTTTTTAAATTTACACACTGCTATTGGGTTTCTTAGCAGTAAGCCCTGGTTCAGTTATGGGAAGATTATTTTCACATGATGGATAACAGAAGTAAACAGAATATATTGTAAAGCATTATGTAAGAATCCAGACTAAATCTTAGCTTGTTTTCGCCAACAATAAGCTTAGGGATCAAACACATTATAAACATAAAGAAACCCCAAAAACCAAAAAAGAGCCATGTGATTTTACTTAGGACCTTAGTAAGTAGTCAGTGTGGGCCAACAGGCTCACTTTGCAGGAGGTATCATTGCAAGACCAAAGCACAGGATTGCTCACCGTGTTCCTTGACCATATTTCTCCCAAGTTCTAGTTTTTCTAGGTTTGTTTGGTTTTTATGGGCATAAAATCTTAATGAGACTGAACATCTGTGAATGATAGAGATGTTCAGGGACAATGAGGGTAGTGAGAGAGCAAGTATTGATGGATAAATGGATCTCTGATATTACTAAAGTTTTTGTGCACTCATCTGATGCGCCAACAGAAGGCAACAAAAAGTTCCATGAACATAAGCAGTTGAAGCAGAACTCCTGTTCTTATCATAGAGTCTTAAGATGTTCTTAAGAATCCACACATTTTTGCTCACACATCTCCATATCTACTAACCTGTTATATAAATTCCATGTGGCTTTTTCAGCACAGTTTCAAATCATAAATTTTGTGAATTACAAGCATTTTTCCCTTCAGAATGACTTTCCCAAATCACACCATGAAGAGATACCCACACAAAATAAGATGCTATCATATTATAAAATTGACTTTTGAAATAAAAAGCTTAGATAGGAATCATTAGAAATGACCACCTCGATTTTTTAGGAGAACCCTTCAGGATTTGGAATTATTGAATACTCGGTATTTTAAAAGTCTTGTTATTAGTTCTGTAGATCTAATCCTTGCTGTACCACTGTCAAGGGTTTTGGATGAGTAAATTTTGTGTGGTTATCCTATGCCAAACAATGGCAACCAGAAACTGTATTTCATTGTCTGTACCATGTAGATAACACTTTGACCGACCTTTCAGAAGGAAAGTTACATTCATCAAATTATTTGAAAACTCAGAGCATTATAAAGAAACTTAATAAAACTTGTGAAGAACACACTTTGGAGAAAAGGTTATGGTGTCATAATAAATGTAGAGTTTTCAGCTAACCAGAGCAGCTTTTCATGTAGTGGAAGGAGATAGTTGCATGTTTCAGCAATCTCCTTTCTAAAGCCTTTGTATTACCATGAAGCATATGGCTAAGAATCAACACAATGAGATCAGACTGAAGTTCATTGAGTTACACAGAGATCTCATTTATCTTTGTTTTTGGAAGGCAGGGTTAGGTAGGCTATATTTTCATGTTAAAAATTGCATAGCATTCCAAAATCCTGGCATGGCCAATGACATAGAAGTTCCAGGTCCTATGATTTATTCTCCTCCAGCACACATAAATTAGCATGTGTAGATGGAATCCTTTCACTTCAACCACAGTGGATAATAATAATTTTAGCTGACAGGTTTTTTCTTCATCTGTTTTTTCAAAATTAATTTACAAGTCATTACAATTTTGTTCAGCATTAAACCCCTACATATATATATCCACAGACATTCTCCACTTATCCATTTGGAAGAAATTAAGCTAAGAAACAGTCCTACCGTGCACTTGTGTATTACATCCGTGCATTCAACACGCAAATCTACATCTAATAATAAACACAGAATGAGTGCATGTGTGTAGATGATGAGCTTGATCACAAAGCACATAGGCTTTACTGAAGCTCATAGTTAAGTGCTTAATTACTATGTTCCTTTCATATATGGGTAGGATCTGACCTTTCCTTCAGACTGGCCAGCAGTGTTAAGTTTGTCTGTTCCAAAAATTTCACTGAAGCCTTCATCTGAAAGTACAGATGAAACTATTCATAAGCCTATATAACTTGCAATGACTTTTGTTCAATTAGATTTTTAATGCAATGGGTTTAAAATTCAAATTGGAAAGAATAAAAGTATGAAAAAACACTTTTCTCAAAACTAAACTTCAGCATGGTGTTCCATGCAATCCAGGGAAATAAGACACAGAAGTTCGCTCCACTATTTTCCCCAGCAGAGTTAAACATCAAAATACCTTCCCTTATAGTTTATACAAAGGCCAGACACAGAGGCAAATGTATGAAGTATGACATTAACCACACTGGGGTTATTAATGGAATAAATGCAGCAGTCAAAGACCCTCTGAAGATAAAAGCATCACTCTCTCTCCCATCTCTGGAACTTTGCCTAAATCACAGTCATATTTTCATATTTGTCAGCTTTTTTTTCCCCTTGTAGTGAAAGGGTTTCCTTCATAATAGTAAATAAAAATTAAATGTTCCTTCTGTGCTTCAAAGGAAAATGCTTTCAGTAATAATGCGGACAGTACAGTGTGCATCTTTCTAAAGGAAAGATTTACTGCTTCGATTTCAATTTAAAATTTTGTATTGCTTCAGGGTTAAAAATCCTGGGACATGTAATCATGCAGAAATCAATTTAATACAAGTGAGTTGGTTGCTTTTTCTAGTATCTAGCTCCATGCCTGAGAAGAGTCACATTACTAATTAATACTCACAGAAAGAAGTTTTATAATGTAAACATATGTGTTATAAATCCAGGTCTTCCCTAGTCAACAGTAAAATAATCTTTAAAACTTCAGTGCAGAATGTTAACTAGACTTGGCCTTAAAATTCTTTCTGCAGGAAAAGTAACTGAGCTAGAAAGAACAGTTATGTCAATCACTGGTTTGACAGACTGACATTTACATCAGTTATGACAATTTCTGGTCTTACAGAAAATCCACAGAGTTTTTGTATGAATTTCAGCTATTATTGTTTGAACTGGAACCAAACTTTAAGTAAGATACCTGGTCTAATTTTAAAAATTGCAGAAGATTCAACATAGGAACAAGTTATTGTGGAACAAAGAATTACTCTATTTTTGAGTATCATGCTAACAATTTACCCTTGCCCATGACAAATCCAAGACATTTTACATCCTCTGAGAGAAGGAAGCTCATATAGATTACTTTGTCTTTGCTGAAGGCATGATCATGAATGAGGACCTGTAGCAAGTTCACATTCCTTTCTTCCCCCTAAAGCACTTACTGGAGTATGTTGAAGATCTCTTTCCATTCAAAATCTTTTATGTTTACTTATAAATGACAGCACAGTAATTTATGAATTGTTTATTTGATTACATAAGATATATCTCCTCAACTAATAACAAGTGATTTTGCCGTATCTCAAATCACATATTCTTAACACTTGACTCTGAAAAGCAGGCTCAAGATCTCTTAGAAAGGGGGACAAAAAACATTAGAAATAACTGGACCTATGAAGACAATGTTTTCTTTAGCTGCATTAGCAATGCCAGCTACAGTGCTTGGTATTCAAAGCAAGCTCTGCTGTGCTCAAGGAAGTCTGCTGTCTTAAGGCAAAGCTAAAGAATTAGGGAGAAGGTAGAAATGCCAATGCTACAAAACTCATATCACTTTGTCTGTGCAATGTTTCATCTTACCACAACTGCACATGAAGTGAAATCATATGCTAAAGTGGTATTCCTAATTTTCTAACTAACATCTCTGATAAAAGAAGAAAGGGCAAAAATCTGTGGCTCACATATAGACGACCTTCAAATCTTATTTGGATTCCTTTTCCACATACTACAACAGCAAGCTATTTTCTGTCCTCCCACTCTCACCCAGAAGCAATGTCTGCTTGTCACTTAGCTGCTCAAGAGAGATAAAAGCAGTAACAAGTTGGTGATTACAATATTTAATTTATTTCCAAAAGTAGAAGCAATAAGCAAAATTCTGTTTGACTAGGAGCAGTCAGTAAATTAAATACAATCACAAACAAGCCTGTACTCTTTAAGTGTAACTTAACCACACCTTACAACTCTTTTCCTTTATGGCAGCAAGCCCTCACATAATTAATGTCTAATGAAGCTGCAGTGTCTCTACACTGCCTTGGATATATAGATCTCTTGACATAATACAGTTGAACTGTTTCTTTTTTGCTTCATCTGCAATTCTTTTTATTAGCAAATTTGAGGTATACTTGGTGACATACTGTGATCGAGGCTATGCAAGGCAGCACACATTAATGCCTTTCTCTAGCACAAAATTTTTTGGGACCTGCAGTCTGACTCTCAACTACAAGGCTGAAAAGACTTTCCAGGTCTATGAAGACTTGCAGAATGTTACCCAAATGTGTTGTTAGAGGACTTAAAGGACATGCATGATGAATTTTGAAGAGACTTATCCACTGTTACTCACCACTTTTGATGTGTGAGAGAAATGTCAACTATGTTCATAAGCTGGGATGATTTACAGTTACAAGTAATTATTTCTTTATAATTTCTTTCAAAGTCATAAGCAAAAGGTGACTTTTTAAAATGTTATTTTTTTCATGTTTTTCAAAAGCTGTTATCAGGTAATACATGTTATTTTTGACGTGAACTGGAGTGACATTTATTTTAATGTTCAAAAACTTCTGTTAGGTGTGTATTCCAATACTATATGTACATTTTTGTAATAAGCATAAACCTCCTGAGCTACGGTTACACTCAATCACAGTGCACTCTCCAGAGTTCACAATAACACGTAAAATAAAAGCTGTTTTTACAGCTCCCTGGACTAAAGCTATGATTTTTAATTTTATTTGCAAAATAAATATATGAAAAAACATGAATATGAGCAAACGTGTATCAAAAAATCTGTAGAAATTTTCTGCAGATCCAAAATGAAGGCAGATTCAGCACTGCTAATGGAATACAAGTCTCAGTGCGGTTGTAGGAAAATAAATCCAAAGTCCACAAAATCTCTACAAGCTCTTCTAATTCCTGCAATAAACTTAGTAAGGTAAAAATAGGGGCAATGAGAAAACTGAAGTGCAGTATTAATGGAGCATTGCCAGTCGCTGCTTTCATTTAAATGGGGATCCTTTGTTTGAGCTCCCCTGTTGCTCACTCCTTGAATAAATTGCCTAGACAAGTTCCAAGCCTTCAGGTGTTCCACAGGCCAAAGTCAGTATTTTAAATACCACTCAAAGAACACCACTAGCATTTTTAACTTATGATATTATCATATCTCAGGATATTTGTTGATGTTTTTTCTACACCCAGTTTCCAGAGTCATGAAATTACAAGAAAAACTCACCTGTTGTATTAAATGAAAAGAGTTGTTGGAGATAGAGTCACACAAATAAGGAGTCTACCATGCTCCACACCAGCTTTGGGTTATGAAGGTGAGTTAAAACACAGTTCAACACAATGCATGTTGCAAACATCTAATCACAAGCAGACAAAAGAAGTCCGCACTAGACAGTGCTCCACTCTCAGTCTCTTACGAAAATACAGATGGAAAAATGTTTTTTTGGCCATTGATGCTACTTGATCATTGCCAACAGCTAGAAATCCAGCAGGATTTGTGGCTCCTGAATACTTCCACCAAATTTTCTGGTAGTTTCCCTTAAACTAGAACCAGTATTTTCTTTCTTTTCTTTAGATTGAGCTTCTGCCAACCAACTTACTTTTATGCAGCAACCAGTTCTCCAAAACACAGTGACAGACTGCTCAGACCATCTTAGAAGAAAAAAATCTTGTGTTGATAGGATTATGACAGCAACAAGCCTGTAGCTCTCTATTGCTGTTGGATTTTGATGCCAGGAGAGTTCCCCTAAGAGTGAAGAACTTCTTCAAACTTCCTGGGGGAATGTTTTGCAGGGAAGAACACTTGAAATCTGATTTGTCCACTGAACCAACAGTACTAAAAGTCTGTTCGAATGCTATAACAAACACATGAAGTACAGCACAGCCAAGTAACTTTACTTTATAAATCATATCGTTTTCATTTCCTGAATTCATAACCACAGTGATGCAATAATGGAAACTTTTGTATGTTTATAAGTTAGATGACCCACAATCATTCCCTACAGTAAGCACCAGTAATTTCTGACTATTAAAATAATTGTTATATTCTATTGCTATGGTTTGCTTAATGTTGTAAAGTGAGTTTTCTATTTCACAAACCGTATTACATTGGCAACAAGATTTCTTACCTTAGCCAACAGTATTGGATGCGATTAATTTCTAACATTCTTTTTGGAAGTCAAAATAAACATCCACTTAGTTTTCTTTGTTTGCCATCTCAACATCCTAAGCAGGCTGGCCTTCTCACAAATTCATGTTGGTTGTCTCTAATTAACTTTTTTTTTTTAAATGTTTGCATTACATCCAGTTAGATTATTTCCATTTAAACTCCCTTTCATCTACCATTAATCCCCAATTGTTGTATTTCATTTAAATGACAATCCCACATTATATTTTAAATTAAACTTTCAATTAAAATAGAGTGTTCAGACTTACAACAAAAGCCATTGATGTGGCAAATAATGATGGGAAAAATGAAGATAGCCTTTTCAAAACTCTATATACAAAGTACTGTATTACAGGATCAGATCTTAAAACACTACCACATCTGATCAAGAAAGGTAATATGTACAGTTTTAGAATATTTAGAGGGATTGCTTTAGGATATTACTTTGTAATCCATCACTTCTTCTTAAATTACTTTCCATCTCGGTATCTTGTGCTGGTTAGTGGTGGAAGTTAATTTGCTCTCTCAGCTTCTGACATAGGTGCCTCACCTATGTAATTAGCAAAACTGTTGAAAAGATACCTTGCAGATTTTCTCAGAGTTCCTCTGAAGGAAAACAAACCTGTCCTTTTCTGGAATAACACACAAAGTAGCTGGGTAAGGTTGGATTTTACTCTTCACACTGCTAATACTCACGCATCTGCTTTACACCTTCAGTGTAGTTAGTACCTGCTTTCCAGACACTTGAGAAGGGCAGCCTGTTATCTTTCAGACAGCAGATTAAACTAGATGTGCCATTTAAGCAAAATAACTACAGAATAGCTTGCTGGAAGTAACAACCACACTATGAGGCTCAGCAGAGGAGACGCAATGAAGAAATTCTGTCTATACAATCTGCTTCATCCATTTCTTTTCGTAATTAACTTTAATCTTTGCATCCTGTGTCTCATACTTAATTTGTTTAATTGGCTGAAGTCTAGAATGGCCTCCAGCTGTCTAGACCATTGAACTAAGAATGCAACCCTGCACTAGCTCAAAGTACACTGCCCCTGTTTTTGCTCCTGGAGATTTATGTGAGCAGTTATTCACACTGCTTTCTAGTATGTCTTTGCAAGGTACTTCCTGTTCTACTTGTTTTAATTGCCTACCTGTTATTCTACCCAAGCACTACCTGACAACCAGTGTATTTACCATAAATATACATCTGTTTTGCAAACAATTACAGTTTTTCTTGGTGTGGATCTTGCATCATTCTGTTCTTTCATTCACTTACAAGGTATATTTTATGTTCTTTCATGACATAATTACATTATTGTGTATATTTGTTCCAGTACAATGAAGTATCTATCTTTCCCCTCCCACATCACATTTTTATTTTGTTATGGGTGCATGTTTCATCTTAACTTTCGCATACACAATCTCTGCTGGAAATTTTATTTGTTATGTTCATTTATCAGAGTCAGTTCTCTGTAGCACATTACTAAATACCCATTTAACTTTTATGTCTAAGAACACAGAGATTTTAAAACATTCAGCATTTTAGATTTTGGTTTTCTCAACAAAAACTTACCATAGCTCCCAAAGAGTTTAACTCAATGTTCTATTTTCTGACATAGAAGATACAACTGGGCTGTGTACCTGTGGCTTGGGGTGTATTAAGCCAATATTCTCATGGCTTCATTTCACGATTTACATGAACCAATAGTTCCTTTGAAATGCCAGCCCCTAAACACTTACAAAAGGTTTTATGATTAGCATCTAAGTCAAATTACTTGTCTCCCTCTCTGTTTCCAGCAGAAAAGAGACTTGACATGCTAGGAGACTTCATCTGTCTGACTCTATCCACCCAGTGATTTGGCAGAGAAGATGTGCCTTCAATATGCTAAAACTCATGAAAATCAACAAGTGTGCAGAGGACTATAATCACATTATCTGACTCAGTCTCTAAAAATATGGAGCCCAGATCCAAACCTCATTAGAAACTGAAGAATCCAGAGAGGGATGTAACAGCATACATACTTTAATTACAGAAAAGATCAGTTGTAAGACTCAAGTCCCTTAAAAGTCTCTACCTCATGGAACATCTCCTTTCAGAGCTTTTCTCATTCTCTCACTTTTAATGTAGCATCTGTAGATTGCACACATCACTTCTAGTTTCCAACTTCTTTTGTCTGCTCATATATATTGTTTAATAATTTGAAAATTCTTGGATTTCTATATCCATGAAGAAAGTCACCCTTCCGTGTGACTCTCCTCCCATTATTAAGCAGTAAAACCTCAATGAAGTTTTCAGTAAGTGTTCATTCAGTTTGGTTTTATTCCTCTTGATGATATCTGCCAAATATCTTCATATTCTCTTTCCCCACAGCTCTACACAGGTCAGGACTTCTGTTTTATCTACCTTTTAATACTTCTCAATTACATTTACCAGATTTAAAACCTATCTTTACACATCCCAGAAAGCCCACCACATTTTCTTCCAGATTATTCTATTGATCCTTCCCACTCTTCCATTATCTCCATACACTGTCAACATCTTTTGGGCAGCCTGTAAAGGGATTACTCATTTTCATGACATTGTTATTTCTACTTACTTAAAAGTACAAGCTTACCACATGTCAGTTGTGCAATCCTCCCTCCCTTCAGTTTTAGTCATATATTTTTTCTTTCTTGGGCCTCTGCTTAGAATTACTCCTCTTTACATTTTACATGTTCTTCTGACTAATTTTTTCAGCAACAAAATTCAGACACTACCAGTAAATAAAACTAAGAAGACATGTCTCAAGTGTGCTCAGGAAAAAATGCCCAACCTTAATCCAATACTGTATCCCCATATAAATTACTCTAGTGAGTTGAAAGAGGGCGGAGAGACTATTTTAAAAAAAAAGTGACTGCAAACATTCTGACCCAAATAATGAAGACACAGGTGCAAATCAAAGCATAGTTCTGAACAAGATCAACTAAAATGTGTAAGAAACCCCAGATAAGTTATATTTGAGAATTAATAACACCTGAGCATCTGTAGGAAAATTTCCAAAAGTTTACCATTTCATTAGAACGTGGGCGACTCAGAGTTCAGGTCCATCTTGAATCTGTATGCTAGTTTTGTTTTAACAACTTGTCAAGGAAAGGAGTATTTCCCAAATCCCCACTAACTGCCATTGAATTCTTCCCATTGACTTCCAGAGTGTGTCTTTAGGGATAATCAGTTAAAAAATAGGTTAGGGAAAAAGAATGAAAAAAACAACCAAGATAAAGATGATAGAGGACACAGTAGTGGTGTCCAAAAATTCAGATCTTTATCTCTGTAAAAACATCAGATCTTGGAAGAATGAAAAGGTTTTGTAACTGTACAAAAATCCATAGGAAATAAAACTGTAAGAAGTTCAAAGTTGGAACATGGCATGACAAAGTCTGTATGTATGGCCAGACTTCTTGAATGCAGATTTGGGCAGGGCTCTCCCCTTTCAGCCTATGCAGTGGATTTTTTAGGTGAGGCTCAGCATGTGCAGAACTGGCCCCACCATTTAACTCCTCAGGTCCATTTGCCACGGCCGAGCGAGCTTGGACAGTGACAGTGAAGTCCTCAGGACTGTCACAGCACCCAGTACTAACCCGGGCTGACCCTGCTGAGCATCCGAGATCTGACGGGATGGGATGGCAGGGAGGCTTTGAACTGCCAGAGGATGGTCCCCACTGAGACTCTAACACATGACTTTGTGATCCAGAGTCCGGAGTGCTCACCATTACACCATGGGACTGCCCTGGCATGGCAAAGTAGTCAATAAAATACGGACCACAAAACCCTATGTAATTTGCTACTGTGTTTTTGTGATAATTAGGGATAAGAAAATAGAACTGAAAGTGGCAGCCAGCTACAGTATTTCTCAGACTATATTTAATAATCATTTAAATTAAAACATTATCAGAAAGAAGATATAACACTATATATTTTTTTAAAAAAACCTATATTTGATACTGTTTCTATTTACATTACTTGGCATGCTAATTAAATATATCTGTAGTAGCATAGGCCTTCTCCAGTATTGTATCTTGCAAAGGAAGAAGTTAAAGTCTCAATTTGTAACTATAATACTAGTCCTAATTCATATCTAAACATTAAGTAATTTAATACATAACAGATAGAAAAATTGTTGCTTGATTCTATGGAAACAAAAAAGTGGTGGAATAGATTTATCTGAAGATTACTTAAAGGGCAATAATTGCAAAATACAAGATCTGTAGTCTGCAGCCTTACCGAGACACTTAAGTAAGAATGGAGAAAGGAGGCTGCCTTGTAATGATACAGCTGGCAATGAGATGTGAACTTCCCCAGGTTTCAAGGGAATCAACTGAGAACGGAGTGAAAGAAGCTGCAGAAACTAAAGTTAGCATTCACAACAGTGCTCACATACTGAAAGAGCTTGTCTGCCCATAATATCAAAGCACAAGCAGTTTCAGGACATAACACATTGCTGGCATAAAAGTCCTTTTAAGTCTGGATATTACTATCAGACTTTGAATTTCCTTCAAATTAGGGGCTGACTCAGAGCAGCTGCTTTATAAAATTCAAAGCTTTATTTAGTTTTGATAACATTAATATATATATTTTAAGGCATCCCCATTACTGGGGAAAAATTGCCAAGTTACTAGTAAGAACATAATCTGGGCTCTCTACCATATGGAAATATATATCAAATCTAAATGGAGAGCCTGACTTTTTTCAGACATATAGGGAGTCATTCCTGGATGGTAACTAACTATTCCTGCTTATGATGCTGAATAGAAAAGAGAGAACTAAATCAGAAAGAGCAAAAAATTATGCCACCAAGTTTAGTACTAATAGAAATGTTCAGAATTGTGTATAGTCTCAAGAGCTGCAGAGAAGTATTTTTTTTTCTTTTTAAACATTCAGTGGGTATTTTTCAATTGAAATGCCTGGCAATTACTTTAAACTTTTGTAGGTTTTACTTAAGCTTCCACATACTTGGGCCCAACACAGCACCCTTCTCTCTTTCTGCTGAAGCCAATTCCTATTGAAAGCAAAAGTATAAATCAGAAACCAGTTACCAAATATCAGATTAGAAGAAAAAAATCTGCATTAATTATTAGTAGACTTTAGTGCAGCTCAAGATAATTCATGCTATCACTTTTGGTTGTTTTTTCTGAGAAGATGAAAGTAGCTTAGAAAATCAGTATGATGCATTTGTCATAAACAGAAAGAACATAATCATCACTTCTCAGTCTTTACAGAGGACTTTTGCAAAACCACTTTCTATGGCTCTAGAATGGAATGAAAACTAGAGAATAACCCTTTATCTTCTAACACCATATCTTAATTGAAAAATATACACACCACAGTAACTCAAGGTGGTGGGTGTAGATTTTTTTCCTACAGACAAATAATGCTTATCGCCAACATAAGAAACTGGCATTTCAAACTAATTCCTAAATTCTATGACATATGTTTTTATTTTGAGTCTTCCCCCCATCCCTGATTCAAAGCACTGGCAAGAGAAGTGCATCAACAGATTTTTGGCACAGCCATGACAGATCCCACATTACAATGAAAAAAAATTCCCCCAAAAACTGTGTATGATATTTTCTCTTTGAGACCAGTGAAAGTCCAGCATATCAAAACATGACATGCCAGACTTTCAATATTACTCAACTGAATACATAAAACCCCCAAAAATGTCAACGTGCAGACTAAGTCTGCAGTCCATGGATTTAAGGTTTGGAGGGATCATCAGATCACTCAATTTTACAATCTGTGTAACACACGCAAGCCATTTCAGGTGGCATTTCATGTAATCACTACAATGACTGGTAACTCATGGACTCCATTCACTGAAGATTCAATGAACTAGAGCTCAAACAAATGCAAAGCGCTCTGGTTTCTCAGAGGTACAATCAGATACCATCCAAAAGTGTTAGACATAGGAAGGCTGGAAGAGAGACTGCAGAGAAGATGGAAGAAAAGTATTTTAGTTAATGTTAGCATCTCATCAATTTATAGTGCAAACACACACAAAGCCGTATTTCATGTTGCCATGGGAACAACCACCAGATTAGAAAATTTTCACCAGATTTACTTTTTTGTTTGAAAGGAGGAAAAAACACCATGACTTTCATGAATCCCCTGGTGTATTCTCTATATAAGCAGAAAACACTTAGTATGAGCTGTGCATGTGAATAACCTGTACCTTTATGGCAAAGTAATTAGCCTGACTCATAAAACCCAGTTGTTTAGTTTCACAAACTGTTATTGTATCACAAGTGCAGAAAAGGGAGAGATGAGCATATGGAGGCCTCTTTCAGTGCACATACATGAACTAGAAAACCTTCTCTGAGCTGCAAGGAAAGTAGGCCAGGATAAAAGGCATATCTGAGAACAGTGTTCTGCATGTAGATGGCCTCTTGCATTAGCTGAAATGATAGCTGGGATCACCAGCAAGCTGCTCTGTGCATCTCACCAAAGGAAGAAAAGAGAGGATGCTAAGGCCAATGTCCTCTCCTGAGCACACAATTGCTTCATTGCAGTGTTTCTCAGGCTTGGTGGAAGTACATGGCTTTTAACTCATCTGATCATACAAATGTCCCAGGAGCCAAACACTAGGCATGCTTCCAGGGTCCCTACAATAAAACCAAAAAGACACGAAAAACAGTTTTTGTCACACTACCCCAACATACAGATTTATAAACCTAGAAAAAACCCTGAGACAACCTGGTAAAGTTTTAGCTTTTTTAGAATATAAAAAAATAAATTCTTAAACCTTTCTAACACACTCCAGACAATTTTGAACACTGTTCCAATTACATCAGGAGCTGTGATATCACCTAAGCATATTTACATTGTATCAGCCAATGTGTCAATACCCACATTCTCCAAAACTGTCCAGAAAATTTCTGTGTGAAAAAATACCCAAACATTTTTTATTCACATCAAGCAACGCAAAATTATTGCAACAACCCATTTCCCAACCCAGATTAAAACAGCAATGTTGATACTCAGGTGGTATCTTAACTTCAAATTTTAAGCTCTGAGTTTATGGAAGTGCTGTAATAACACTTGTCAGCTGTTCAGCTGCCTCTTCATGCCTCTATCAGTTCTGGACATGTTTTTCTCTTCTTTATATGGTTTAAAAGGGAAACACTACCATACAAGGGCAGATAAAAGAAATGGAAGCTGCAAAAGAAACACAGGTTGACTAGAGGACAGGTAATCATATTTACAAATAACACTGATAATTAGATTTTAAGAGTCCTGACTAACATAAAGTAAGATACCTCTCAATTATTTGCATATTTCAGTGCTACTTTACATCTAGTAAGGGCAAGAAACTTAAGTAAGCACAAAGACAAGTTAAGTAGATGCACAAATGAATATGAGCCCTATGTTCAGGGGTGTAAGAAGTAGATGATCAAGCATATTTATATTTTCAGCATGCCTAATGAAGTTTCTATCATGATAAAAGGACAGAAAAAACCTTCTTGCCTTGACGAAATGAATCCTTCAAAATAATAGTAATAAAAACTCTTCTGAGCAACTATACACTTAAGGCAAAAGGACAAGACTGAAAATTTTCAAACTTTACAGAAAAAAAAAAAAGGCTATAACATGGGCAGTACTTCCACCAGTTATAGCTGATAGTATTTTCCTGATGTAGGAAGTAATTCCAGAAATAGAAGAATGGCTCCTTCTTCTTATACCATGCTTCTTAGACCAAATCTACTCCACTTGCAACCATGAGCTTAAATTCCAATAATTCATTTTCTATGCTCTGTCATGAAATATTAGTTCATTGAAACCAAAACTTCAATCTGAGCATTACTATCAAAGGGACTGGGATAATTTATGTTCAAAAAGGTAAAACAGGAAACATGAAGTTTAAGGTACCATTAATTCAAACTCAGGATGGAATTTGACAGCTTAAGTGTGATCTTTTATTGCTGTCCAGAGAACTTCCACTTTGCAGAGTCCTTTGGAAGCTGTGTTAAATGACCAACCTTTGGTAGCACAAATGTCAAAATGCAAGCTAGGTTTGTATTGATACTATAGAGTTAACAGGAAAAGCAATAAAAATAAAAACATGCATTTCATTACAAGGCAAGCAGATGCAGCACTGAGTAGATACAAGGAATAAATCTGTTGAGTAAGGTGACATTTTACATAGTCACTTTTCAAAGTACAACTACATTTTAAGGACTTTTGCATATGTTTTACCTAGAGACCTCTATGATGATGTGCCAATATCAACTTCCCTTTCTCTTCAGTTGCCAGTTTTATTTTATTTCTTCTTCGGATACATGCCAACCAGTTTCAACTTGTTTAACCACATTCTTTTAAAATCAGCTGCCTTGATGGAATGTTGAATTGATGCATGTGTGGGCATGTTTATAAGGCATGCAAAAATATAATAAAGCAATATAAAAGGTCTGGTTTATTCTTATAAAAGAATTAGGCATGAAGACCAAATACTGAAGCACACAACTCTTTATATATTTTAATACCTTAAAAAAACTTCTGCCTAACTTGCATAGAAACTGCTGTGAAGTGGAAGTGCTCTGATCATTTCATACAGCTGTGATTTATATGGTTGAACTGCAAAACTAATGGAATATCATAAGCAACGTTATTCTTTAGTGGAAGCGGTCAGATTTGCAAAATAGTTTACACTCAAATATAGTAATATGCAATAAAATTATGCATTGTAATATTTATTATTATTATATGTATTAAATGGTGCACTAAAGAGAACTTCTTTGCAGCCAAATTATTAAATAATACAGACACATGAGGGTAATCAAGCAAAACAATAGGATCAGGATGTCAGATTTGGATATACTATAATGAAACCAAAACTGCATCCTGATCTGGGGAAGCATTATAATTTCCTAATTAAGTCAGCTCTAGGCAAAAAAGCTTGCCTGTTTCAGGCCTATATCTCTAAGTTGTCATAAGTAGCAACCAGAAGTCCCTTAGGAAATTTCACTTGTGTCATCTGATCTTTATGTTACATTGTGATTGAAAAAAACTATAGGATGAGAACAGACACATAAACTTACTGAAAGAGACAAATTCCCAACAGTCTACACTTCCACCTAACACTGGTGATTGCACTAACGGTAAATCCTCATACTTATGACATACACTATTTTGTATCGCCCAGAGGGACAAATCACGGAGTTTTACAAAACATTAAAAAACAAATCATAGAATAATAGAAAGGTTTGGGCTAGAAGGGACCTTAAAGACCATCTCATTGTAACCTCCTGCCACAGACACCTTCCACTAGACTACATTGTTCAAAGGCATTGCTTCTGAAAGCCTTCATGCCTAATAGGATTTATTTTTTACAACTGATAAAATGCTAAATTCTTCTTGTTCATATTGGGTGAGAGAGGGAGTAGAGTTATCAGGGAATTTTGGGGAAAACTTGTAAGATTCTAGAGCTCTAATAGTCACTTCAGGATATATCTGAATGATCAGCATCACTTTGATAAAGAACAGCTATTTGTGCAAGTCTTATCTTGTGTTTAGGTGTGACTTTTAGACTGCTAGCACAGGAACAAGCTAGTTTGCTAAAGGAAGTGGAAACAAAAAGAATGTTCAGAAGAAACTTCTCTTCCAGGTCTCATATATGTTTGCCATCTAAATATTTTCACTATCTCTAAAGCATGGTCAGATGCTTTTGATGTTCTCTAACATCTGATTTCTACTGTCTCTACTGATTTCCACACTTTTCTCCAAAACATCTGCAGCAGCTGTCTGAAAGAGTCAATACAAATTCACGAATTTGTTATTGTTGCTTTAGGCATATTGTTCTAGTTTTCACAGGAAATGTGAACAAAAAAGGCCATCCACAACACATTCCAGGTCTTGAATTTTGGGCAATCACCACTGACTTCACCTTCCTGAACTGTTTCTGGCAGTGGGAAAAGCAGTAGGATATTGCTTTTTTTAATCATTGCTTGATTTTTTTCATTATGTGAGACGAATTAATTTGCTTAAACTTCTTTTGTAAGTAGAAGGTATCTTGCATCAAAGACATTTTAAGAGTCCTCCAACTCAGTAATTCTGCTTGCCTCTGCCTGCCTCACTAAAAGTGAATTTGTGAGGAATAAATAATGTTTAAGCTTGTCTAAACCTGATTGAAGACACATGGACAAAAGAAAATGGTAGTCTGGAAATTTTTTTTACTTTTTTTCTTGTTGGCATTGCTTGCCTTTTGCTATCATTCACTCAACGGTGGATCCAAAAAGTAGTAACTTGAGATTTCACTCATGCACTACTTCAGCAGAAGTTTCTTCCACATGAAGTTCATAGGAAGGTCTCAGGGGATGTAAACCAACTAGCAGTTGGCCCAGATTGGTCCTTTGTGTTTGCATATGTTCCTTTTTGTAAAAAATAGAAAGTTCCCTCAAGCAGTCCAGTTATTGCAAATGCTGACCTAGCAAGTTGAAAAGATAATGTGCTAAAAAATGAAGTGTTAGTCATAAAACGTTGTCTATGCTCATCTGTTAGAGTAGTAAGGCTCCATGGAATGTTATTTTGAAACACCTGAATACTCAAAAAGTCATAGCATAACTTAAAATTAGAGGAATTCCTGCAACATTATACACCTCTTCAGATTCCATGTATTCTTTGACATATTGTCTTTATCAATGCAGGACTGATATTTTATGGGTGTGCTTTTATACACCTTTGGCAAACTTCAGCCGTATTTGATGACTATGGCTGCATAACACCCTGTTTGGCATGGTGGATCTTGTACCCATCTGCAAGAACAAACAACCCATCAGGACAACCAATATACTCCACAAAAAGGGATTTGCAGGTGCCCACTAGCCATGCAATAAACACAAGATGCCCGAGTTCAGCTTTGTGCTCTGAGGGTAGCTAAGTTTCATCCTGACTTTTGCTCAATATTTGAAATTTTCATGTCAATTTGTCTACTTGAATTTCAGTACCTTGACCAGCATGCTTTCTGCATCCTTCCAGCATGAAAGGGCACATACCCTTCTGATGTAAAAACATTCAAACAAAGAACTTTGCCACTCCAGTTATAATTTAATTTAAATCAATTGCAAAGCTTCACAGAGAAAACTACTCTCTTCTAATAAATACAGCAGACTAACACTAAAATGGTTTTGTTGAGTAAGACATACTGCCACAGGCATAAGAAGATAGCACTCCCATTTCACAAAACAGTCCTCCCTTTGTTACTTCACTGCAACTTGATAATAAGTACTTCACCACCCCAATTTAAGACTTATTCCCCTGATAATTATGGTCTTTTGACAGGCAATGTGACCACTCAAAAGAGAAACTGAAGCCGTGATCAAACTCTGTACTGTTGAAATACAATCTCAAGTCCAGCCTCAAAGGCAATTCACCCAATATCAGTATCTAATCCTTATCCAAATCAATACTTACTTATGACTACTTTAACAGCATTCCTGTAAAGGATACAGCTATATTAAAAAAAAAAAAAAAAAAAAAAAAAAAAAAAAAAGAGAACCAAGATGTAAGTACTGAAAAGCACATTTGATATAACAGGCTGAAAAGTTTAATATAGATTCCACTCCTATTAATGCCAGAGTTAAATTTATGTCAGAGCTATCAAAGCTATCAATATGAAGAAGTCCATCAAAAACAACTTTTTTCTTTTTATGGTTCAGTAAAATGAATTGGAATGAACGACTTGACAATGAAATGGTCAGTTTATTTTTTATAACTACAGATTTCTCAAAATTACATTTTTTGTTTGTAATGGTGTGAAATACTTATGTCAATCTATGCTTAATATTATGTTTTATTAAAATAGACCTATTTAAATTATGGAATGCAAAAAGGAGGGAGATAAAATTCCCAATTATTTCACGCCATGCAGACCACTTACTTTTCCTAAATATGTCTGCCTTCAAAATACATAGCTTATGTTCTAAGTTAAATGAGCAAAGCTAGATGTATTAAGACCTCACTTTACATTTTGTTCTGTGTAACTGAGAAATGAGGTCAGGCATCAGTAACTTGCCATTCGTTAATGACCATACAACTCTTCCCACTTTCTTCCATGGACATCTTCATTTAATTCTTGAAAAACAAAAAACCACTTTCAGTTCCAGGAGAAGTTATTAGGCACTCAGAGGGTACTGGTCAGGTGTCTAAAGCAATATAGTTACTTTTCAAAATTTTAGTCACTAGTATTCAAGCAATTTTTATCAAAGTGGAAAATACACTGAACAACAGACTGATTACTTCAGAGTCATAAAAAAAAAGAGCTGCATGATGTATTTGCTAAAAAAGGAAATATTTGGGAGAGCTGGGGGGGGGGGAAACTTTCAGAAAGAATAGGAGTCAAGAACAGATGGTAGATCAAGGAGGAAATAATCCATAAAACCTACCTACATAAACAAAACAACACATACTTTTTCCTGCAGAAGCTCCCAGCATTTTTGCTACTAGACAAAACATCGGTGTTCTAGCTGAGGTGGAAAATTAACAAAAGTAAACCATACACAACAAGCCTGACATCAAAGTGATAAGTACAACCTGGATTCAGAGCTTGTCCTGAAAGCAGCACACGTTTAAAAGAAAAAGCCAGCTTTGTGCTGAACAACAGTGTCTTGGAAACACATCCTGAAATAAAATAAAATTTTATTAGGAAGCCTTTACCCATCTCCTTATGAAAGTCATACTCAAAGATTGTGTGCTTGAGGACACCAGGACCTGATCAATCCTCTGCTGTACTGCAAATTTGAGTAATAAGAAAGAAATGTTACTTAAACTTTCATCACAGATACTACTAGTAACCAAGCACTCTATGGCATTGCAATTTAAGAAATCAAAATGAATGATTGAACACCTACTACATGGCAATTTAGCAAACAAAAGTTTCAGGGCACCAGTAAGTGAAGCCTGAAAGTCCTACTCCTATTTTTCACTGACAGTTTAGCTAAGTATAAAGTTACCTCTTTTTAATTAAAGAAATATTCTTTGGTTTTCAAAGACAGACAATTTATTTTTGGGAAGGCTGAAAACCTAACTCAGAATGATCATTCCTTTATATTTTAAGTAGTTGATTAAAATAACATTCACATAATGATATGAGTATTTACTTTTTAAGGGAAGTCCATGGTCTGAGGCAAAGACAGGTGAGAAAATACAGGTCAGGAGAGGGAGCACAGGAGAGGGGGTGCATTGCAACTGCCTGGCTGCCACCACAGAGACACCTGGGGGGCTCTGCAGTGGACCTTGGGGAAGGCAGGGGCACATGGGAAATATTATCCTTGTTGATGTGCAAGACCGGGATGTCTGGGATAAAGCTGTTACAAAAAATGGGAGCAAACTTTTAAGTAACAATTATGTAGCATAACCGTGGTGTGGCAGAGCTCCCCTTGCTTCCCCAGGACCAACGCAGGGGATACACTGAACTGAAAGAGGAAGATAAACATAGTTCAAGGGGGAAATGGGTCTCTCTGCTGTTCAGCTTTCAGTTAAAGCCTGGAGGCCGCTCTGCTCTACAATGGTGAACATTGTTGCAATTTTGGGCACCACAATGTAAGAAAGATATCAAGCATTTAGAGAGTATCCAAAGGAGGGCAATGGGGATGGTGAAGGGCCTTGAGGGGAAGCTGTATGAGGAGCAGCTGAACTTGGCGGGTTCAGTCTGGAGAAGAGGAGACTGAGGGAAGACCTCATTGCAGTTGCAACTTTCTTGTGAGGGAAAAAGGGGAGGCAGATACTGATCTCTTCCCTGTGGAGACCAGTGACAGGACCCAAGGGAATGGCATGAAGTTGTTTCAGGTGAGGCTTAAGATGATTAGGAAAAGGTTCTTCATCCAGAGGGTGGTTGGGTGCCAGGACAGCCTCCCCAGGGAAGTGGTCATGGCACCAAGCCTGTCAGAAACCAAGGAGTGTTTGGATGATACGATTAGGCACATGGTGTGATTCTTGGGGTGTCCTGCATACGGCCAGGAATTGGACTCGATGATCCTCGTGGGTCCCTTCCAACTCTGGATATATGATTCTATGACTGAATAACTGGGCTGGCAAGGATGAAAATGTCAATAGCTTGACAGTTTTGCCGGACCACAGAGAGCCATGCTCACAATATCCTCTAATATATCCTAAAATGAATTACATAAAATCTAAAATACCTTTTTGAAATAAAAAGAACCAAAGAATAGGTGATATGGTCACTAACATCAGACAAGTGTCCACACTTTAAAGCCCCATCATAGACAGAAACTGGGAATAGCAACCATACAAGAGTCTGTGTAAAACTCTTGCACAGTAAAACACAGACAGATCACCTGGCTTGCGCACCTGTATGAGAACTAAATCTGTCATCTCATGGCTCCCCATCAAAACAATACATCCTGGGCAAGACAAACTCGTGCAAGAATGAGTTGAAAAAGCATAACCTTTCCCAACTCAGAGAAGAAACAAATTAAACCTGTATGTTACATATGAAACAAGTGGTTTCATAAGCAGCTGAAAGAGTAAAACTTGGTTTTCTGTAAGACACAGATTTGTGTCCTGCACTGCTTCTTTGTTATCTAGCACGAAGTAAACTTCTTTTTCAGAACAATGCTCAGAGATGTTGAAGTTGGACAAGAGTAAAAAGTTATTACTAGTAGGGCACATGGGCAGGCTCACATATGCAGAAAGCACTATCACATGAGCTTTGTTTTCTTCACAAACCATGTTCAAAAACAATTCTTCAAAAGATATTTATTTTAAAGCAAAACCTCACTTTTGACATGACAATAATAAAAAGGGAAATACCACATATTTTAATTATGAGAGTTCACACCAAATACCTAGTCTTGTTTCAGACAGTAGGAAATTTGAAGAAAAAACTCTACTTTGCTGTGATTTTCTAAGGCTGAATTAATTTCTAATTCTGAATTAATACTTGTAATAGAGGGAACACTGAAATTCATAACAGGTTTGCTACCCCAGAACTCAACTCTCTTAAATTAACTCACATGAAACTCATATTATTCTACTGGTACTATGTTAGAAAGGACTGTACAGAAAAAAAGATGTCTAAACAATAAATGGTTCTTTAGTGACTTCAGCTGATTAATTGATAGCTATGAGCTCCTGCACAGAACCCAAGAACTTCATTATCACACCTCCTATAATTAAATCTTCAGTCACGTTAGGGTTCAGAGAAGAAAGCAAAATTATTTTTACCACACAATATATTTTAGTCCATAAAAATCATGCCTTATTTAGTGTACAATAGTACAAAAATGAAAAGCTATTGTCAGAAGAGAAAAATTATTAATTTTAATTTTTTTAACTTGGTTACAATATTTGGAAATTTTGTAGCAGTATTTCAAAAACAGGGATTGTGGGAGTCTTGGCTACAAAACTATCCCAATTAGTTGGAAAAAGTTGCTTGAGTTTTTTAGGTTTCAAAGTGCAACATTTCAATTGTTATTTAAATACCTTTACTTCACTATTACTTTACTGCAGAGAATACTAGAACAATATTTGCAACCTAAAACAAAATACTGGGCTTTTCTATAGCTGTACTATTAAAACCGACATAACATAACACATAACATATTTCAACAAAAGCTTTCTTTCTTTCTTAGTCAAACAAAGAACTGTTATGACATAATAATTTGAGGGACCTTTTCAAGTTTATCCAAGACCAAAGGAATCCAAGTTTTTTGACTACCACACCCAAATATGGCAGTCAAGATGGAAGAACTAGTAAACAGTAGGTGCAACAACCCAGCCAAAGAGACTTCTTGCCACTAGCACATTTACAGTTACCATTAACCCAGAAGCTCCAAACACACCATTCTTAGAGTACACATTGACATGGTTAGGCAAGGTTCTCTAGTTGCCTAATTAATCTATTAAAAACTCCCATTAACAAAACAGTTGACAGTATTTTCTTATAATGCATACAAGAGTATTATTTTAAGATTGCTAAAATATAGATTTCTATTGATTTTAATAACTAACAATCCAAAAGATATATAATATTGTTTAAACTTTAATCCATTTCCTCCTAGATCATAGGAACCAAGAGACATTCACACTGGAAACATAAATTTATGTTTAATCTTTAAAATCAGTCACAAGATAATGTGGCTATGTAAATATAGCCAAGCTGAAGACCCTACAACAGCAGCAACTCCAAAATACAAAAACAAAAATAAGAAAGTATCCAGCAATTACAATCTGAAGATGTTATCGGGGTTAGGGGAGAACAAAGACCTATATTGATTCTTAGACAGCATTGCCATTCTCGTAACAGAGGAGACAATTAATCATTAACAAGAGTTAACAGTAACACCAACAGTTTTGGTGGAGGTTTGCCCCGTGTTCATAGCTTCAGTTTTTCCTGCTCCTCATTCCAAGTGCCATTACCCCAATTTCTTTCACAATGTGCCTCACACGTAATGCTCCATAGAACTGAAGGTGACATAGTGAAAATGAGAGAATTCAGGTTCCTTATGTTACAAGAAACATACCACCTCAAGTCTTTAGTATCTTGACCAATATTAACATAGCATTATTGTTCTTCTGCATTGAAAATGAGATTCAATTATATGTTAAGAAAAGTTTACGAGCTGATTTTCTAAAGCAAGCAGTGTGCAACCAGAGACATAGTTCAGAAATGTATACTCAAGACAAAAGGCTTAATAAAGGTCAAAGATTCGGATAAATTCTGCACTTTTGGCATAAGCATTAGGTATGTTAAAAAGTATTCAAAGGGACTTCAGTCACTTTTATGCTCAAGTAAGATCAATTTATGGTATTAAACACATCTGTTCTAGTATCTTTAGTAACTATGTTTACATAACAGGCATGCTCTGTCACAGAATATTATAAAACTAGTATTACTTATTCAAGGATCTGAATTCCCCAGGAAATTATGTGGGGCCAAACAGTATTATACAGTTTTTCATAAGTGCTCATGGCAGAACTTCAACTACTTTCCTGTTAATGAAGTGTCCACAGTGGGTTTTTTTCCATGTTTATCTTAAAAACATTAATTTTCAGAAACTAGAAACATGTGACAATAATAACTTCTGCATACTGCCAGAAGCTAAATGCAGTCTTTATAATGAGAAAGATTAATAATAACTTATGTCCCAGTATATCATTTAAGATTCATAAAACAAGCACATCTTCACAATCAGAGCTGCAAATGCTAAAGCATGTTAGGTCCTAAGGATTTTCATACTTCTTTGAAACACCATCAAGGTAAAGCCACTTTTAAAGAATACTATAAATAACAATTAAGCCTTGATCCCCACATGAACAACACTAAATAAAATTTTATTAGTCCTCTTACATTCACAGAGTATTCACTGGCATAATTTGGGGTGTCTAACTTGATAAGGAGGTTCAAGGTTTTACTCTATCCAAAACTCATCCTGTATTTCAGTTTAGAAACTCAACACCCACTATATCAGACCCACAAATCTACATACATGCAAAGAGTATCATGAGGATATGTGCATGTAATGTTTTTTAGCAGAAGACAAGTATTAATGTTCACTGTTTTGAGACCTGCTGACTGTGCTCATCCCTGACTCCCTAGCAATGCAAAAACCTCTCCCCAAAACAGCTTTTCTTTTGAAAAATTATCTTTGTTTTCCTGTCTCCAACTCAAACTGCACACACAGATTTCAATGTGCAGCACATTTAAATTACAGTATAAAGAGCATCTCAGAGAACATGGGTACTATGGAGGGTCACCCAGGCACATCTCAAACTCATCTCCAAGTTTTGCTGAGTCAGCAACAGATGACACAAAAGCAAGTGTGTTGTGTAGATGAGGCAGGCAAGTGAAAGGATTCATCACAGTTTGCCAGTCCTTTTTTCTGTAGAAGCTTGGGGTTTTGATATTTTTTTTTTGTGCTGGTGGTAGGGATTTTTTTGTTGTTTTTTTTTTTTTTGAAGTTTAATTGTGCATAGGTGCCAACTCTTTAAACCACTCTGAAAGACAATGGAGAAAAACTGGAAGCTGCTGAACTTCCAAGTGTGGTGAACTGTGGTTGAATGCAGCAGCTACAGAGCATCCTTCTCAGCTGGCAAGCTTGGTGTGGTGCTGGGGACTGCAGAAGGCAGCCCTGTGCCATGCATGGGGCAGTGACAGTACCATCCATGTTGCCGGCAGCTGAGCTTCATCAGAAGATGCCTGATGCACTAACCTGACTGTCACTGACACTTGTCAGCTCCTTTCACTGCTGTGTCAGAGGTTTCCTCTGCCTACAATATATTGGCATAACTGCTTGAGTAATTATCTGCTTATTTAAGTCAGATAGAATGGCTCAGGCTAGCTTCAACTTCACTAGGACACTACTTGAGCTATTTTTGCAAATTTTTTTAAACCTACAGACAGACTGGGGGCAGTGAGCAACCACATGGGTTATGTGATAGGTGCTAACTTGCAGTGGGGACATTGTCAGGGAATTCTGGAGCAGGGAGGCAAGCAGAGTGAACTAGGGCAGCAGGACAAGCTACCCCTTCTCAGCTGCAGAAGAGGATAAGCAGTCAGAGACAGAGAAGAGAAGGAGGAGAGAGGGTAACGGCTGAAGACCCTTGGCATATACCAGCAGCAACACAGCACCAAGAGCATAGCTCAAGGTCTTCAGAGTAGGCCCAGGGATAGACTAGGATCTTCAGTAGGGCTGCCAGCAGAGCAGCACCATGCCCTATAAGCCACCCAGCTTGCTAAAATGCCAAGCAGTTTGTGGTCGATAACATCAAACATCATTATTGTGTTAGTCCCCATCTTCATGAGGAACCAGCAGCTGATGTCCATCATCGGGCACAAAACCACACAATTAGCGACTGCTGAGAGACCTGGGCCACTCACATGACAAACACTTTCCTTAACACTGGCTATCATATTTAATACAGCACTTTACAAGTAGGATCCAATATATTGTGAGATTTGGGACATAGTGTTACTATGGTTATAGCCTCCTTTGATGTCTTCCCCTTGCAAGCAACAAGTTAAAAGTAGAGCAAGAGATACCATTGTTCACAGATATTAACTGATCCAACTCCGGATTCTCTTAACACAATTCTCTTTCTCTATATTTCATGAAGATTTCTTAAAGATTAGAAGAGAACAAATGGTCATGGTTGCATAGGCTGGAGGATAAACTTATTTTTGCTAATTGAGATGGAAAACTTCTGGGGCCCAATTCCCACCTTAGGCTGCTTACTAGATAACTTGCCAGTCTTTAACGCTATTACAATTAGATTTACATTACCTTGCCAGACAAAATACACAAGGAATTAACTGGAATGATTACAAATGGATAATTTTTCCTCTTTTTTAGTTTAACAAAAGCAAGTTACCCAGTTGCCAAGAACCATATTTAAAATGGAACATCTACCAAGAGCTTTATGTGTCCCTCGTAATTTCTGTGCAACTATCTGAAACCAATCAAAACAAGTAGAATTCTGTTTAGGAATATGGTTGAGATATATTTTAATCCATAAATAATAAATGATACTGCCTAGGGAGGATTTTAAAAGCAGTTTCATTGACATGGGTAAGAAATTTTGCACTAGTGAATAGAAATAGTTGAAAACAATGCAATTTTCTTTAGATAATAGATCATTCTATTGTCCAGTATAAGTATTGTAAAGAAAACCAAAAAGACTGAAATTATTGGCTCAGTTTTGAAATTATGACATTGAACAAATCAAAGTAAAAAAAAAAAAAGCTCACAAAACAATACTGGGAGATGAGAGGTCTGGTCAGGTTTTAGACAGACTATCCAAACAGCTGGAAAAGATGTTGATTCTCTGAGGGAAATTTGTAATGTATTTGACTCATGTTTTTGTGGAGCTGTGGATTATCCTGAGGGGTTTGAAAGAACGAACATATGCCAAAAAGTTACAAACATTATCTGGAAAATGATAGTATTTTAGTAGTTTTTCCAATATAGCCAGCAGTAGAATGCAAAGATTAAAAAATAATGAAAGAAGAATAAAACAAAACTGGTGGGGTGGTCAAAATGAGAGATTACCTATTGATGAAAAGAATTCTCCTATTTTGTTTTCACAAAATACAAATAGGTTCATATTTTCAAAAACTTGGCTTTCTTTAAAAACATGTTTTCAAGATTAAATTTTTAAAAATATTATAAATTCCTTTCCAATTTTCACAATTTTACATCCATTAAAATGACAGAACAGAAATGAAATTCATCACTAATACAGTTCTTACTGGCTTGTTTTTTTCAAGTCACATATGTACGGCACACTGTAAGTGACAGACTACCCTTAACATGTGTAATACTGTCTTCTCCAGTAAATCTGTTTTATAATGATTATGACTTTACAAACTATTTATTTTTAGAGATTTGCAATATGCTCCCTCTCACCATTTTCAAGTACTTCATAAAACTGGTAATTATGGAGATATTTTGTGTCTTTGTACAATTACATAGTCTCATGTTAGAAGCCAGCTTCCTGTAATTAAAAACGGAGCTGGAATGGCTTACAATGTCACAGACAAAGGTTGCTGTCTTCCCCGAAATGTGTGAGGTGTGGAACACAGATGACCAGTGTGCATCATCTTACTATTAATAATTTATTAATTACTGTATTAGTACTAAAGGTAAATATTCAGAAACTAATCCAAGTAACTGCCTCTTGTATCAGTGATAAGGTTTAGGGTGTTTTTACTTCTATTTCAGTGATCCAGCATTTAAAATTTTGGAGGGGGATACTAGGGACTTGTGGAAGGATCAATGAAGAATTTTTAAATCTTGTGAAGAGTTTGATTGACAGGGGCCAGTGACAGATAAGCTTGCATGGGAAAGGATGTGCCTGGTGCACCTGACTGATGGCAAAGTGGGGAGAGATGTAATGGGTGCTTGAGACTTGGTGTGGGACATCGTGTCCCAGCAGGGTCCCCATATACAGAGCCCTGGGGATCACACACACTTCCTCCAGCTGCACAGGTATCACAGCCTTACACACCAATGCAGCTGACAAGGAAAATAAACCCTTTTCCAAAAAGCTGTGTCCAGGCTGATGGGAGCTACAGAGAGCAAGTGAGTGATGTGGAGATGGCAAGCAGCACTAAGATAAAATGCATTCAGTTATTAATATACAATTTCACGATTCTCAGAGCAAGAAACTTGACAAACCTCAATTTGCCAGAGCAGGATGCTTGTTCTTTCTGAGTCAGGCAGTAATGAGTGTTCATGAAATTACCAATTCAAGCTGAAGCCAGCTTTGAATAAGAGAAATTTTGATCCCCTTCTACTATGGGAAGCCTTCACCTGCAGCTCCTGAGACAGTCTGCTGTGGGGTGCTCCATGTCACTGCTTTTGGTGTTCCTGGCACAGCCGAGATCCCCACAGATAGGTGGCTAAACCTGCTCTTTGCTGGTAGAGCCATACCAGTGGGCTAACCAGCCATGGGGCCCAAAGACCAAGGCATCATTGCAAGTACATAAGCAACACCAATTCTTAGACAATTTCAGAAAGCTGAGCACATGGAAGGAGGTTGTAAGAGCCCAATTCTGTTCCCAGAAAAAATGAAAAGCATTTTTGCCATTAATTTTGTTTGGAGGACACAGCTCTGCAGAAGAATAATCAAGTTCAAATTGTTTGCAAGCTTAACAGTTTTAAGGCTGAAAGATGAACACATCCAAACCTTCAGGGAAAAATTCTGCTTGCTCTTTCAGTCCAAAAATGACAATTAGAGTTTAAGCGGCACAGTTGAGCAGATCCAAACACCAGTTTAAAATTCAGTCCAGATCCAGAACATAGCAGCCAATGGAGAGGTATCTGGGGACATCCAGATCAGACCAAAGAATTTATAATACAAAACCAGTATTTATTTAATAATCATAATAAATGTAAAAAAGCACATTAATATAGAGGCCAAAAAAAGTCATTGCATTTACCCAGATACAAAAATTCTGGCTAAATTCTACTGCATACCAGATAAATTTGAGAAAGTCTTAAACTGGGCTTTCACTTCACCTTGAAAAATTACTGGTTGAACTGCACAATTTTAATTGTCAGTAGAAATTGAGTAACAAACATAATAAGAAGAGTTCTGTTAGAGTGAAAGACCTAAATCTACTTGAAAGTCACAGTTTGGTGCTTTCTTTAAGCACCAAAATAAAGGAATGCAGATTCACAAACAGAATCTTTAAGACCAAAATGTTTTTCCTATGTTTTTAATTTAAACTGTATCTCAATTTTGGATCTGTTACAGAAGCTGAAGCAGTCTTTTCAAGATGAGATTAAACCCTTATGCACAAATATTTCTCCATTTCAGTAATCAGACGGGTCTGTTTTAAGACAATAAGATGTGACAGGTAGCACATTTGAGGGAGATCAGTGATTCCCTTGGTTGCTCTGAAAGACGCAGGTCTAAAGGCAGAGTGACATCAACCAGCCGAGAAGTACAGTAATCCCCTGGGAGTAGCTGTCATGTCTGATTGTCCTTATGAAAGAAAAATGGTAAACAAGGAAGCCAGTCTGCAATTATGAATTTATGGATGTTTGTTAATGAGTATCTCAGACCTAGTCAGACAGCTCCTTTAGAGTATTTTTCAAATTTCACAGGCTGTTTCAGAATGGTCCTTCAAAACTGATTAAAAATGCTATCATCATTAGATTACATGAGAAAAAAACCCACATTGATATGTTAACACAAATACACTTTGAAAGCCTGGGGAACATACACCCCATGTAAGTTTCAGGCATCAGCTCTTTACAGCGAACAAATAATCCAGGGAAAAAAAAGAGGAGAGAGAGAAAGGGATTTAATACATAATGGTACAAAAAAGAATGACCCATGAGAACTTTATGGACCAAATTTAATATATTTCTGGTTTAAGCCACACAGACAAAAATGAGGTATCAGAAATCAAACACTGTGATTTATGCTAAAGGAACCCTTCAGAAAAATCGCCAGACAATTACACAAAAAGATAATGAGGATAAGATGACACAATTTAAATGCAAATCACCCAGACAGACACCCTCTCGGCCATTTAGTAAGTCCAGACAGATGGTTCTTGCAGCAGTTCTCTTACCCTAACTATCCTTAAAATCAGAGTAATCACCCAGGAAAAAATGTCTTCTCAGAGAATCTTTCTTTTTTAATATTAAAGATAGAATGGAAACACTAAGAGAAAGAGAGACACATGACAATTTATAATGAGTGCTGGTACCAGACAGGGGAGTAGGGTTGGGATGGCAGTGGATAAGCAGTTCATAAAAGTGTCTTGGGCTACGGGTCATATGCAATATAACACAATATCTTTTTTATGGGAGGGATTTACTTGCATGTCAGCTTAAACCTTCACTACATGCCTTGGTATAAAAACGATCCTTAAGAGAGGTACAGTGCTGTTTCATATATGCTGTTTAACAGTATCGAGGCACTAGTCCACAACTGGGAGTTCTATAATTGATCAGAACATATCTCCCCCAAATAAAACTAATATTTTCCACATATTTTGGAAGAACAAAGGCAAACAGCCACCAACCTTCCTGACAAAGCCTTAAGAGCATTCTGTCCCTCAAAATGAGAAGCAGGTTACAGAGCAGTGCTTACACCCATTAGCTAAGATGCAAGTAAGTTAACAAGTTTTGTCTGAAAGCACATTTCATTTTCCTGAACTGGGGAAACTCATTTCTACTCATCCATTGGATACATTTGCCTGGTTGCAGATTAGGCCAGGTGCTGCACAATGCACAAGGCAAAGCAATTTCTAAGCAGCATGTCAGTGAGCTTGTAGACATGATGCCATTCTGGTCTAAGGGCACAAGTGGACCAGTCTACTCCTCTGTGTTCACTATTTGATTTTGAAAAGTGGTAAGAGTGAGGGAGAGTGTGGTATTGCAGCTGCAATGTATTTCCTGTCACCAATGAACCCTCTCGCCCCAAGAGCATCTCTCCAGAGCCTGGATCTAACAGACAACCCCCACACAAACCTACAGGCTGAGCAGAGTTTAGTTGGAGGACTGTTGTCCTCACTGAAGCCATTGAACTGACTTTGACAGAGCCACAGAAATGCAGAAATGTGCAGAAATGTGAAAACAAGAGACTGAAATTCACGTCACAGTCTTGAAAGCCTCTGCTATGCATTATTTCACATGTTCAGGTCACCGAAGTGGCCACTACTCCAGCTTAGCATGTGGCAAAACCTTGTCACCATCTGCTTAGGAAGCAATACTGTCTATACATTAAAAAGACACAGGAGAGAGGGTTCCACTTCTATTCACATTTAGACATTTCCATAGCATATAAAAATGATACAAATATAAGTACTTCTATGCAGGACTAATGTAAGTGACCCAAAGAGGAAACTGATGAAGTTTCTAAAATTATCTTAGTTATATAATCACAGTCAACTCTAGTGCACATAAAGAAGAAAATACGTATTTGGAGCATTTCATCTGTAATAACATGAATTATGATTAAAACAGATGAAGGAATGCTAAAAATATTTAAAAATTGTATTTTAGAATTAAAAAAAGGAAAATTACTATGAATTATCCAAAATAGGAACTTACATTTTTGTAAGTGATACCATTTTATCTAGATTCAAGCTATCATAGAAAGAATAACAAAACATTTTAAGGATGTGAGGCTATAATGCTTGAACGTGGCCTATTCCAACTCTCGCACAGCAAGTGCCCTCGTTTTTCAAATCTCAGATACAAATGGAACCAAGGGAAAAGAGGTATCTTTTTTCATAACAGTTATAGCTGTACATGTTACTGTGCTGCAGCTGTTTCTACTGTCATTACACACATCCGTCTGACCAAGAGAGTTAATTGTATAAGCTCTAGTTTATGTCAGCTCAAAAAAAAAGGTTAAACTATCTTCCTCAGTAGATTACGCCAGTACATTTTACTTTGCTTCAAAAATAAAGAGGGGTGCTTGCACTTTGGATACGTAATTGCAGTTCATGGCCAGTAACCAGTGTTTTGTGGGTAATTTCTGAAACAGCTTATGGCTGCTCCACACAAAACCTGACTTGGCTCCATTATCATTTTGGTTGTTGCAATCATATTTTTACATTGAAGACAGTAAGACAGATGGCCCTTTTTTGCTACAACAAACTCACTATCTTCTCGTGGTTCCAGTGAACAAAGCGATGAAGATGTATCTGCTATTGTCAAAAATTTAATTTTTGAAGGAAAATAAATAGCATCGTTTCTAGAGGAAGTTATAATAAGCATCCATATAACGAGACTTTTAGAAAAATTAAAATGTGCGGTGGTTAGAGCAAAATCTTTGTTTCACAAAGCATCAGTATTTCTCCATTTCCTCCTATCTCAAATAAAGAGTAATATTTTCTTGAACTGCTGGTATTTACTTTATTACTAGCTTCCAGAGATATCAGTCAAGAGTTATTCATGTTGTGGGTGGGGTTTTGGAGAGGAAATTTGTTTTATTGAGGCTGTTTCTGGGTTTTTTTTTTGTTTTTTTGTTTAGTTTTTTTTTTTAATAGTTATCTCCAACAAGGATCTACAACAATAAATGCACAGAGTACATGCTGGCTTGAGAAATAACAAAAAGCGTTACCAAGTTCCCAGCATGGATATTTATCCCCCTCAGAAAAGCCAAAATTATTGTGAGTAGTAGGAGCTGTGCACTGTCTGATCTTCCTATTTAAATCAAAACCTTTATTCCTAACTTCAAGAATGATGAACAACTTGCTGAGGGCATATGACTACAGACTCGAGACAAACCTTATAGGGAAAACCTGCCTCTACAGTTTTTGATCACTTTGACTTAATCAAGCCACAGAGAATGTTCCTGTCAGAGATGAGCATGGTCTTTGTAGACACAGTGCATCATAAGAAACAAAAGCAGAGTTACCAAATGGAAACTGTCTAGACAGTCAGCAGAAACTTGAGCATTCGCAGAAGGCATCAGCATGCCTCTAAGCCATGACAAGAGAGGGTTTTGCTCTTTCCCTAGAGACCTTCCTCTCTTGAGCAGAGTTCCCACCTGTGAACAAAATGTATAATCACTTCATAGCTTTCTAACTGCTCTTGTTAGGTCATATCTACTGCATGAGCTCAGGTGTCATGTGTGAGACAACAAATCCCCATTTCGAGAACACAGCCACAGCATTCAACTACCCACACCATGCAGCTGGCTGCCACTATAGCAGTGTGCACAGAGCAAAAGTGAGGGAAGCAAAGGGCTCTCGTTTCACATCCCGCTTTTGCTCTTGTTTGGAATAAAGGGATGATAGAATAATGATTTCTGAATGCCTTAAAGAAGGAAATTTAACAGTGTCCTAAATTTCCTAATAACTCAAGCATCAGATTACTTCAGTTCTAATCACCATTTTTGTTTTATAACCAAACCTGTAACTTAATAGGAGTGGAACCACATGGAAAATAAACCGAGAAGAATGTTGATATTTAAAAACTATAAGCAAATAAGTATAATTTGATTCTGGTTTTATTTTTGTTTCTCTTTGTATTTTTTTAAAAGGCCAGTTGAGTTTCCATAAGTATATTTCTTTTGCAAAAATTGATTCTACAGATGTTTACAGATCTAGAAAAGTAAAGCAAGAGTGTTGCAAATCAGGCTTGGGAAAAATCATCACAGACTGCTTTCATCAACTGCATCACAGAAACACTTTAATATTGAGCCTTCACCAACTATAAACTATAGGAAGTACATAGTGCATTAGCTGTTTCCTGCTGGTACCTAAAGTTTAAACATTTGTGCACAGAATGATCAACTTGACACTAGGCTGACTCTACAAAAATTAGTCTGGGGTAGGTTGCTTTCGTTACAGTAACATTATTCAACCCCATTAGCTTTTATGAACATTAGCACAACATTTAAATATATTCAAACTGTCTTTTTTATCCTTAAATCTGAAAAAGTCAACAGCTTACTACCACTGGCAGTTAAAACTATGCTAGTCTCAGTGGCAGCATGCCTAACCTCAAAATCATTGAGGTTCATTGCAGCAAGCAAGCCACTAAATCTCTTCAGTGTCTAGTGGGGACAATCAGAATTGTGCTGATTGAGAGAAAACTACAAGAAGGATACAAAAGGGTCACCACACCTAAACAAACATTGTGGCTGAAGTCAATTTCAAACTTTCTATGTTTTGTAAACTAGTGATACTCCTTTTTGCATGGAAAAGCAAAATGAGATTCAAGTCTTCCAATTTATTTTCTCTTAAATCATCTGGGTTTCTAGTGTTTATTCTTTACACCCTGCCAAGCAGTATTATAATTTACAGTAGTTTTTGCTGATAGAAAAAAACCTGGAAGCCCTCTACAATGCCAAGTGACAGCAGTTTAGAGAGTTTAACTGGTGAGTAATGCACTGACGAAATACCACAACGCAAATTTTTTTTTCCAAAATATTTAGGACTTAGAGATTACTTGCGGAAATGGTAATGTTTCCTAACAATCAAGTGTTTCAAGAACAGACCACCCAAATGTATTATCATAAAAAGAAGTCAGTTACTTAATTACATAATAGAGGAATACATTTCCACATTTTTACTTTACTTCTCTATTTTACCTTTTTTTTTCTTTCTTTTTCCTTTTTTTTTTTTTTTAACAGAATGTATCCTCTTTTGAGACTAAAAAGATTTACAACAGGAGACTGGTTGAATTAATTTGCTAGTAACCAACTTCCTCGTGTTCCAATTATTTTGGAAATAGTTTAACTTGAACCATGATACTATACATATAGCACAAGGGAATGAAAACACTACCCCTTTTCCGCATCTGAAATGGCTTTACTGAGACCACCTACACTGACTTAAACGTGTTGGAAAAGACCTCTAGGATCATTGAGTCCAGCCACCAACCTATTGCTGTTGAGTCCACCACTCCTGGATCACTTGTCCAGTGCTTGACAATTACTTCATTTCAATGCAGAAATTTTTCCTAGTATCCAATCTAAACCTCTGCCTGGCACAACTTTAGGGTATTTCCTATCATTGTGTCGCTAGTTGTCTGGCACAAGAGGTCAACCCCCACAACACTTCAACCCTTCAAGTACTTGTGGAGAGTGAGATAAGCCCCTAAGACTCATTTGCTCCAGGCTAAACATCCTCAGCTTCCTCAGCCATTCATCAGACTTGTGTTCCAGACCCTTCCCCAGCTCAGTTGGCCTTCCCTGGACGTGTTCCAGAACCTCAATGTCTTTCTTGTTGTGAGGGACTCAGAACGAAAGGATTTGACGTGTGATCTCACCAGTGCCCAATACAGGGTGATGATCACTTGTCTGACCCTGCTGGCCACACTATTGCTGATCCAAGCCAGAAAGCCACTGGCCTTCTTGGCCACCTGAGCACACTGCTGGCTCAGGTTCAGCTGCTGTCAAACCAGCACCTCCAGTGACCTTCCAGACACTCCGTCCCAAGCCTGTAGTGTTGTCTGTGGCTGTTGTGACTCATGTGCAGGACCTGGCACTTGGCCTTATTAAATCTCAGACAACTGCCCTCAGCCTACTGATCCAGACTATCTAGACCTCTTCTCCATGAGATCAACACCCTCTCCCAACTTGGTGTCCACTGCAAAGTGACTTCTGGGTGCACTCAGTTCTCTTGTTCAGATCATCAGTGAAGAAGTTAAACAGGACTGGCCCCAATACTGAGACATGGGAAACACCACTAGCGACCAACCAGATGTAACTCCATTCCCCACCACCTTGTGGGCCCACCTATCCAGATAGGTTTTTACCCAGCAAACAGAGCACCTGTATAAGCCATGACCAGCCAGTTTCTCCAGAAGAATGTTGTGGGAAACTGTGTCAAAGACTTTAATAAAGTCCAGGTAGACAACAACCATAGCCTTTCCCTCATTCACTAGGCAGGTCATCTGGTAATAAAAGGAGATCAGCTTGGCCAAGCAGGACCTGCCTTTCCTAAATCCCTGCTGGCTGGGCGTGATCCCCTAGTTGTCCTGTACGTGCCGTGTGATGGCACTCAAGATGATCTGGTCCACAATCTTGCCAGTGCTGAGGTTAGGCTGATGGGCTTGTAGTTCTCTGCATCCTCCTTCTGGTCCTTCTTGTAGATCAGTATCCCATTTCTCAGACTCCAAGGAGGTGGTCAGGGTTAGCAGATTAGCCAGAACTGCTGGTACATGATGCAAAGCACCTTGGTGAGCATTTCCACCAGCTCCCTCTGCTCCCTTGGGTGGATTCCATCTGGCCTCATAGTCTTGACTGAACAACTCATGCCACTATTGAAGAATGAGGCAAAGAAGGCATTAGTTACCTCAGCCTTTTCCTCATCCTTTGTTACAATGTTTCCTCTGCATTCAATAAAGGATGGAGATTCTCCTTAGTCAGCCTTTTGTTGCTAAAGTATTTACATTTTAATTGCCTTTTATGCCAGAAGCCAGATTAACTTCCAGTTAGGCTTTGGCCTTTCTAATTTTCTCCCTGCATAACCTCACAACATCCTTGTAGGCCTCCTCAGTTGTCTGCCCCTTCTTCCAAATGTCATAAACTCTCTTTTTCAGCGTGAGTTTCAGCCATAGCTCTCTGCCAGACTGGTCTTCCCTGCTGGCTGTTCTTTTGTCATGTGGGGATGGCCTGCTCCAGCACCTTTAAGGTTTTCTCCTTGAACAAGTTCTAGTCTTCCTGGACTTCTTTGCCCTTCAGGACTGTCTCCCAAAGGACTGTGTCAACTAGGCTTGCAGACAGGCCAAAGTCTGTGCTCTGGAAGTCCAGGGTGGCAGTTCTGCTGAACACCCTCCTCACCTGTCCAAGAACCAAAAACTCTTTCATTTCATGGTCTCTGTGCCCAAGATGGCTTGTGACCATGACACCACCCACCAGTCCTTCTCTGTTCACAAGCAGCAGGTCCAGCAGAGTGATGCCTTGAGAGGCCCCAGAAAGCAGGACTCAAATCCAAGTTAGTGTGGGTTCAGATAAAAAATGGAAGTCCTTTAATGTCAGGCCCAGGGCCTACAGGAATACATATTGCCATGCATAATCAAGCACCGATTTCCATGGTTTTTGTAATATTGTTCACCCAATCCCCTATTCACACATCTTCTTGATCCAGCTCCACACTGCCCCCATCACAGCCTGTCAGGAATGGAGTCTTGGGGAAAGTGAAACCCTCTTTTCATCATCTTTGTCTTCCTCAGCACATGTCAGGCCTTTGGAGGTTTTCCAGTGTTCTGGCTTCTAGGTCACTATGCCACTGTTTGTGTCTCATAGCACAGGCATTAAGATATTATTCGGCCTTCCACCTTGAAAAGAAGTCTAAACATCAAATAGAATTTTAGGCACAGATAAGGGATAGGGGTTAGAATACATAAACATTAAACTTAATACTAACATCATAAAGTCTGCATTTTCACTACAGCTATAATTACATCTAAAAGCCACAAAAATTAAAAAATTGGAAAAAAACCCAAAAACCCTCTGTGGCATCAAGGGCATCTCCTCCTGGGGGCTCATGCAGCAGTTGTATGAAGAGGTTCTCTTCCACATACCCCAGGAACCTCCTAGGCTGTTTTCCCTACCCTGTATTGAATTTCAGCAGACATATGGTAAGTGGAAGTCCCCTAGAAGAACAAGGGCCAGTGACTGTGAGACTTCTCCAAGCAGCTAATAGAATATTTCATCTGCCTCTTCATCCTGGTTGGGCAGTCTGTAACTGACTCCCACCATGCTATCTGCTTTGTTAGCCTTCCCCCGATCCTTACCCATGGACCCAACTGTATCGTCACCATCATTAAACTCTACACCATCAAAATACTCCCTAGCATACAGGGCTACCTTGTCAATCCCTTCTGAAAGGTTTACAGCCCTCTATCACAGTACTCCAGTTGTGTGCGTCCTCCCACCATGTTTCCATGATGGCAGCTAGGTCATGATTTTTGTGCTGTGCAAAGGCTTACAGATCCTCCTGTTTGTTGCTCAGGTTCAGGGCATTGGTGTAAATGCAACTCAGTTGGGCTATTGATCCCACTACCTTATGGAGAGGAAGAAGTCACAATTCCTGTGCCCATTCTAAGGTGCTTCCATGGGTTCTAAAACATCAATAACTTTTGTACCTTTGCTGCCACATCAATCTCCATCCCCAATCTCCACTGAGACAGCAGACCAAAGTACCTTCCTAGTACACCTGCATTTATTCAATATATTTTACATAATTTCAACTTCCCCTCAGACATTGGTCAAGAACTACTGTATTTCTGTAGTCCATGTAGAAAGTGAGACATTTCTTGAGCTACTTCACAGATTTTACAACAGACCACCTAAATATCATCTTTCTCAGTTTCTCAACCAGTCTTCTCTGACAAAACATACAACTGAAGATTGCTTAATCAGTAAAATGTGAACTAAAAATAATTTACATAAGAATTAATCTTCCTGCTGTTGGGCTATCCTTTATTTGTGACAGACTAACTTCCAGCAGTCAGCCATTTAGACCAGGTCTCTTACATTTTAATACAAACAAACAACAGTTCTTCTTCAGACTTCATGAGGCCTTCACAAATACTGTCTTAATGGACACATATATTACTAAACCTCTCCCCCAAATTTTAACAGTCCCTCAAAATGCGTAAAAGTGTTGTTCTCAAATGTGTGCAGCAATACTATGTCTGAATGTTCAGAGAGTTCTCTACCAGCAACATGCCTTAAACACTGGGATAGTTTTGTGAATATTAAGCAGACACAACTTTATTTTTCTACTTGAGAGCAAAGTGCTGAAACAACTACTTTGTACTTCACTACCTATAAGACATATTGTGTGTTCATCACTATTTTACAGAATAGTAAACTCTACTAAAGGGACTATCAGTATCTGATGAGAAAGCAATATGTATTGGCAATCCATTAGAAAAGGGTAACAAAAGGACAAAGCATTTAAATAATTGAATTTCACAGCAGATAACTTTAGTGAGTGCCATAAAATATGCTATATCTGTAAAAACATGAACATACTGAAGTGGAACATGGAATAAAAGTGGATCAGAGGTGCTCTGGCAAAGAAAGCAAGAAAAGAATAGGGATTTTGTAAAAGAATTCAGTACTGGTCCTTCTTTTCTAGGCAATTACCCTACTTTTCTTTCTGGGACTGTGACAAGACATTTGTTTTATTCTTTTCTATTTTATTGCACTGCAGGCCTATCTTTAACATATTCAGTGGATGACTATGCACTTTTCTTGGGTGGCTGTCCCATTGGTGTACTTTTTACGTGAACCTGAATTTGAGGGGATCCTATACCTCATCTGAAATCAATCTACTGTGCAAAGAAACATCTACTTATCTTCTCACTGCACTAAAACTGTTTAAACCAGATGTGTCAAAGTTATTCTGCAAGAAGGGGCTGAATTCCATGTTTAATTATGCCCCATGGAGCAGGTCATAAACCTCATGCTATCACTGACAAACTGTTTTTGATCCCTCATGAAGAGAAGCTGCTTCGGCCCATTGGCTAAACACAGAAAACAGACCTACACACTGGGGAAAAAAAAAAAAAAAAAAAAAAAAGTTTTTTGTAAACACAAGCAAAATGATTGGAGCTGAAAATGGTATTAGATATTAATGTACCATTGATTGACAAACAGCTGGGCAGTATAACAGGATAGAGAACACCTAGCAGTGTCAAAACAGAACCAGTTTCACTTCTTGAGAAGTAACTCACTTGCCAGGTTCTGCAACAGAGTAACTGAAAAAAGTTTCTACCCTCCCTGTTTTACCTCACACTGTAAAAGGGAGACACCCTAGAAAAACCTCTGAAAAGACAGAAAGGTATGTCAAAGGATACAAAATTTCACTGGTTCTGTTTACAGAAAAGACATCTCTACCCTCAAGGTCCAATAGCAGTATTAGTACAACTATGGGGAATGAAAATTTTCAGTCTGGAAATGAGGAAAAAGTGGCCAAGGATCGGGATGAGAGAAGAAAAAAAAAGTAAAAAAAGAAAAAACACGATATTTTTTAAATCTAGTGTGTAAATGAAACTTTTTCCATTGACCTTTTCAATCCACACATCACTGGAATTGCTGCGAATTCTTCATACCTCACTGCAGTACATAGCTCCCAGCTGATCAGCACTGCTTCATACCTTATTTGTTGTTGACAGCTTCTCCTAAAATGTGCTTGTTTTAAATTATTGGCTGGTTCAAGTGAAAAAAAAGTCAACATTTTTGCTATTATTGTTGGTCTGCATGATCTTGGATCACTGCTTTTTGAGCCCCTTCTTTCACAATCATGTGACTTGTGCTGGTACAATTTAAACCTTCCTGTGTTATGAAAACTTTCTGCATGTTTTTCGGAAGCAACACTAACCTACTCCTTATTAGGCTTGTAAATAAAAGACCTTTGCTTTTCATGGAAGAGGCCAGCCATGCCATTCCATTTTCTCTCCTGTTTCAGTGTTTTATCCACAAGCTATCACCTGAGACATTCTGCTAACAGGAAAAAGCTGTATGTTACAAGAATGAGACAGATAAGACTGTAGAAATTACCTTAGGAACAGCAGAAAGAACAGAGAAGCACAGAATATTTTCAAGGGTTACCCTAGGACTTAATGCATGGACTATTGCCTACTGTATGTGTTGAGCAGAACCTTTCACTAAAGCACAGGAGAGACTTCAGCCTGAACTCGATAGCTTCAGTTAGGCTTCCCTCCTGCAGCATGCCCCTTGGCCTGCAATTTGTCACAACTAAACTACACTGCTAAGTGCACACTACAGCCAGGAATGTGAAATTCTCAATTTCAGTGACACATGGGTTGAAAACACTGAGAGAGAAAGGTTCAGTTACATAACGGCTTCTTACTATGGCTGAAATGTGTGGCCTGGCTGAGCACTTGCCTTGAGCAGAATGTTTTGCCAGTGATTCACTGGTAGGAATCAGATTCCATCCAGGTTCTGCTCACCCAGCAAAGGGAAACAGGACCTCTGTATCTCAGTCAGTGTGACTTCAGGCAAGAGACTGGAATAACATGATCATCTGTCAAGTCAGCTGTGGCTTTATCTCCATGAGTCTTGAAAATTCTAAAGAGAAATTCCAGAACTCCTCTATCTAAGTGAAGCCATGGTCTCCTGGTAGATATTCCTTCCCAACGTCCAGTCTGAGCACCCAGGCCACAACTTCTGGCTATTACTCCTCATGTCACCTGACTCTATCAAGAAGAGTTAGATTTCATTATCTTTCTAACTGCATCTCAAGAAAGCAACTATTCTGGTTGTGTTTTAGCACTCTTTGCCAAACTAGAGAAGCCCAGCTTCCTTGGAGCCTTTCTTGGTAAGAAGGTGGGTCCTGGCTACCCTGGCAGCTTGCCACTGGGCCCTCCACACTTCGTTCACATTCTTGCTGACCTAGGGACTTCCCAACTGAAACACAGTATCCACAGAGGAAGACAAAGGGCACAGAAACTTGTATACAGCTCTGCGTAGCTGCTGCTAACACCCAGAACAAAGTTTGGACAACCTGCTCATGGTACTAATCACTCACACAATCTGTGCAATGAAAATGTAACCAGAAAGAGAGAGATCCAGATGGTAGTGGCTAGAACTGAAATGTAATTAGTTCAGTCAATACAGTAGTGTAATTTTAGATCTTCCACTAGTCAAAACAAGAGATGTTGCTCAAGCAAATTTAACATTACTTAAAAAAAAATTAAAAAAAAAGATTGCAAAAACTGTAAGCATGTCAATTCTATAGAGACTTTTTTCTGACAACTTAGACAAGAGCTGGAAAACATACTTTAATTCATACAATGGCTAAAGGTAAGAGTACTGCCAGAAAATATGATTTGGAACAATTCTTGGAATACAGAGGTTCATCTGTTTTGCAAAAGAATCAGAAGCACATAAGCATAAGCAGTTATTTTAAACTTGCCTATTAAGCAAGGACACCAATAGCTAACAGATGCGGTTATTTGCAAATGGTTTCAGCAAAACATAGATACAAGACATGACAAGACTTCCCCCCTGCCCCAAACCTCCTATTGAAACCTCTGTCTGGGTAAGGACATGACAATAATACAAACCTGACTATTAAATTCAGCATTTGTCTGAGTACTAATACCCTGGGTATTTAATTCATGTTTCAGTAACAGTATCTTTCTGATGATTTCACAGCAAAGTTGGACTATAGAAAAATTAATCTGGATTGTCATTTCCCAGAACTATTTAAACTACTCAACAGAACACTCTCTTTTGCTGGAATTTTTCAATGTGGAGTAAGAAAAACTGTTCCTACTCTGAAGGATTGCTTTGCAAAAAACAGACCTAATTGTTTCCAAACACACCTCAGAATACTGAGGAAACTCGAACTTTTGCAAACCAGTTTAAACACCCTGGCTTTGATTATCATTGACACATAACACCCATTAAATTGTTTGGGTCTGTTTTGATAAGTGCTACACAAACATATTAAGAGTGAAAACACAAGAGGAAAACATCTCATCTGGGAGGAAAAAGAGGAAGGAGACACCAGCCAAGTAACAAATGGCCACTTCACGTCTCTAAGCTGTGTAATTTCAAGAAGCAGCAGTCAGGAAGCAGAGTATGAACTTCCAGAAGAAGGGCAGCTAAATGGAACACCCCTATGAGCAGGCCATCACAAGGAAAAGGTACTTGTAAGTAGAGGCAGTAAAGCTCATGCTGGAAAGCAAGCAACATGGTGAAAAGCTAGATGAGTGCATTCTAATTATAAAACAGTACCATTCTTAAGTTTAAAATAATTTTTTTCTAGTTAAAAAATACAGGCTTTTTATGGAGGGGGGAGTTGTTTGCTTTGATTTTTAGTTTGCTGTATTTAGGGTGCCATAGGAACAACACCAAGAGAAAAAAACAAACAACAAAAACAAATAAAGAACATCTCCCCACTTAAAAAAAAAACCCAAAAAACAAAAAACAAAAACAAACAACAAAACAAAATATAAAACCATCCAATGTCCCTGGAGGAGTAAGACAAGGCAGGGAGGAACTAGGTTATCCATTTCTGGAAGCGTATAGGATAAGCTATGAGTGTATTATGTTATATTGCATTTCAGTGGTTAGAAAAACTTCAGTGAAGTGGTGAAGAGTCCCACTGGCTCAACACAGAATAGCAGTGGTAGCCAAGATAACAGTGATAAACCACTTTAAAATGTCCGGTGTACCTCAAGAGAGTTGTGTCTCAGTGACATCAAAAATACATGGCAAACCAACCATTAAAATCACTCATTCAAATCATAGTCTGACAGTTTTCATGGGGCCAGTTTTAGGATTATGGATTTTTATTTATTTAAGCATTTTTAAGAACTGACAAGCCCTTTTGTACACAGGCTGAACTATGACTGCTTTCTAAATCACTGCAAACACAGTTCAGCTTTTGGGGTTTTCATCTTTTGCTTTCACTTTTTGCCTAAACAATTTTATGAAACATTCTTAGTTTCTGCCACCTTCTACCCATATTAAGCAACGTAGGATTGTAAACCAGGGCAGAGTTTTCAGGCTGAATGCAGCATATTCTCCACTCCCCTAATTCTGCAGAACCTCCCCCGCCTCACATCTGCAGGGCTGGAGCATTGCCAGGGGCAGGTCTGTTCCTCACGGCATCATTCCTGCAGTGTCTGTAGGGATTTTCTGCAGAAGATAATTCTGACCATATCTTTCTAAAACTTGGTGCCCTTTGATGACAGTTTGATAGTCTGTTCAAATTTAATCAACTGTCTTGCTTAATTTCGAGAATTGCTGGCATTCTCAGTAATAAAGGAAGAAACCCCTTGATTCCCACTGCCATGACTACTTGCAACTTTGGCAGCTCTAAGTTCAGACCCAAGGCTGCAGTGGCACAGGAGTAAAACCACTGTTTCCCGTTCCTGCAAACTAGCTTTTGAAGTCATGGCTGTAACACACTGGGCAGACAGCTTCTGGCCATAAACACAGGACAGTTTTTAGGACTAACCACCACGCACTTTCCACAGAGTCTAAACCGAGATTAAAATAATATTTGCATCAAGAGAAACTATAGCTGTAAAAAGAGCTAATTTTATGCTGGTATGGTTGGAATATTATACCTGAACTGGTTCTGAAAGTGTGTACTTTGCTTTAATACAAAATTAGCTTTGGGTGTAACTATTATTTGTTTTTCAGCAGAACCTACAAACTATTTCTATTTGCTTGCACCTAAATGTAACAAAAAGATGTTCTCCACACCCATGAAGTTTAATTTTAGGAGCTAGAGGCTTCTGAAATACCCAGGTGAGCCAAAAACTGGCTCTCATCTTTCTCCAACCAGAAATGGAAAGGTAGAAAATCCTAAAGAAGGAACAGCCCTAATCCTATTCCTCTTTCTCCGTTTCCACTCCATGCCAATCAAGCACCTCAAACTCAGTCACATTCACTGTCTCCCTCTTGCGGGATTAATGGCCCTTTCCCTGTTGCTGTCAGAAGGTAGTCTTCATCATCAGGAAACTTCCTTTGCTGTAGCTAGAGTCAGATGTATCTGAGACTAGATTTTTGCTTCTTTGTTTTCTGGCAGACATATAAAAGAAGAGTGGTTATATTTTAAAACTAAAAATTCACTTGCTAAGTAGTATTTGTTATTACTCATTTATTCTGCAAGACTATCATATTCCAAGCACTAGTCCAGCTCTACCAGATACTGCAAATCACTAGGGAATATCTGAATTAATATTTTCCATCACATGAATGATGGAAACAATCCATTTTTTAAAAATAATTCCTATACTTCATCTTTACTTTCCACTTTTTGTAAATTAAATTTGAAGTACCTCTACCAATTTTAACACCTCCTCTATTTCAAATGAGGAATCAATGGTTTTGCAGGTATTAAAACAAACATTTTGGCTGAACTGCAAATAACTGAATCACTAAGTGTGTCTCTGTGTGTATATATACATACATATGTATTTACATATATATATATATAAAAATTCATGCACAAAAAGGCAACACCCTGAGGTTAAATTATTTTTTCAAGAAGATCCTCCTTTATTATTTTTATCATGGTAGAATCTACAAACACCACTAGAGACTGGGGCCTCACTACATGATGTGCTGTACAGACATCTATTACAACTCCGTTCCAGCCCAAGAGAGTTCACAAATGTGTATTTCTCCTATGATGCACATAAATACAGTGTGGCTGTTCAGTTCTTCAAAACTAGCCTGGATAATACTCTTGAGAGCACAGACCATCAAGAAATTACTATTATTTGAGTTTGACTATTTATATATATTTTTAAAAAGACTAGGTAGTGCTTCAGCTTAAAAATATTTTGAAGAGCAATGTATCAAAAGATGAACATCAAATGGATTTTATCACTATATAAAAGCAAGACCAACTAGAAATCAACCAAGTTTCTAACTGCTGAAGCAGTCAAAAAGGAGTGCTTTTGCAATGGCAAACTTCTTTTCCATATGGGAAGAGGTAGGGTAAATGTTTCAGTTCAGCTTTAAGCCAAAGAAATTAAATTGGCCTCTCACATTATCAAGAATGAAAAATGACTTGGTGGGTGGGTCTTCTGTCTTTCACTCATCTCACAATGTTTCTTAGTGTTGCACATCACAATGACAGCAGCTCGTCTCACACACACACACTCATTAATTATTTTGGTTTACTGCATTATCTGATGCGCAGCTGTTGAGTTGTACCCATTGCAACAGACATTGCACATATGAAACAGAGACTCAGCCCCAGAGCTTAGAATGTATGTGCAACAACAGCAGATGGATGCAGACAATTTCTAAAAAGGAGGTAAAGCTGGTCAGAATATCCTCAGCACACTGGCAAGATGATTGGGTCTTACATATATAGATATATAGATACATAAATATCTGTGTCATGTTTCTTTGAGTATAAAGGCATACACAGAGAATGAAGATGCTTGCTCAGGTGAGAAATGGAATTTATCATCATAAACAGAATTAGCACACTTCACAAAGGCCTGCAAATATTCCTTATTAAACATTGGTTCTCATGAGAACCAAAGTCATGAATAAAGAGTTTTCTCTCTCTCAATAAGCAATTGGATTCCACTAGGAATCCCTAAGCAATCATTCCTTTTTTCCAAACTTTAAAAAAAAAACCAAACAAAAAAACCCACCCCTCAACCAAACCAACCAAACAAAAAGAATAACAACAAAACCCACTGAAAGACCTACAAACAAAACCAAAACCAAAACAAAACCACCAAACAAAAACCCTCAATGCCTCTGCATCAAAAGCATTATCAGTCAAATGGGTCCTGTGTATTTCTAAATATTTCAGTGGCAGGGGCAGGAATATAAAAACATAATTTTAAGAGAAAATCAACAGAAAGATGTACCAGTCTTATCCTGTTGACGGGATATTAAGTTATTGACAGATTTCCTCTCATCTAAGTTCAGGTTTGTATCAGTAAGCTACTGAATAGGTAACCCTTTCAGTACAAATCCCTAAGGTAAACTGGGAGCAGTAGCTAATGCAAATGCAACACAACTGTTCTCAAGTCTTTCACTCGAAAATTGTTCACATTCTTTCTGTTTCCTTACCAAAACCACCACCTCCTGTTAAGTTACCAAGTGCTACAGTCCAAAATAAAGTTCATGGAATTGAGGACACTAAAACATAAAATATTTACCATCAAACAAAGTAAACATTAAAATGATTAAATAAATTAGAGGATCAAGGCTTCTAGGATTAGGGGAAAGGTCTGTAACTGTTTTTGTATCTGTATGTTTCTCCTTCCTTTCTCTTTTTCAGTTATCTTGCTCCTTTTCCACCACCTCTCCAGAACTCAGGGGGAGATCAAAGGATGTTCCACCCATAGTAAATCAAGCCACAGGCTGCCAGTTTGGAGAACACAGCCAAGGGACAACTGCAGGGAAAATTAACACAACTGCAGTTACATCAGCAACAGAGGTTAATAATTTTTAAAGGGTAGAAGTCACATTTTCACTTGTTTCACAATTACAAAAATGGAGTCTGTGGTTTAGACATCCAATGACAACAAGGTTAAAACACATTAAAGTATTCACTCTTTTTGAAAAAACTCAGAAGTCCATTTTCATTGTTCTAGGAAAATACTATTTTTCAAAATCTGTTAGTTATTTTTAAATGCTTAAGTTTATATTCAGCATGATTCAGTCTAATTTCTATTAACATGTCTGCAAGTGTAACAATATCCGTATCCTTTTCAAGCTGTTTGAATGTGGGATTTTTTCCAGCTTTTTCTTTAAAAGTTTAGCTGGCTGTTTTATAATTTGTCACCTTTTGTCTTCTTTCAGCAGTATGTCATTAAGTCTTTAATTTGGCGTTTCCTGTTGTCTGCAGAGGGATATATGCTGTTTTAAATCCAAAGGAGTGCAGACATAGATGGTGGGTAAAATCTGTGAACCATAAGTAAATTCTTATAAGGAACATACAAAAAAGATTGTTCTTCAGTCAGACTTAAGCCATTACTTTCTTCAAAAGAAGAAAAGACACAAGTTAAGAAAAAGGCACCGCCAAAGACCTTCTGCCCAAATGTGCATCTCCATGAAGTTTCCTGCTGAGTGCATATGAATGCACAGCGATCTGGGAAAAGGATCCAAATAGGATTTCAAACATCCAAAAATTTTAACTCAAACATTTAGGTATTTCACCATGCTGCTATTCATTCATTCACTGATTTTTTTTGTCTTAGTTTAAAGAGATGCTAAACAAAAGGAGAAGAGCTCTACATGTATTTACATTCCAAAACTAAGCTCCCCTTACCACCCCCCTAGTCTGTCATCCCTTCATAGCTAAACAAACCGTAAAGTCTAGCCTTATGTCCTTGAAGTAAAGTCACAAACACAGTAACAGAAAAATTTGGTCTTTCAAGAAGAAAAAGACAAAAAGCGGTTTTAATCTATTATAGCTGCCTATGTTGTTTTGACTATGAGTGGCACCGTGTTCAGATAATAAGTGCAGACTGAGCTGGTGGAGGAGTGGAATCAATTTCTTTACTATTTTGGCTCTTACTAAGCTTTGTTCTTTGACAATTTCCCACTCATTAATGCCTATTCCTGTCCTACAGCTAAGACTGGTGATTAGATGCAAGCAATACATTCCTCAAAACTATTTTGCAAACATAAAAAAGAGGCTATATATTTTGCCATGTAAAAGGCAGGCAAAAACAATGTTTGGCTTTCTGCAGCAGAGGGGTCTCCATGTAGAGGACGCCTGACAGACCCTGATGCCTGTGCCACATAGAGCTGCAGGGCCCCCTGGGGAGCAGCTGGGTGCTCCAGCCAAGGCAGGTCACATGCTGTAAACACCAAAACCGGAGATTTTCTCCATTTCTGACACAACAGTACTTTTCACAGAGTAGACACATACAGGCAAGGATCTGTACCTTTCCCAAGGAGGTGAGAACCTAAACTACATTAGAAAGGCACGTTAGTCCATTGGGAAACTCCACAATACCTTCTGTTTGTGCTGAAAACTGATGGCAGATGAGGTGTCTGCTGTGGAAGAGTCAGAAATATCCCATTAGAAGCAAGGCAAAGCATAAGAAGAGTACATGAATGAATTAGTAGATTACAAAGTTCCTTCACACAGAGGACAATACATTTAACCCACCTTCTTAAAAGGATTCATAATGAAATATACCATTTTTCTGTTTATGAACTATATTTTAAACCTTAGTATATAGTATGTACAGCCGAAAAATTTAAACATGAGGATTTTACTATAAAGCAATTTATTATTGTGAAAATGCAAAATTATACACTAGAATAACATATCTACATAACATGGCCTCTTTGATGAGGGTGGTAAACATTATTTTTGAAGTACTTATAAAGTTATATTTTTAACATTAAAAGGACCTATTGACACCATTGTGACAAGGATGATAACTTGAATTGCATCCTGTTCGGTTTCAGTTCTCCTGAAGAGACATTGCTGAGCACCATCTCTTTTGAGCATTAAACACACAACAAAACTTTTCTTAGGCTGCTGCGAAAATATATTAGGTTCTCTGATCATGTCCATGATATGTGTTTTGCTTTGTTATTCCAATCCAGCCTTAAAAACTGAAGGATTCCAGAACCTGACTTTCCATCTGTCTTGTTTTGAAAAGTTCTGGCCTTTTCTGTGCCAAAAATACAGGAGTTTTATGATCTTGAAAGTTGTACAGGTTGAATTGATTTCTGCTACCAAGTATGAGGCAGAAATTTATAATCAATGTTTATGTAGCACATTTAACTGCTCAAGTCCAGCATTGTTACATTCATATCATCTTTAAAGAGCCTTCACTTGTATGCTTATTATTCTATATATACAGTTAAAAGGCTTTTTGCAGCTGTATTCCTGTCACAAACTCAAAAGGAACATTCTCCTAGAAATGGTCAAAAGAGTTGCAGAGGCAAATCTATGCAGACAGAGTATTATGAAAACAGGGCAGTACCACAGCTATTCCATTCAAACTCCCCCGCAGACACTCTTACTAAAAGTTTTTTTGTGGTTTAGCTAAATCCACTTTCAAAGTGGACTAAAAAAGGCACTCTTAACATCCTCTCAGGGAGCTGCTGTAGGAGAGTTATTCCTTGACAGATATTTTGGGCTAGTTCTTCATGTAGACAAGCCTTACGTGATACCTTCCTTGGCATACTTCCTAATGTTACATCATCCACCACAATGCTTTAGTCTTTTGTAAACAACTTTGTGGGTAGATCCAGGTATTCTGCATTCCAAGTCCTCTAAACTCTTACATACTTCTCATCTATAGAAGGTTTGGTCTATATAAACAGCTTTTCATCAACCATTTGTATAGAAAATGTGGACATTCCTTTGTCATACTCTGAAGGTTTTCACCAATATCCTTCCTTTGTACAATGCCATTTTCCATCCAAACTGAAAAGAAATTTCACTAGATGACTCTTTCTAAACAACAAACAGTAAGAAATCTGCTGTTTCAATCTAGGAAACCATGTGTTTAGAACTCCAGGAACACGTATATAATCTTTAGGTCTTAACTTGAAATTATTCTTTTTTCTCACCTTTGTAATAGGAAATTACTGATTCTAATACAGTAGTTACATTGCTAGTCCAAAACTTTAAATGGTGCATTAAATGTACTCTATGATGATAGAAAACCTGTGCAATTGTGCAGATATATCTATCAAGACAAAGGCATCCAATAATTTTAAGATAGAAAACAGCAAAATCCAGACTCACATGAAAACAAAAGGAGATAAAATGTAATTTCACACTATGTCAAAGGAGGAACTACAGAATAGGTAAGTAAGATATCTCTCCCTTTTCAACAGCAGAAGAAATTCTGCCAGCCAGCCAATTCCAGACAAAGTAACAGAACATATCACTAAGTAACCTTCATTTGTCTTGTAACAACCCTGTATTATCCTTATCTGCCAGCATTGTCAACATTACATTAAAAATGAGTTTATTTCACTTATAGTTTGAAACTTTTATCATGGAATTGCAATGGTTACTTGTGTTTTACATACATCATTGAATGCATTTCCCTGTATGCTAAAAAAAAGTAACACAATCAGTGTTTTCCTATCTCCATAAACAAATTCAAGAAACATTGGCACAACAATGTTTTTTTGGCACATGTTGAACTAAGTTTGAGCACACAAAAAGCAGGTCTGCTGTATATCAATTATTCAGTCTCAGAAGATGGTAAGGCCAAAAAATGTAAAACCATTTATTAAAATAATGTTCTCAACATGACAACAAATGGGGCACTGCAGAAAACAAAACTGTTCTGGACATCATCACAAGGCTGTTCATGACCTGGTTAGAGAAGATGCTCAAAAGCATGACGTGGGGATCCTTGAAAAAAGATACATGCAGTCATACACCATAACAAAGTGATTATTTTTTTGGACAGTTACAGTCTGCATGATTTCCATCTGCCATTTATTTGTTCTCTTCACCTTCATCCACTTACATTTTGTGAGAAATAGGCACATTTTATGTCTAGCTGTTTTATAGTCCATCTTTGCTCTCTTGCTTCCCTCATTCCCACTCAAGCTCTTACGGGCTTCTAGATTTTTCTGTTGGGTTTTCTCCTAGGCTGTCAGCCTAGTTGATGAAGTCCAGAAGACTACAACAGCAGTCCTAACTCTCAGACCTGATCATTGAAGCTTTCTTCTCTGAAGGAGGTATGTCATGCATCCAGCCTCCTTGACACATCTATTTCATCTGGCCTACAGGATTGTGGTGAATTTGTAGGAGGAAGAAACATACACAATGCAAGAATGCAAACCCAAACTAGAAAACCAGCATGTCCTCTGTAAATGAACACAGTCATAGCACAGTCAGCACTGGCACTTCCCGGTTTACTCTAATTAAAAAAAAATATTCTTTCCAAGAGACCATTGCTGCTTCTGGGTCCAATTGGGCTTAAACATTACTCCTTAGCTGTCCATATCTATTGATTGTGCATCAAACAAACTGCCTGAATATTTTCTGTGTCTCACTATTTAAAACAAGTTTAAAGCTGTTTCTCTAAAAGGAAGTCTTAGCACTGATGTCCCTTCATATGTTAACCAGGCAACTCCCCCACCAATTACCATCCTGTGCTCCTGAAATTTCAATAAGATTGTAAAATCAAGCACTAAGAAGCAAGTCAAATGGGGGCTCACTCTGCTTATGCAGACTGCACTTTGCCCTTTCACTTGTCATTAAAATACTAATTATAAACCTCAAATCCTGTTTTCTGTAAAGATGCCTCCTTGATTCCATGCAAGTGGACAATCTCTGGAGAACACGTTCTCCATCTGTGTGTGCAGGTTAGACCAAATAAATAAAGCACAACTACACAATTTGACTGACACTGTGTCTATATCAGCAGAGATCTACTTTTCTATCATCCAGTCAAAAAGACAGAAGCTCTTAATTTTAGTTTAATTTTCCTTCGCTTCCCATAAGGCAGTTGATTATAGTGGCAAAAACGCATGGAGAAAAACAGGCCAAGAACCGCTTGTTTCAGGGTTTTATTCCTGGTTTAAGGGCCGTGGTATTTAAGCACCTTCAGAAGAATGATGGGGCGAGGATTCACAACAAGTAACTTTGGGTAGGTCAGAAATCCTTACTTGGTAAAGAGCAATTAGGAAAACACAGATTATTAACATCAGTCAGCAGACATGACACCTGATCTCATGCTTTTCTGATTACCTGCCCCAGGACACCTCTGTCTGGGCCAAAGGGTATTTAGAGGGAGGAAAGCAGCTGCAGCCGTAGCCACCACTATTTTATCTGTGTCCTGTCTGGAGTTTAAATTGTGTGTGTCATACTGACGCAAGATACTGAGATGGTTCAAGTGTTGTGCTAATAATGCTTAGTGATTTTGGCAGGAATCCAAGAACACACTGTACAAAGGAAAAGCTAGACAGACTATGACAATTTTCAATGGCTTAAAACTTGCTCAAGTCTCCAAAACTTTTCAAGGAGCTAGCAAAAGACTTCTCCCGCTTTCTACCTTTTTCAGGAAAGGAAATAAATTAAAGTAGCTGGAAGTCAAAAAAAAAAAAAAAAGAGCTTTTCAAACTGGGAAGCATTAATATTAAAAGAACTAGCAAAAGTACAACAAATTTGCACTACCCATGAAAAATTCAGACACCATCTGCATGACAAAATAGCAGCAAAACTCCCTTATAGTAGTCAATCATCAGCCTGCAAAACCCTTATAAGCCTTCATCTTCTAAAATCTCAGTGCCACAGTTCCGATAAGACATTTGTAAAAATGCTTGAAGTTGTTTAAATGTGAAGACCTCCTAATGTGAACTTGTTCTACTGGTAATAAATCTATATATCAAGATTACAACCTAGAATAACTAATTGTATAGAGTTTCTCATAACACTGAAACATCATGTACAATACTAGACATAAACAAGGTTCACCGGAATCTTCAGGAGACTATCCCTATCTCAACTTCATGCAACAGAGACCTTAATCAGAAACTTTCATTATGTGTCACAGATACTTTTGCAAGGCATTTTAATTCAGAGGGAGAAAAAAAATCCTTTTAGTTGCAGAATTAATTGGCTTAATGATAGGAAATTGATTACTGCACAATAGTCTGGAAGAGTTGGCCAAGCCAACCAAAAGCTATGATCATCAAGACATATTTTATCTATATAAGCCTTGAACTGACCTAGTTAGAACCTTAAATGGAACTGGAATTCTTCTGTAAACTATTGAAGGTCTTGCCTGCAGGAATACATTTGCACAATTATGATCCCAGAGCTGCGTCTGGTCCAAGCTTTAACAAATTCACACACACCATGTAAGTGTTCCCAGAAAAGAAACTTGTTTAGAAGTTTCAAAATCAGGTACTTTACTGCCTGTAAAGTGAGCTAGAGCACTTTTGTTACTCCATTCTCAAGAGCAAACTGATAAATACAGAAGTTGTTCTATACTGTGCAGAAATGAGTTGTGAGAAAGGAAGAACTAAGATAACTCAAGGTTTGGTTGACCTCCAACATGGTCCAGCAGACTGATCTGTTGGACTTTGACAACTCTCTAAATTCAAAAGATAAAAAGCCAGGACAGTGATTGCATATGGCACAAAGCAAAAATGCAGCACATAGGATTAATAACAAATACTTTGAAATCTGTGTCAAGCATTTATTTGTCAGATAAGACAAAAATGTCCTCTCATATTTCCAATTTGGTAGGACACGAAGTACAGGTAATAAATACTCTTAGCACCTGTCATATATAACTTAGTTCTTAAAGTGGGCTCTGTCATGCACAGCAGCAGCTTTTGGAGAAAAAGAAAAAACTAAGATGACCACAACTCTTCCTCCCTGAATTAAAAAAAAAAAAAGCAAAACTAAACAGAGTCCAAGCTTTCAGCATTTTCATGTCTTTACCCTATTCATGAACAAGTAATCTGTGTGGATGAACCTACAGGATCAAAATTCTTCTCCAGAACATAAATGGACCACTGAATAAAGTCCAAGAATTTTCAGTCACCTAAGCTGACTAAGCTTTAACTGGTGTTCTTATAACTAATCAATTTCCCAACATCCTGTATTGTACATCAACTCTTTGTATTCAGTTAAAATCTGACAATTTTATTTTAAAAAATGCTTATGAAACATATCGTGCCTTGAAAACGCAACTCCAGCACAATAGATCTGTCTTCACTCTCTGAATTATTCACAGACAATATCCTGTTCATTTCAATACAATTTTATTCTTACTAAAAGCAGACAATACAACTGGTTTGGGGGCTGGGGGGAGAGCTGCATCCCATCTTGTCCTAACCAGTCCGGAGCAATTCTACATGGGGAGATTCCTCTGGATATTACTTAGACTTCCTTAATGAAATTCAGGTGTAATCCCTAAGGCTCTATAGCAAAGAGTATCTTTAGCTCAACTACAGAATATGGTATTTGCCAAAAGGTGAATAATTATGTTTAGATGTCTCTACTATGAATACCAACCAGTCTACACTCTCAATTTAAAATACATTTCAAAATTCATCTAACTTAAAAGTCAGTAGTGAACAAATATAATCAATTTATAAAATACATTGGGAAATACAGTTTAAGATTATAAAGACTTTGTTTCCATCAGTTTTAATTTTAATAAGGTTGACTATAACATGAACTCCTGCTCTTATCCACAGAAAATAGTCATAGAGTGCAAAATATTTGATTCTACTCCCACATTGCCACAATGCCATCTGAATTTTCCCACCAGCACACAATGGAGCCCAACAAATATGTCTTTTAATTTGTCCTTTCTCTCATGCTTTTCCTGAAGAGAATGTTCTATCCATTAATACTATTTTTGGTAAAGTTTTATGTTTCTTCAATAGTTTTCATGCAGCCCAGATTAGGAACAGAGTAGCAGTCAAGCTCTATACCTCTTTTGAGCAAATATCTTTTCCAGCAGCTTCAACCATTAGATTTTTTTTAATTATTATTCTGTTAATACTTTCAGCCTGCCAATTCATCCTCTCTCAACCTGAGACCATGATGTACTCAGCGCATTCTAGTAGTCCATGGGGTCTGAGACGGCTATTTGTTACCAGACAGCATGTGAATTAGAAAGTAAAGATCATTGACCAAAGGAAAATAGATAAATAGTTCTAAACATAAAGCTGTGAATAGACATCATCCTAAACAGCAGCCCTTCCCTTCTTTCGTACCATGAAGATAAGGAAGATGTTTTTACTGTGCTGCACATTTCAGGCAAACATCCTCAAATCCAAACGATATCTCACTTTCAGATTTCCAAAGTACTGAAAATGGCCAGATATATTGCACTTTGGAAGTAAAACAGTCATTCTATAGAAAGAAAATGATCAATCCACTGACAAAAAGGGCAGATAAGGCAACTAAAGAATCAGTTTATATATGTGCTTTTGCATGGAAACTTCCTGCGAAGAAATAAAATCTCATAATGCCAGCAATCTAGAGCTTTTCTTAAGTCCCTAGAACAGCTTTCTGCTTACTTACACAGGCACTGTATAAGCTAATGCAAGCATTCGAACCCAATAAACAGTGACACACTACCTGAGACCCTAACACTTACTGTAGTCCCATGTTTCATCCATATATTGTATCCAGATTTTAAATGGTTTAAAATCTTATGGGAAGCAAAACTACAGAATTAATGCTGACAGTCCTCGAACATCTTAGCACAACCTATTAATTCTTAAACCTCTTCATTTACTGACAAAATTAAACAGTATCTTCACTTCTTTCATCAGCTTAGTGTATTTATTATTTTTCTATAAACTGCTGAGATTTGATCCTCTTACCTGATTGTATGATATACACTTGTGAATGGTGTGGTGGTAGGGAAGGTTCTCAAACCAGTAGAGCAGAACAAATACTTGTATAGACATAGGAAAGTTAATGTAACTTTGAAATGTATTTTAAACAACAAATCCTTCAAATAGCTAAGCTGCAACTTTTATATTTTATCTACACTTTTTACCGTATTACAAGTCCATATTTTGAGTATTTTCTATTACACAGGCCACAAATGCAGGAAAGTCTGACTGAAGTGGTAATTGATGTATTTTTAAATTTTCAGTACTGTTTACATGGAGAAAAGCCTCTGTATTCCTGGCCCACCTAATTTTTCAGCTTTAACAGCTGATCTTTAACCATAACTGTTTCCTTTCTATAGACCCTTTGCAAAGACTCACAAGAACTTAAGCTAATAATGGCTTTTATGTATAATGGAGCAGCTGACCATTCAGCATTGAATTTCATTTTAAAAACAAAAGTAATAATACAATTCAGGTTTTTTCACAGCACGATAATGTATTCCTGCATCATGTAATACAAGCCCACAGAAAAGCACATAGATAAGTCAGAGGGAAAACAAGAAAAATGCAGTAGTAGCTATCACCTATGGAGGAATTCTCTTGCCTCTCACACATCTATATGAATACACAAATTACATTCTCTTAACAGCAGTATTTTTCCCAGTTCATGTGTTAACTTTGCAGCCTGTCAAGTTGTGGGGGAGAGACTTAATACAGACCAAACAGGAAGACCCTACTCACTGGAAAAGTAACCTGTCCAAACTAAGAAGGGAATGGCAGAGGTGATCAGTAGGGGAAGACTGTTTTGCCCAAGTACCTGTGATGACTGATGAGGTGACCAGGTGAAGAAAAGGATCCCGCCCCTGTTCTCAAACTGAACATCCAAAAATAAGTTAACCGAATTCATGTACATGTTTGAATGTCAAATTCTTCAGACTGACACAACACAAAAATGTATACATACATTATTCTAATTACTAAACCCTTTTAATACTTATAGATTGGTGATTAATCAAACTCTCAAAAGAACACTAGAACATACCTCTTTTGATTTTCTACACACAAAGGAAGGTTCTGTCACCCAATTCTTTTATGAAATACCCTTTAATTTTGCATTTAATCTTACTCTGACAGCTACAGTATGTCCCAGATTGCTGTAAAAAGAATAGAACTGTAACAAATAGTGTATCAAAAAGGGATGGAGGCAACAGACACCATCTAACCAACATAGTTCAAGCAGTAGAGCCAGCAAATGTAATTATGCAATAACAATGTTAAATCCAAAATGAACTAGTTTTCACTGGGAGACTTCAAACTTCTAAAAGTAACCTTCAAAGGAAGAAAGGTTGTACAGAGAGTCTTATACAAAGACGAAAAGTGTAACAACATTACTCCCTTTGTATTATTACCTCTTATTTACTTAAAGGAGTAATGTACTTCTTTACCCTTTATACCGCAAGACCAGGAGGTTTTTGTAGATTCTTCATGCTTGTACAGCAACAAACAAGGAGTATTTGGGATGAATTCCTGTGGCATGCCATAGTTTATTAACACTGAAGAAATCAACAGGCTTTTAATAATGCAGGCAAACTTTAAAATGAGAGGTAGAGGTGACCTGCCCACCCCTCGACAAACGGGGCAACCAGGGAATGCGGCATTCTCCTCCTGTTAGGGAAACTGTCACCTTGTCTTCTTTCCTTACTCCCTGTGACTTTCCCTATGGGTGTGTCTGGAAACACACTTAGTGAGCAATAAAAGGCTAATGAAAAAACTCATCCTCCTATTAAGTTTCATAGCATCTTCTTTTTGCCAAGGTCAGTAAGACCAATACTCCAGGCTTTAAAAGAGACTATCCTGTTTTTTACATTTTTAGCCAAAAGCCCTGAACAAATATATTTGATGGGAGAAAAAAGGCTGGAAAAAACTGAGCTGGAACAACATATTTTTTAGGGAAAGACTAGGAGGAAAAGATGAAAAGTTTCAAACCATCCTTAAACAAACTGTTAACACGACACTTGTGGAAGTTATTTAAGAAAAAAAATCCCAGCCAACAAACAACAAACCAAACAAAAAAAATTCACATATTCACAGATCGAGGCTTTCCAGTTCTAACCACTGGCATCTCATACTGCAGCCCTTCTCACTGTCAAGAACACCTGTGGGATTGACTTTACTCCACCCAGATGCCTATTCCAACATGTGTAGGAACTTAAGTTTCTCTGACATTAGGATCTTCAGCATAAACCAGCCAAATAATTTTACAAGTACATTTTCAAATTAAAGCTCAAAATATCCACATGTAAGAGGGATGCAGATTTGTAAGTGATTGTGCCCCATGGCAACAGTAGCCTGTGCACAGACTGTACAAACCTCTTATTGATTCATTTTATCTCACCTTGATAACTACAGTATTGTTCTGTCTTTATCTACCCATCCTGACACTACACAGTCTTCTCATGCAAACATCCTGCAGTCAAAATACTTCCAGACCAAACAAAGACATAAAATCTAAGATCTGTTATCTCCAGTTTTCTACAGTTTTGTCTCCCCTTATCACTTTCCAGTTATCTTACAAAAGACACAGCTCTTGGCCATAAAGATTCTAGCTGTCATCCAGTGTACCTTTCACAAAAAAAAATAAAAAAAGGGGAGGCAGGGAAGCTACATGTTCTTCCAGTAATTTTTCCTGTAAGAATGACTGAAAGTGATGGAGAAGAGTGCTAGTTCCCTCTGGAAACTGTAGGCATGATGCCAGAATGCTACTGCTGCTGGGTATTTCTGTGGAAGAGCTAAAAACCTAAATGTCATCACAGTTATACTTCTTTTAAATTTACTGTTTGTCTGCATATTCAGAAAGGCCTTGTTCCCACTGTACTGGGGCAGGACAGAGTTCTAATGTGTAGTGCCCCAGCCAGAATGTAACACATTTGGTTCTGGATGCACAAAACACCCAGCAAACACAACAGGGAAGACTTGAAATCCTCTAAACTAGTTATGAAAAATAGTAAAATAACCAACTGTGGCAGATCCTTCAGTACTATTCAGGAACTTGTACTTTAACAGCACACAGAAGCAACACATATGTTGTGAAGATGCTTCTTTAGACACACTGAAAATTCTCTTTCCGAGATGTTTAGCCAGAAACACAGTTATTTGGTGTGTTTTGCAAACATATAGAGTTTCTCAAGATACCGTGACTGTGTCATATCATCAATTATACTACTTATGTGTGATCACTATCAAACACAGATTCAGGATTAAATATGCTCTCCAGCTTAGGACCTTGAAATCTATAAACTCTAGCATTTCATACAAAAGCTCTCTGGAAAAATAGCTGTATGGGCTTTTAAACTGAAATGCTCCATTCTCAGAAAGAGTGAGTCCTGAACATGCACTATTCTAGTTCAATTTGTCCTGGATTTTATTGAAATCAACATATTCTTACTCAAAGGATTTTTTGGAGCATTTTTTTCTACTGACAATTTTTCTAAAGCATGTAGGACTTTTCATTTTACACTAAACATTTTTTGAATGCACTTCACAGTTTTTATAATGTATAAAAACACATATTAATAACTGAAAATTGAGAACGGAGACCTCACCTCAATGCCACAAAAGATAAAACTTCAGTCATTTTATAGGTTGTTCTGTTTCTGGATGCTGAAGACTGATCACTAAATTCCCAAAACAACAGCTGAATGCATTCATCATGATTTTAAAAGGACTCCTCCCTCATAATTATGCCAAGTGAGAAATACTTTCACATTGCCTCTAAAATGGGGAGGGGAAAAGGGCTTGAGGTTTATGTAACAAGTTCTGTATAAGCTGAAGAATTTCCCAAATGTTATTTCACACTATTATACAGTATAAATTTAGTTTTTAGTAACAACACTGGACCAGCTTTTCTTACTTAAAAGCTAGCTTGAAACAGTAAATATGTTGGAAAAAAGGTCAGTAACTAAGACGTAGTCTTAGCAAATCTATTGATGCCCTAATTTCTCAGCGTAAAAGAAGAAACCTACTGGAATAAACTTAGGTACATTTAAAAGAGAGTATTACTTTTTGTGAGGAAACAAGGGTATTAAAACAAGTATACACACAACTTGCAGACGTATTTTTCTTGTTTTGGCAAAACAGTGGACTATCCAACCTACTTCACAGAGCTTAGAATAACCTAAATACACCATAACAGTATTTGCTAACTAATTTAGCCATTACAAAACCTTTCTGCCATCTTCTTCTACTTGCTTCTCTTTTTTAAACAGAACCAAATGCAGCTCAGTGAAACTTCCATAATATTTAGTAAGAAACATATAACTCGATAGAGACGTACTTATTCACCAGGGCGGTCCCGTAGTGTAATGGATAGCACTCTGGACTCTGAATCCCAGGGTCATAAGTTCGAGTCTCAGTGGGGACCGTCCGCTGGCAGTTCAATGCCTCCCTGCCATCCCATCCCTTCACATCTCGGATTCTCTGCAGGGTCAGCCTCGGTTAGTACCGCCTGCTGTGACAGTCCCAAGGACTTCACTGTCACTGTCCAAGCTCGCTCGGCCGTGGCAAATGGACCTTAGGACTTAAACGGTGGGGCCAGTTCTGGGCACGCTGTGCCTCACCTAAAAAATCCACTGCGCAGGCTGGAAGGGCACACCCACGTGGGGAGAGCCCTGCCCAAATCTGCGTTCGAGAAGTCTGGCCATACAAACATACTTATTAATCTTTGGTTCAAGCTAAAGCTTGAAGTCTGTATTTTGTAGAACTTCGTTAAATGTTAAATGCTGACTTCATTTAAAAGACAGAAGAGTGATAGAAATTCGAGAAAAAGAATAAACCTGGATACACCACTAACATCTCGAAAATTATAATGTGTTAGATGATAATGAAGGACAGAGGTTCACAAGGCTAATAACCAGACTGACAGAAGTTGTTTCATTGCAAGCTGATGCTGATGGCCTTACAAGTACAGTTTAAAAAATACAAATTATATACATGTTATTGTATATATGAAATATGTATATATAAACATTTTTCCAGCTGAGTCAACAAATATTTAAGAGTTAATTTTCTATAAAAGAAATATACAACCTCATAAGATAATTTGGTTAAATAGAAACAGTAACTACATAGAAATTAGTCATTTCAAAATAGAAAAAAGCAAGTTAGCATTCTCAGACACTGGAAAAGAAACTATTATCCAGTGTAGTGTTTAGTTCTTTACTAAGTTCTGGTCAAACTGTAGATAAAAATATTTTCCCAGTTCATCAAATGGCAGGAGATGCAAAAGTGAAACAAAAAGGATGGTCCAAATCTGACAGGGTAAGAAAGTTGTCCTCTGTTGTACCCCTTTCCAGGGACCTGAGGTGTCAAAGAAAACACTAGCGTGACTGGGAGATGGAACTCATTCTTTTTATGGCTTAAAAACAATATTCATAGGATAGCACATAGGAGTCACATCAGTCTACTGCAAAATATCTTCTGAGCTGCACTGAAAGAACTTAGCAACATTTACAAAACTATCAGAATGATATGGCACGTGTCTCCCATTAACCGAACAGAGAATGGCAGGCAGTACAATCCTTACTGCATTTCAAACCAGTGCAGATTTAAAATTAAAATATGGAACTCTGACTTGGGTAAATTTATCAAGTACAGTGCCTGTGGGGGTAAAAAAAAAGAATGGGATAAGATTCATTCATATTGACTAAATTCTTTTTTATTATATGGGATATCTGGCTATCATACTAAAGAATGAAATTGTGACATAAAGGTGATGACAAAGATATTTGGAAACTTTTTTGTTTTAAACAAATTACTGAAAACACTGATGAGAGAGAATTGGAGGACAACTAATTTTGGCAACTAATTTTTTGCCAGACACTAAGCAAAAAATTTAAGCTTTCACACAAAAGATAGTTCCAGCTGCCTTTTTTCTTAAATATTTTCATTGATGGAAACCTGAGTATACATTCAAACCACCAACAAATACATTCCAAAACTAAAGTACAGGGATTAACTCATTAATTCAAATAAAAAGCATTTTAGAGATATATTCTATGTACTCAGCACATCCCTTGCCATAAAGGTTTTCTCTCGCATAATTTTCAAAGACCTCAAAAAGCACACCCTGTGATTTCCCTTATTATAAAAGATGCAGTTTTGTATGATATCACCATTACAACTGAAATGTACTTGGCAAAGATGTTGATAGGTATATATTCATCTGTTTAGCAATTTTTTTCAAGGAATGTTTACTGTGGATTTTCCATTTGCTCTCATTTTAACATCAGTTCCCCTCACAGAAATAATTTGGTCAGTCCAGTTCCGTTGAAGTTAACAAAATATTCTGGATTTTTTTTTTTAAATAAATCTGCCTGAAGAATTCAGAGCCCCAAATCTGCTTTTTAAGAAAATATCATTCTTAGAAGTCAAGTTTTCTTGTAACTTAAAAAGTAAGGACTTTAGGCTGGTAGAATAAGCTATGGTAATCTAAGTATTTACTTCCCTATGCTGCTCTTAATGAAAGCAGCAGAGGTGTTCCCAATGTGATTTTACCACAGCTACATGGGAACAAGGAGCCTCGGCCAGCAGATCCTGAAAAATTTCTCTTTAGGAAAATCCATAAGTTTGTCTTCTTCCCCTTACCCTAGCCTGGGTCTTGCTTTTCACCCCAATTTGAAGCGAAGAGTTTTCAGTTTCCTTGCAGAACTATTAGGAATCATTTTTAGCTGTAATTTAGAAACACTACAGAAAACACAATAAAAATGTGTCAAAGGAGCTAAAGCAAAGTATCTTGAAGGACAAGCTATTTTGCTTAACATTTCTAATACAAGAGAACTTCTTAAAAAAAGACTCTAGAACTTGTCCTACTCTGAATTTAAAGGTTGTAATTCTTGTGCTTTGTAACATTTGTCCTCCAATGCCTTCAGTATCATTTGAGAAAAGAATTGCACAAAATAAGGATATATTCCATGCCCATGTTTCTTCCCATTTTCCTTCTTATTCCTCAATAATTTATAGATAATTGGGGTTTTTTCTTAGCCTACGTGTACCTCACTTGGCTATCAAGCCCTGCTACTCATTCCTCACAAATCAGTCCCAGCATCCTCTCTAACTTGGGGTCAATTTGTATGCAAGAATGAGACAGTTATTATCCTGGTACTGAGATGTTTGAAAGCGTCTGGGAGAGATATGCAAGGTGATCTTGAATACTGCTGCATACTTCATTCCTGGGCAGGTCAGATACGTTTCACTTCCCAAGTGAGATTTATTGGCAGCTATTAGCAAGATTTTTTATTACTTTCTGAAAGTTTCAATTACATATGCCTTATGCTAATTTCCCCTTTTTTTCTTTTTTTTTTTGAAGTTGTTATGGATATGTTCCCATAAGTTCATTAGCCATTTGGTCATTCATTAGCAGTAGCAGCACTATATTTAAAAGGACATGTTAATAAACTGCCTATCTCCAACTATAAACTTGGGACTAAAACACCCTGACTCTTTCAAAGAAACAGGCAATGATATGGGCGATGTCTATATATTTTCATAAATTTTACAAACAAGCCCTTTTCCAACTTTTGGTATTTCCAGAAATTTTCTTCTAAACTCAAGGCAATCATTACTGTGTATTAAAGGCCATAACTACTACTAAAAATACATGATTTTAACATGGCAAACTGCACTTCCATCAGTGAGTTGACAACCAACTTCATGACTGATTACTAAAATATTTCATCTGCACTTAATCCTTTACCATCTTTGATACTTGCCAATTTTTCAACCATTTTATCCTTGGGAGCTAATGCTTTCTCTGAGAATGAACAGATATATAGAAGAAAAGCTGAAAGTAGTTCAAATAACTCTACTATATACGCAATTCCTCACTCCTATATCCTCCATAAGCTGGACATTTTCTTTTCTTGTCAGTTTACACTTCTTCCTCTCCTGGACAGCTTTCAAGTATGTGACAATGAAGAAATCAAATACCAAAATAGCAACAGCTACATATCCTCTGCATGACAGTGTAATTTCTTCTGCCTTAAGGCAATGTCTAGCACTGAAATCAAAGCCTGTTTACTTCTAACTGGTGTATATTACACCAAAGACTTAACTCTTGCTTACATAAAACTTGCAAAAAGACCAATTTACTCACAATGGTTCTGTTTAGTGTTTAGAGTCCAAGCCAGCAGTACCTTTCACAGCCAAGGCAGTAACAGTAGCTGGACAGAACCCTAGTTCTAATGCAAAAGAGCAGAGATCAAGCCTTACTGCTACTTGTATTTCTATAAATAAGAAACAAGAAAACAAATGTCTATGCACATTCACTCTTTTAGGTTTAGAAGGTTTTTATATTGTTGACAAGTGTTATATTTTAAAATAAACAATCTTCAACAGTTTTAAAAATAGTTTTTAAGTTCAATATCTGAAATAGATCTTTCACTGTTTAATTAAAAGGCTAATACTTGCATGAAGGGGTCCTGGGACAGATATTCCTATACTTATCTGAATTGGGATGCAAGAATTCTCATAACCATATGAGAACCAAAGGGAGAAAACTTGAACTAAAATGAGCAAATGAAAATGCAGCAAATGAACACTATGACTTCTACAAGAATAAAACAATAAAATTATTAGCTACATTTATTTTACATGCATCTACAGGGTATTAGCAGACAATACCATTCATTTAAGAGTTGTGCAGGTTAGAAGCACAGCACTCTATATGCACTACTGCCTGTAAAATTCAGCACATATGAGCAGTTCCATCCACACCCATGGAAGTGTCCGCCACATAACCAGATGGAGTTGCTACTGACTGCCCATTGTGACCAAGCATGGAAGGGCATCACACAGTATTTCTTTAGCCAAAATGGTTCATTTACAACAAGTCTTTCAGAAACATCTGTAAATTAAACATGCCCATGAGTATCTTCCAGGGAACTGAGGCCAACTGGTACAAAATGACTTATGTCTAAGGTGGTAAACTCCCCTAGTCTGCAAAACAGAGTGGCCTCATAGAAACTGTCTTTTGAGAATGATCCTTGGAACACTGACTACCTAACAGTGTCCAGGAATTAGCTCAGTGGTTTTGGCATCAAGTTAATCAGGATATTTTTCTCTAAAACTTCACTTTGGATATAGCTAAGGAAATTCAAAATGTCCCCAGGTCCAGTCTGCAGCTACAGAGAAGAACTGCAACCCATCAAACCACCTTCAGCTGGTAAAGGAGAAATAGTTCTACATCATGTTAAATAAAAACAGGCAAAACTGGAGCCCAAAGCTGAGGAAACAGATACTACATCATTACTGCAGTGACAAGGCAGTTGTTTTCCTCCCTGAGGAGAGGATCTGGTTAAAAACTTCCATGTACACAACACAGAGAGGCAAAGGAACAACCCTACCCCCATGTTCATGACCTATACTATTATCTTAACATGATTACTTTACTCTCCCATATCAGATGACATGGTTATGCTACTTTGAGGGAATTGTCCTATTCTACCCTGTTTCCTCATCCTGGCAAACAGGTCTCAGGAACAAGATGGGGACAAATGATTCCTGAATTACCATCCAGGAACAATTAGGAAATAATCATGACCTTCACATTGCAAGCTCTTAGATCTGATGATGCCACAGCCTCAGTGAAGTTTGTATCTTACGTCCTGGGACAGAAGGGAACACTCACAACTGTGGCTGATTCACATAAAGAATGCATTTTACAAAACTCTGGTTTTGATGGGCACATTTCTCTGTCCTTCTGTATAGAGTTCAGGTATGTAACTTGGGCCATATTCTACAAAATCCCTACAATATTTATATTCGAATACATTTTATGTCACAGCAGATTAAAGCAGGAGTGTTGCAGCCTCTAATTCAGGTGGGTCTGGAGGACCACCTCACAAGTTTCGTTTTCACCTTAAAAGGACATGTTTCCAGCCTCAACCAATTGGAGTCAGACCACCACACCTAGGGCGGGGTCACTTGAGGTTATATATACCTGTGTTTTTGAATAAACTTGGGATTTGCTTTACATCACATTGGTGTGTGCAGTCTCCTCTAGGACCAGGTCTGCAACACAGGAGTTTCCACATCTCTGCACTGTACAAGATTGTCCACTATATTAAGAAACTCTACTGCTGTACTTTGCCAGATCTTCGTTTTGTCATTGGTTATAATCTATTTTACACAAAGTAGTTTAATTAACTCACATAAGATCATTTCTCTTTAGAAAATTTTATGTTTGGTGCCCAAAAACCTGTCGGTTTTTTTTAACAGCTAAAAATCTACAGTGATGCCCTTTATCTGTAATAATTGCTAGAAATTATGATGAAAATCATACTAACTAGCAACACCTATCTGCAATTATTCTATGCAAGTGTTATTCTACTGCTAACCACCTAATATTAATCAAAATTAAAAAATACATTTTTACATATTTCAATAAAGATTATTTTTTGTCATTATTTTGAAAATACAACCCCACCTTCTGTGTATGAAGAATAAAATAACTTCTGTGTAGTAAAGTGTTCTTGAAGTAAGCACTGATTTTATGGCATGTTTCCAATGCCCAGACAAAGAAAATATGCAAGTATCTTTTATTATACATGAAAATTAGGACTATTTCTATTGCTAGCAATTGGGTCCTTTAACCCACCATCTATCAATGAGTGTTGGGAACTTGGGCTCAAAGATAATTTTTACACTGCAAAGGAATTTCATAAATTACACATGACATTATTCTAAATAGCTTTAAAAATAAATGCTATCAAAAATCAGAGTCCACTAAAATGGTTCTTACTCTCTAGCTCTTCCAGAACAACTTCGTCCTTTGACATCAGCAGTGAATATAAAATTCTGGAAAAAAAACCTGAAACTACAGCAGTATTTCATGCGTTCATCTCTAATTTAACAGAGTCAACCTATTTGAATGAAAGAATGCAACAAGCCTGATCAGACAGACACTAGCAAAAAGTGTTTAGCCTTAGAGCTGTAAGCCTAATCTTTTGCTGTCTAGTATGTACCAATTAAGCCCCCATAAAGAAGACACAACTAGATTCATAACAAATTTTCATTTCAAATTACTAGGTCACAGACTGCAAATGCTACATATCATTGGCAGTCTCCAGTAAAGATGACCTATAATCTTTTCTGTTCATTTAACATTCAGTCTTTGTCATCCTTATTAGTTTGTACTTCTGGGAAATACCTAAACCCTTTAAATTCATTAAAGCCTACAAATGTCTTCCATTACAATGTCTGTTTGGGATTGAGAGTATTCCAGTTTTCACCAAATCACAGAATGGGGCAGGTTGGAAGGGACCACAGGTCATCTGGTTGAACCTCCCTGCTCAAGCAGGGTCATCTTAAAGCACATTGCACAGGACTGTGTCCTGATGGTTCTTGCCTATCTCCAGTGATGGAGACTCCACCACCTCTCTGGTCAATCTGTTCCAATGCTTGGTTACCTGCACAGTAAAGAAATTCTTGCCCACATTCAGGTGGAACTTCCTGTGCATCAGGTTCTGCCCAGTGCCTCTTGTTCTGTTGCTGGGCACCACCGAGAAGAGCCTGATCCATCTTCTTGCCACACTCCCTTCAGATATTTGTATACATTGACTGAGGTCGCCTCTCAGTCATCCTTTCTCGAGGCTGAGCAGGCCCAGCTCCCTCAGCCTTTCCTTGTAAGAGAAATATTCCAGTCCCTTCAAAATCTTCGTTGCCCTCTGTTGGACCAACTCGAGGAACTTCATGTCTCTCTTGTACAGAGAAGTCCAGAACTGGACACCACACTTCATGTATGGCCTCACTAAGACTGAGTTGGTTTAGGGTTTTTTAATTTATTTTAGTCTTTCTGATCACTGCAATCTGACAGTTGCACAGTTTCTAGTCATTTTTGAATATTGTGTAACTCATTTATAAAACTCAGAACGTGTATTTTTATAGAATGATCAAATTATCCATGGCAAAGTTTTGTGAATGAAGATTTGGGAAGGGCTCTTCCCACATGGGTGTGCCCTTCCAGCCTGTGCAGTGGATTTTTCAGGTGAGGCTCAGCATCTGCAGAACTGGCCACACCCTTTAACTCCTCAGGTTCATCTGCCAGGGCCGAGTGAGCTTGGACAGTGACAGTGAAGTCCTCAGAACTAGAACCTACAGCCCCTGGCATTCCCAGGAGGTCTCCCATCCAAGCACTAACTGGGGCTGACGCTGCTGAGCTTCCGAGATCTGATGGGATCGGGCGTCAGGGTGGCATGGCCATGGTTGATCAAATTATACAGCATAAAAAATAATAACTAAGACTTCAGCTTACAAAGTGTTACTTTATACACCTTGAAGGTTAGGTTGACAAATGATCAGTCTACTGTGTGACATTTTTAGAGATTAATCTCAAAAGGTAGGAAAGGAAAAAAAAATCAAGGGCTTATTCAGTAACTGAAGATTATTTCCTGTGTTCCAAAAGTGCTATTTGAATATAGATATGCTATCCTAAGATTTTAATTTTTCTTTATATTAGAATAGTTAATTTCAGGATTTAAACTGTGTCTTATGCAAAGACACATAAGGGATCCCTCAGGTTTTGGACTCATTATTTTATATTATGTGCTGAAGTATGGCAATAGTGAAACAGAGGTGGTAATACAATCCATGCAAATTTTAAAATACTACAACAGAAATTCCTATATTAAGACCACATTATCAGTGAGTCTTCCTTTTCCTGGGTCACAGGACTCAATAATTAACATCAAGGCTCTGACACTGAGTAAAAGCCTCAGCTTTCATCTACTTCAGATGACCTCTTCAAAGCTTCATTATAAGATTTAATTGCACTGATTAACAGAGATCAGAGTCAATTAGCTATTTGCAGGCTGCACATCACATCACAAGGCACCTATGTTTGCAGTGATGCTACATGACAGCAAACCAGATCAATTAACGTAACACAACACGTGTTCTTCCCCAAACATGCATCTCCAGATTTTGGACGCCTCTGCACAAACGTTGTCAAGGCTGCTACACCTAGCACAAGCTCAGCAACATTAAAACTCTTTACAAATAGGAATTACTGGCTTTTCTGAATGTAACAAGAACTTCCAAAATACACCAAGAAAAACACCAATAAAACACCCCCAACTTATCAGTGTCATTTTAACATCCCAAAGTGAAGGATCAAGCTTCCTGCACAGCTACTTCTGTAACTTCAGAAGACATTTAGAAGAAATAAGTAATAAAATAATTAACTTTTCACATCACAGACACCCTTCGATCTCTCTGGGAAACGCACCTTTGCCCTGAACCTAGGCTGGACAGCCATAGCACACACAGCACCGAGCCCTTTGCAAGCTTCCCTTCACAAATGACTGCACCATGAGTGCTGAGGCAGCATGGCCACTCATCTGCCAGTGCTGAACTTTGCAGATCATTTGTTTCTTTGAATACAGTGTAACTTTCTGTTCTCTATTAATTACAGCTCTACTACTGACTCAGCGACCAGTAACAGAAAGAGTCTCGGCATAGTATGTATAAAGCTAATATAGTGCTTCCAACTTTAAGTTGAGCCAAGACATGCCTAAATTTATGTGATCTTCATATTTTTCAATTAGAATATACACAGAAATATAACTGCAAATTGTAATACGTACTTTGTGCTTGTACGTTACAATGATGACCACTATTTAGGTACCTCCAAAATCTTGAAAGCTGACCTGAGCTTCCTTTTCCTGAGCTTTAACCACGTACAGCTAAGTCACAACTTCAGACCAAGAGAAGAGTGTCTGAAGTTGTTTGCTGTGTGCCAGGACAGCCCAAGCTCAGTGCCGCAATAATATATCTGTATGACTCCTGGTCTGCTCATGGTCACAGTCTTCTGCAGCTGCCTGGAAAACACTGTGGAGGCATGCTTTCCATCTTTGGATGACACATTATTTCTTATTTGATCTTACGTCTATCTTGATAACTTTTTTTGGTGGGATACTGAAAGCAGGTTGCTGCAGACTTCAGAGTGCTTTTTATTTTCTTAGCTTTACATCATATAGTTCATATTCTCCATTTTAAATGCTGCATCAAGTTCTCTTCTAAGTGGATCCCACAAAAATTCTCAAACACCAGGAAAACCTCAAGATGCTGCAAAACCACCACTTCAACCAATGGGACTGAATTTACAGTACTATTCTTCAATCACATGCATGTGCAAATCACTTATGTGTGTTTTTAATTAATAGATAACAATAAACTAAAAAAATATTTTTCTGTCGACATTAATGTACATGCATATCTCAATAATCATAATAAATATTAATATTGCATTAACTTACATATTATACATAAAAATTGTAAATGAAGCACTATTGAGCATTATTCAGACTGAGTAAGGGATCAAAGAGATCTAGCCAAAGGAAATGAAGGGCTACATGAGGTGAGATGCCTCAAGTCACAGAATTGCACATGAATGGCTTCTGAAAGGAGTAAAGATGAAATACACATATATTTTCTGAGCTCTAAACTGCACACCAGCTTCACTACTAAGGCAGGGGCTGATGACTGTGTGAAGTCTTCCAGGGTGACATTCTTTCTCTCCTACAGGTAATCACAACACCTGTTCCCACTCAGACAACTGATGAAACTACATCTTTAAAAGTAATTTGCTCTCTTGACCTCATTGTGACTGTAGGTTTATCCCTCCAAGACACTTGGGAAACATTTGTATATAAACATTTCCATTTTTGCTTTACTAACCAAGTCTTAGCCCAAGGCTGGATCACACATGTCTTCGTAGTCATCCAGAACTGACAGTAATGCAGATCATGACTACACCTCTGTCTCTCCATTTCTTAGAATTAAGCTCAAAACAAGTGGACAGATCAATAACAATTTCTGTCCTAGGACACAAGATTAAAAATACCTGACTTGAGAGAAATTGAAAAATTAGAGGTCAACATATTTTTAAAGAAAAATTATTGAGGCTAAGAAAATCAAGAACATCTTAAAAAAAGGAGGGAGTAGTGGTTTGTTTGTTTGTTTGCTTTTTTAATATAAATCCATAAAAATAAAGCTTTTTGACCCCTCACCTTAAAAGGATTTAAAAAACTGAAATTATCAAAATATCTTCTTAATTGCCTCTAAACTTACTAAAGTCTTTTTTTCAGAAAAATTAAATCTCAAAATTCTCTTTGCACAAAAGGTTCTGGGGTGGGGGCTGTTTCCTAAATATTTGTATTTGGGGTCCCTGTTTGGCTTGGGCATTCATGCACTTGTGCACAATCTCTCTTTTCATATCCAAAGAAAAGCCAATGACCCAGGAAATCACACCCTCGATAAGACCAGGCTCTGTGAAGACCACCATGGCATGGCAGAGAGGACAGCCAAAATATTTCTCTTTCCAGGGCTTTGCAACTTTTCTGGATAGCAAACATTCTCTACATGCATTTGTGTTTAGAGACCAATAAGTCTGCTCTCTGTACTTCAGAAACATCTGCCTGCTTCCTACCTTGACAAACTGCATCTCCACAAAATCAGCCAAAGCAGCAGCACTGTAGCGGGTTCTCAAAGAAGAAAAAACAGCCAAGAAACTAAGTGGAACTTCTCCTTGGGAAAGCAGAACTACACCTTAGTGTTGATACTGATCACCACTTAAGCACAAAACTCTCTTTTTGCAAATAAAGAAAATATAGCAAACCCAGTAAGATTAGAGTATAATAAAAAAGGCTTAGGGAGCAAAGAAGGGATATAGGAACCCAGGGAAATAACAACAGGGTCAGAAACACCACCATAAAAATCCTGCTAAGTGTCTATTTACCATCACACATATAAAACCAAATGGAAGTCAGAATCAAAATATCAATTAAATTGGAAAAGACCTCTGGGATCATTGAATTCAACCTGTGACCAAACACCATGTCAACTACACCATGGCACTAAGAGACATATCCAGTCTTTCCTGAAACATCACCTTCAGGGACAGTGACTCCACCACTTCCTTGGGCAGCCCATTCCAATATCTAATCATCCTTTCTATGAATTTTTCCTAAAGAGCCAAGAGACAAACTATTTTAAAAGTACAAAGCCCTCTGGAGTTCAAGAAGCATTCAGATAATACCCTTAGGTGCATTGTGTGACTCTCGGGGCTGTGCTGTCAGGAGTTGGACTTCAACAACCACTGTGAGTCCCTTCCAACTCAAGATGTTCTACAATTCTATGAAAAAAACAAACCTTGGTGATTTTAAATTCCCCCCCCTCCCCCCCCCACCCCATTCAGCTGCCCAGTGAAAGAAATCAAAGATAACACAGCATTTAAGCTAACTACAGTTTCTTGGAATATATACTCTGGGTTTTGATCATTGGACCCAGATGTCTCAGTCCACTTCTGTATTCCATACTTATCCTGGGGAACCTAAGTAGAGATGCTTTCCCACATCCCATGAGATGGTGCTTCCCTTCTCCTGGTTGGAGCTCAGCAGAGGTGATTAGAGGAGCCAAGCAGCTGCACAACCAACTGCAATTGACTGATCCCTTCAGAAAACCTTTTTCCCCATTATTTTCTAAAATCTGGGCCAAAGACTTGTGTATTTTGCATCATTCTCAGAAATCTTAAAAATGTTCATGAGAACTTTCTTAGAAGAGTAGATTTCCATTATATGTGATTCTAAGATAAGTTAATACTACTAAAATTCAGGGGAAATTGATACTGAAAGGTATATTTAATCTTACCCTAAAAACTTCTTGAATTAATCAGATTACATTCACAAGTCAAACTCATAATTCAGATTCCGCAACTCATGTCTGTTATTTCTGCCTGAGTGCAAAATCTTGCTCAAATTGCCAAAAGGAAGCAGGATTCTACATTTTACCGAGAAAAGGAGGACTTTGGAGGTTTTGGGGATAAAGAGATGGGTAGAAGAACAGGAGGTCTGTTAGCTGGTCTTTCTTTTCCTGAGTATTTTGATATTTTAGATATTCCTGAATATTCTCATAGCATTTCTTCTAGGCGATCAAAGGGAAATAGATAGAGGAATCACTTCTTTTTTTCTGTGTTAAAAAATAGTAATTATTATAAATTGCCAAGCCATTAGAAATCTCTAAGAGGAGACACATGAATAGTTTTTCCCTTAATTGCAATTGCTATAGATTAGTACTCCTGCTGGGAGTACTCCTATTTTCCCTTTTATATTATCTGAGAGGAGCAGATTAGGTGATCAGTCCTCAAGCTTTCTCTTAAACCCTCTAAAATCTCCTGTGCTTCTCAAATTCCTCTCTCCTTTCCTAGCTGTCTTATTTCCCTTTTATATTAAGCTGGAAAGTAGTTTCTTTCTGGATGCTACTGGATAACAGTGTGATTTTTCCTATCACTAGCTGAGTTTTCAGAGGCTTTAAAAACTGGAAAACAAACAATCTCCCCTAGAATTAACCTCCCAATACCTAAATTCCCCCCAGCAACTGAAACAACAATAAAAAAATTTAAAAACTTTCTTGGCATAATTAAGGGGATACTGCTTAGTTGAAAGCATTAGTATTTGAAAATACTGGAAAAATTAAGACTGTTAAGTCCACTGTATGCAATATATAAATAAATTGCAAATAAAACAATTAAAAAAGACTAATTCTCAGTGATAAACACAGTCTGGGATTTCCCTGTTTACTGCTAAGCTATCCCCTCCTTAGTGACCTCTCTATTACACAGAAAGGAAAGAAGAGTAAAAACAAGATGAATCACACAGCTAGACAGAAGTGACTCTGCCCAGAAAGTTTTTGGCTCAACTATATATTTCTGCACTACAACCAGTTAAAGGCAAGAAAGACGCATGAACATAGGATTTCTTCTCACAGAATATTTGTGTCCAACCATTTAAGAGCATCTCTGTGTGTCATTCACATTCTGCTACATCTTGAACAAGATGAAGATGCTCTTAGAAAAGCTTAACCTTCCCAGAATAGCAGTAGAGGATGTCAGTGTCAAAGGTGATTAAGGTCTCCATACACTAAACAACAGATTTTCCTGTGTAAAATGCAAATTTGTAAGACCAGCAAAAAGATCAGAAATTATGACCAGCACAAACTTGTAGATCATGGTAAGACAACTCATTCTTTGTAAAAGTACACATCTTTTCAGCACAGAAAAACTCATGCTGGATGTAAAAAGTTTAGGCCTTTATTATAATATCAATCTCCCTTACTTTTAGGTATAGGAGGTCAAAATTTTTTATGTGATGCTATATAATTCAATCCCCTTGCCACCTTCTCACTTCTTTAGAAGAATGTTATTTTTCAAACATCTGGATTTTCTGTCTTCTCTGTAATATAATAAGCAATATTTTATGGGCTATATGTTCCTGTAGAAATATTGTATATGTATGCAGTTACATACACTGTGTTGAAGGTAACAGAGAAAAGTATACTGCTTATGTTCTCTACACCTGACTGTGTCTTATGTTTCTCATGATGAAGAACAGGGCCAGCAAGAACTACACACATTGTAAAGGCCTGTTTAAAAACTACTCACCTCATGATCTAAACTACTTGCAATAACAGATTATCTGATTAAAGTTCCTCTAACATAAGTAGATAAATTTATCTTGCCTACAGGCACAAATGAGAGTGCATCTGCAAACTTACAGTAATGTTTATCTATTGGTCCCTTTCACAGCTCAGTAACACACACTAAATAAGCATTTCAATAAATTCATCTGCCTTTTGTACTTCAGGAAAGGGGGGCAAAGAAGGAGCAAATGCAGACATCTCTAGTTTCCGTGTAAGCCAACAATTTAAAAAGCGTCTATTACAGCACACTTGGCTCCTGACTAACTACTCGAGAACCTGTCATATGGCATGCCAAGTTCTTTCAAATCTCTGAACAGGTTTATTATTACTGCTCTACAAAGTCTGCAACAAGTCTTGGCAGACCTACCACTCAACAAGAAGAACACTAGACCAGATGTGTTTAGAATCCAAAAGCAAAAAGTTGCCATTTTCCATTTACAAGTCACCCTTAACCTTTTCAGCTAACCTTTCAAACTATAGTCTATCCAGGGTCTTGCCTACTTTAGCAAGACATATAAATGAAAATGTAATGATAGAGTTATCAGCCTAACTTTTCATGGGCCAAACTCATTTTTCTAGTACATTAATTAGTCTTTTGGTAAATGTAAGTGAAGACAAACTAAAATGACTAAATGTTGCTGGGTTGCAAAAATACAGTGCACAGATATACAGTATTTCAGTTGATATTCCCTGCAGCACTGTGGGGGGGATGTAAACACACACACACATATTCAGGTTAATTTTGAATGATCTTTCCTCACCTCTAGACTCTCTCTTTTCACCCCACACTCCTCACAAACATCAGGAAAAACAAAATTACCATATTAGAGGTGGCCAGGATGTCACTGATAGTGACTAAATGATCAATTATAAGAAATTCAAACTACCAAAATTATTAATTCTCAAATGGTCAAGTAATATAAGAATGCAATGTATTTATTAAACTCTGCTTTTTTAAAAAGTTTCTGGCTCACAGAACAGAGAGACTTTAAGAACAAAAACTAAAAATTAAGATTCTGGAGCATACCTCTGGCAAACAAGGTCAGCTCCAACATGTTCAGGACATAACTAATCAAAACAGAAAAAATTTTTTCATGAAAGACATATGTCTATGGTCTGTGGAGGCCAAAGGCTTCTCAGAGGTTTATAAAACTAGCTAAGATATGAACAATGGAAAATATCACAGTATTTCATAAACACATACTCTCTCACCTGGAATTCTTTACAAAGATGTTCTCTTGAAACAGAAGCAATCAAATAACAAAGAGTCTATTTTAATAAATAATTAACAACTGAGGTAAAGTACTACAGTGAATGCAGATCCATAAAGGAGTAAATTAATCCCTGAAATATGTTGCCTGAAGGAATGCCAAAAATTGCAATGGTTTTTGGTGATGTGTGGTGGTTTGATTTTTTTGGTATTTTTGTGGTGGGTTTTGTTGTTTTGGTTTTTTTAATGGGGTTGTGTGTGTGTGACTTTCACATCATTTTGCTACAGGTTATAACAAAGGACAAAACACTAAGACTCAATGAGAGAATAAAGTGCCTAAAGTGTCTAAATTTCAAAAAATGTCATTTAAATTTTTGAAGAAAGCTTACACTATAAGGAATAACCATTGAAATAGGTTTAGGTTTCATTTCAGTGAATGAAGAATCATCTATGTTGCAAATTTCTCTTTAGTTATGGAATACCTAGATTCCATGGTACTTCTCAAGTGCAAGAAACTACAACTCACCAGAAAAAATACTATTATTAGAAAATGTGCTTTCCTGTATTTTACATGCTACTAGTTTTTCATCAGACATGTAAACATTATGAAACAAAAACTTTCACAAAACTGTATGCTTTAGAAAACAGTCCAATATTATGATCAGTTCTCAGAAGCAGCTAAGAACACACCAGAGACCTTTGATTTTGTTGTTTTGAAAGTGCAGAGATTCTAGTAGAGTTGCTGTAGCATGGTTTAGTGAGCACAGAATTTCAAGCAACATGGATCAGTGTTAATCAATGATCAACAAACACTTTTAACTAAAGCCTTAGCAACTTCAGAAGATGTTAAAATGTTCACCAACACTCAACAACCTTTGCTGAAGACGCCTCTCAACTTTCCTGCTTACTGATAGTTCCATTCCAACATCATATCCACATGCCCTGTATCGTTGAGAACTTCAGCAGTGTAACATCTCAAAGCACTGATTTAGTTCTCAGTTTAGCCTGTGTGCATTGGTCAGTGAGGTAAGCTGCAATCTTAAACAGCAAGGTTTATAAAGAAGGAGCATGCTTCTACAAACTAGGAGATGTCTCCTGACCACTTCAGCAAAGATGCTACCAGGATGGTAGAAACTGGTATGCCTCATTACTGTGTAATGGTAACCCAATTTCAGGGCATTATGGAGGCATTCTATTCTTTCCTTACACAAACCAAGATGAGTTGCTCAAATGTGTATGACCTTATGGAAACACAGTTGGTGCTCTTAACAGCTCTAGTATACCTATTCTCTTCTTAATGACAAGGATCAGCAGTTGGAAAGGTCATGACTGAGACCTCCCAGGATGATGAAGAAGAGCAGCTAATCATGCCACAAGTTATGCAACTGCTGGGGTGAGAGGCGGGGAGTTCAAAAACCAAAGCAGATTGCTACAAAGACAGGCCTATGTACAACAGATAGATATCTATATAACTGTAGGGATGAATACTTACCTGTATGCACAGGAACATCAGACAGCGCCAGACACCCTTCTCCACAGGGGAAACTCAACCATGAGACACTATGCACATTTTGCTCTACATGACCACCATACACCTTCCTATACACCTCTGAGGTGAACACTGGGATCTGACTCAGAGATGGATGAATGTGAGATTATTCATGTTAATATTCTGATAACATTATCTCAATGAGGTGAAAGGAGAAGCTTATAGGATATAAAGGGAGAATATTTCTATGGATCAGTGCTTCCTTTATAAACAAAATTTTGGGGTAGGAAACTCATTGGACAGAGACTCTTTTTACATAGGGAATTTTTCCATTCAGGTCTTGTAATACTACTATCAATACATAACTTTCTGAGGGCAGTTGAAGAACAAAAACACATTGAAAAACATGACATAAAATGGGAGTTGTTTCTTTTGACAATATGATGAAATATACCAAATGACACAAATGTCCTCCCACAAATCTTTGTGAACTTCATGACAAGACATGTTTGGTTACTGCTTGTCAAGTTAGGTTAATTTTCTCCTTTCAACAAGCACCTCATACAAAAAAAATCCTTATTAATTAATGTTATTATTCCATAGCAACTTTCTTTACACAGTCACAACAAAGATCTGTCCCATCATAATGAGATTACATAAAATATGCATCCACCTTAGTTATATAACACCTCTTGAAATGGTCTTTAAATACATGTCTCTTACCAACAGTTTTTTTCCCAAACATGCGTGCTTTCTGGACAATCAAAAATCTGAAGTTGCCTTCTTCAGTTTAAGAAAGATGTTTTTATGGTTTTGCTGCTTCTTTACTTCTTAAAGGAATTATTAGCATTATTCAAAAAGATAGTTGATAAAGAACATTTAACTGTTTAACAATACTCAACAGACAGTTGATTGTAGAAAGACGTGTCAGTGCACATATGGCAGGCAGATAAATTATGCACATCTGGATTACTTTTGGCAAAAAACATAGTTAAATGTCTAACACCAAGTTTAGCAATCTGTCACTATCAATATGTGCATTTATTTAAAAGACGTCAAGGATTCAAAGTCATATTTTCTTCATAAAAGTTCCAGCTCTTCATGAGACTGCAAAACAGGTGACAAAACACATTGCTTAAATTGTCAAAGGCTGTATAAACAGGGAAAATTTTTAACTTGCCTTGCATATAGGAGTACCCAAACTTTCTCATCAACTCTACTCTTCATTAGTTTATAATAATATCTAATATATAAGGTAGGCAATCAGGTTCTGAACAGCCAGCCTCAAAACTTGGCTGAAAATGGTTAAAACAATTTCGTAAGTTCAAATAAAATGGCAATAGCTTATACTGTGTAACCATGGTTCTTTCATTGTATAAATATGTTCAGACTCAATCGAATGTACCTGTGTTTAGACACAATGAAATATCTTGAATGTTGAACTCTCTACCACCAGAGGGGGAACCTCTATTGTGAGTTCTTTCTTTCAACACACTACAAAAGCAAACTTCTAAATCTGTTACTTAACTTCTAACACATTCTTTTTAAAAACCTCATATACGACTAAATTAACACTCCTACTTCCCATGAGCATTCAAGACACAAACTCAGATTGGGCTGATTGCACTGGTTGCTTTGATTACACCACGAGACAGCATTTCTAGAGCAAATTCTAAAATCTTAGCAAATACCAGCATGACTGTATGTTAAGGGAACTGGAAACACTCAGATATTTCTTGATGTTTGTTTTAAACTACCTCTTATCAGTTTAAACAACACAGTTCACCATCAAAATTTTTTGGAGCTTTGTTCTTCTTTCACAGAAATCAACATTTCTTCTACCTGCACTTGAGTCTCTAAGTTATTTAAAATTACATACTGGCATTATCATCCTAGAGTATTCATAAGACTTTTCTATATGGACATAAACTGGAGAACAACAATAACCTACTTCCACAAAGTCAACCGCAATCTTGTGCAGCAAGGCAACAACAAAGACACAAAATGAACCTGCATTTCATAGATCTCAGTAACTATAATGACTTCTCTTACTATGGTCAATTCTCATCTTAATTTCTCTCCCTCAAAAGTCTCCCCTGAATTAAAGCAAACTGTATGTGTTACCCAATAAAACAGTGGGTCACTAGCTTGTATGCTCAGAAATAATTACATTATTCTGATTGTTAAAAATGTGACTTCTTTCTGCCAATAGCAACTGAAAAAATGGACAGTGGACATTTGCTGGACAGTCATTAAGGTGGAAACTTTTTACATAGAAGCATCTTATGAATTAAAATATTTTAAATGTGCACAGGTTTTATTTCATTTATGTATTTTCATTTAAAACACCCACAAAATATGCTCTGATTGGAGTATATCATGAAACAGTAGTGGCAGATAAAAAACAAGAAACACAGATCTAATGCAATTCAAGAATAATATTTTAAATAGATTCTTCTCTCCCCTTCCTTCCCCCCCTCCCCCCGTTTTTGTTGGGTTTTGTTTTTAAACCCTAAACATTTTACAGGCAAAACACTTTTCTCACTAGAAGATGAGTGCATACACAAAAAAAAAAAAAAAAACAACCAAAACCAAAACCCAAAACAAAAACAAACCAAAACCAAACAAACCAAAGAATAAAAAAAATACCCAAATCCCTGTCTAATTTTGCCAAAATCTAATCGGAATGCTTAACTGTGCCATTACATTGTGCTCAAACAAAACTTTGATCATAAATTCCTTTTCAGAGACCAAAATGAATGACAATAGGAAAGCAGGTTTCTATGGCAGGGCAGCTCTGTTAAACCTTTCAATAACCATGTCAGCTCCCAGGGGCTTTAATTTGCTTCTGTGGTGGCCTTTGTTTTTATCTTTAAAGAATTCAGTAACTACATGACATACATGTACTTAATTTTTTTTCAGTATTCTTTGGTAAATTTCTAATTGCTCTTAGACATACATTTCTGAGGGATGATGGTCACCAGAGCAGATTTGCAGAGCACCACAGACAGGTAAGGCTCTCAGCCTCTGACAAGGAGTCTCAAATGCTGGCAATTTCAATTCTTTTGGGGAGTCAAACAGGCAAGCACAGCTCTAATTTTCTGCTTTTTAGTATTCGTCTTCCCACTCAATGCTTGGTGACATTAGCTGGTACACCCTGTCTGTCAATATATTTTTTTCTGCAGAAGTAGTTTCATGGGGGAAAAAGAGAAAGAAAAAGAATTTTATAGGACTCTAGTTTGCTTTCCTACGCTTCATCTTTTCTCCCTTGTTATTTGCCTGTTAAACATAAGATGAAATACTTGGGTCTGCAAAGACAAGAAGAAGCTTATTACTGCATGACAAACAACAAACCTTGTATTTTCTAACAGCAAGCTGGCAGCATCAAAGACAGGCTACAAGAAACATAGTTTGGCCCTTTCAAAACAAAACTTTAGATATTATGTGCAAATAATATCTTCCTAGTGCTATGAAATAAAAAAGAATTTAATATGACCTTAAAATACATTATCATAGCACAGGAAAACCTTATAGGATCCAGTACCCAGCAAACAAGTCAAAGGAGAAGTAGAATGGGGTTGCTAGAAGGATTGGTATTGATCCATGCTTGGCATAGAAAATTATGATGATAGAGTTTTATCTCGGAAATTTTTCTTAGTGTCTGAAAGCTCATGAAGGGATGTTATGGTGGTGGTATCCATAACCCTTTCTCTGTAGGAACAGCAAGTATTCTACTGAAAGGATAGATAAGGCCAGGCTGGATGGGGCCCTGAGCAACCTGCCCACAGAAGGAAGACTGCAACTAGATGATGTTTAAAGCCTCTTCCAACCCAGGCCATTCTATGATATCTAGAAGTCTAAACTAAAATCAGAGAGGTTTTAAATAAAAAGGTGACACAATCAAACTATTTTTGAAAGACAACTAGTTTCAATAGCCCACTCAACAAGAACTGACTTCAATTTTCCTTTTAAGAGCAGAAATTTTGAATTTCAGAGTGCTTTCAAGTAAGATAATTATAAACATGGTGATGAATAATTGCATCTGTCCCAGCAACAAAAGCTGCAGATAAGAAAACATTTCTCTGCAGAAAGTATCCATCTAATCATGTCTGAATACAAGAGAGGAAACTTTGACAGAAGTTGTAATACTGATGGTCCTGATTAGGACTATCACCATTGCAGAGGGAGGACAGTTGTCCAGAGAGCAGTCAGACGAAAAATTTATGGAATCCTGTGGTGGTTTGCAGGATTTCTGGTAGATCTTCCCTGGATTTCTACAGAATTACATCAGTTTCTTGGTGAGTCTTTTGTGGAGCTCAAACAGCAAATTCCTTTAACACATACAGGGTTGCCACACTTTTAGAGTAGTAATCTCTTTATAGCAATCTGCACAAAACTCCCATTGACTTCTGAAGAGGGTCATCAGTCTAAATTAAGAACAAAGCAACTGATGAAGGAACATTTAAGTTCCAAAAAAGAAAACTGGAATTCAGATTTAAAGGTTTCTTTTCAGTCCTAGAAAAATGCAGAATTTTCCTAAATCATGCAAACAGCTCCGCTACATAAACCAGCTGAGATTATTTTTTGCATATTAACAATTAAAAAGTTATCTATTAGCAATTACACACTACATTCATGCTTGTAGTCTGAATAATAGCCCCTAGAGTCTGACTTAGTAATTCTGAAATACTTCTAAACAGAAAGTTTCTTTTTGCACACAAGATGAATACTCCATTAAGAATATAAAGTCAAGCAAAAGAAATGGAAACAACTGAAATAATCTAAACAGTTAACAGATAATTTTAAATCTGTAAGGCAAAGCAAATTATGGTCTCCAAGGTACACACTTGCAAAACTACCACTTCAGTATAAATTATTTTCTGCATTCTTTAACACCATAGCTGAATCAACGAAAAGTGATCACACAGAGAATATTAAATCATCATAGATCTCAAAATACATTACACTCAGAAAATGACAATGGTTTCTAGGACAGACACCCTTAATATGACGATGGTAAAACTGATACATACTGCTATGAATGAAGCATGCAGAGTAATTTCTTTATAACAGATAACTAATTAGGAGATGCTCTGTAGTATCTGTGTCTTAGGTAACTCAGGAATGAGATTTCAGGACTTGAAAGTGTTATATTTATTTCCAATTATTACAATGAAAAATAATCCAAACTGGTCTGAAAGAAATCAAAATCTGTTTGAAAGGGTCAGGAAAGGTTTTGAACAACACAATATTCAAGTGTCAGAGCAACATCACTAACTCTTTCAATTAATTTGCAGCTATTGCTGTCAAACAGATTATAAACTGACATAAAGTTATATAAGTAGACTAAAAGTGCCTCCCTCCTGGTTACTGCAAAAATTAACGCTGTTCTGCCCAGAACCAGGACAGTCAACTAACATAGTGAGTCACTGACTGATAATCCCAAGCAGGGCAAGTCAACTCTTCCCTCATTGCCCATTTGCAATACCCAGACGATACACACTGCATTCTCAAGCATTTCCAGTTACTTATTGCAGGTCCCCAGAATACTAAAAATTGTACTTTGCAGAACACGTAATTTGAAATAATTGTAAAGCCCCAGGACAAGAAGACCATCATCTACTAGTCTATTGTTTAAAAGATTTTCATAACATCTCCATTCAGAGAAGACACTACTGTGACCATAACAACAACATATGTGCGGTGTGAGACTCTGTGACCACAGTTATAATGGCTGATACCATGGTTCTTTTTATATATCAGGGTACGAGCACATAAAAGCACTGTGATGCTGGCTAAATTACAGCCATGTTGGAAATGAAGAAAAACAGTGATAACACCTGTTGGGACACCACAGTCTAATTTTCTGTTCTGTTTATCCAAATTTTTGCCTTAAGGTCTTAATTCCTGCTTCAGATTCCAACTCTCATCAGAATCACCAGTAATTAAAAGGCCATTAGCTTTATGGTTGTAGCTGATAGTCTACCAGTGCTTAATTTACTGCAAAATGAATAGTAGGCTGTTATCTTACCTCAGTGATGACAAGCAAATACATTAAAAGACTGACATGCTCCAATACTACACTACTATTTCAGCTAAACATGTAAGTACTGGTAGCAATACGCATGAAAAGGACACAGCCTTCTGTCTAAAAACCCTGAAGGAAGGTGCAGTTTAGTCACAGATGTAACTCCAGTTGTCTCTGGTATGACAATTTATAACTAAGGTCTCCCTTTAATTCGGATTTTGTAACTCTGAGAAGAAAATGGAGCAGAAAGAACAGAACCACAATTATTAATCTTAACCTTCCTGAAAAGGGCAGTTTTGCAAAATATCTTGTATCCAAGAAGCTAGATTTCTAGTCTCCCCTCACCCATGGGGGACCTAACCTAGGAAAATAGAAAAGGTTCTCCTCGTTCTTTTCATCTGATTTCTCACTCCAACCCTCCTCTGTCTGAACTACTTCTTTTTTAGGGCACAGATATACATGCTACTTGTTGTCTTCAAACGCCTTAGGGAGACTGAGACCCATGCACATCCTGACGAATAGTACACAAAAGAGGATTGAAACACCAGATCATGCCTGAACCAAACTAACACAAAAAAGCCCCACATGCCCTGCTGCCAGACATAGCAGATTTTTAAATTATCTCTCAGTCAGGTTCTGTCAAAAATCCTTTGAACACAGTTCGCCTCTGAAGCATCCATGCCTCTGCACAGGGGTCAAGGATTGACAATCTCATTCCTTCTATATGCACAAAAATTATCAGCCAAACCTTGGACTTATTACCCACAAGAGCACACCTTTTATGCTTTGATCCAGTTTGGTTAACTAACAGCCATATTCCTAACTAAACCCTGCTATCAAGTAAATATCAACAAACCAACATGTAACAAAACAAAAAACTTAATTCAATGTTCCTGATTTCAAAACAGGCAGTTCTTCCAGTCAATAAACATTCCTTCTAATGCTACAAGTAAGTGAAAGGTGACTAACAGGCAAAAGACTTTTTAAATGCTTGGCCAGTTTGGAGAGGGTTTGGAAGGAATAACATTGTCAGAAACTTCTGGCAAGCACAGTCCCTACAACAGCTGGCAATGGAATATCCAAGCATGTTTTTTTGCTTCCTTTCCCAGACATAGTATTACGACCCCCACTTTCTTATTTATGCAGGGAAAGGGTGGCATTATTGAATTCCTTTTCTTAGTAAAGCAAATTTTTTTCCTATTGCACAGAAGGAATGACTTCCAAAAGGAGGGAAAGCCAAATACATCTGGGGAACATTTTAAGCCCATTTTACAGACACTAAAAACTGAATTGTCAGAGTCCATTGGCATAGCATAACACTCCAGTTTTATGCAACATATTAGCTACTGCATTCCCCGTTTAAAACAGTTGGAGAGCTTTACTCTCAAATATAGCCCAGAGTAGCAAATATTTACTTCAGAGTAAACTGAGAAGGCACACCCATTTTCTTCAGTAAAAAAGCACCTGCAACTACTTTTATATGTTGCTTCTCCTGTTTTACTAAACCTTAGTGTTTTCATCCTATCTGTGATGTGGACTAAATCATGACTACTTCATACTATTAAGGATTTTACAGTGGATAACCCATGGGAACTGTAACTTGACCTGAAAGAAGGTTTTGCTGGAAGTTATATATCACAATATACAGACAAAAAGAAAAAACTTCTAATCTTACATTTTAGTATCTATATCAAAAGTTAACATCTTTGTCGTAGAAGAATACTTTCTTAAAATGCAATTATGAATTGGAAGAAAATTTTACACAAAAGTCTGTATTTGGCCATATCCCCTCTTCTTTTCTGAGCTGTCTTCCTAAACCAAGCAACAGTACTACACCATCAAAGAGAACTTAAATCTTTTCATATAATACCTGGCAAGTTTTTGTGAAAACAACTTATGTGGCAGCAAAATTTCTGTGTTTTTAAAAGAATTTCCAGATACCAAGCTGCAAAAACTATTCACATCTTAAGGAAAGCTAACAAGAATCTATGAAAATTTCCCTGTTCTTCAGATGAGTAAGTAATATTTACTCTTCCAATGCCTGCGACTGGCAGTATCAGTAATATACTCTTGGACTGACTTTTGCTTATAAGCCAGTTTTGAAATACTGCTCCAGTGTCTTGATTCCTAAACACACATCCTCAAAATTGAGTCCAGTAAGATGACATTAGTCTCTTCTCACTGACCAAATGCTTTGTAATAAGCAGATTGGCGGAGATGACTTAATTCAGACACACTGAGTAACTGAATAATTAAATCAAATAGAAGAGCTAATAAAGAGTGCACAGAGACTGCACAGACAATGTTATTTAGGGAATGGAGAAAGTCAATGGAAAGAGAAGAGTAGTAAAGCTTAAATGTGCTTTGATTCAGTATTCTGATTTGTTAAACATTTTCCCATCATTTATGCCCTAATAAGTTTCCATTGACTGACATGACCTAAAGCTACAGAAAAAGCTCACTGAGTGCAGTTTCCTAGAATTTATGTCCACCAAGTTGCTGCAACTAAACATCACTTAAAATAATCAAGAAAATGGAAACATACATACAACAGTAAATTTTTTTGAGACTAGTCTTTGAGTATAGTGATAACTAAGTCACTTTGAACATTATGCTGTTTCAAAATAAATTAATTCTATATCAAAATTCTAATAATAAATTAATTTTACAATGTGTTAAACAGGAGTGACACATTGGGAAGTTAATTGAGAAATGCAGCACTGTAAATAAAAAAAATATACTTTGTTTCCCACATTCAACTGTCACTTAAACTTCAGTTTATGAGGTACAACTATACCATATGTTCACCGCAAACAAAAGATAACCAAGATAAACCAAAAATAGTCTGACACCACAATTTAATACATAATCCAATACAAGTTAAAACCAAAATTTAATGTTCAATGTGAACACTGAAGCCTGACATCCTATTGTCTTCTCTTCCTTTCAGCCAAGAAGAGACACTCCCTTAATGCCAAATAAATTATTTGAATGATCAATGGGAGCAGAGTTCCTAAAATCAGGTAAGAAATATATTCTTAAGTATGGTCAGCTGTTCTTGGATGCTTAATTTCATGTATTTACTAATTGTAACAAGACATGAGGATCAAGACAACTTCTGTCCACAAGCTAAAAGTTAACACAGTTAACTTTCAGCTTGTGAAAAACTGATTTTTGACAGCCAGCAGGAGTAAATATCAATTAGTGAAACTTCGGGCAGCAGAAAGAAAAAAGTACCTTACCTCTAAGAACACCCATTTGTTTTATTACCTACTGCTACCATGCACAATGATAATACAGCTAAAAGGTTGCACTTCGACTTTTACTATAGGCAACCAGACCAGAAATAGGAATGACAAGAGTTTGCTATGAGTTAAAGGCTATCAATGCAATGCTTAAAGGGATATTCTGCATCGTAGTTTCACCCTTCAAATCATAGAGATTCAGGCCACTGTCAAGTAAGTGAATGAACAGAAGAGGAAATATAAATTCAAAACCAGATAGCTTCAACATTTTGGTTTTGCAACTGCAAAGCAGCAGGCTGTCAAGTCCAATTCAAGTGTTTAGAAGCAAGCTTTACTATCTGTTAAAATAACTCTCCAGTACATAAGGACAATTTTTACTTTTTTGGTGTCTACATTTGTAAATCTGAATTTAAGATAAATCTATGCCAATTTCAAAACCAATAGCATGAAGATTAATGTTCACTTCAAGACAAACAATAAAGAATATGACAAAAAATCATAACATGCTGTAGAAGATTCAAAATCTACATTCCTGAGCAACTGGCACTAAAATTTTATTTTTACATATGTATGCATGTGTATATACATATGGGTGTGTGTTTAATAAATACAAATAAAAATTATATATTGTACAAACACGTGTACACATACACTCTACAGATCTCAAAATAAGCAGCACGGGCACATAATTAAGGGGTCCCCAGGGCTCATAAAGAAAGTGCAACGACCTTGTTAGTGTTTGGCCTTTCTTTCGCACCCAGTCTCATTGTAAAACAGTCAACCATGAAAGTACTTTAAAAAGCTGGTTTTCTTTTTATTTACAGCATGATTTTATAATGTACCATTCATGTTTTGGAGAAGCTGGTACTTCTGTATATCTTTCTGGCAAATTCAACATGAACCACAAACTTTCTAATTTACAACTTGCAGAAATTTGAATGCTTTTGAATACCAGGATTTTCAACTTTGCAATTTAATGACAACCCTGCCTTTGGCCTTTCCTGACCTGTTGTGAAGTAAATCAGGCACACTAATGTGGGCTAACAAGTCTTTTTCACACTGTTCGATCACCCTGCATCTTTTTTCTCCACAGACACTGCCTCTCTCCCACTCTCTGTCTAGCCATCCTCCCTCAAAGCAAACAAAATGGTCACTGTAACCCTGCATTACTGCTCATTAGATCACAGGTTAGTCAAGTGGAACTGCCTGAGGTTCCCAAAGGAGAGCTATACTTCAAAAATCTGTCCATGTCAAATGAAGAAAAAAACCCCTGAGCGTGGGGTCACCCAGATCAATGATCAAAAGAGACTGAGAATAGTGGAGGGGAAAAAAGGGGGGGGGGGGGGGCGGGGGGAGAAGCCCTTTTTTGTAAAAAACAGCCTTCTGTATAATAAATCAGAATAGAAAGATACTAAGCTTTTTCTCCCTCTTTAACAACACTTCATTTTGGCTTTAAAATGGAATACCTTGTTTTTCAGAAGATTTTATAAGAGTACTTTCAAGCACTAAGAGTGAGATTTCAATAAAATTCAAACTTACTCTAAGAAAATTAGCAAGGGAAATAATAATGGAAAATATTGGAGATTTTCTCTTCATCACATAAATATTTAACTATTCCAAAATGAGTCAAAATGAATTTTCATTCACTTATGACTTTATTTAAACAAATTATGTATTCTGAACTTCACATGAAATGATACAGGTAGCATGTCCAGAAAAAAGGTAGCCAACCAAAACTACATAGCTTGAACTTTCCTGGACAGATGTGCAGGCACTAGCAATACTTCAAGAATCTGCACTACCATTTCCGTACTCTCTCTTCATGTTTTAAGAACATAGAGCAACTTATTAATAACAACTACAAAACCAGAAAAGTCCAAAACAAATGAAAATATTTTAAAAATATTTTAAAATACAGTAGTAACTTTATCTGTAAGTAATACATTTTGATACACGGAATAGACTAAATTACTCAGGAAAGACTACTGACTGTTTAACAAGGTTCTGTATACACACAGATCACAGATATCTCATTGCATGCTTACTGAAAACAAGTTATGTATTTTTAAACAACAAACATACACTGTGTCACTAATGAAGACGCTGTTGCAGCTAAAAGGATCTGAATGTTTCCTGCAATATTGGTGATGAAGCATCTTTTTGTTTATAGCTCTGAAAAGATTTATTTCTCTGCACTAAAAACTAACCCAAATTTCATTCTCTTATTCACTTTCTCCTCAGCCATCAGTAAGACATAATTAGGAATGAGGAACAAAGGTAACTAAATTGGAAAAGAATACTTGATAGTAGATTTGCAGTTAATATATGATCTGTTGTTAAAGCATTACTGCAACAGAACAAAGCTATAGGAAATCAAAAGCAAGAAATCCTTAAAGCACTCAAACGTTTCATGTCGTTTCAGTAAACAATTTCCTAGCAGGTATTACCAGAGTAACATAAAAACCAAAATGAGACTGTAAATCCCGTGAAAATACATTAGGAAAAAAAAAAATTGAAAAAGTTTACAGAACAAGCTTGTATTGACAGAGAGACAAATAGGACAATTTAATTTTAAATAAAGAAAGAAAATTGTAACAAATATATAACAACGCATATGGTATTTCAAATTATCCAACCCTATAGATATGTGTGGATGAGATTAACAGGCCCTTTAAGAAAAGCTCATTCTGTAATGCAGTTTGAGCTTTTTTGTGGTTTTTTATTAGTTTTCTAGATGCCCTTCACTGTGTATTAATACTTGAACATAGAAATTCATTAATTTTAAAAAGGCCTACACACAAATCTTGAGCCTTTAGTTTTAAGACTGTATTAAAACAGCACAGGCTTTCTGACCCTTGCAACTTGGCATCTAAGCAAAATATGAACAACTAAATAAAACAGAGAAGATCAGAAAATGGAAAGATACTGAGAAATTTTGTGTACGGATAGCCATGGATTGTTCAATTACACTATTATTACAAACAGGAGAGAAACAAAATAAGGATGGTGTGTGAAGATCTGATAAAACATGAACACACTTTCGTGTAAAAAGTTGCTCAAGTTTTGGTTTTGTTGTTTTTTCTTTAAAATACATTATCTAGTTTATTTGTAGGATCCTTCACAAAATTCTTCTCTTGACTAACTTCCAGGCTGTTCAGATTCTATCAGTACAAGTTACTGTTTCATGTCAGACTGCATAATAGATTTTCTAAACATTTAAACTATTTTGAGAAAACATTTATACTTATAAAGATTTCAGCATGACTAATGATATGCTCCAGTATCAACAAATCATCATTAGAATAATGTTATATTCAAAACCCTGCTTCCAGTCTTATGAAGACGATTGTTCCCAGATGCTACAGTGGACAATTCATGTTTCTTCAGGAGTTTGTTTGCATCTGCTGCTGAATCACTGCAAGAAGGGGATGGGAGAATGGTTTCCTCTTTTTGAACAAAATGTCATTATGCACTGAACACAAGTGGTTTCTGAAGAAATAATGGACACTATTCTCACCCTACCTCCCTACAGATGGTGGCTTCCAATGGACTGCTTTAAGCAAAAACTCAGCACTACTCCACACTCATCCTCCCTGAACTGTGAGACCCTTCAACACTTTTGAATTTGCAGAACTCCATTCCACTCTTTGTTCTTGTTTGAACCCAAGATTGCTTTCTACCCATCTTTTCTGCTTTACTGTCAGTAAAGTCATAGGAAGTAACAGGGAAAAAGGTGTATGAGACTCATGACTAGGCCCCTTCCTTTCCTCCTGTTACCCCTTATCTCTGGTTCATGCCATTTTCAGAAGCCACTATGTACTGTCCAGAAATCAGGCTAATAACAATCTCTGATTTTTGGCTTCTGTCACACTCACAGAGCATCCAAGATTTTTCCAAAAACATAATGACTTGAAAAAATCCCTGAATAAAAAAGAAACCAGTTCAAAGCTGAAAATGGATAGGCAGGAATTTAATCTCGTAATAGGTGTTTCCTTCTTGGCCTTTGACAACGAAGCATTGTCCCAGTAACATGCATCCAGAACACTGAGGCAAAGATGATCCTTTCCCTATCCTGTCACTTGGAAACATGTCATTGTTTCATGACGTCTCACATATGTGCCATCACCTCCATGTCCAGAGGTGCATGGTTTGTTCCCACTCATAGGAGCTTTATCCTCATACATCTAAAGCAAATACAGATTCTGACAGGCCAATGATGCAACACCTTTCAGTTTTGCTTTCCTTCATGATGCAGCTCATACTCAAAAGAAATTCTCCTAAAGTATCCTCAGAAATGTTTAATCTGAAGAGGAACAGAAAGTATCCCATACCCAACCTGAACTCTGGGCACCTTCCGTTTGATGCAGATTTTAAGAAACTCTGCATACACGTTCCCAGGAAGGTCTTTGGGATGCTGGTAATTGCAAACAATATTAATCTACGCTGCTTCACACTGCAGGTAGTGCAGATGTAGCTGAAAATGTTCTACTTTTGTGACATATAATTAAAATTGAACTTTAAATAGCTACATGGACATAAAATAGATAGATTTTCTCCTGTTGTAGTTTTTATTGAACCTCCCTGAAATGAGTAATAAAGATGCTCATCATGATTTCCCATGTGTGTGAGCATCTAATTCCTGCAGAATGGACTGTGGCCAGAAATTAATTTCATACACTGCATGCCTGCTCCAATGTAATGAAGATTATGTGATCACAATCAACTTGAAAAACATTTTTTAAAATTTACTTCTGTTATACTGAGTCCCAAATATAAATTATGCAGAAAATAGTTCAACTACATAAAATGAGCCTCTTCCTTGGTAAATACAAGGTTCATATTATATTTAACTTCCATTTAATCAGCAAAATTATTTTAGCACTAAGGACAAAAATAAAAGAGAAGGCTATGTCCTCATCTTTTAAAAAGCAGTAGCTTGTATTCTTGAACTCAAGAATTCATTCTAATATATATAAGGAGGATATCTGAAAGAAAAACACATACTAAATCACTTTTACAATAGCAGAGTTTTCACAAACTTGATCCAATGCATTACTAAATACTTTTCCATTCTTTTTTAACAGAACTTGAGACCTTTTTTATAAAAATGGTACAGAGTTATATTTAGAAAGCACTTATATAGCCACTACATTATTCCATTTGAAATAGTTATTAATTCTGAAAGGAAATCTTTTCTTGCTCATGCAAAATGTCACTAACAGTAATTAAATTCTTGAGCATTCAAGAATTCCTCTGAACAGCAGTATCACAGACAGAGAGGCCCAAAAGGATCATAATGATTGTGTGGTCAGATTTGTTTCCAACAGGCCTCAGGATTTCATTTAATTCTCTACTAAAGCCCAGAAAATTTTGACTAAGTGAAAGAGGTTTCAGAAAGAACTGGAAAAAGCTGTGCTCTTCTCAGCTCCAGATGTCTTTACTGAACACCATATAAGCATTTGTAAGTACACAATTTTTTATGAAAACCATTTACTAAAATATGAATACAGATTTTTGTATTTGAAAACATTAAAATTTCTCTCATAAATTTGCTTTTTACTTATACAGACTACACTTTACCTTTACAGTCATTGGGTTTAACTGTGCAAGTAAAGCCAACTCCTTTTCTTTGAATGACATTTATTTTCTTCTTCCTTGGCTTGGAAGATGACAAAGGCACTGGATTTTCAAAGCAAATAGTGAAAATAACTGCTTCTTTCCTATCTCTCTCTGAAGTCCAGTAAACATAATTGCTCACCTACTCTAGAACATTCATTGTTAAATAAGAGGGGAAAATTATCCCAGTATTTCCTCTATAACTGTTCTCTACTGTGGTTCATTGTAGTGGGATAAGCCAAAAAACCATGAGAAGTAAGGTGGTATGCAGAAAGGTCAAGGTCTCACTGGGTCCACATCTCCAGCTTTCTGCACCAATACCACTCTCTCACCTTCCTCCCACCTCTTGTTTGTGCCTGTACAATAACTTATCCATTTATCTTGTCATCTCAGTCTGTTTAAAAGTAAGACCATGAGGAGGGACCATAGTTAAGTCATTCTTATGCCCAAACCAGCTCATCAAGTGGTCATGCAAGCAGTCAGACTGTCACACCTGAAAGCCAGGAGGGGCAAAGAGGCCAGCATGAAAACCAATAGTGCTCACAAAAGAAACACTCTAAGTACACACCATCTATATACATACAAAACAACCACTTGAGGATCCAAAAAGTTCTATAAAAATCAAGTTACTGAAGTTCAAAACTATACACAGCAATACTCTTCAAAATCTACCCCAAGACTCGCAGCTTTTTTTGCAGACCTGTACCTGGCACATGAGCTGCAAAGGCCATTCAAGAGATTTACTTCTCCATGGACAGTTATGCTGTGACTGGTGTATGTGGACAGTCCTTCCACTCCTGTGTCTTAGTTAGTCTACTGTATCCTTCAGATCCTTGTATATTGTGTAATATGTGCACATTTGCTGTTGTGCTCAAGCATTTGTTTTTTTATCTTCAGAAAGGTCGACCCAAACCAAAGTTTTTGAGGTGCAGTCTTTCAACTCAATTCTTTGCAGATCGATCTCTTTGTCAAGAGCAAAACTACAAATTTACTATTCAGGGAGACACTTTTCTTTGTTATATGGGCCACATACATTGGGAAAACAATAATAAGCTGTATTAAGCGATATTACTCACCTAAAATGATCAACAATACCAATGCTTATTTTTATCTAATGAAAATATATTGGAGATTTTATCTGTTATGACTTTGTTTATTGTAAAACATAACTGAAGCACAAATTCATATAAAGAAAAAATGTGTCAGCTGTTTGAATTCAGTCTTGCAACTGTATGAAATTGTTTTGCTGTTCAAATCTACCTAGATATGGATCTACACACATGTATTTAAATCGTTCATCATTTTTAATAGGTTATTTTTATCTTAGGATCTTTTTATATATAAAACAGGTCTGAAGAAATTCTTTAATCAGAATGGAAGTTCATAAGAGACATGCAAGTAGGAGTTATTTCTGCATTGTTTCCTAAACATAAGTTTAATAATATTCCCCTTCCCTGCAAATGTGCTCATAACTGAAGTCTGACAAATAACTCCTCTGTTCCCTCAAAGGCCACAGTTGTGAAGGAAGCAGCCAATACTCAAAACAGCAGAGTCCAGTTCCAAAACAATCTTCAAATATCAGGGGATACACCTTGGATGAGAAGAAGTATTTGCAGTGAGGGGATTGCAAATATTAAGGTCACTAAGGTCACTATGATCTCAAAACAGGGTAGGACCTATATTTTGGCTATTTACTGCACTAATCTGAAGATAAATCATCTCAGAAACAGTTTCTTGAGGAACCAAAAATCTGTCCCGGATTTAACTTTGCCATGGATATCTCTGCCATAAAGTACACATTTTTGCAACAGCTGGTCTTTGAGAATTCAGATAGGTGAACTAATTCGAGAGGCTTGCCTGGGGTGAGGACCAGACACACTGCAGAGAGAACTTTTTCACTCCTGGTTTTGGTCTGAGTTTTCGTAGTACCTGCTGCTGGAGAAAGTATCTGCTTAGAATTGTTAGCTGAGATACTGCCTGAAGCTAAACCTTCTCAGGTGTCACTGATTAGTGCAGCTTTTCAGATTGCTACTAATGACATCTATAAGTGGTACACTGAACAGGTTTCCAAAAGGGAACCATTTCTCTCTAACTAGCAGAAAATACAAAAGGCACCAACTATGGAAAAATATTACGAAGACACTGAAATACGAAGAAGTGATTACATCCAGGAATTGAGCCTGCCATACACAGCCAACTTAGACCATTGGCAGGCCCAGAAAGCCCAGATTTGAGCATGCTCCAGACTCAAGCACCAGAAAGAGCCTCTGCAGATGCTCGCAAACCCAAACATTGTCCAGCAATGGTTATTTACCTTTAAGACACTTAAGGCTACAAGAAGACATTGTTTATCTACAAAATTATTTCTAGACATAAACAACAGAGAAGAAACTGGCAGAGTAATAGACAATAGCCCTGACAGCCTTAAGATGGCTCTTTTGAAAAAGAGTCACCCTCCACTATTGAGGTAGCAGAAAATACAGTTAAACACTGTCCACAATTTAAAACCCATGTTCTGAAATGCTCTCAAATAGATACACGTGAATATGCAATGAACCTTTCAAACTTGCTTTTGAAAATATTGTTTGCAATTCAAATATATTTTTTAAATCTTGCTCAATAGAGCAACTAAAAAAGGAAAATGGGAATGACCCCATGGTGAAATTTCACACATCCATCAATTCAACTTTGAGTATGTTTGCATTCAAGAGAAAAGACAGCACTTGTGATCAACATAAGGTTGCCACATGACTTTTTTTCCTGACAACAATATTTAAAATAGACTGAGAAGACTTTTGATTCACTGTTCACTAGTTAGTATATATTAAGAAGTTCTACCTTTTTTTAATGAAAATTTAGAACATATCTTCAATGATTTCTCCTGCTACTAGTGGTCATCAATTTATACATATGAAAGAAATGTATAAATTGCCTGTCTTTTTGGAAAACTATAGGAAAAGACTATGAACATCTTCAAATATATGGTTTTAGAATAGAATAGTTGAATTAGAACAGATTCACAATGATTATGAAGTGCAACTGCGACCTCAAAACAGCCTTAAATATAAAAAAAGAAATTCCCCCCAAACAACATGCTGCCACACATGTAGCTGCTTCACTACTAAACTAGAAAGACTAATTTGATTTGGATTCTCCTTGGGCCAGTCCTGCATGGCTTCCAGAAGTCCTCAAGAGATTCAGACAAGTGCTCAGCACAACTTACTCCCAAAACACAGTGGCTACAGACAACTTTCAGTGTGTGCTATATGCAGCTCCTAAATATCGCTCTGACCTGGGAGGAAAGTGACTCTCAGTTTGCACACTGCTTCAAATCACAAGAATCCACTGCAATATCCAGCTTCTGATGCTGATACACAAAGTAGCAAACGTTCCAAAGTAACAATCAACAGATTGATAATCACAGTAATGCTGCTATTCCCTCACAAAGCAAGCTAAAGCGCTTTTATCACCATCAATCTCCTGCAATACTTTAAGCCCATAACAGAAATCTGACTAATCAAAACCAATTTCTATAATCAAAAGTACTTTTGTGATGAAAAAGCAGAAGTACACTCCATCAGCAAGATACTTATTTAAAAGAATATGTAATTAGATACTGGTTTAGAACTGCATCCTGTATTTTGGAAACCATACCCAAACTGATATGCCACCATCTTTCCATATGCTGAATAATTAAATTTATTTTTCACTTGTAACTACTTTTATTTACTGTTTTAGAAGGTTTCCAAAACTACAGCCAGAACTGATTCACATATGATTACTTCGTCATTATTGTGATTTTAAACTAAACCAAAGTTATTTTGCAGCAAACCTTTTGACTCAAACATGACTGATGAGTTTTATACTCTGTATAATATACACAGTCTTTAATTCAGCATGGCTCAATTGAAATCACTTAGCACATATTTGAAAATATCCAAATATGTGCTACTGTCACAGGAAAAACTAAACAACTTTGACATGGGAAAATGGAATAAGCACCATAGAAGTTAATATAAGAGAAATAAGACAGACAACATCACTTGCAGTTTCTACAATGAAATGTCAAATTTACGTTTTTGATTTAATTTTAAAAACAAAATAAGTAGGAAACAGCAATCAGCAATGAAACTTCAGAAAAAAGGATTACATTTACTGATTAGTATTTCAACTTTGCATCTCCTGCAATTCTCCCTGTTCACTTCAATGATACAAAGTATAGTCTACAAAATTACTTGGGTTAATTAGATTTCATAAATTAAACAAGTTATTTGGATATTTTTGCAAATAGCTGTTATAGCTGTTAATTGAACTATTCGTGACATTGCTTATTATTTACAGCACACAGCTTCTACAATGTAATTTCTACCTAAGCAGTGCACAGAAAAAAACCCACATTAAATAAAATAGATTTTGAAAAAGTGAAAAAACTGCATTTCCCAATAATAAATATAACTAACATCTGTTGCAGAAACTGCTTGGAACTTGTACAGTTTTGTGAAGAATTTTTGTTGTAGATAAATATTTTTCTACATTTCCTACTATGCGCCACTCCACTCAGACAAGTTCCTTAATTATACTCCAAGGAGTCCTTTCATATCCATTAACGAAAGGCAATTTGTTGCCTAAAATAATGTATACATACTTTCAAATTTCAACTGTGATTCATCTGTCTTCTGACACATAAAAAACCAAGAAAATATCTATAATTAATGGACTTAGTTCAGCAAAAATGTCTAATAAAACTCTCAATGCTCAACATATTACTTTTGGTAAACACTTAAATATACTGGCTTTGATTTAAGGAATGGTCTAATGATTCCTCATTTTACTTTCACTTAACATCTCAATAATGAGGACAACAGTATAACAAAGCATTTAGGAAAGCAAGAACACTGGTAAAATTGACCAAATAAGGCTTCCACTTTGGTACATATAGCAAACAGAAGACATCACTTTTTTTCAGGGAGAATGTGACAAGTTTCTGACATTCTCCTCTTTTTCTTTTCTACCTTTGTTTTCTACTATTCTTATCTAAAGAATTTGGACATAAATGCTGAACTCTTGATACAGGGTTGGGGTTTATTTCCAGAAAACACCCATAAAGCTGTGTAGATTTAACAAAATTCTTGTGTGTAGCATTTCATACACACACAGAGTACACAGAGTAGCAATGCTATGATAATACACTGTGAGATTTAAAAAAAAGAAAAAAATCAGGAGAAACCTATTTAAATGCTATTGTAAGCATACAGAGATCTACTACCCCATTGAGATATCAAGCAACTGGTAATGAAGAATGAGGTGAAAATGAGGGTACTGATGATAAAAGAAAAGAAACTTTAACTCCGAATACTTAAAAAATTCAATTAAGGCCCAAAAGTCTACCCACAAAGGCTCAACTGAAAAATGGGAGAGTTACATGTAGAATTTGGTGTAAAAAAAATCAACTGGCATTTTATTCACTATTCTTATAAAATTAGACAAGGAATATTTCTTAAATTACATTTGTTATCAAAAAACCTAAATTAAATGGAAGGAAATTTGGCTTTTTAAAATTGAAAAGTGTAGCAAAATAACAAATACTGAAATCACAGGGGAAAAGGCATTTTTGTTGATGGAAATAGTAATTTGGTTTGCCATATGAAGAAAAAAAAAGAAGTTAAAACCAAAATGCATAGGGCATGTTTGGATATTAAAATGAAATCAATTGTGTCTCAGAATATTGTAATTTTTTAAGTGGAAGGTTTATGAAGGAATGCTTTGGTTTTATTCTGTAAAATAGACTAGGCCACATTATTAAACTGATATATCAAAATCCATATTACATCTCCTTTAAATAGTCATTATTTCTTTCTAAGTCTGTTTTTACATGAACAAGACACAGAACTTGTAGATTCTATCCCTGCCTCATTTTAGTATACCTTTTTATGTAACTTGATATACTAAATTCCATATTTTTTGGCATTTTTCCTAAGTATAGATTTTTGGAGGAAAGGACCAACAACCTAAGAAAATATTTTACAGTATAGTTTATACAGCTCTCAATCTCTTCATATTAAAAGCATCACTGTACTTCAGTCATATTTACACCCTTTTTTAACACATAATAATCTTAATTTCATTTGGCTAACAAAGGAGGCATAAGTAGCAATGTTCAACTATACTGCACTAATGGCATATATACTACAGATACATTTGTTCCAAGTTGAAAATTGAAACATTGTATTTTAAACAAAGAAGTTGATGTAAAAAAGAAACAAACTTAAATACAAAGCAACAACACAGTAAAGAGCTGAAACAGTTTTCACTCTGCTGCAATGACAGAACAGATATCACATACAATCTTGAATATCAGGAGTCCTTCATGAACAGAATGACACAACCAAATTTTAACTTCTCCCTGCAACTTCAGAAGATAAGTACAGCTTCTCATGAAGAATCAGCAACTTTCAGCATTTCTTTAATGTATGTGACATGAGAGAAATATAGACAAGAGGAATATTTCAGAAACTGAAGATCAAAAAGTACACTGACTAGAATAATTACATAATTTACTATGTGATAGCTAGAAATTAGACAAAAATATTACTCCTTAGAAGAGGAAAACCAGAACTAGTCAAGGACTTCAGAACAGGAATTGCAACTTGCTCCCACATTGGTACACAGCAATTCAGAAAAAAGGTTTTACATAAAAAAAGACAACCTGTGGCTGCAATCTAGTGCTTTAAGCAGTTGAAAAGAATGGAGTAATGGAATAATGCAAAATTAAAAATAATAGCGAATAAAAATACAAGCTAAACAAAAAAAAATCACTGTCCCAGCAGCTTTTCATAAGAGTAGTTTAGCAAACATCTTTTCTCCCTTAAGCAAAATATGGTGAAAGCAGAAGATCTGTTTGTATCCAAGCATTAATTGTCTGTTTTCCAGAACAACTATGCCTGTATAGAGTGCATTGGACTAAGTTATTAGGGGTTGGGACTGTTCTTGGTCTGCATACTTACAGTAAAGAGAAATTGAGGCCCGTCCTTAACTAGCATTTCAGTAGTGTGCAGATAAATAAATACAAACAGGCAAGATGTTGCCACATTAACATACCTCTTGTACGGAGCGAGCTGCGGGTTTGTCTTGATGATTGGCCAGTATTAAAAATGGCAAAGTACATAATTGTGGGTGCTGAAGAGCAGAATGCAGTTCATTCCTAGCAGTTTCAAGATCATCTTCAGAGGAGGCGCTGTCTAATACAAATATTACCCCTTGGGATCCTTGGTAATAACGACTCCAGTATTTCCTGATATTGTCAGCTCCTTTCAAGACAATAATAAAAATTAATTAAAACAAGAATAATTTAACAAATTTAACAATTGTAAATGATCTACCTTGAACAATCAAAACAATTAACTTAATTTTCGCTTTATTCCCATTAAGAGAATGAGAAAAGAAGAAAAAGCAATCAGAACTACCATGCTTCCAGCACCACAAAGTCTAATCCTTTACCATCTTACTGAAATATCTTGGCACTAATACCTAAACCTTTGCCCATTCTTTTTCACTTAGCCCTGCAGCTCCTTGCCATAACCTGAAGCTTCTGTCATGGCAGTTGCTCATTTCTGAGCATAAGTTCTAGTTCCTCTCCAAATCATCAGGCAACCACCTTATAATTGGGGGAAAATGGTACCAGGCAAACCTATTAAAATAATTAGATGCTTAATGGGGAGAATGATGATACAACAGTGAGTTGAACAGTGAATGAGAAGCTATGATGACAACGTGCAAAGGCATTCAGTTCAACTACTTTTGCTCTATCAACCACACTAAAGATTCTGGAGGAGCCCACCAGCAGACACATGAGTGACTGTACAGGCTTATATGCCACAGTAATTTTTAGGACACAGTTCAGCAGCACTCAGCCATCTCAACAGAAGCCAAGCAATAAGGTTACCAACAGAAAGCTTTTGTGTCCCCTGGAGAGTAGCGTATGTTGCAGCATTGAGGTAGGAAAAAAAATTGTATTTGACAGCTGTCAAACTATCTAAACTATGATTTGAATATGGGCTATTCTTTGTATGTCTAAATCTGGCACCACACTCATGGGGGCAAACACTAAACAGTGAACAGCAGAAGCAATAGTCTAGTGGAAAACTTGATATGTCTGCCAGACAGTGACTTGCAGAAATGTAATGAAGGTATGTTTTATAGACACATTTCTTGTTTTCAGACAGGGAAAAGTGAACTTCCATGTGTACAAAAATATCAAGGACTGAAAATAATAAAACCCTACTGTTCAGGGAAACAAAATGACACAAAATTTCTGAGAAAAATGTAGGCACATAAGGAGATTTTAATGCAACATAATGACTGTAACATTGATATGATGCTTAAAATAATCACTTAATTCATACATTGTGTGACAAAAAAGACAAGTCACTAACCACAGGTGAGGAAATAACTATCTAGAAAGGAATTAGCACCATATACATTACATATCCAACTCAAGAGTATTTAAATCTTGCCTCATGGAATTACTGTCATCTTTGTCCCAGCCACTATGGAACATTAAGCACTTTGTATCTGCACCCAGCACAAATTAGTTGCCTACCAAATGTTGTGAACACACATACACACACTTTTTTCCTACATAGGATATTAAAATCACACCTAACTTGGTTTTTTTGTGCAAGAGACCTATAGAGTTGACTACATAAAGGCAAATGGCCATGGGGTTTAGTCAAGACCTTGCTTAATTTCTTGTTTAATTTAACCAGATTCAAAGTAACAATGCAATCATTTCATTTATTTTATCATCAACCTCTGAAGATTAGTATTACATAAATATAAGGATTGCATTGAAAGGTAGTTCTATGTTTCTGTACTACACAAATATCTGCTCATTGTACATTTAAAGAATTTTATAGCATTTGTTAGAAGTCCTGGTCCCTCCCAACAGCTGTCTACACCAGAACCAAGTAAAGCAAGTTGCCAGAGGGACACTATTTACATAGCCACACACAGCATTGTTGCTGGCATCTGAAGTATCACATTACTTTAAAAACTACCAAAGATTCATTTTCGATGAACTCAAAGGCCAAGACCATGATCAGTTCTTTGAAGGTATTCTTTTTCCTGGCAACATAACATCTGTATTATTTACTCTAAACATCAGTCAGCTACCTTTCAATCATATCACTGCCAGAACTTGAGTCTTATCTTTGTAACTGTAGTCATTCTAAACAGAAAAACTGTGTGGTGAACTGCAGAGCATCTGACCTCTTGTATCCAGGCACTTGGAAGAAAGCAGATCATGGATCCCTACATGGGACATTGAAGCCAGAAAAGGAGTATGCTGATTTTTTGACCTTACAATCTTTTCTTTTTGGTTCAGGTTCTTTAGCAGCTTAGCTTTGTTTCTCTGCAAAGCAACACCACCAAAGTTTAGAAGTCCTTTTCTCTCCAGCTCCGTTCAGTCACCATGGCATAGTCATAAGAACCAACTTAGAATGAAACTTGGTATTTCCTTTGGGATCTTCCACTATTCTAATGACCTGCTCTGAAATTGCTTACACTTCAATTCTGAGGAAATCACAGCCTGAGGTTTAAGAATAATTTGCACTAAGCAGACAAGAAAAAAGACTGCTAAAGCTGTACCTTGGGGTGCCATTTTAACCATTTTTCTGGCAAATGCACTTGAAAAATAATTCTTGGCATAAATAAACTATCAGCAGCTGGAAATTGCAATTTCTACAAGACAAATAACTTGATATTCTTTTGCCTTAACTCTTCATATCCAGGGATCATAATTTGCTCTCAGCTTCTTTCCTCAGAGCAGGAAGTAATACATTGTGAGTTAGCCTGGGCAGGAAACACTGGACTATGAATAGTGATCCAGACTTCACATTTTGTGGCATGACAAGTTTAGTCTCAGAAAGCAAGCAATTGTTTTTCAAGGTGCAGTTTAGCACAGAGTATACTATGAATTAATCTTTTCATCTATTCCAAAGATTTCTAAGACAAGAAGTTTCAAAGTCTGAGTTTCTTGGCAATCCAGAATGTAATGCACAGCCATTAAACATCCTCAGGCTCTCAGAAGACTGATGAGATAAAACTAGGAATTTAACTTAACTGGCACCCAAAACAACGTAGCAAACAATAGTAACGCATAAAAGAGGCATTTAGGTTTGTTGGCTAAGTATCATCTGTTTCTCTAATAACTTTGCACCATACAGCTGTTTCTTCAACCACTTTACACCTAAACTAAGATTAAAAAATAAAAATAAAAAAAATAAAAATCTCAAAAACATCAGAAAAACATAGCAATTCATATTAGAGCTAGGGAGCATGCCATATGAAAGGTTCTCTAAAATGTGATGTTTGGTGCAGTAGCTTCCTCAGACACAGGAAAGATTCCCATGATTTGTGTTCCTCAGCAATGAACCTGTGGGTGTGGGTTGAGCCCTGTGATGTGACTAAAGCATCTAATTTACAAAAAAACTTGGGAAAAACAAAGAAACAAAACCCACAACAAAACCCAACACACTACAACACAATCACACCACTTACTAGAAAATAAAAGACAGTATTCAATCAAACACAGGCTTGAATTGCTTTATTACAGAAAAAACGAAACTCTCCTTGCAGAAAAATGACTAGATGTTTTAATTAAAAACCTCAATCATTTAGCATTACTACAAGGCAGGTTTATTCAAGTAACTGTAATTGCAAAGAGCTTGCATTCTGATATTTTTAAATATCATATAAATAAATTCCACAGAACAGTCCATGTCAACACTGTTAATGATTTGTATCAGTGCCAACAGTGCCCCTTGGAAGCTGGGGGGAACATTTTGAGTTACATGCAGTTTAATACACACCCAAAACAGGTTGCATAGGAACACACTCCTGTAAATATTACACAAAACACAGAGCTGTAAATCTTCCTTTCAACTATAAATACTTCTATTTACATCTCCATTGACAGTGGTTTGAGGCTCCCTTCAATTCCCTTCTTCTGACTACTTTCAAGAGAACAGAACATAGCATTAAAGAAAAAAAATCACTGAAACAAATTTACATGTGTCAAGTTTATTACTTGACAGACTTGCAGCAAGTCTCCATCAAGAGCACAATAAATGATACACAACCCTTGCTTCAAGATAGTCTAGTCTGCACTTGAAAGCTCTTGTTCACCTCAAAATACATCACAGGTCTGGAGAAGTTAGTCACAAATCAAGGGAAGAACTTTTCTTCCTTCCCATAAAAAACAGTTAACATGGGGATATGAAAGATTGCAGGCTGCAAATAACTTTTCTACCACTTCAAATACATCATCCACTTGCCAGAAATTAAGACACTAATGTATTTTGAAGGTTTTACTGTTGATTAAAATAATATGTAGATCATTCCTCTACTGATATTAAACAGAACATTCCGAGTAAGCAAAAAGGTGAAAAGAAGCCTAGAAACATGTTAACTATGCTACAAAATTGTTTTGCATGAAAGACCAGCTCATGGGTGGAGGAGTAAGGAAAGGAAAGGGAAAAAAAAATCTCTTATCTATTCTTGCAAAATCTTTAAATACACCCTACCCTCTCACTCCAAGAAAACTTCATGAAGAAAACATAACTGTTTCTAAATCTATATAGGGTCTATAACTTTCCTTACCATCACAGCTTCACAAGGAAAACTGATGTGTTGAGTAATCAAGAAGATGCCTGAAATCTTAGAAATCTTACATTCTCAAGAGATGTGGCTGCTCCTTATCTATCTTGGGCAAGTTTCCCAGTACTCCCCCCTGAAATAAATACAGTATACAGTTTCGGGTTTATTTTTTTTCAACACACCAGCTCCTTTTACTACAAATAAATTTATAAGCCCTGTTTAAAATATCTGCCCGGTATATACATGAATTTGTCCAATCTGACAGACACATCCGCACACAGATACAAACGTTTCCCATAGGTGTAATGTCAGTCACCATTCTATGGATATTTTGTACTGCTATTGCAACAATACAGATGCTAAACCAAAATCTTCTTCAAGGTTCAAAAGTCCCAGGACCTGTACTTTCTAATGTTTAAGCCTGCTTTCTCTAGCCTTTCAGGCAGTGCATTCCCGCAATCATACCAAAGCATGGCAGTGGGAAACTAGCACTTTTTTCCCCAAAAAAGGAACATTTTGAGACAGCCTAATCAGCTATATTCACTGCAAAACTGAACAAACAGCATAAAACAAAACAACAACAATAAAATGTTGCAGAATAATTTTTCTGCCTTTACATTGAAAACATGCAAAAAATCACAAATGCACATAAGTTTATGGTTCTTATTTTTATTTTTCTTATCAAACTGAAATTTATGGAAACCATCTCTGTCATCTCTTGCTTTGCAGGCTTCCACAGTGAGATTAATCTGGAAGTCAAGCCTTCAGTATTTTCTTTATCTAATCAGGTGCTGACTCAAAACTGAATCTCCACCTACTCCGATATTTAAACCTGCTAATACAATGTTCAGGTTTCAGGCATTTGGAAGTAAGGCACATAAGGCTAGTAGGCATACAAAGCAAGCAGCAAGTCTACACAGCTCTGTATTTTCTGTCTGCTTAGCCCTTGTGCTGACTGGTCCACAAGAGTTTAAATCAGCTTTAGCTTTTGAAAGGATCAAGGCCTTGCTGTCAAGATTCCAAATTAAAACCTTTCTTGAGGGTGCTGGGGGGCTGTTTCATAAAAAATATGTATAATTTCTGATGCTAAACTAGGCTGCTACACTCTATCCTGTGATTCTCCCTGAAGAAAATGGAGTTGCAAGTACACAAGGAAACAGAAGTTTTTAGTTAAACACAAGGTTCTACTTTTCTCTTCATAAAATAACCTACAAAAAAAAAAAAAACCAACTAGTTCGCACCCCACAAGAAGCTTAACTAGGGAATTTTGTGCTTTGTTTATCCTTTTGTACATAGCTGTGATAGCCATTGCTTGCATAGTTCCTGCTTGCTGTGAATAAGATAGACTTATGCATGATAGACACCTGCATGTTGTCTTTTCACACTGCAAAAAGCCAGTTTAGAAAAAGAGCAATACTTCCAGAGAACAGTGCTAAGATCACTATGCTGAATCTATCAAAGCTTCCTCAGGACTCACGTTAACAAGATCCATAAGAAGGTGTAAATGATCTTTCTTACCTATGAAATGACAAAACTGTGTGACAGAGGCTGGGCCTTGGCACCATTGGAACAGCAGGCTGAGCATCATTGATAGCAAACAGATCTAACTTTAATGCTTTTGGAAGCTGAATGTCTCTGTGCAACTCACAGCTTGGACAGCTCAACAGGGTGATCTAAAAATTTCATCTGCTAAGACATTCTGTAAACTGTTTAATGCAGCTATGTTGCAGATGGCATGGCATGTACTCCACAACCAGACCTTGCAGAGGTGTCAACTGCCTTTTACTCAAACACTGTATGGAGATTTTACTGCTTTGTGTTAGTTTGTCCCCGTTAAGATGACTTACGCCAGCATTTACTTGTGGGATCAGTTTTCTGATGACTCACCTGATGAAATTTTAGCTGCTCTGACAGACTATGCTGTTAGAAGGGTATTCAGTACTCCACTCTTCCTCCACAGAGCAAAGCAAGACAGTGATTTCCCACAGACACTTAAATTCTAATTAATATATCAACATTATTTTCTTCTTTCTCACTCACTTTTTTCACATGGCAAATACTACCTGACAATTGTTACTGTCTTCTCCAGAGGTTCATATTTTCCCTTCAACTTTGGCCGCACAACAATGTGACTTCTCCTCCTACTCTCTTTTCTTCTGCTCTTTACTTCCAAAGTAAGGCAAAATACACATACTTCATTTAACCAATCCTATTTAAAGCTGTTTGTGCTCAAGCTGTCACCTAGACAATTAATATTGCTGGCCTAAGAATGTGAATTTATGACTTTGGTCATGAAGCTTAAGAAGCAACAGCAGTGGGGAGGCAAGTTCTCATCTCTCTTTTCCTGGCCATGCTCAACCAACTGCAGACAAGAGCATTCCTGATATCAAGCACTCTACTTTTGCTAAGCACTTAATGCATTTTTAATTATGACTACACAACATGCTTGTGAGAAAGGCCTTTGGGAGTATAACAAAAACTAACACAAACATACAATATATTTCAGTAAATAAACCAGAAAACATACTAAACCTTAAAACATACTGTTAGTATTTTTAGACTTTGTAAGAAGAAAAAGAGCTACTCACATCCAGAATTTTTTTTTAAATTTTGATGTGCCTCAGTATGTGGCATCTCACCAGGAGAATTTACAAGATCGCAAACTAACTTATAAAATAACTTACTCTAAAAAAAAACAACTGCAAATTATTAGTTGACCTCCAGGATGGACATTAAATCTTCACATAGGCCTGAATAAGTATCTCTGTTGCAACAGACACTACAACTTCATATTCTGTTTTGACAGCATTACAACATAGGACTGAGAAAAACACACAATAAATGGTGCTTTCCTCCACTGTGTCTCCAGGCTGGAATTTGTTAGAACCAAAGAAAAAGTTTCCTATTGCCTTTACACCTGCACTATTTGTCATCTTGAGAACAAACATCAGCATTAAGCATCTCAAACTTTTTCAGCAAAACACTGTTTGAATCTTCTGAACAAACATTATCATCTGCCTAAAAGTGTTTTCCTCCTCTCCTGTTATGTCCATCAAACAGAATTTCATTCTTGGTTCTCACCAAAGATTACTGCACCCTAACAGGAAATCGTCAAAACTGTATTTTCTTTCTATACCATTACTCATTACCATTACATTACCATTACAGTAATCTAAATGCCACACATTATTTTATGGACTAAATTTTGGAGGAAAAAACAGTAATGTTTTTGATTTCTCAGGGATCAGGAAGGGACAATTGGTTTACCAAGATAGCAATTTACAGAACCAGCCATTCAACTTGATCAGCAAATAAGGAGAACCTCCTTTTCAAGTAATTCAAGAAGACCTAAGTTGGATTTGAAAGCTGTATATATTCTTACTTTTTCAGGATCAAATTCACATTTTTTAACAAAGCATGTAACATCTATGAAACCGGATAAAACCTTTACTTTCTGGCAGGAAGACAATATGTCTTAGAAAACAAACACAACAAAAAATCAGAAATTCTGTAAATTTTTTTATATTCTAGTATCATGTGCTTCAAGAAAAACTTATACAAAGAGAGCACAACAAACTTTGCTACATGCCTCTAAACCTGCAAGGATGATGAAGAGATAGTCAGTCCAGGAAGAGACAAAATGAGACTGTCTTCTACATATTTTGCCTAAACATTTATAGCCCTTACAGAAATGAAGAAATAAAAACCTGGTTTCATTAGCTGCTCTGGTGGCAACCAGCACAGTAAAACCTAGCACCATCTTCACCTTCAAGGAAGGATACTACTTCAACCAAACAGAAAGGGTACTACACAGACAGCATCTGTTTCACATAACTGCTTGGCTGCTCCATACAAGAACCATAAGCTGTATGACTTCTGCTGTGTTTTAAATATTGGCTGCTAATGTTACCGTACGATGACATATGAAGCTTTCTATTACCTAAACCTAAAAAGACAAAGCATCAAAAATTAAAACTATATAGAACTTAACTCTCTAAATAACATGTAACAGTAGACAGTGGTTGGTAAAAACAGATGCCTTTCTACCTTCCTCCAAGTTTCCAAGATCAAAAACCTGAACAAGACCTCAGTATTACAGTAAAGAGAAATTGTATAACAATACCATAACAACTGAAGGCAAAATCCAGGAATAAGGCAAAAATCAGGAATACAACAAAAATATAGACTTCTCTTAAAAACCAGAGGCAGAAATTCCAAAATAAATTTAACAGTGATTAAATATAAAAAATGTTTTCATACAGAAGCAATAGGGAAACCACACATATCCCAGAAAGCTCAGGCATTATGTTCATCAAAGAGGAATACATTGTTCAGCTGAAAGGTTAACTGCTCACAGAATTATTTATGTTGGAAAAGACCTCTAAGATCATCAGGTCCAAACTCTGACTAATCACTCTCTTTGAAACTAGACTGTGGCACTAAGCGCCACATCCAGTCACTCCTTGAACACCTCCAGGGGTGGTGACCTCACCACCTCCCAGGCAGTCAATTCCAATGTTTAACTAACGTCTTCATGAAGGAATTCTTTCCAATGTCCAGCCTAAACTTCCACTGGTATAGCTTGAGACTATGTCATCTCATCCTGTCACTAGCTGCCTGGGAGAAGAGCCCAACCCCCTACCTGGCTACAATCTTCTTTCAGGCAGTTGTAGAGAATGATAAGGTCTCCCCTGAGACTCCTTTTCTCCAGGCTAAACACCCCCAGCTCGCTGAGCTGTCCTCACAGGACTTGTGCTCCAGCCCCTTACCCAGTGAGGGGCCCAAAACTGAACACCAGACTTGAGATGTGGCCTCACCAATGCCTAGCATAGATGGACAGTCACTGCCTGGGTCCTGCTGGCCACAATATTGCTGACACAGGCCAGGATGCCCCTGGCCTTCTTAGCCACCTGGGCACACACTGGTTCATGTTCAGCCCCTGTTGACCAAAATCCCCAGGTCCTTTCCCACGAGGCAGCTTTCCAGCAACTCTTCCCCCAGCCTGTGGTGCTGCCTGGGGTTGCTGTGACCCAAGTGCAGGACCCAAACTGGGCCCTGTTGAACCTCATATCATTGATCTCAGCCCATCAATCCAGCCTCTCCAGATCCCTCTACCCTCCAGCAGATCAACACTCCGGACAAATTTCAGGAAGTCTGTGAACTTACAGGGTATACTCAATCCCCTTGTCCATATCATTAATAAAGATATTAAACAGGACTGGGACCCATAATGAGTCCTGGGGAACACCACTAGTGACCACCAGCTTTTGGAAAAAAACTGACTTCTGGAAGCTTGCTTTGTCTCCCTTACCTAGACAATGAAAATCTATTGGAATTAGTGTTTTTCTTCAATATCTTATAGGAATAACAGACTACTTAAGTTTTAAATACAGACAGGTAAACCCTCAAAGTTAAAGGAAAAAGAAAATAAAAGATGTAGTAAAAAAAATCTAATAATCTTTCTGTCTTTAAAAAGAGATAATTGTGTGAAAAAAAACCCAAATCAAATATTCTGGATTATTTCCAGACATCTTGCCATGAGTCAAAGCCTTCTATTAAGATAAGACTTCTCCAAACATGCATACCTCCATAAAAGGTTAAGAAAGAGACTTTAACAAGCATCTGCTGTAGAATACATAGATACAATTCTTGATCAATGATATCTTTCACATAGCTTAGGCAGCAGAATGTATAACTTAGACTGTAAATGATTCATCCTAGTTAAAAAAAAAAATCTAAAAAGTGACATTGTGACTAAGTGACGTTATACAGGTACACATTCAAGTAGAATCAACACTTACCCCTGAAGAGTGGTCCCTTTATCAAAGAAAATTACTGGGTTATTTTCAACAGGATACATGCTCAAACAGGAATATGTTATGTTTAAATCCATGGGCCAATGGTAGCAAAGAGGAAATGCTATCCTTTCCATATGTGCTTATCTTAAAGCCTTTTTGAAATAGTTTCAGGTAACACAACTGTCATGCAACTTGACCTCATGAAACTCCCATCAAGAACCAAATTAAATTCTACTTAAGACAGGTTTCAACCTTGTTGAAAATCTAATAAACATCCTCAAGATGCATTCTACCTTAATTACATAAATAAGAAGAGCACATACACAGAAATTCTGAATATAAATATTTATGTGGGTTTTTAATTAGAAGAACATTAGACAACACAAGAACTCTCATTAGCAGAGTGTTTTCTTCCCTTGAACAGAGATACCTCTTGATCACTTGAGACTCAAGAGTCCAAATTCGTCAGCCAAATAGGTTACTTGCTTACAGAAAATTAAAAAAACTCCACAACTATGGTGTCCCCTTATCCTGAACAAGGGGAAAGTGTGAATGAGTCAGAAGAGCTCAGGCACAGCAGGCATCAGAAGGCTTACAATTAAGAGAGTTTCAGCTAAGAGAGTTTATTTTTAGTTACCCCAACACCTTTTCTATCCTCTTATATCTAACATGTCATGACATTATTGGTTAACCAATTCACCTCCCCTACAGAGAAGCATCCCATTGGTCACAAGACACCACACACACTACAAGTAGATCTCTTCTGTTTAAGGGAGTACTCTAAACTGCTTTCCTTCGGGGATACATACACAGTCACCCCTCACACACAACCATATACCAACCATCGCTTCAAAATTCAACAAATCCAACAAGAGAACAGTTCTCAAAGGATATAACTCATTAGAGGTTGGCTGCCTTTGCAACACTTTCAGTGGTGCAGTAAATATATTAGTTTTGCCAAATGTTCACATAGTTACCTCGCTTGTAAGTAAAAGCTTATGCATATAATAAACACAGGGAACACAATTCCTTGAGCTGTCATGTGAGCCATGTAACAATCATATTCCAGTTTGTATTTCAGTATAATTTACACACAGCAGTCCAACAAATTACATTAAGGAGATATACCACATTTAGCTGCCTTCTGCTCCTCCTTACCCACTATTCTTTGAGGTCAGGAGTTGTACAGCTTTTCTCAACTTTATCTGCTGTAGTCAAACACAGATTTTTAACTCCAGCTGCACTGATTAATCACTTTTAAATTTAAAACAACTAACAACTAAAACTATTAGTATTATGAGACCTAGACGTGTTTTTAATACATGTTTTTATAACCAAATGAGTAAGTGCCATACCTCCAAGTTCTTTTACATTCAAGATGGCATTCTGGAATGGCACTGCTTTTATACTAAAACCTAAGAACAGAAACAAAGAGCATTAGTAGGTTAAAGGGACCATTTAAAATCAATTGTATGCATTCAGAAAAGAAGACTTTTTCCTATCAAGAAACAAGATTTTGCATACAAAATTCTGCTTCAACGTGTTATTAAAAAGTCAGTTATAAGGCATGGAGGGAGGGGTGGAGGAAGAGAATAGGTTACTATATGCAATGAAATTTTGAATTATACTATTAAGTAGCTGGTACACATAAAACTCAGCACAAAATTTACACACAGGTCACCTATCATTTGGTAAGGAGTTAACACAGAATATACTTTTATATAATCATCCTTTACTACATCTAGCACTAAAGCAGAGATTTAAGACTACCAGTAATATGCAGTGATTGTTCTACAATTTTTAGGAGATGCTGAAGAAAATATGCAACTCAAATCACTGTTTTCTGCCCTTTAAACTTCACAGGTCTTGGTTACACCTCAAATATTAATCCTGTCTATAAATGTTACTAACTGAAAGATCCTTTTATAGATCTTAGTTGGATGTATTAAAATGGTTGCAAGCACACTGAAAACATCTATGGTCCTCTATTAGCCTGTTTTATGCCTCAAACCAAAGTAAATTAAAAACAACAACAACAACAACAAAAACAAAGTAACCACACACCAAAACCTGTGATCTTTACCCTTAACTGAAAATTCAGGCAGCCAAAATTCAAGGACCCAGCAATTCATCAGTGTATTATGTACTAAATTCTGTACATTTAGTGTATACATATATAAAAGTGTACATAATATTTAAAATAGGAAAAATTCTGCCTGGACTTGAGTAAAGACGATTTGAATAAATGTGTTTTACTTCCTGTTTATTAGTTACCAGTTAACAGAAACAAAATGTTTTTTCTCCCAGATCAGACCAATAAGATATTCCAGTACTCCAGCTATGGCCAGTGCTAGATGAAGCAAAAGACAAGAAAGCCTGAAAGGAATAATTATGCAGTATTTTTGGGTTTGTTGTCTTAAAAAAAACTTGAACTCTTCCTAGAAAGGAGAAAAAACTGGAATGGATCTGAGTGGCATTGATGAGAAAACAAAAAAATACAGGTTATAGTTTGAAACCTGAGTGGAGAAGTCACATTGTATTCTTAGGTTCTCCAAAATATTTTCTGATAGAGCACAGACATGGTTCATACGAATAGATTTCTTAGAAGCCGAATACACTATATCTGCATCATTTTGGTTTGGATGCTGCCTAGTATTTCTTGAGAGTCAGTTTTCATTCCTCAAGTTGCCTAATTAAATAATGGTATTTTATTGCACCTATCTGGGGCAGGGGGCTGATTTTTGCAGCCAGGTATTCCTTATTCTCATCCCACATGTTTGTTTCTGATTTTTCTGGTGCTGTTTTGTTCTTGGTTTGCTTTTTGTTGGTTAGTTCATTTTGGTTTGGTTTGGTTTTTAGTCAAACCATCCTCTTCAGTATTAGGCATATCTGGTCCACCTATATCAAGATGCCTATTCACATTTTTTGGATTTAAGATACCTTTTATCTGGGGAGGTGCTGTCTGCTTTTATGTATCTTCTTAGTATCACTGAGACCTTTTGTAAATTAATTATCTGATCTCAGTCTGCCCTTATTACATAAACAAGTCTGTTGCTGCTCTAAAAAGTAGCGACTACCACCACAAAAAAAGTTATTTCTATTACATTTATTCTTTTAGTAGCTAGCATACACCACAAGGCAGTACAGACCAAGTATGTGCAGAAATAAATCCCAGTTTACGTTTCAGAGCATCACAGTCCTACTCTATTTTACAGCACATTCTTCTCTTTTCTCTCCATGTAACAAGACTGCTTAAAAACTACAACTAAAATGAGAAGAAATGCTTTAAAGTGTCTACAGTACAGTGCTATTACACCAAACTGTTTGGACTTTTTACACATTCCGAATTGTGTATTTTGTGGATATTCTCCAATGTATGAAGAAACATTGAAAGAGTAAGTAGTGGTAGCCTCAAAACAATCCATTAGGTACTTTCAACAGCAAAATAAGGAGGCTGAAGCTCTCCGCAACCTTTTCTGTATGTTTCAAAAGTTACCTTTGGGCAATGTTGCAGCACACCACAGAATAAAAACATCTTACCCGTAGTAGACACAATATTCTCCGGGCTTTCACTGCAAAGCTGAGACAGAAGACTTGTCTTGCCAGAACCAGAGAGGCCTATGCAAACCAAGTCATATTCGGGTCGTGGCGGTGGTGGTCCCTTGCAGCAAAGTGCTCTAAAACACTGGCAGGGTAGGGCAAAACAAACAAAACAAAAAAAAAAGGAAGAGGTTATTTTTTTTTGGCCAATGCTTATTCAACACTATTTTAAAAATGAATTTTATAAACTCGAAGGCGTTGCAGAGAAGCAAATTATTATTTCAATTTACTATTTTGACAAAGTCAACAATTAATGGATCAAGACCATCTCAACTAAAATCTAGAATGGCTGTATAAGAAAACAAAAATATACATGTTAACTTTCCACTTAAACCTCAAGGAGCTGGTTTGAGGCATATGACATCCATTTTCCAAACAGCAAAAACTGGGCACATACAGTGAAATAGACCCATGCCCTCGTCAGCTCTGCAGTTGTTTACACATGAGTTTGCTTCCTGTGTTAATTTCATGCAATACCTGCTGTGAAAATAAGAGCCACTCTCAAGCAGCTCATTGAAAGGTTCTACCTGTTGTTACAGGAAAGAATCAGGAACCCTTGCTCCACTAATGTCCTTTCTGGGCTTGCTTTGTCATGCATTTTAGCTTACAATATCAGCCACAAAAGAGTATAGCTTACAAATAAATAACTCCTGCTGGACACAGCTCTAGCAAAAAATACGCAGATCTCTCACCCTGGAGACAGATAAATTAACTACAATATAAAGAAATAAAAATCTATTACACAAAGCCTACTTCAGAGTTCTGCTCACTTCTCTTAAACAGTTTTGCCATAGTAGGCCAAGCTCTACCAAAAGGTCCCTTAGGCATTCAGTAAGGTTCTTCAGGCCTTTGCTCACATGCAATATAGAAGCTTTCTAAAAGCATACCATTCTGGGAAATTTAGGAACTTTATATTTGATTTATTGAGCATAATTACCCCCTAACATCGAACATAGACCTCCACCACCCCAATACACATGAATATATTTTTCTCCAATATATTGCCAACCTCATATCGCAGGAAGGCATCTGCTATAACAGGGAAGGGAAAACATGTTTGTCCAATCACTCCTTTCTCACACGTTTTGTCTTTACATTGCCCCAGCTCTTTATTAGCATCTAACCAGAAATCCAGTCTTTACAACCTTAACTTAGTTTGTCTTCACAAGTACCCAGTTTCTCTCATTAAGGGCTACTGTAGGAGCAGAGAAACTGAACTGATGTCAGTAAGGCACTGATGCAAATAGTGGGGTCTGACCCTGTAAGCAAGCCGTCCAGTGAGAATGTGATTATAAAAAGACAGCTCACTGAATGCAGAAATTTAATTGGATTCTTTCCGTGCAGCTGGTAAGCTATTACATGTGCTGCTGAAACAGTTTTCATTGCTTTAAAGAAGAAAAAGATAATTTGGTGAAAGTTACAAAACTCCTTCAACACCTAAAAAGTGAAAGGAAGTATTATAGAAAAAGTAAAAATACAGTAGTAGTTAAGCTGAACCAATGCAAAAGATTTTTAAAATTACGTGCTTTTTTCCTATTAAATTGGATTCAAAAATTATTTTTTTCAAGAAGGTATGCCCTTACATTTATGTCCATAACTTAAACAGTAAACATGCCTTCTAGCTCTACTTATTGTTATTTTACTTATTTACTGGTTTATATTTATCTCACAGATTCTACAAAGCCGCAGAAAATATTCTACTCCAATACTCAAGTGAGAAAGGCCAACTGAGTTCATTGCACAAAATAAACTCCTTTATATAGAGTTTCCACTTAATGGATATCAGGCTGAAGGCCACATAAAATCCTTCAAAGCTTGCCAGAGCTCCTGAGGCTGTATGTCAGACCCTCTGCAGCCAGTCTTTAAAATGCCTTCAATTTGTCCCTGTCAGCATGGCATCTTTGCAACAACCTCTTGATGTCATATTGAAAAACATAAAGGAATAGATGAGCTGATGGAATTCTGTGCTTCTCTCTGTCCAGACACTGTGCTAGTTCTTATGCAACCAGACATGACTCTTGCAGCCCTGACGTCTAGTAACATGTCATTCTGTGAAAGATAATTTCTGCTCTTTGTAGAACACATATGGAGGCTCTGTGGGTGACAGAGAGACTCCACAGGCAGGTTTTGTGAACATTAGGATCTCTTCAGCGCAGATTCCTTAAGTTTGTCTGGAGAATCTTTATGTGCTGTGGATTTAATATATGATCAAAAATCCAGGTCAAGTTGCATGTCCGAAGCAGCATGCACAGATTCACCACCCTCTCACTCATCCTTCACCAGTAAGCACAGTTAAGTATGAAAAATTCTGAGATACACTCCCAGAGGACAGAAAAATGGCTTCCTCCAGACCACTCTCACATTTTATTGGATATGATTCCTTTATCTTTGTTATATTCATGACTTGATCCTTATGCTAGGCTAATTTCCTTCAATGGATTGGTTTAGCTGTAATGAAAACAAACTTTTAATATTCTAGTTTCAAAAAGCTGCTGAAACTTAAGCTACTGTGTATAGCACTTAGCAGTGGCTGACATGAGAAATTCTACAGCACATTGGAGGGGTTACTTGTAATAATATATTTAAACTTTATAAACTTGTTTTTCACTTCTCCTTACTTGAGCTCAATGAACATCTCTCCCACTGGAAATATCACTATACAAACAGTCTGATCACTCTCTTCCTGTTCTCTCAGCAGCTTAAAGTTTCCTGGTCCCTAACAAAGACAGGGCTATTTAAGCATCCATTGTAAAGAATAAAACTCTCGTCACAACTTTGGCAGCTGCATAGCTGCACAATATCTGTGGAGAGTAGAAAATTTAGACATCATTGACCATGCAAATAAAATTACACCTTATATTCTGCATTTTATTATGGACAGGAAATGCATTCTGAAATATTTTATAACCATGGACTAGAGCTACACACTATTTAAGATGTCGTCACATTACAGTGCACTCTGAAATCCACAGAACTGCAATAAATGTGTACTAGTAACTAAAGACATCCCAGAATTCCATAACACAAATATATCATGAAGATTGAGAGACTCGCTCAATTCACAACTAGTGCTCAGTTCCTTCCCAAGTCAGCATACTTTCCATTCCATCTGGACAACCCAAAGCATGTAAGAGAAGCTTGAATTAACAGTCTAACTGATCTCAAAACACTTGTCAGCTTTGGACCTGGAAGTATCTTTCACTGATTGCCAAACCCTATTTGCTCAATGGGCAATAAAAGCCTGTCATTTTCAGAATTATAAAGCAAACTCTGAACCCAAACAGTGCCACTTGGAGGAAGTGTTGAAGGGGTCAGAAAGAAAACATTAGACTACTGCAAATATAGGGTAAAGCAGAGCCAGCTGACACAGTGACTAAAATGTTCTCTGGGATAAGGTCACATATTCCAGTTCCACTGATAGCAACAAAAAAGGAACAACTTTTCTTTGAGCCTTTTCATTCTATCAGAGTAAGATCTTACTATAAGGGGAGTGGCTTATCAAAGTTGTCAGCTTCCACAATTTTTGTGAACATCACACTAACTAAACACTCAATGGGTAGAAAAAGCAAGCAAAGAGAGGCAGGTGGGGAGAGTCAGGATTTAATTTTACATTTCAATAAACATATCTTTTAGTTCTGAAAATAAAACATTAAGGTATCTTTAAGAAATGTATGCATTTAGCCAGTTTTTGAAAAAAGGAGGTATTTACTCAGAAAATTGGGAGTAATATGTGCTCCAGTACACAGAAATCTGTGAAATATTCAGAACCACTTTTACTTTCATTTTCTTTATAAGTGTGCATGCACGCTGTATGTGCATGTATAATCTGCCGCAAGAGATAAAGGAGGAAGTTAGCCAGTTCTACTCCGTACTGATTTCTAACCCAATCAGAAAACTGGTTTTAGGTAGATCAGTATTTATGCTGACAGTCCTAGCCAGTGTCCCTTTGAAGCCCTATGGAGAGTTCTTCTGGGGAAAAGCATATTGTGTTTACAGCAGGGATGGCCAAACACTTCTGATGTATGTGCCGCTTGGAGATCACAGATTGAAGCTCTGGGCAGCAAATGTCCCTGAATTACTACTGTCTACAACACATTAAACTGCCTCCAGCTGTTGAGTCTGTCTTTGCCAACTCATTGTACTTCTCGTTTCACTCTCCTTTTTGGGGTGAAATACTCCATTATTTCTGCTTTGTTCTGGACCCATCTCCTGTCTGTTACTTTTGTTGACACTATTTAATAGGGACAAACAGAAGCAAGGGATTTCATGCATAGTTGGTTAAACACACACACTCTCATGTAAAAATACCCTAAGTTAGTGCAGCACTAATGCTAACAAACCAAGCATTCACAAGCCTTGAAATACAGAATTAAGGTTGAAACCTCAATCATAACGCTCCTCCCCTCCCCTCTTGCTACTACTTATGGATATGGTCTTCCTTTATGTTTTATTTTTCAGTTAAGGTATCTTTGAACTAACAGAGTTCTAGTACCCAGTGCCCAATTACATCCAGAGGACTGGCTAATCATCATCTGAAGCTGTTGAAAAAATTCAAGGAGTTTATTAAAAAAAGTAAAATTTACACACAGAAGGTTCCATAATTCTGATGTTCTCTGAGACCTCAGAAGCACAAAGAAATCTGAAACCTTGAACAGATAATATGAAATGGCTAGGGGACAGGGGGAGGGACACAAAAATGACATGACAGAAAACTCCAAACAGTAGTGAAATAATTCAATGCAAATAATAAAATACACAAGGCACCAGAATGAAATTATACACCATCAAGAGAGAGAGGGGGAGGGGAAAGGATATACGAGTAAAATAAACTTTAACTGTATGAATACCTTAACTTTAAATTGGTACAGCAGAATCTATGCATTTGACTCTGTGAGCTAAAGCTGTAGAGTCTTCTGTTTCCATAGTGCTGTGCAGGTGGTTTTACTGCTACACAAATTAAAAAAAAAAAAAAAGAGAGAGGAAGAGGAAAACCTACCTAATTTAAGATACACAATAAGTGACACTGTTTTCAGGTTTTCTTACCATCAGATTGATAGAGTTTATTTTTGTCTGTATAACTTCCACAATGAGGACAAAACCTAACAGATTGCTGTTCATTTTGCAGCTTCCAACAGAAATGAATGAATGCACACGTTGCCATTGACAAACTGAAGCAAAGTTCAGCACGGATTAAAATACTAAAATCATGACTAGTCACCTTCTGTAACAGTCCATAGCCTCATTAAGCAGTGACTGCTCTATTCAAGATTCTCCATCCAAACACACTCTAAGGATCAAACTCCAGTGGAAGGACACCAGCTCAAGGTCTGCTGATCTGCTGCACCATTCCTATCACAGCACAAAGAATCCTCTAGTTTTACCTGGGTAATGCATGGTCAGGTCAGCCCACTGACTGAACCAAAAGCACTCTTTCTCTACATGTCCCTACTCCTCTTCAACTGTATCACCTGTGCTGCAGGAGGACAGACATGTATCCAGCATTAAAGACAGGATAATATAAAAAAGGACAGAAGAAAACAAATTCTCAATGAAGTGAGGCAGTCTTACAGAGCACGTAGTCCTGGTGATATCCTACCTTACAGAAATCACAGAGTCATAGAATGGTTTGGGTTGGAAGGGATCACAAACTGTCAATCCCCCTGCCATGAGCCAAGACACCTACTGAACTAGGTTGCTCCAAGTGCCATCCAACACTTTCAAGGATGAACATCCACAGCTTCTCTGGACAACCTGCTTCAGGGTTACACTACCCTCACCATAAGGTATCTCTTCCTAATATCTAATCTAAATCTACCCTCTTAGTTCAAAATCACTTTTCCTATCACTACATACCTTTATCAAATCTCATGTAGCCCTACTCACTGCTTCAACATATTTGACAACTCTGCTTCCAACAGTGAAGGTTTCAAAGAAATACAGTAAAGAAGAAAGAACTGGATGACTCCTGACAAGCCAGATACAACAGTGCTGTTTAGAGCATGTAATTTCAAAAGACTTCATAGTCATGATAATACAGCCATAGTGGGTTGAATCACAGGAGATAATTTGTTTCATGTGATATCAGATGAACTCCTCTTGGGTGAAGGCTTGACCCAGAAGTTCAGGAATAACAAAAATTCAGTAAATGCAGTCAAAGACATAACTTCCCCAGAAGAAGCTATAAGGCAACTGGAGTCCTTCTCCTACTATCAGCCAAAACAAATCGCAAGCCTCACATCCAAAAGGGAAAATAAGCCTCTCTGACCTTAATACCTTGCACACTCCCTATAAAATCAAAACCAAATTATGACTCTCCCCTCCATTCACACCATGTTAGAAAAAAGCATGAAGTAAAATAATATCAAGTTTTAGATGTACTCAGATATTTAGTGTAGTAGTACAATTTAAAAGCCTACATAAAATAAAATGGCACACGGCTATGACAAACCAAGCTGAGCCAGCAAACAGTAAGAAACATGTGCACAGGTCGTACCCTGAAGAGAAAACAATCACTCACTTCACTCCAGTGTCAAATCAAGCTCCAAGAGGGCTTTTGGACACTTCTAAGTTTCACCAAATGTAGAAATATTGCTCAAGTTGTTTCCTCTCTAACAGTTTGTTTTCCACTTGCTTTATTGCACAAGAGTAACTCATCTCATTCAATTAATCAGTTCATTCACATTAAACAGCAAGAGAAAAAGGCAACAAAAAAGATGAATGAAAGCCTTTGCAAGCAGTTTGTTTCACAACTTAAGGAAAAGCAATCACGCTAAAAAAAGCCAGAAGAATCATCTAAAATACCATGAAAATAGGCAGTAGCAGCACTGCACAAACATGCAACAGTTAAGGATGTGACACCTCCTATCTCTTCTAACTTCTAGTGAGGATGATAGATAGATAGATAGATAGATAGATAGATAGATAGATAGATAGATAGATAGATGATAGATTGATTTTTTTCTTAATATGCCCCCTCAAAAAAAATTACAAACACCATCAACAACTAAACCAAAACTGTACTTTAGGGCTTTCAGATTTGCTAAAAGTCATCCCTGTACAGTTTCTGAGCCAAATCATAAAAAGCTTTTCCATGACTTACGTGTGCCACAAGGCAGTTAACAAACACATGTTTTTAGGTCAGCATAGCATGAAAAATTACATGTCTTCTATAAGCTCATATGGGATCACAAAAGCAGAAAGAAGCATACAGACCACTTGGTGTTCTTTGATTTTTTTTTTCTAATTAATGCTGCCTACATGGCATCTAAATGCAACAGTAGACTTAGTTTGTTTTTTCTCCTCAAAAAGTGTTCAGTACACAAGACCCTGGACATTTGTATCTGATAGACATGGTACCCGTAAGGTGACTTTGGTAACAATATTAAAAAAAAAGGATTTATGGAAACATTACAGTGATATCTTCAAATCCCATGCCAGAATGGGTCCAAGAACCTTAGAGGGAAAAAATAAGAGAAATATATTAGGTGCAAAGAGAAATCTAGCTGTACACTAGTTGAAGGTAAATGAAGACTTGCACTGTATTCCATGCATTAAAAAAATTAAAGAACAAGAAAAGATATTGCTGCTGTCCTCTGAAATTTGTAGGTAATTTCAAAGTACACTAAGAGGGTTAAACCCATCACCCACTGTGAAGGATTTGTGTAACAGAGGGTCCCAAAAATTCAGTTAAGTTAAAATAAACAGATATTCATTTGAAGCATAGTTGGAAAAAGCACAAGAACAGCCAAGTACAAACAATAGAAGTGTGTCCTCATGCACTTATAACTAGAAGATCTCAAGGGGGATTCAGGTGATACCAGTCAATAAGCCCCTGAAAAAAGGAACAAGATCTGAATTCTTCCATCCACTCTATCAGTAACATTACAGAACAGGCATGCTCCAGAGAATATTTTCATACCACCTTTCAGAATTGTTGGCTATTATAATCATAAATAAAATAATTCCTGGGCTGCATGTGTGTCTCTTGAGTATCAAAAAGCAAAGTAACCTAGAGAAACTCTTGAGCATGTTTTGAGAGAAAAAAAAGAAATAACTAATGTTTACTTGTGACAAAGTTTCCACTGAGATTAAGCCTCAAGATATGTCTTGTTCTTTGTTATGAAAGATTTCAAAACTAACATGTGACATCAGATCTGAGAGAAAAGAGGAGGAATCTCTGAGGATAGCAGACCAGACTATTTTCTATAAAGTCTGGTCTTACTGAACAAGTTCATAGCTAAAGTAAAATAGTGAGTACAAAGAGATTGTGAATATCAAAGTAAGAAATCTGTTTAAAAAACAAAAAACATTGACATTGGGGGGATGGGTGGTAGGATCCACAAAGAGTTTTTAGAAATCATTTACAAAATAGCGTACAGTAAAATTGAACACAATCATAATAGTGTGATAGTACATTAAAAAGCAAAGTACAATTACAACTGTCACTTTTAAACCTGCCCAGGAGGCCCTGCTGCTAACTCTCTGTTCATAGAGTACATGGAGCACACCACAGCAAATTTAGGCATTACCCAACCAAGAAGTGAGCAAGCCAACAAATATTTGGTTGCTCTAAAACTATCAGGAGGTAAGGAAAAGAAGGTATCAGTAGAAACTGATGCAAAAAAAGTTACTAAAATAGAGACAGTCTATGCAGTTAACATCTAAATATAAGGGTGAATAGCATTAGTAGTATACACAGTCTAACAAGTAATGGAAGGATTTAGTTAAGAGAAGGAGGTGGACGGAACAAGGATAGCCTGATTTTGCAGACAGTGTAAGTCTTCTGGCCAAAGAACTCTTCTGCTTGGAATATTAAAGATAAGACTAACTTTCAACACTAGAAAATGGAGCAAGAACTACACCAGTATTGGTGGACACACAAATGAGGGATCCAATGGATGGGGTCTATTACCAGTTCATAGCATTATCAATCTACAGTTGTGCATTTGAAGCATTAGATAGTTGCAGGCTCTGGGTATCTCTTATTCATTAGGCTCCATATGAATGCTTTTAATCTTATGTGTCTTTTCATTTTACTTTCTCAGTACACTATATGTACAAAAAATAAGAACGTTCAACAGAATACCTATTTTGACCAAAAGACTCAGGAAATATGAAATATGTAGCAACATATACAGGAACCTCTCTTCTTCCCTCCATGACCCCCCTTAAATAAACAAAACAGTTTTACTTGGCTTGCACAGTACATTACTACCATGAAAAGAAACAGGCCAACCCACACAAAACCATTAATCCAAAATATACAATTAGAGGAAGTACTATTAAAAATTCTTCACATTTTAATCAATGAGAACCTCTTGGAATGCAGAACAGATCTTGCCTCAATCAAAATCTTCATAAGTTAGGTTTAAGAACCTTCAGCCATTGAAAACATCTCATGATCCAATAAAGGCATTTCACATTTCTCCTCTCTTCAGATGAAGGTTTGGATTTTCTTCTGGCTATATATCTACCATCTACCATGGAGTTTCTCAGCTATCCCCCATCTGTTTGCTGATGAATGTTCCATTGGCTATTTTGTTCATCTAGCACTACAAAATCAGAACTGTCAAATTTGTTGCTCCTGAGCATGCAAGGATCAAGGACTACATAGCCTTTAAAATGTCTTGAAGAGAAACCCAACAGGTGCCCTGGTTCCAGTGTCCGAATGTTTGGGGAACACAACTCAGTTTGAGATGGGGATTCTCAGCTGACAGGAAAGGGAACAGATCACACTGTACAGGTACAGGTAGAAGTTGTTTTCATGTGCTCATACAGTTAAAAAAAGTGAACAAAACCAACCAACCAAACAAACAAAAAATGTCAACCCACAAAAATCCACACAACAACCACATAAACAGGATTTTTTTAAGAAACATTGACCAATGCCTATTTATCTTCTTGAGTTAGATGGGAAAATAACCCCAATAAATGGTAAAGAGTATTCTGTAAATAAATTCTGGACACAGTTAAGAGATTAAGCTGCCTTTGAAAAGTGACAGCTGAATCTTAACATTTTTAAAGTGAAAATGGGAGCTGGAATCAGCTTTATTTTTTTGTGAAAACACAGATTATTGTGGCCTTGCTGACAAAACAGCCTGTCATACAGATGCAGACTCATGGGTATGCCAGTGTCCCGCTCTGTGGTGCTGAAAGCCCAACCCAAGAACTTTCTCCTGGTCAAACAACCACTTTTTATCAATTAAGGGGCATAAAACACTTGCATGCCACAGAGGATATCATTATACCAGATTATTTTCTTTTGTGGGAAAGATCCACTTGTAGTCTCAGAACTGCTGAAAACCTTTTAAGGAGCTTCACATTTTTCTCCTTCAAGTAGGTACAGCATCCAGTCAGCTCTAGGAAACACTTTTTAAGAGAGTAAAAGCCCTCAGACTGAAACTTTCAGGTGCAGTCCATTTCCTGAAGGTACTACTTTTATTGACAGTATTATGAGTGTCTTTTTCTTTCAGATAATTATTACAAAATATTTTCATAAAAATTCTTGTAATTTAAAAATGCAATGTTACATAAGAATATACCTGATGTTGACGAAATATGACCACAAATCCAAGTAGAAATCAAGTTAACATGCTGTTCAGATAACTGAGCACAGCTCTCGAGTGCTCAGTTCTTCACCTGATTTAATGCATAGTTGTGGGAGATTTAATACATGTTCTGAGGAGGCTGCAGACACCTCAGTAAGAACTGACTCACTGCTTCTTACAGGAACAAAAATTTTATCATTTATTCTTGATCAGCATAAATCTTGCCAAGCTGGGAAACTCCTTTTTGCTGGCTAGAGAGAATATTTCACTGAGGACCAGAGAGAATTGCCATAATGATGAGAGTCTATCAGAGAAACATAAGCAATCTGTAACTGGTAGCATAATTCAGAGTGAGACAATGAAAAAAACCATCATAAGAAATGGAAGACAGCTGTCTTTTAGCGACTAAGACATATGATTAGTTGTAAGAGCAGAACACTGGCTTTAACTCAGCTCTTTTAAGTATATCTAAGTTTTTACATTCACTTTCCTAAGAACTGATAGATTACTAAAGAATTGTAATAAAGAACTGGAAGCTAGGATTTTGTAATATAAAGGTGTGACAAGGAATAAACTTTTAGAGTAAAACTTCAGCAACTGCCAATTACCTACATATCATCAGATCAGTATTTTTGAAATGTAAGAGTGTGAGAAGAGACGCACACAGTTCTGTTTATACTGTAGAGGACTTTTCACTGAAAACGAAGCTTTCACAGCTCACAAGAAACTCTTCAAAGCAATTTATAACAATGAAAAGACACAAGGCATAGAACATTAAGGATTAAGAAGCAGCACACTTGGATTATTGGGGAATAAAACTACAAAGTATGGGATTTCAGAAGAAACCAACCACTCCAAAACATGTCCAAAATCACAGTAACTGAAAAAGCACTGGAACAATTTTACTTTCCTAAGTATATAATAATATAGGCCTCTTCATTGGAAGAAATGTAAAAAATAATTACATTTCCTCATCCTTGCAAGAAATTATTGCAAGTACATTATTGAGATTATTGCTACAAAAGCATACAATCACAAATTACAGCTTGCAAAGATCAATGCTTCATCAGGAAGAAATGGCAACCTATAAAAGGAGGGAAAGACAGATACTTGTTCTGGAAACACATTTCAGAACAAATGTCTTAGCATAAACATTCATGAAACTAAGAGACATTAAACCTTGGTGCACTGCACACAATTCTTATCTCATACCTAAATAAATCATGCATGTAGATGAACTTTTACTTGAGAGATCTGCAAAGCACAGACAAGAACAAGGTGCCAGTGTACTGCAGACCAGCAGGGAGTAAAAACTCTGCCTCAAACCCCACAGCTCAACAGAGTAAGAGCTAATCATGGAGCATAAGCTCTCCATACAACCTTGGACAAGCTTGCCTGGTCTTGAACAGATGAGCAGAAGTACCAAGGACTTTCTGGATAGATATTGAACAAAAGGAATTAAAAGAGGAGATCCTCCAAGACTCCAATCACTTCCAGCTCTGCAGGTTGAGAACAGAAAGATCAGAATCTGAAATACTTACTGCAAAAGAATGTTTTTATGCAATTTTTAAAAATTGTTTTATAAAGCCTATTCAAATGAGAAAAATGTTCTTTACATTCTATGGCAAAAGGCAAAATTTCTGGTGCCCAAAGAACAGTATGAGCCCCCATGTCTCCTGGGGAAGCAGAAGCACCTGCAAATTTTGCCAGGTCACTATCCTCAACTGAGGTATGGCAAGGAAATCATGAAAATACGGAGTAACATTAAAAAGGCATAAACCGGACCATTCTTCAAGACTCACCAGTCAGGCAGAATACTGAAGCAGAAATTCTCCTGCCACTATTAACTATCCTGATCAAATCTGAAAATTTGTTAACAGCTATTGTTTTCCTATTAAATTTTCCAAGTTACTTACCACAGGAAACTAAAAAATCTCAGATCTTTCAATTGTTAATCCTCTAAACTCAGAAATAATGCGATCGAAAAGAGCAGAATAACCAGGCCTTCAGTTCAAAATGAAGTAAAACATAAGAAGTGAAGATATGCTGTCTCAAGTAACTTTCCTGAAAAACTCTAAAAGATCTCTGATTATTGAGAGGTAAACCGTGATTTTCAAAACCATTGTACCCTTGCCTAAATTTTTAAATTGATAAACTAGCAGTGAGTTGTGTCATTTTTAAACTTCATTCTTAGAAACAAGTCAGCAAATTTTACTAAACCTATTTTTAAATGTACTGAGCCTCACAAAGTTGAGGATAATGTCAGCCCAAACAGTAAAATTCGGCCAAAGAGGAGAAAAAAAAGCCCCTTATGAATACTAGCAGGAAAGGGGAAAAAATATGTTGCTATTAATGTACTACTTCTGGTAAAATATCACTGAAGTTCAGAGTGATCCAAGCCACGGTGCAACATGTGCAAAGCAGCGAAGAGTATAAGTTCCATGCACTAAAGAGAATAAAAAGAAGTAATAACTATATGAATTTTTTCATTATTATTTAGTTGGAATTTAGTTTTGGGACTAATTAAACATATACATACTTCAAAAGAAAAGCATCCTTCAGCATGGAAACATGGTCTAAAGCAACAACTAAATACAAATTTCACTGTTAACTTTTCTTCTTAAAGGCAATAAAAAATATGAGAATAGGATTGTGATGTCCATCAAGCACAAGGGAATTAGAGTAATTTAACATAGTTTATTGTAAGAGGATGCAACTGAGCTGAGAAGTCTCATATTTGATTCATCTCCAGAAACAGGAATCAAAATGAACTATTAAGCTGTAGTCTAAATGTTTGAGGATTTTTCAGCTGGGGACATTATACAGCCTTAAAGGGTAAAAACAGTTAAGCCCTATCCCAATAAAAATCCTTGGAAAAATAATCTTCTACAAATAAGATGTAGATAAAGTTCCAACAGACCGTACATTGATTTGGAAATGTTCACATTAGAAAAAAAATCACATTGACAGCAACAACCACCCCAGTGAATAGTATGAAACCAGGTAAATATTTTTGCACTAGGCGTACATATGAATACCATTGTAAAAACATTAAAAACTACTTGGACTTTCAGGCACACTGAAGTATTTTAATGACAAATGTATCATGATTCTTCTTCCTGCTGTCTACTGCTTTTCTCTTCTGCTAAGCCTTACATTTTAGCCTAATAGCAATATATTTTCTACTCCAATCAACCATACTATTCATTTCCTAGAAAAATTTTTCTTGAATGTCAGATAAACATAGAAGAAAATCCTTCAGGGACAGCTTGATATACCACATATGCCAGTTGAAATAATACTGAAACAAGAAATTAAGAACTTCCTTAGTGAACCTATCAGTATAGAAAATGTGGTAAAAGTACACATATTTTAGCAAAATGTAACTGCATCAAGCATGTGACTTCGACTTCTTTCCATAATTTTAAAGCTATGTAGATTCAGAAGTATCAGAAAAGTCACACTGTGTGAAAGATTGACTGCAATAAAAATAAACTAAAAAAGTCTACACAAGCAGCATGATGGAATTGCACTACTACATGATTACAAATGTTTCATTTGGGAAATAAAAGAAGCTCATATCTGGAACTTTAGGATAGAGAAGTCCTTCTCATCATTTTCTGATTCAAAATAATCTGGTGGTATCTGACTTGACAAATATAGCAACAGGAAAAATTTACCTTGCAGGTGTCACACAGGAACTCATTGAGGGTAAAGAAAAACATTATTATTTCCTTAAGAAATTGCTGAACTTCTATCAATAACTAAACACTACATTAACTCAAACTGCACATAACAAAGAGCTGTGTGAAATTGCAGTGTGACTCAATCATCAGTGTTCTCACACAGTTCTGTGCTTCCCACATTTTCAGGAATTAGACCTGCAAGTTTCCCCATTTTTACACATGTTCAAAGAATTTAACATTATTAGACTGTCATAAATTACTTAAGATTTTTGGCAGGCCATCTGCTGTAATAGCTTTGAATTTCCCTTAAGTGCATATTGTGGATGACTTATTTTAACAAGAATTAACACTACGTTGTGGCTCAGACAAAATCTACACTCTTAACTCCTTTGCATCACTAACATGCCAAGTGAAGGTCAGTGTTTTATATGTGTTATTTCCTTAAGATAGATTAAGATGCATGACACATTACCTATATTGGACATTCTTTTGATCTTAACTTGAAATTATTTATCCTTCTAAAGCAGAGAGAGATAATCTCCCTATGCTTGGACTATGTACTTTGTATCCCTGGGCAGCAGTCAGAACCCTAGAAAATTTTCCAAAAAATACTTTTCCAGTCACATTACAGTTAAAAATTAAGGAGGATTTCTCATACTTACCATTTCACAAATTCCAAACACATTTCAAAAGTCATACTAGTCCTATTCTGCATTCCTACTTCCTGTAATATTCATTAGTTTCAGTGTAAGAACAATTACGAGTGGATGACCGATTGGCTCGTAACGTTTCCTGTGTTGGTTGCACTCTAAATCTACTTTGTTACTGTAGTATATTTGTGAATTTAATCAATCTTCAAAGAAAGAATCTCAGCAACTTTGGTGGCTCATTAGCTAGTTATCAAAACCAGACTTTATCACTGATGTCTTAGGACAGTGAAAACAAAAACCAGATTGCAAGCATTTGTTTTTAAAGAATTTGATGTCATCATTTTTGCCATTATAAACTGATACTGAAAACAAATATTGGCAAAGAAAGCAAACACCTTATGCTTTCTAGATTTCTCCATCAATCACACGAAGGGCAAAATATTGCTCTAACACAACAAAACCTTCCTCTTCCAAAACAGACATGAGATGAGACGATTTAAAAAAAGGAAAGAACAAAACTTTTGATTTTCTGTTGTGTAAAAGGGAGAATTCTCAGTTTACACTTTTACAATCATGTTTTCCCTTCAAGAAAGTACTGACACAATGATCCTGGAGTTACAACCACTTGATACTGTAAATCATGTGGCAGATTTGTTACCCATAACCTTCAGCATTTCATACTCATTAGCATGGATATTCTCCACACTGTGAGTCAATGAGCATGTGACTTTGTTCATTCTCAACCGATGGAACTTGCAGCGGGCTGGAAAGTTTCACTCATAAACCTGAGCATCTGAAAGTTCTAGATATTCGACATCATGACAGAGAACATTCCTGTAGTATTTCAGTGGATTTTCACATATCATCTAGCATCTATCATACTTGTCTCTTTCCCAGCTGAGCCAAAATGCAAATAATTTCTCATTACAGATTTTTTAATTCATGGGTCTGTATGAAAAGACTTTAGAATATGATATCAAGTTCCAATTCTTTTTTCTGTAATTTTATATAGCCTAATAATAGTGCTTGTTATGTCAGTGCTTACTTCAGTCAATGCTTCCATCCAAAGACCCCGAAGGAAAGTCTTTCAGTATGGAAAAGCCACTACTCCCCAGCTGGCCTTATCCTACAACCACCTGATAACAGATTAGGCTGTACCACATGGTAAAGGTCAAGATTTCATTTTCAGTGCCACCACATGGTACACACACACATGGCTCATAAAAACCAACACAGGAAGAAGAGAACCTTCCCTACAGTGTAGTCTCATTCCTTCAAGTGGATTTCTTTGTTTGCTGTCAGGGGGTGAGGGAGATGTTGTTTTTTTTTTTTCTTTTGCAATTGCCAACTTTAGACCCAGGTAGGCTACAGGTTCCAAATCAGACTGCTGAAAGAACTGACACACCCAAAAAGGGAAAAGCAATTTGATTTGTTTTTTTTCAACTGTGAATTACTCAGAGTACTCATGGATGCTTACATAGTAACAGTAGTTAAAAACTCCTGCCATCTTTGGCTGTCCAGGAGACTGCACCCTTTCTCCAGGAATGTAGATTCAAGCATAGCTATCCACATATTCATCACCCCTAGGCTGAGTATCACACTGGTGCTGCACCCCAAGGATGAGGCATTCCAAGTGAATCAACAGGCACCCTGTCCTGGGAAGTGGCACGTGGGGATTGCTCACCCGCGCCAGGCAGCCTGCTGGTCTATTAGCAGATTCTTTCCGAGATCTGGTGCTTGATTTCATGCTAATGTGTGGGAGTGGATCTGTTTCCCCATGACTTTCTGTGATGATGGCAGTTGAGAGATCACTGGTGTGGGCCAAACCAGGGGAGGGAGGCTCATTTCCACCACAGCTGACTTCAGCAGCAAAATACTTGCGGTAGTGTCTCAACCGCAAAGCAATTATTAGTTCAGAAAAATTTCCTTTGTGATAGCATTGTGATTATAGGAATGGTTTCCATGCCCACAAAGAGAAAAAGTAAAGCACCCACCTCAGAGTACCATATCAAGTTTCACTAGGCACTTATATCACATTCCCGTGCATTCTGAGCATTTATGCCTGCAATGTTTATGTCTTAAAACAGTAGTCAGGAAGTTGCAGAGATAGCTTATGAAAAATACAACAAATGCTGTTTGACACAGAACTAAAAGCAGGGTGAAGTGAAAAAAGTTGCAACAGATTTCTTTTATCCAATTGTGAGTTTTGTAATTAATACAACAGAGGTAAAATAAGTAGATAAATCAAGGCAGTGACCATTCCACAGTTTAGATTCCCCATGTCTTCCCTGTTCCAGCAACTCCTAGTTTTCTGCTCTAATAAAGAAGCTACTCATTTCAGTAAACAATACTTTTTGGTGATCAAGCCTTGTATTAAAGGACAGGTTCTGGCCTTGATGCTAGGTTTTTAATAGTAGCTATTCACATGCAGCTCTGCACATCGTGATCGCTATTGTACTACTGCAGAAAAGTAACTACCTAAACCACAGGCTGTAGAAAGCAATCATTGTAGATACTGTGCAATACCCCAAAAGCTCCAGTGCATCTGATCAGGGGGAGGAAGAGAACATGATGACATAGTCTCCTTTCAAAAGTGGGGTTTCATCGGTTTAACAATAAAACTACCAATGTGCCTTACACAGCCATAGTAGGCCCTAAACAGCTTAAGCGACAACACAGAGCTACACACAAACAAGTGATGCTTAAGCCCTTTCAGGTAATGCACAAAAAGCAAGAAAACATGAATTAAGGAGAGGATTCTTACGACTTCCATACATTACATACATTAATGATGCAAATTAGTCAAACTTAATTCAGTGACCTTCACACACTGGTTAGAGCTTACAAACCTAAACTGTTTTAAAATTAATTTTAATTACACTGCAAATTGCACATAGAGTAGACTGTAGCTCAGCATGTACTCATGTAGCATATAGCTCAACTCGTATTTTCTTATGACTATAAAAAGTCATAAGGAAACAAAAGGGTAATAATCTATGAACCACTTACCTACTTGATAGCAATGAAAGGAAAGAAATATCTATCTGAAAAGCAAAGAGAATTAAGATACCTATTTTCATAGAGCTGAATATTTTAACATGAATTTCAGGCTGCCCTGCTATGTAAAAATAGTAGGATATTAACATGTTGATGTCTTTTGGTTCTGTTGACATTTTAGTGTCTCTGAGGATGCCCAAAGTTTCCTACATGAAATTAAAATCAGTCTCTCAACTCTGAGCCTTAAATGTAGCAGCATGCTAAAAAAACCCCAACAAAACAAAAAAAAACCAAACCCCATTTCCCTTTGTTACTTGCAAAGCCACTCACTTTCCTCTTTCAGAACAGGCATTTGTTAATGCAAATGCATCAGGCATCACATTTTTTCCTTATGTTTCATACGACAATATTGCCAAAAGTACAAATTTCTATTTGTTCAAATTTATTTTATACTTATACTACATGTGGCACAGTGAATGCGCCAACTCTTAAAAATCACAGCACAGTCTTGAGTTGCACCCTCTGCTAAAAGAAATCTCACTTATAAAATCTAACAAAGCCACAGCAGTACAAACACAGAATAATCTTCGAGGCAATCTAAAGCAATTGAGATATCCTGATAAATGTCCTGGGAACGTTCTGAAGGGATCCTTGCATCTGTAAATGGAGTGAGGACAAGAAACAATGGACGAATTGAAGCCCAGGAGGTTCAGAGTGGATAGAAGAAAATGCATTTTCCCCATGGGAACAGTCCAGTGGTGCCCAGACAGGCTCTGCACTCCTATCTTTGATGGTTTCTTCCATTTGGTTTTCAAGACCAGAACTAAGCTGAACAAAGCCTTGAGCAACCTAGTCAGACCTTAAACTGACCCTTCTTTGACCACAAGGTTACACTACAGACCTTCCAATCTCAGTTCTTGTGCGAAAGCAATAGACATTCCACAGAGCTCTTCTCAGATATTTCATTTTTCTAAGTTTTAGCTGACAATATTTTCCACAAACACAAATTGTAAGATGGCAGTGCTCTTAAAAAGCTACTATTACTAGGAAGGGCCCTCAAAAAAAGCCTGAACAACTTTTTAATTAGAATAGGCTTCCACAGACTGCTTGCTCCAATGTAGACATGTTGATTCACTGCCACTTTTGCCCAGGTGCTCATATCCAAGCACCCACATCAGCTTAGTCACAGGGTGAGTATCCACTGCCCAAATTACTGTTTCTTTCACAGAGAAAACATCTCCAGAGGTGTATCACAATGACCAAGCTGTTTATTTGCTTTGTTTCTAGAGTGAGAGGGAAAGAAAATCTTCTCCCATATTAACTGGAAAGAAATCATCAAGCATCTGCCTGTGCTTCTGGGAGAGCTGTGGGATAGGTCTGAAGGACTGCCAGATCTATTCAGTATCCTCATTTGCACGATGGGCAGGTTGCCAGACTGAGTTAAAACAATACCTGAGGTCTAGTTTATATTCCCAGCTAGGCCAGAGAGCTGGGATTTAAAACACTCGTAAATTTGGGTGTGAGAGTCGTGTGCGTTGACAAGGGAATTAGACCATGGCTCTACAGGACTCCTCTTCTGACACAAGGTTAGCTTAAGCAGCCCCACTCTCCCCTTCACCCTATTTTCCCCCACATCTGAACAGGAGGAGGCAGTGGGGGGCAGGAACTGGCAGGGTGGTGGACTCAGGACCTTGGAATGGTGGCCCAGGCAGAGTACAGCATGAGTGCCCTGGCTCTGCTGTTCATGCAGGCAACCTGCAGGTAATGTGAGTGCCTTCAGGCTGGCTGGAACAGGCTGGCCTCAGTTTACTTGTGAAAATCAGGCCCCTTTCTCAACTGCTCACTTTTCCTCACTTATGCCACCCCTCTGCCAGCATCTCACCCACCAGGTCCCACAGTTTGTTTCCTTCCTGCTCCCACTTCTCTCTCCACACTGTCAGAGTAAAGAGGGGATTGAAGGACCTTCTTTCCCTGTTCATCACCTGCAAAAAAAACTCTCTTTCAAAGAAAAAAAGGAAAAAGACAGTCACTCTCCTAAGTGCAAAGCCAACAAAAAGTCCTAAGTTTCACTGCTTGCACACCTCCTGAGTTAGGTAACACAGGTGGCCACCTCCTTCCAGAAGGACATACTGGGAAGGAGCATCTCTGGTCATTATGATGGCAGTACCCAGCACTGCCAACCAACAGCTTCCAGAATTTCCTGCTCCATTCCAGCCACTCACTCGCAGAGCAGACTGTCCTTCACTGTGGCACCAGGGCTATTTGCCTCTAGAACAAGTCTGCAATGCACCAACCTCAGGCAGCAGCACACACCATCCTGCCAGTCCGTCTGTTACTTTTTGTAAGTTTAGATTGCCCAAAAGTGAGACTTGGGCAGAAATGGGAACCAAACACACCCATAAAAAGAGTGAACCTCTAAGTCCATCTCTGATAAATTCACTTCCAATGAACAATGAAGTTGTGTTAAACTACGTCCATTAAAGTGAGCAATGCTTATAAAAATACTCTTACCTTGCCATAGAAGTCATGATTCTTGAAAATCTATCTGTCCATGTAAAATTTTTAAGCTGATTGATACAAGTTAAGACAGCATGAAGTAATATTTCATCCTAAGTTTTAAACATATCAAAACAAAATCAGAAGAATGCTGAAAGAAAAATCTCAATTCTTAAACTTCAAAGAAAAGTATCACCTCTAAAGCTTCCAGTGCTGGGTAAAGTTTTCTAATGCATAACGAGAAAGGACTAAAACTAACCAAACATAATTTAATGGTCTTGAAAATAAATGTAAATAAACCTGTATCTATAGTATGTAGATACACATTTCACAACATCCAGTTAAAACAAGAATAAAACTACCGTGAAGGTAAAATGCTGACTCAATTGTTTAAATGCTGCAATAATATTAGTTGATTTTAAGTTTATATGGAAAATGAACAGGTTAATTAAAATATCTCAATGCAACATATTCTTATTTGGATAAAATCGGAGCACAGGAAAGCAAATGAAAACCAAGACTACTTCTCCCATTCTACTTAAAAAATAGAGTGAAAAATACATTGCCTCTGAGACAGGAAAAGGTACAATAGGGAGACAAAGTTTGACAAACCATTACAACCAGTAGCCATAGATAATATCCCTAAGTAAGAAAAAAAAAAGGAAAAAAAAAGATTAAAAAATAATAAAAAGAACAGCTCTATGTCTTCTCTGCATAAAAGGAATTCCTATTCTGCTCTTAGATTTGTTTCTTTGATATCTTATATTCTTTTCAATAAAGAACTTAAAGAGGAAAGCTGTATAACAGTCAAACATGCTGAGTACATAAATCACAGAAATCTACCAAAAGACATAAACAAAGATTACACCATCACAGTCTCTGATCATAGATTTGCAAAGAATAAACTAGCTGCTTTTTCCAAGACTCATTGTGACACTGCTGCTGCACAGCAGAGAGGTTGTGAGCCCCAAAAACAGTGCATAGAGAGGACACACATATTCTGCAGCAGTAGTGAACTGCCTACTGGAGGACCAGCTCTGATTTCCTGGAGTTGATTCTTGTCAATTAATATTTATATATTTAATTTTTTATTTGCATATTTACCACATATATTTACTTTCTTCCAGTGTCACAAAATTCCTTCAAGGAAGAAAAGAAGCAGCAGCGGAGGATAAAACTGTCTATAAAATGGCTTTATATTTAATCCAATTCTTGTTCAGTAATAATTATTCCTCACAAACAGAGGAGAGACTTTCCAAAGCACATACCACAGACAGACTTGCAAATTAATTCAAGCATTTTGTAAAATTGTTTCTTCATTAAGTGGTATTACTCCCCAAATATACAGTTTACTATAACATCTGGATCTTTTCATCATCCCATTACTCCTTTTGCTATTCTTGAATTATCCTTGTAACAGGAAAACATTTTCAAAACATGCTCTGGCATGTTCAGGCCCAGAGCTTGTTACTGCAATTCAGCTATTTTAAATTTACACCACCTCTTGTTTCCACCATCAAATGTACCAGCATGTCCAGCATAACTTAAAATTTCCCCAACACTCCTGCTTAGCATTCCCACTGCAACACAAATGACTGATGCCCTAAAAAAAAAAAGAAAGAAAAGGAGATCTCAAAACATTTGGCTTATTTTAAATATGTTCTCCTCCAAATCATCTCTCCCCTGGTCAACCATCAGTGGTTCTTACATTGCATAGTAGCTATGACCCCTACATTTGAGGTGGCATGATCAAAGGAGCCCTGGCCAGACTTGGAAAAACATTTCCACTGAGAATGGACATACTGCCTGTCAAAAGGTTATTCCCACTGCGTACAGGGAGCAGCTCATATTACTCCAGTGTAACATGAAAGTGCAAAATCTAGCCGTAGTAATCCACATACATGTTTTTCTTTCTAAAAAGGGCATATGGGAGACACTGGCTGGAACAGAACATCCATATTATCATTTGAAGGGAGGGGATGGACTGGTGAGGGAAAGCTTCCCTAATCAATTCAGCTGTAGCAATCAGACTCTTAAAAAAATACTTTAAAAATTCTGCCTCTTACCACAGCAATTACTTCCCTTCAGTTGTTTTCCTCCCCTTTAGTTAAAAATGTATATATGCAAATATACATCTACATATAGATAATCACACACATACACATGATCAGACTTTACACGCTGCGGAAGACAAAATAACTTTGGAGGCGTAAATCTTAATGTCAATGACAGGAAGGCTTTGGTGAACCATTACCATAAATCTGACAAACGCTAATTTGATGGGTGGCTGTATCTGTCTGCTGCAAGACCAGTCTAGACAGTCTATTGAGAAATCCTAAAACACAACTGTTTGTTCCCTGTAACACCATCTGGATATGGCAATAAGAGCCGACCCAGTGCCATTCACACATGGATCAAAGCACATGCTAATGCCATCATGAAGTTATACACATAAAAAATTCAATCTGAGAACTCTATGCAATTTTCCTAAGTCCTCAGTGAAGAAACCTCAGACTTAGCACAACTCAAGCTAAGTGCATGAAGAGGGGGAGAGGGTGGAAAAAAAGAAGAGAATATTTAATGAGCTTGGCCTTCCCGAGGAATGTTAGGCCACCCATTGTATTGGAAAAGGCTCATGTCACACTTCAGTCATGGCACCCATCAGGGTGCCCCTTTACAAAAATTGATCCAAAGGTTTTTGTAATTACCTGTTTCAAACTGAAAGAGTGCCCAGAAAAAGGAGAAGGTTTCCGAGGTATAAATCTTGCATTTTTTTTATTTAAGACAGAGCTGGCAGAATTTGCAATATCACAGACAATATTGAAAACCCCTCTCTCATTAAACTGCACCATGGCACTAGATCAAAGCACCAAGGGCCCCCTATTGAACTTCTCTAAATATTACAAACCTAAGAGCAAGTCTGGCAATGCAGAAACTAAAAGTAAAGCCAATTTCTTCCTGCTTCCCAAAAACAAAACATGTCTTTCCAGGACACAGCTTGAATAGGTAAAAAACATACTATATAGTATACTGCAAACTTTAAATTGTCAAAGCTTTTTCCACTCAAAAAATACCAAAAAAACCCCAAAACAACACGAAGATTACTGTGGGGTTTTTTCTCCTGCACAGCTTACTTCTGACAGTTTCTGGGTTTTTTTAACTACTGCCCTTCAAAAGGTCTTATAATTGTTATTTAACATAACTCATTATGTAACCAATTCAGCAATCTGCAAAAAACACTTAGCTTTGTCATCAAATCCACATTTTTCCCCTCTGAAGTATCCACTAACATTAGGCTTCCAGCAATTACACTGTTCCCAGCTTTTTCACCATTGAAATTGTATTTCCTATTTAATTCTGTTTTCTTTTTATGATGTAAAAGTTTACAACAAACAGTCTCTAGACTTTCTGGAAAAATACAGTATGAAGCTGATTTGGTGATATTGAAGACATATCAAGACAGGAAGCAAAGACAGGTTCCTAACAATCCTTTTGATATAACCATTTTGCCATCTTTAAAAACTGACATAATTTAAGCCTTTTTCTCTACTCGTTTGAAAGCAACCTAAGTGCTGTTGGACTTCAATGATTCTTGGGGGTTCCCTTCCAACTCAGGATATTCTATGATTCTCTATTGTTATGGCAGTATTTCATATAGAAAATATTTGGGTGGGATCACAATCCTAGCTCCTTAAATACTTTTCTTTGTAAATTAAAAAAAAAGACAAGTAGTAAAATGTATTTATCACCACAACGAGCTCAATGGAAGTTAAACAACTATTAAAACTGCATTTTAAACTTTTATACTCTGATGTTAGTAATTTTCTCATTCTCAAAAAATAGAGCTGGTATGTTAACATGAATGACCTGTCATAAAACTGTGCATCCCTAATACAAAGTTTCATAAAATTACTATAGAAAAATAAACTCCTCAGTTACTTCAAAAGACCTGCAAAATTCCTGTATATCTTCACAAAAACACACAGAAATCACTGAAGCTAAACTTCTAAACACAATTAAGTCTCAGTCTAACTTGAAAAATATGTACTTGTAAGAGTACAGTTATGAAGTTACAACAGCTATATTGCAGTGCATCACTGAAATAAAACTGTAAACAGTACACTACAGTCCTCATGATCTTCTAATTCAGCACTCCTATGGAAATTTACGATTGTCTTAAAATTTAATTATTAGAGATCTTTATATATAGTTTTTAGTAACAATTTCAGAATCTATACAAGTTCAGACTGATAGAGAGATGAAATAGTCTGAGGAACTTTCTGCCTCCATGCCATAAGCAGGCCAATTGTAATAACAAATTTTTAGTGACACAGATTAAATAGAATTACTTTTTCCCCCTAAAAGATTAACATTCTGAAAAAACAAAAACAACAACAAAAGGGATGGGGGACAGAAAAAACTTATTTTTGCAACCAGACTACTCATTAGGACAAAAAATAAGAAGTGATCAAGTAGTCTTTCCGTTCAAAGTGTACTCATGGATAAACAGAAAAAATCTCCACAAAGATTTCCGGTACTAGAAAAGTCAAGAGAGATTGGCCCTGACTTATGACTCGAAAGACTGTTACACTATGAGTCATCAAGTTTTCAGGCTGCAGAGATATTTCAATATGGGGAAGTGGGAGATTTACAGGAATGAACTGTGCATCACAAACTAACATTGTCTCCTCCCCTTGAGGAAAAAAGTTGAAAGAGCACTCATATCGCAGTAACTTCTCATTACATTTGCAATGGGATTAAATGGCACCAAACTAGCATTAGGCTCTTTTATGTCTAAATCATGTACAAAATAGATCACTGAAGAATAAACAAACTTAGTATCTGTACATACAACCTTCTGTCTCCACCAAATTTCTACATGAAGAATTGTCTTAATAGAACACAATTTTAGGTAGAACAGTATATATCCTAACTATTGCAGCAGCAGGCACGTCGTGAAGTGCATGTTTCACAGCATTTAAAATTTCTGACGACTCCCCTTCAAGCACTGCAACAGGACAGCACTGCCATCTACTGCTCACTGCCGCAGCAGAACCCTTTCACACACCTCCAAAAACTCTCCCAGCTTTTAAAAACACCACCGTTCTCAAGTAGAATCAAAGACAGAACCTTGAGAAGCCAGTCCCAGGGAAGACATCTGCACCACTAAACTCCTCTAGCAAACCTGTAATTCTACATAGTATAAAACAAAATCCTGTGTTTCTCTAATCGTGTCTTAGGAGCACAGCATTGGAGCACGGAGGTGACAGAGCTGCAGCTGCTTCCCAGGGGGACACCAGCACTCAAGAGTCAACAGGTAGCAGTGCAGTGTCCTCTGCTTTCCCACCAGTGCATCTGTACCCTCCCCGAACACAGAATCCCTTTGCCATTTTTCAGTTACACTTTTCAGAGTATAGAAATTAATAAATCTGTTTGTATCCTGAGAAGCTATCCATTTTCACACACAACAAAATGTTACAAGACTATCAAGATTACATACCCAGCCCTGTAAGCAAAACTGTCACTCATTTAGCACAACAAATTTATTTCTACCAGATGCTAAGAATTCAAGTAATACCTCCATTTAAAATAAGGCTTACAGATAAACAATTGACTAGCTAATAAAAGGTATTTCATTCAGGTGCTTTAAAGAGTTGTCAGGAAGTTATTGTGATATGCTCAAATAATATCAATCACAATCTTGATATGATGAAGAATTTAGTAAAATATAAGCACAAGGACATATTTGGGCCCCTGAGTTTCTAATGGAAAGAAAATGAGTTTGACAGATAGAATTGATAGATTGAAGTATTTGTCTTCAAAAGTCCTCTTCGCATTAACAACAAATTTGTATCCCTAGAAACTGATGCAAATAATTTAAAGAAAAGAGATTATGCATTTTTTCAATGGAGCACATATGACATGGTATAAAAATAATGATGATAAAAATACTGAAACTTATCTGTAAATACACTGAAGACAAATTGAACCACTTTGTTACGAAAAACAAAAAAGCTATCACTGTTTTGCAGGATACCAATAGCCATGTAGTCACTTACATCACAAGGCAAGTGTCAAATAATTACAGTACATAGTTACACAAGTCTCCCAGATTACATGGCAATAAAAGGATACGTGTTCACATGCGTAGTTTTGGACTTGATGGTGACAGTTGGCAGATGTGGAAAACAACTGAGGTGAGAATAAAAAGGTGAGAATAATTGTGAAATCTGTAATCACAATATTGTGAAGTTACACACACAGACAGTTTTTATTTGCTGTTGTTTTATTTGCTGTTGTTTTGGGGTTTTGTTTTAGTATGACAGATCCTATCAAAATGCGAATGACCTTTCAGAAACTTTAAGATCTTAAAAAACTGTCCCAAAAGACCTCTGTAGACACTCCACCTGTCTTTCTTCTTAAAGCAGTTCTTCAGAGAATGTGCATGTATACCTGATCTGCAGAACCCACCAAAGCAAGTCACAGCCTTCTATTTTCTACACCTCACAGACAAAAAGAAATACAGATTAAGTTCTTCACAGGTGACATTACCATGGGGGTCTGTCACAGGCCACCTGAGCTGGGAGACCAAGTAGATGAGGTTGGCCCTAGGACAGGAGTAGCATCATGTCACATGTTGTGGTCCTCACAGGGAACTTCAACCATCTGTTGGAGGGACAGCACAGCAGGGCATGGGCAATCCCGGGCTTTATGGAATGTGTTGCTGATAACTTCCTTCTCCAAGTGACAGAGAAGCCAATGAAGAGGGATGATATTCCTTGTTCTCACCAATAAGGAGGGGCTGGTGGGAAGGTGAAGTTCAAGGGCAGTCTTGGCTACCAAAACCATAAAACACAGAAGTTCAAGATCCTTAGGGCAGCAAGGACAATAGGCTCGTTACCCTGAAGTTCAGGGGAGCCAGACTTTGGCCTCTTCAGGGATCTGTTTGGTAGTGTAAAAGCCATGGAGTGGAGGGGCCCAAGAAAGGCAGTTGATATTCAATGATCAAGTTCAGCAACAATGCATTTCAGCTAAGAGGATGTCAGGTAAAAACACTGGGAGACCTGCTTGGATGAACTCAAACACAAACAAGAAGTTTACAGATGATGGAAGCAGCCAGGGATCAGACCAGGAGAGCTAAAGCCCTGATACAATTAAACCTGGCCAGGGACATCAAGGGCAGTAAGAAAAGGTCCTATAGCTATGTTACTGATAAAAGGAAGACTGGGGAAAATGGCCCTGTCCAAAAGAAAAGCTGATACATGATTGCCTAGGACATGGAGAAGGCTGAAGTACTTAATGACTTTGCTGCTTCAGTCATCCCTGGGCAAGTGTTCCAGTCATACTGTCCAAGTAGTATGAAGGAAAAGCAGAAGGAAAAGGCAGAGGCTGAGAAGATGGATAATCACTCAACATAGATTCAACACACCATCATGAGGTTCCTCAAGACGCACAAGCCCATGGGACATGATAATATACATCCACAGCTCCTGAGGGAACTGGTCAAGGAAGTGGCTAAGCCACTATGAATCACATTTCAGAAGTCATGGCAATTCACTTTAGCTCTCAGACTGGAAAAGGGAGTATATAACCCTCATTTTCAAAAGAGAAATAAGGAAGACACAGGACAGAGAGTCTTCACTCAGTTCCCAGCAAGATCATGGATCACATTCTCCTGAAAACTATAATAATGCACGTGGAATATAAGAAGGTGATTAGTGATGTCCAGCACAGCTTCATAAAGAGTAAATCCTGTCTGATAAATCTGGTGGCCTTCTCTGACAAGATTACAGAGGTGGTGGATGAGGGAAAAGCAACTGACATCTCCTATCTGAACTCGTGCTAAGCATTTAACTCTGCTCCACATGACAACAATATCTCTAACCTGGAAAGAATGGACTTGATGGATGGACCACTTGGTGGATAAGGAATTGGCCCCAAGAAAAAGGGCTTCAGGGTTCTGTTAGATGAAAAGCTCAATCTAACACAGCAATTTGCACTTGCAGCCCAAACTTGTGTCCTGCTGTGTATCAAAAGCAGTGTGGCCAGCAGGCCAAGGGAAGTGATTCTGCCCTGCTATTCTGCTCTGGTGAGACCCCATCTGGAGTGCTGAATCCAGCTCTATTGTTCCCAGCATAAGAAGGACACAGATCTGCTAGAGCAGATGCAGAGGAGGGCCACAAAAGTGCTTGAAGGGCACCTCTCCCATGAAGACAGGTTAAGAGAACTGGGCTTGCTCAGCCTGGAGAAGAGAAGGCTCTGGGGAGACCTTCCAAAGAGGATTTAAAGAGGACCTACAGGAAAGCTGGTGAGGGATTTTTGACAAGGATGTGTAGTGATAGCACAAGGAGGAATGGCTTCAAACTGAAAATGGATATATTGAGATTAGGTATTAGGAAGAAATTCTTTATTGTGAGGCACTGGAACAGGCTGCCCAGAGAAGTTGTGAATGACCCATCCCTGGAAGTGTTCAAAGCCAAGCTGAATGGGACTTTGAGTAATCTGGTCTAGTGGAAGGTGTGCTAGTCCATGTCAGAGCAGTTAGAACTAAATAATCTTTATGGTCCCTTCCAACCCAAACCATTCAATGGTTCTATGAACTGGAAAGCTAAAGAGATGCAATTTTCATACAGCTCCCATCAGGAAGTGCTGACCACATTAATCATTCTCGGTCTCCAACAAATCTGCGAACAGGTTTTAAGATGCAAGCTGCTAGACTATCAAATTCAATCTGGAAGACATACAAATCAACTTTCAGATGTGATATATACAAATTATTAACTCTTTCTTATAAGCTACATCACTTTTTTACATGAAGTCACTGGCGGAAAAGGGCCTACTGGTTTTTGCTGGGCTAGCACTAATTTTCTTCACAGGGGCTAATACAATGTTATGTTTTGGATTTGTATTGAACACAGGGTTGACAGCATAGAAATGTATTTGTTATTGCTGAGCATTACTTACATGGAGCCAAGGCCCTTTCTGTTTTTTGTACTGCCATGTCAGTGAGAAAATTGGGGGTGCATGGGAGATTGGGAGGAGAGACAGCCAGGACAAGTTACGCCAACTGACCAAAGGGATATTCCAGACCATATGGCGTCATGCCCAGTATGTAAAACAGGTGGAAGAAGGAGGAAAGTGGGGGGTGTTTGGAGTGATGGTGTTTGTCTACTCAAGTAATTGTTACATGGGGTGGAGCCCTGCTCTTCTGGAGTGCGCTGAATACCTGCCTGTCCATGGAAAACAGTGAATTAATTTCTTGCTTTGCTTTGCTTGTGTGCACAGATTTTGCTTCCTCAGATAAACTTTCTTTATCTGATTTCATGAGTTTTCCAGTTTTTCCTCTTCTGATTCCCTTCCCTGGTCCCAGTGGTGGGAGAGAGAGAAAATGGCTGAGTGGAGCTTGGCTGCTGGACTTAAGTCTCAATAAAGGGATAAAGGCAAACACAACCTGTAAAGAGATACTTTTAAAGCCTTGATTTCAGAAAAGCCAAATTTTGAACCTGAAATCTAGATGATGCTTCATGTGGTAGTTTTCCCTTTTTATATATCTGAAAAAGGATGATCATCTTTGCACCTGCTCTAAGACACTTATGAATCAGGAACCTGATAATGACTTATTTATTTACAGTTCTTTACACCAAGTAAAAGGAAAAAGGCTCCTCCATATGCAAAGCCCTTCTCAGTCCAGAACAAAGGTCTAAGGTCGCAGGTCTACTTCTATGTTTAGATTTAGAAGAAAAACCTGACTAAACTAAAGAAATAGTTATCAGCAGGATGCTCATACTGAGATGACTGTTGCATTTTTCTTATAGAGAAGATATTAATTCATCTTTGGCAGCCTGATTAAAATCATCCCTCGTCATTAACAGGGTATCAGCTGTTCCCTCAACACAAGGTAATTTCTGGGAATTAATACTGAAAATAAATCATGTAAGTCACAAAAGAACAGAAAGAAAAGACAGTAGCTAGAATTGTTAAGCAAACAGTCTTTAAGGTGTCCTCTTCTACCAGGGGGAAAAAAATAAATCCATTATTACATGGAAATTGTAGCATTCCTGACAATAACAAAGAAAAGTGGGTGAAGTTTAATACACTTATCTGTGTGTAAAAAGGCAAACAACATTTTTATAATGATGATGAAATTCCAAAAGTAACTCAAGAAGATGTTAAATAGCAGCTATTAATTGGACACTTTTACATCAGCAAAGCTGGATAACTTGGATATAAACATGCCAAAAGAGATTGCATAGGTACCAACTAAGCTGGTAATGCTTACTGCCATTAAGGCTTGAAAAACTGGATCTGGAAAAGTTCATGAGCACAGCAAGAACAGTATTACTATGTCAATATTTACAAAAGACAAATTGGATGCACTACATAATTACAGGCCTATCACCCTGAAGTAGATTTTTTTGAAGAAAAATAATTTTTATGTAGTGAAATAGCTGATGAGAGATTATGAAAAATTAAATTAAATTACATAATGAATGCCAATCAACATGTCTATAGACAACGGACTTACTGTTCTTAAACTGGGTGTAAAGAAGTATGTCTCACTGTAATAGTTTTCTGGAACACACTCAGTTTGGCACTGTAGGATATTTTGCTTAATCCAGCAGAACAATCCAGTATCAACAAAGCACTTTTGAAATTGTATACATTTATTTGATTTGTGGGCTCCTGGATACACCTGTAAACAAGGCATTTTCTAGTGTGATGCATTTCTAGTGTCATCCCATGGGATCCAGCCATATTGTCTGATATGTAAGAGGACTCATCCTAAAGAAGTCCAAGATCATCAGAAATAGTAAAAGAACACTGATAAAAAATCAAAGACATGGCTGGTTGATACATTGCTACGCGTTCTGGAACAAAGCAATGTAACATGGAATAGAAAACACTTGAACAAATCTATGGAACATAATCCTGTTTCAAGTGACTGGATGTGCACTGGGTTTCTTGGACAGAAGACTACAGAAAGCAAATTGCAGGCCATGCTGACTATTCTGAGAACAAGTACTGAACAGCAGGCCTAACAGGAAACACAAGGCTGTGCACATTTGCATCTAGAAACTAAAAAGATTTTCTGCTCTGGAAAATAATGCCTCTGAAAATGCTTTTGGGCATGGTAACTACATTTGCATGAGGCACCTATAAGGATTAGGCAGAGCCTGAAAGGACTAATGTCTGCTTCGGAGATTCGGGCATTGCCAAATTGGAAAAAAAAAAGAAATGATGCCTGCAGTCAACACAAGAATAATCCCATTGTTTGTCCTGATGTCCCTAAAGAGTGTTCAATCTGCAGAAAAACAGAATCAAATAGGTCATGGAACAGTCAGGGAACGCTCACTAGAATGAGTGAAAGAGTAGGGAAAAAACCTCTGATAAGTCAGGGCTCAAGGAACTCATAAATCTGCCTTAAAAGATACAGAGTAAGAGCAATCTTCCTCAAAAGATACAGAAGAGGACCGAAAATGCAAGAGGCATTCATTCAAGAAGGGGCAGCTGAACACTACAAACTTCTTGCTCAGACTATAGTGGACTTTCTGCTACTGAAAATACTCAAATCAGAATTAGATTCTTCGACCCTCACTCCAAAACGGTGTTGTAGTTTAGAAAATATCAGTAGATTTATTGTGAATAAATGTAATCAGAAAAACTTTCTCAATTGATATCTTTTCATTTGGATATCCAACATATAGTCTGGATAATCAGTAACAATGGCTTTTACCAAAAGAAAGAGATGGCATGGGACATCCTCAAGATGAGTAGTTCTGTGCTTGGTTCCACAAGCACCATTATGTGCTGTTCAACATTTCACAGAGCTGACAGAAGCCTGTATTAGGCTGAAGTGTCCCAGACATGGAGATAACTTACATTCAGAACAATAACACTGACAGGGACAATACAGACTTCACCAAGATACAACTGCTATAGGTTGATTTTGGTTTAATTATCTTAAGGAGCTCAGAGAGAACAAGGAAGATACAAAAAAAAAAGGACATAATACCCCATTTAAAACCTCTTTAAGACCTCTTTCAGAACCCTGGTGCACATCAAGCCCAAGAAGAAAAGCAAACCATCCCAAAGGATCTCCTCTGGGACAGAACAGAAGAAAAAGCTCCCTGCTTACCTAGCTTGTCACAGGGACTTCAAAATATGCATAAGCAGAAGTCACTTCTGCAAGAGGAAGAATAGGAACACCATTTTGTCATTCTCCCTTTCCCTCTCTGCTCCAGACATTAAGCCAGCCACAGGAAGTGGTTAAGAGAAGGAAGGAGACCTGAAGGTGTTTAAAGTGAGATGAATGCTACTCCTGCTACCACTGAAAGGCCACAGCATGTTCCTTTGTCCCCGCAGCTGAATAGAAATGAGGAAGCATTTTGCTCATCCACTCCTATGTGCCAAACAGAGTAAGTCTGGAGGACAGAACTCATAGATAGAACATATTGGCTTCAGTGGTCTTCATCAGGTGATCACTTCAGAAAGTTGTTTATAAACACTGAATTCTTGTTCCATGTTAGGTGCATCTCACCAAACTCCATACAAAATGCATCCAGATTTCAGTTTTGCTTGCAGGCATCACTCCAGGGAACTTCAGATCAAGAGTTAAGATGTGCAGTTCACCTCTCACAACAAATAGTAAAAGGTTTTCCAGACTAACTTATGCTGCTGGTCACTTGTATGCAATTTCTATGATTTTCAGAGATGTGCCCAACTCTGACTAGAATTCAGTGAACTGTTTTGGGAGTGTCCAGAAAGGCACAGAACAACAGAAATAACTTAGTAAGTGAAACAAGCAAAACCAGGTCCTAACACACAGGGAGCAGTTTGACTTAAACAGATGTTATTTACTCCATTTTGAGAAGTAATAAACTATAATTTCTTTTATTTAGATCCAAAAATAGTCTATGTCTCCATGCAAACAGGTCTGTAAAGTCTGCACTAACTCAAGAACTGTAATGGTGTCTGCAGATGACCATTACTGGGTTGCAGTTTAGTCAGCTTTTATTCAAACCAATATAGCAGAGGAAATTCACCTCAAATGCAGTGAGCTTGAAAGAAAGAACAGACACCAAATTGTCATTCAGAAAAAGATCAGTTTCTGCTGAAATCACATTTCCTTTTCCCATCTGGGAACTTATATAGGGAACCTCACGACTGAGAAAACATTTCAGAGAAAAGTGTGCATACACACCCACATTGGAACAGATTACCAATTGTTAGGCTAGTGAAGGCAAGCGTATTTCTCTGAAGCAATCCCTTCTCCTCTCAGGAGATAAATCTTAAACAAACAATACTTGCTAGCAACAAAAACATAAGATGTCAACAGCTTTCTAGTTCGTTATTTAATATCAAGCTTGTACCAAGCACAATGTGAGAATCAAAAAAAAACCCTGAAAAAATGGACAAAGTAATTTCAAATGTTATTCAGGTCAAATTCAGAACAGATTAGGTAGAAAAGCCTGGAATGATTATGAATTATGAGTCCTGGAGATGCTTTCATGTGCCAAGCAGGCATAAACAAAAGATTGTCTTAAATATGAGATAAATCTGAGTTTAAATTTGAGCCAATGTGAATAAAAAGAAAATAAAACAAACAAATTCTACCTGACCTGAAGCTTTCAGTAAGCCACAACACAAATGTGAGTCCTCTCCCCATGCAGCAAAATGAAACAGATCTGATTAAACGAACAATAGTCTTCTAAGAGAACTCCCTCTGAAAATTCAGTTTACATTTAATAGCCTGAATATAAAAATCACATAAAGCTCATTTTTTCCATGACAAACCTTAAATATTACAAATTGCTTCCAGCAGCATATTTCAAATAGCAGTTTGCAGATAGAAGACGTATGCTCCAGTCTAGCACAGTTTTATTTGTGTGAGCAGAAACAAATATCTTCATTTTAAAAAGTGATCCGTTTTCTGGGCTTAAATCTTCAGACAAGTTTAACTATAGCAGCAAAATTTCTCTGAGTTACAGTATTTCTCCCTCAATGTTGCACTTTTCCTCATTCCCTGGGAAAATCTACAATTAAAAGCAGCTAGAAGAAACAGATGATATAGCAAACGTGGGGACAACTCAGAAGATCTAGAAAATACAAAGGAATAAGGCTTATGGAAATTTGATGTTCGCAAATAAAATCTTCCCTCAGGAGCTGAACAAATTCTCTAAGGCCTTCACTGTAGATAATTTTATAATCTCTCAAAATAAGTTTCACTACTTTCTTTCAGAGAACCCAGGAGATTATTATTAAGAAGCATCTTTTTCAGTATACTGTTGACTAGCAACAGGACAACATGAACAGAACACTCTTAATCACTTTCTTTTGTATTAGCTGTCCTTTCACTATTTTCTACAAAAAATTAGAACTTATTATGCACTACTTTCCTCAAATCTTGAAAACCATACCAATACAAACTTCATTACCATGCTGTAAGATAAATGCATGACTTACAGTGCTGCAGGTACACTGTATTGGTTCATTAAATGACCTAATAGGTGCTGTATGAAGCATGTACAGTCAAAGTAAAGGCTGATGACCTTTTTCTTCATGGTATGAAACGAGCACACATGGTGTGAACACTTCTCAGCCCATACTAACTCAATGTGATGCAGCAAAAGGTGCCATGACACAACTAATACTAATATCAAAAGATTCACGCTTTTCTGTGTTCCTTTTCAGCTGCAAATTCCTGCCCCTTAGATGCCATCAGCCCTTCATGCTAATTTGATCCCTCTATGAGACCACTCAAATACACTGACCTGTCAGAAACCTCCCTTAAAAGTGAAAAAATAAACCAGCTTGCTAAACTGGCAGAGAAGTAAACAGGTGCTGGAGAGCACAACCACCACACACATGCTTTATCCCTATATCAAAGCAAGGAGAAAGCTGGGGGACATAAACCTCAAAACAAGGCTCCTCTTTCAGCAGCTAACTGCTCCTGGCAGCTCAGCTGTCCCATGAAGCCTTGTTCTAACCATTCCCTCATTTTACAGGTTTGAACATTTACCTAGAAAAAGAATCTAAAAAATACCACATGACAGCTATGCACAACACCATGAACTAGATAGGTGTTTCAAGGAAACAAGAAGGTCTCCAGGCTCTAGCGCAGAACTGCCAAGGTATTTCTGCTAATTCTCACTTCCTTGAGTCTGAAAACTTAATCATTGTTGAACAATGACATCTTAAATAAAGAGTTAAGAGCTCATGATTTTCATTTGCCGTTTTTTCCCCTCCAGATAAACACCATTCTCTTTCTTATTTGGAGCCACTGCTGAATTTCAGTGCTTGCCTAGCTTGCCTAACTTTTTTGTTTGCATCCTGAAGTTTCCTCTAGGCTCTGTTTGTTCTCAAGTATATCCAGAATCACTCTTCTCTGTAGTTCTTGGCACACATCAGCTTTCTTCATGAGCTCTGCAATATAAGACCTAAGGTGAGACAATTCAGAATCTGCCCGTCAAGGACAGAACTGTATAACCAGAAGGGATTTACACTGGTCCTCTTTTCAAACCAGACAAATCTATCTTCCTGGCATGTCTTTTTCAAGAGTGCCTAACAGCTTAGTTAAGATAATGGAAATGCCAGAACAGCAAAGAGAGGAGTAAAGATGCCATAGACAACTTCTTGCCCCAAAAAGCTTTCACCTATTTCAAAGAAGTAGAGATGTAAAAACAACTCTGCCTTGAAAAGTCACAGTGACAACTTTGCTCATCTGCATCAGAAATATAAGATGGATAAGGCTCCTTCTCCAAGGAAAACTGCACAATGATCTGGGGAAGCACTTGTGAAAACAGTAAGTATAGTAATAAAGTGGTTACTTCAAAAGAAACAAACAAAAAAAATAAAACTATTCCCTTTCCCCTCCAAAGGCAATTATACAACAAAACCCCACTGTTACAAGATACAATAATTAATTCTGTACTTGACAGGAACCAAATAGGCAAATACACTCAGAGAGCTGCAATGCTAGGAAAAGAACAGCCTGTAAGGAAAACACAATGTTTTTAAACCTTTGTTTAACCATTAACCATCACGCACTGTGAAAAATCCTCATAAACATGCCAATTACTTCATGGGTTCACAGGAAAGTTTATAATTTTACTTAATGCTAGAGACTTGAGCTAGGTCATAAGTACAAAGTATGATAGTTTTTATGTGCTCATCTCCCACACAAATGCTATAGGGAGTAAGAGCTCTGCTATGCATTACTCACATGCCTAGCTGTGGTTTGCTACTACAAAAATCAAATGTGAAAACCCAAACCCAAAGAAACCAAGGTAAACCACACTGCATCTGTAGAGATTTGATGGACATCTGCAAACAGACTTCTACAGACCCACCCTAGCATACTCCTTCCTCCCTTTGCTCCCCCAGTTTAGCCAAAGGTGAAGTTTGCTGTGAATTGTCACCCTCCCTGCAGAGCAGCAGCACTGCCAAAGGTGATTCTCTCTTGGCTTCCCACAGGACAAAACCCTAGGAATGTTGTGGGCTGCAGGTAGAAATGTTGCCTTTCTGTTCCTACATTCTCCATCCCTCTGCCCTGACACTAAAATACAGTTTATTTCTTGCTACTACTATGTCTCCAACGTGTCAGGCTGAGACACCCACACACTCAAAACTTCTACTGTGCAGAAAGCGCCTAGTTTGCATGAGGTGCTACACTGCACTATTTCACGTGCCCCAGGGGAATTACTCCGAACCAGCTCTGCCTGCCTACAGCCATGGCTACCACTGTCAGCCCTGCAGCCACCCTGTACTCCTGCACTCACACGTCTGGCCATCCCTGTACTCCTTAACGCTCTCGTTTCCAGCTTTTATTCGTCACTCCGTCCACCGTTCAAACCTCAAACCACACAGTCTCTCAGTAACTGCTCTAGATGCTCACAAGTCACTCAGCTAACAGATTGCCTTGAATTGTACTGAAGGCATGATAACAGCAGGGAAAAACAGTGGGGGGAAAATCCCACACAAAAGCAGCTTTCTCCCGCTCCGGCCCCTCGACTTCGGAATTCCTAAACTTGTTCCAGTCTCAGCCTTCATAATACCGTCCCTTCGGGCAAGGACTTAAGACCTGTTCGTTCCCAGTAGGAATGCGTATCTTAAAACGTAGCTTAAAATTCAGACTGCAAGCAGCGCTTTCACAACACGCCGCGCGCCATCTCGCCGTCGCGACACGAACCCTGCTCTGGCTACAGCTCCGAGTGTTTCAGCGGCAGCACCGCTGCGGCTGGGCTGCCTCACACAGCCAAGTGTTTGAGGGGGCACAAAAGGCAGCCCTGCGGTGCGGGGAGGCACAAAGAGACACTGCGAGATTGAGGGATGCGCCGAGCCCGCCGAGCCTCCCCGCGCCGCCGCCAGGGGGCGCTGCCCGCCGCGCGCGGCCGGCGGCGCCCCCCGGTGGGCGCGGGCGGAACAGCAGCGCGGACGTTGTAGATACCAGAGGGAACCGGGCAACACACGCCGCAGGAAAACAGGTGCGAAACAAAAATACTTTAGTTTTGAATTGGGTTGGTTTGGGGTTTGGTTTGTTTTTGTTTGGGTAGTTGGTTTTGCTTTGTTTAGTTTTTTGGGCTGGTTGAGTTGGTTTGGGGGGTTTTAGGGAGGGGGGAAGATGTGAGTGCAGCAGTGTATAACAAGTTTGAAACAAACCCCCGTGAGGATGAATTTAACTCACAAGACTTGGGAACTGCAGTCTCAGTGGTCTGACACTGCAGCTGACTTTCTGGAAGGCTGAGAGCTGATACCGGGACAAAGGCTGCTCAAGAGACTCAGCTTCTGAATTCCCTCTATACCCTTGCTGGACTGCATTTGCCAGTGTGTGCCTTTTTAATCTGCAAAATAACTGTTTGCTAAATGACTTCTTAAGTAATTTTCTGATGCTGTTGTCTCATAGTTCCTCCTAACAGTAACTCAAAAGCCACATCTATAACACAGGGAATTCTAAAGTCAGTTAGAGGAATTCAGTTCAACCTGCTATGATGTTCAGGAAACTTGAGACAGTCATACAGACCTAATACTATATATACCAGAGGAAGCACTTTGCACTCAATTAACACAGAATGAAAGAGCACAAGTTTATTGAAGTTTTCTAAAATTTCTCATCTGGTCTACCTGTCAGCATAGGAAAACTGCATAAGTAAAGACAAAAATTAAAGATTCTTCCCACATTTTAAAGTCTGAAAAATCCAGTAACTGCCTTGACTTTTTCACTTATTTAAACTCAACAATGAGGTATGTATTTGAACCAGCTACACATCTCAGTCATGTTCAAGTACATTTTTGAACTGTATAATAATGCTGAGAGAATATAAGTGGTCAGAAAACAGACTAAAAGCAGTGTTTTAGAAGACCTTACTTGAAGCTTACCTCTTTGCTGTGCTTTAGCTTCTTCTACTATGCTACAGGTTTAAGACACTCTAATCCTTTCCCCTTTCAGAAAAAGTGCTGTCCCACTACTGTGCCAAGAAGACCACCCATAAACTGTTTGTGGAGAGAGTTCCAGGTGTGAGAACAAAAAGGGGTTATGTGAGAGACTGTAACCCACAGAAGCCTGCACCCAAAGTTGACGCTGGCTTATCTCACTGGTGACCGAGATGCGGGAGCTCCCAAGCAAGAACAAAAATGTCAATGTCATGCCACCTTAAAAAAATAAAAATAAAAATAAAATAAATTTTAAAAACCATGTACAGGGAGCTACCAGCTGACAAATCTAAACTTGGTCCCTGAAAAATTCACAGAGCAAGACCTCTACAAGAGGAAAAGCATTACAGACTTCTTAAGCAGACAATTTAGGATGCATAAAAACTGGTTGGATGATCAGCTTAGAGGCAGCAGTTGTTCTCTATTGAGACCACAGCAACAAAGTGGGGAACTACAGAAGCCAATCCAGTGACCTGTCCTTCATGATATGGGAGAAGGTACACTTGACAAGTTTGCAGATGGCAGCAAACTGGAGGAAAATCCAATGCACTAGAGAGCAGGGCTGCCATCCAGAGGAAGCTGGGAGGAGGAAGGCAGGGGATGGCAGGGAGCCTCTGCAGTTTAGCATGAAATGCCAAGCCCTGCACCTGGGAAATCCCAGCACCAGGCAGCAGCGCAGGCTAGACACAGCCTGTCTGTGCAGCAGCTCTGCAGAAAAGGCACTGGGGCCAGCAACAACAAAGGGCAGCAGCACCCACCACTATAGTAGAACAGGCACAACCATGAGATGGAGGAAAGTGATGATTCCCATCTGACTCACTACTTCTTGGACAACACCAAGGTAAGATACCAAGTCCCCTGGTTTGGGCTCCACACTCCAGGGCATTGCCATACTGGTGCGAGCCCAGCAGAGGCCCACTGGGGATGCCTGGATCACCTGCATGGTGAGGTGACTCTGAAGGAGAGAGCTGCTTCAGCCTGCAGAAGAGTAGGCTTGGAGGGCATCTCAGAGCAGCTCTCTCCTGCTACCAACAGGTCACTGACAAGAGTCAGCTGTCATGGTGGCTGAATGACGGACCACAAGCACAAGCTGTAAGAAGACACACTCAAAGTGGATATATGAGGAAACCTTTCTCCTACAGGAACAGTGCAGCAGTGGTGCAGGTTGCCACAAGTGCTGTGTGGTCCCCGCTCTTGGAGGTGCTGTCGAGTTTCAACACAAAACTGAAAGTCTAGTGAGCTCTTTCACTTTTCATTTCCATTAATCTTAGTTGTTAATGTAATGGGTGGTCGGATTCCTTCAAAAGTCCATTCTGTAAGCTGACAACATCTTTTCAAAGCTACTGTCATGGAAGGAAAACACAGAAAAGTGAGAAACCTACTAATTTGGATCCACAAGCCTGCAAGGTATCATCTTCCACACTTCATAACTACCATTACACTGACCATTACCTAAGATCATCAGAAGTATGAAGAGAATGCATGACTCTTCAAGCAGATAATACAGTAACAATAAAACAAAATACATATGCCAAAGCTCAGTGCTGGTCCACCAGCAGTCAGTGTTAAACACAAGTTCAAGAAAATCAGTATTGATCACAAAACATACAGGATTTTTGGATCTAAACCTGAATTCACTCTTTTAAGTGGCAGGGGGAAAATCAGTTCCAGAACTTATCACAAGCAGAATCTAAACAGGAAGACCTGCATTCACCTGTTTCAGAGAAGACAGGAAGCAGATGTACTGCTGGCATGCAAAGTGGTAACAGAGCCCCTGTGTTAGCAAACAAATGCAGCAACAAGGGGTCTATCACAACTCTTAAAAAAACAACACAGGACATACAAGAGTTTCCTCAAACCCACCAATTCATACTCAAAACCCCATTGTTTGCTTTTAGAAAGGTCTGTCTCTCACAGTCCTCATGCCAAGGATTACTGCACTTCAGTAACGGAGGACCTGGTTGTTGTCATTATATACATCATCATCATGGCTTGGCTTTGCAAAGGAAGATTTGGGAAGGGCTGTCCCCACGTGGGTGTGCCCTTCCAACCTGCGCAGTGCATTTTTTAGGTGAGGCTCAGCGTGCGCAGAACTGGCCCCACCATTTAACTCCTGAGGTTCATCTGCCACGGCCGAGCAAGCTTGGACAGTGACAGTGAAGTCCTCAGGACTAGAACCTACAGCCCCCGGTACTCCCAGGAGGTCTCCATCCAAGTACTAACCAGGGCTGACCCTGCTGAGCTTCTGAGAGCTGATGGGATCAGGCATCAGGGTGGCATAACCTGATTAAAACTTAGTAGTATGTACAGAGTTCTTCAAATTAGAAGTGGCATACAAAACAGGTGTTAATCCCCCAGTCTCCATAGGAGGCAGGGAAGGCACTGAGAAAGTGCACTCAGTTAATGAGCATGCTCTACAGGACTCAAACAGTCAATAGTTTCCCAAGGTGTCTATGAAGTGCAGGAATCTTGTAATATGAAGAACAAGTAAGGGACTGCATAAATATTAACCATTAAGAATAACTCTGAAAATCCCAACCTGGTATTTCAGTAACAGACAAATCCTCAATAGTATTTGAAGAAGTGTCACAAAGAGAAATGGCTCCTACACAACCGTTTAGTTACTGACAACCTAGTTCACAAGGTATTGGTTATCAGGTATTACCAACCCACATTAGATATCATTACACAGATTGACAGTGCTTGGATCACCATCTCATCTGGTATTGACATCATGACACTGCAGTGTCCAACATCCAGAAGCAGAGCTACAGTAACCGATCAGCCCCACTTGTCAGCCATCATCTTGAGCTCCATCCACACTACACTATATAACCTATATCATGACACCCTGGGCAGAAAAAAGTTACTGGAAATGAGAACTAAAATCTAGCATTTGACCTTCGTGTTCTTCACAACTATTTGCATGAGTTTATGATTCTTCTCAACATGTTAAGAACCTGCAGAAAGGCTGTCTTCTTCCATAGTTGCACAAAGTCTCCACAATTCCTTGGGTTTCCTGTTGTACTGTAAGCTATGTGGCCCATACTAAAATATTCTAAAAGCTACCTCCTGTAGAATGTTCTTTTTTGCCAAAGGAAAAATTGTCCCAGATATGCAAGCAACTCTGGGGAAGGAAAAAAGATGCATACAAGTACGTACATGATCATGCCTCCAAATCAGTCTACCACTGATACTCTCTAGGTCTACTGATTTATTTTTCCTTCTGTTATTCTGTTTTCTTCCTTTACTTTTTTCTTTGCTAGTTTCAGTAAGTATTTCAGGTACTCTAAATACACCAAGGAAGAACCACATCTGAGTACATGGTAAAACAGCTTCACATATGCCAATACTGGAACAGTACAAGTCTTAACATATTCTACAATGTTAATAAAAACCTTAAAATATTTTTAGATTTCACCTGGGGAAATGCCAAGATGAAGAAAAGCATGACAGGATGGCTACTGATTGAAGGAAATTTTCACTTTCCTTCTTACTTTTCTCCTACCACTTCCCTTGCCCTTATTCTCTGCCCCTACCTCCTGCATCACAGCAGCAGGAGCTCAGACAACTATCTAATGTGTCTCATTATCTACTTTTACATTCAGTCTTAATTTTTTACTATCCTGCAGCTGCAAGATTGTAGAAACCTCTTGGCTGGCTTGGGTAACATGACTTTTAGGACACACTCCAGCATGGGTTAACCACCAACAAATGTTGGGGAATGCAAGACCTCCTTTCACAATGTCAGGACATGGTGATCAAATCCAATTCTATGCCAGATACGAATAAAAATCCATGTGCATTACCTGCCTCTTTCCAAGCCCAGCTTTTCCACTACAGTAAAACAGTGGGACAATGGGAATTTTCCATGTTCTTTCCTGTTAAACATTCTGCTTTATCTTCTGTTCTCCAGAAATTTCAATATGACTTTTTTTATTCCCTCAGAAGATAGAGATATGAAGTTCAAAACAAAAAAAAATCACATAGCATTGGCACACAAACCCTGGGAAAAGTAAATGAGTACAGTGAATAAAATTGAAAAAATCATTTGCTATCACATTGCTGCAGTTTGGCAATATGGCATTATTTGGATCAATGTGCATTCCTGGCCCTTGCTGTACCCTGCACACCACAAAATGCTGGATTCTACTTCAAGACCAGATATCATAAACACTAACCTCAGTTTTGAGGTGGCAGTGATGTTTACATGTCCTTCTTAAGTCTTTGGACAGTGAATGCAAAGACAGTGCAACAATCCTTGACTTGACTCACACAGGACAAATTCCAGTAAATTTAGTAATTTTGTAAATTTTGTCAGTCATACAAACCTCTGCAATATCATTTGTTGAAGAAATTTGAACAAGGCAAGAGATTTTCTCGGTACAAGCAGAAGACAGCCAGCTTGGTCAATGTAATTCTAACACTGGTTCTGCCATGGAGTGGCTCTGTTAGAACACTTACACATTTCAAAGGTAGATGGTATTTTAGACACCCAACAGAAGACACTGGAGTGTGATTTAGAGAACTAGTCCATATTATGCTACAGTCCACATTATGGATACATACAAGAAAAAATGGCTTGTTCTATAAGGACAAGAATTCTGGGGAAAAACGAATCCTGGGAGAACAAAAATGAGTTTGAGTCTGAAACTGGACAGTAATTTGTTACACAATTTAGACTTTGGCTGTTTTATGTTTTGTTCCATAATTGAAAAAATTTTACAACTTCACAGACATATAAATAAATAAAAGCATTTGCGAAGGACCCAGACATAGTAGCCATGACTGCCACAGAATGACCTGTAAAAGCATAGTAAAGGTGTATTTCCATTAGACTTTCTACAAATTTTTTCAAAAACCTAAGCAATGCAGGGAAGCCACTTACAAAACTTGTCAAGGAACTGTGATGGATCTGCTGTGGCAAAGGTGAGCAGCAAAAAACACCCAGTTACTCAAAACTCAAAGATTCTTGGAGGGACCCTGTGAGACTGAACAGACATCACAGAATCACCTACTATTCTGAGTTGGAAGGGACCCACCAGGATAATCAAGTCCAACTCTTAAGTCAATGGTCCATACAGGGGATTGAACCCATGACCTTGGTGTTATTACAATCTCAGTGGCTCAGTTGGTTAAAACTTGGTTGTTATTCCAACTCAGAATAGTTTAGAATGGGAGGTGACATTCAACAAATAAAGTGATCTACATGTAAGTAAAAACAGCTGTCCTAATAAGTCGATGGGGTCTATTGTTCAGAAAAGAGATTTTGGATTATGATAATCCCTTTAAAACATGAGTTTTGTCCTTGATAAATCTCAGAAAAAAATGAAGCAAGTGCTAGGAATAAGGAATATCATCAAACCATTGTATAAATTTAACCTTTTATAAATCTAACCTTGTTTACACCTAAGACTGTATTTTTATTCCCCTTATATCAAAAACAGTAGCAGAAGTAGAAAAAGCTCCTAAAAAGACCAAAAGTATGTCCAAAATATGGGATAGCTTTTCCTTCGAGTAATCATAAATCTAAGCAGTCTTAGGTTTCTTTATTCTGTAAAAAAGGATTTTGGAGAAACCTGACAAATTTATGAAGGTTATAGTAGGTTCCAGAGGGTGGTGGTACAAAGTAACTGCACACCATCTCTTCCAGTGTAAGGACTAAGAGGTATTGTACCAAGCTCATCAGAGATAGCTTCAAAAGGACAAGAAAGGTTCATTATGTAACAGATAGTTCACCTGAAGAATCCCCACCTTATTTGCAAAAGAGGCTGTGGATTCTTCCTGACTTCATGAAAAAACTGGACATATTCACAGATGAAAACCTATCAATGTTAAAAGAACACAAGCCACAACTAACTCCCAACTAACTCCACTTTTCCTGTTCTTATTCCTCCATAGGCATTGGTTTATAGCTACTGTAAAACACATTGCTGGTCAAGCAATGTACTTAGACTGACCCAATATGGCCATTTTTGTACTCTAATTCTACCTTCAAAACAAAAAGCAGAAAAGAATTTGAGGCAACAACACCTAACTCTGTTTTTCTCCCAATTGTTAGCAGCAGCTAATTAAATTACCACCACCCATCCTGTGCAATGAATGACTCATGGGTTCTATGGGGAAAGGAAGAAGGAAAACAAAGCAATGTTAAGTAATTAAGGACTATACCAAAACACACACAGAACACAGAAAGCAAAGTAGGCAGGATTATCTTGCTTTTATTTTTTCCAATCGGTAATAGCTTGGCTTTGAGATCAGACAGTTCTAAATCTCCTGTTTCTAAAATGGCATCATTAAGTTTTAAATGATCTGAAGTAGTTTGATGTATGGGTCTTCGGAGGGAGAATGTCAGCCATATGTTGGATTTATGGAATATGTGAAGAATCTCCACTTGCTTCCCTGGAAAGAGACAATAGATAAACTATCAAAGACAGTGCTTTGAGCTAAACTGGGTGACCCTGTACTCAGGCAGATACGGGAGCACTCAAACTATCTTCTCGCAGCTAAGACAGGTAGCCACACCTCTCTCCATCCATTCCAGGCAGATCAAAGGTGCATATGACCATAGCTTTCGATGTTAATGAAGACAAAGAAATCAGATGCCAGCACACTGATAGGGAAGTGTTTCATCATCAGCACCAGATCACTGCACACATGTCTGCCAGTTACAAAGATACTGCTGTAAAAGTCACTATGAATCCCCAGCACTGGATCATAACCAGAAAGTGATGGCTGACGACATATTAAAATTGGGCTGAGTTTACTAATAGGTACACCTGTCAAAGGGAGGCAAGATTTTTTTTTTTTTGATCCTGGATTCTTTCCTAGGAAAGAACCTTCAGAAGAGAGTTGAAAATACTAAACAGGGCTAAGTAAGTATAATAGACTGCAAATTCACATAAGCTGATTGTTTTTAGGAACAGACATTTACAGATTGTGTTTTAGCAGGAAGAGCAAAATACAAGTTTCCATATAAGCTTCCAGGACAAGAGGACAGTCTCAAGCGGCAGCAGCAAAGGTGCCATGGTGAAGCTGACATGGTTTTGTTTAGTCATAGGTTGGACTTGATGTCAGAGATTTCTAACCTAATTGATTCTGTGATTCTATGTCTGCCAGTACCTGCTAAGAGAAAAAGTACAGAGGAGAGTTGATATATACATGTACAGTACTCTGAAATACTGTTTGTAGACTACCTTGTGAAAACCTGAGGTTTAATTCTTCTTTAAAAAGGTTTGCTGTTCAGGGCAAATGTAATTTAATACTCATATAAATGTTTAACCCTTCAAATTCTATTTAACTCTAGTACTTACACCATAATGCTACAAAAAAAGGGCAACCCCTACAAAAATAATTTTCCTTTTTAATGTCATTATTCTAAGAAAAAAGTCACAAATTCTGCAGTGGCCTCTAAAATATGTGGAGAGATTTAAAAGTTGACTGGGTTTTTTTGTTTTTAAACAGAGCTGAAGATATTTTATTTCTCTAGTATTTTTACAGGAGAGGGGGAAAAAGACCTCTGTCATGCCTTAGGTAAAAGGATCCAGAGTCACTTATCTAACTGCATCATTATCCCAGTTTTGGCATCCATTTTTGCTTTTTTATAAAAAAAGGCTAGTAAGCTTTGGCCAATCATATCAGTCCACTTCACTAACTATCATAGCTTTGTCACTTCTCAGTTTGCGTGTCAAGCTTCTATCCATGAAATATTTTGCTGAGTTACACACACAGGCACACACATGCAGAAGTCCTCAGTTCTGGTCTTCACATGTAGCTATTTCATTCAACATGCATTCATGCGACAATGGTCATTTATTTCAAATTCACTAAAACATGCAACACTTCATTACTGAGTGAGTACAGACTTCTCCTTTAAAACCCTGCTAATTGGCTCTCTTTTTAATTGCAACATACCCCATTTCTGGATTTCATTAACTTTCTCCTTTGAACTGGTATCTAGGAAATCTCTTCATGTACACTTTAGACAGCTACATTGATTTACAATTAAATTGGTTTACATAGCAAGACTGTCTCAGACTATGTTTCTGTAACCCTGAGTTCAACGTCATTTACAAGACCTCACTTTCAAACACTATATTAATATTATAAACTTACAACACTGTTCAGTTTTTGTGTACCTACTCATTTAGCATCTTACTAAAGACAAAAATACAGTTTCAATACTAATTTTTATGCCCAGAGTCTCGCAGTCAACAGATTCAATAGTATCAAACAAGATTTGAACCATACGTAATTCACAGCAGCTACTGAAGCCCTTATATTGTCCAGGGAATAAGTATCTACCTTTTTTCTGGCAACAGCTCAGCCTCTCAGGACAAGGGCATGAACCTTCACACCTATATCCAGGAACTGCAGCTGTTTGTCACTCTCCTGACCTGAAAGAAAGAAGCTACTACTAGCAGTAAAGTTAGGATAAATAACCATTCATAATGTAAATTCTTGCTAGACAGTGCTGAGGAATGGAGAGGAATATTCTGCAAGGGGTTTTTGGGTTTTTTTTTGAGAAACGCTAGTAAAACTTTAACATAAACAAGTAACCTTTGCTTCTTTTAAATTCTCCATGAATTTCTGGAAAAGGCGTGGAGGCATCAGGAAAAATAAACTAACTTCATGTTTAATAGCTCAATGTCCACTTGAAAATTAAGGACAGAGAAGGACCATACTGTGTTCCAGTATCCTCTCCTGGAAGGGAGAGGGCAAGCATGAGTATTTCTCACATAGGAACCGAGTGGTTTAAAATCATTCTCTCAAACTTAGAAGGATTTTTCTCAGTAATTTTACATGAAATCACAGACACTGTGAGTGACAATCTCTTACAAATTTTAATAAGCAAACACTGCTTTGGAACCATGGTGTGTCAAACCCTCAGTCAACAACCATGTGGTATAGGAGCATGCAATCTTTATGGAATAGCTCTGTAGGATGTGTTTCTTGTGACCAGTCATGCGGCACACACAGTGAGCAGCAATACAACTGAAGCACACAGCAATTTGACAGAATGTGGTATAAAACAGTCAAATTACAATGCATAAGCATTAGCCAAAATAATGACTAGGACTCAGGCAGAAAAATGGGTCATGTTCAGGTGAGTATTTGCTTACAGCAAGTATCATCACTGCATCTAGCACTAATTTTCCAAAAAAAAGTGCAATTATACATAAAGATGCAAATGATCTCCAAAATATTTAAATCACTCACCTGTATGTCATTACTTGTATTCAATATTACTATATAAAACAGATCCTGAGACATCACTTACATTAATTTACTTTAGCCACCAGGAGACTTGACCTAATGCCACAAACTAAGAATTGAGAGTATTATCAATGCCTGAGCTCCACATTTAGGGTGCAGAGCTGGTAAAATTAGCTGCACGTAGGCAAACCACCTCCCATTCTGATCTCAGAAAAATCATCCCCTCAGTCTCAGATCTACGAGTCAAATTGAATCCAGTCATATGAACCACAGACCAGGCAAACAGCTAAGAATGCTGAGAGCCCTGTCCACCATTCTTCACATTCCTTCCAATGCTGTACAAAAATAAGTGGGTTTAAAGTGATAAAGTAGTATTTGTTACAATAGATGGGCAGGCATTTTTGGGAACAAGATTCATTAAACTTCTATTTACCTGCAGAATAGAATGCTCCAAAAGACAGAATCTACACATTTGCTTTACTAACATGGTATGTATAAGAGGTCTCTCCTCCAGTTTTGCAAAACAGACGTGAGAAAAATCTTAAAAACTTTTGATTAAGAACAAAAAAGAAAAAAATTATTGTTAACATTAAGAAATTACAACTTGGAAAAAGAGTTTTTGAAAATCTTTCTTAATGGCATGAATTCTTTGTAAGCACTGTCCGGAAACTAATGAAAGAACTACTTCTAAAAGGAAACTACATTTCTCAACATACAAGAAGCTGTGTGTGAGAAAGCTCCACCAAAATGACTTTGTATTGAATTATTATTTATAACTACATCCTGTTTAGCCATTTAGGAAAAAAAGTTTAGTTCATGTTTTGTAGACCCCTTTGTGTAAAGCTTTAAAAAAGCTTCTGCTAAGAGGGGCAGGGCCCCCGTACTTATATCCTCCAATTCTCACTGTGTAGCAACTCAAAACCTTCAACCTGGATTTCCTCAACGAAAATAAAATCATCCTTATCATTTCCTCATGAAGCAGTTGGTTTTAAGTTTTAAACAAAAAAATATAAGGGGGATATTGAATTATAGAAAAAAAAGGTCATGTTATTGTTTATAGGTCTACGTAACTGGACCAAAATATTTGACTAGACCAAATCCAAGTTTTGGCAGAGAAAGCTGTTTGTCAAGCAATAGCTCTGTTTTTCTACACCTTTCTGCATGTTCACAAGACTCATAATCTTTAAAGGAGCTAGAACTGGGCACAGAGATCACCTAATGGCCCTTTCCTGGCTTAATTATAGCAGCATGAACTGAAATGTAACTGATAAATTTGCTTGCACTTTGGACATTTACCTACTTGAAGGGACAGGCTACCTCAAGAAGTCACAGCTTAGATTCAGGTGCTCCTCATTTTCATCTTTCTTACAGCATAAAAGGTACTCCACATACAGAGACTTATCAGATGCAAGCAAGCATAGGGTATCTCTGGATCCACACATATCTGCTTTTTAATTGCTTTTATTACTGTTGTTGATGAAGGAGAATGTCATACAGAATAATTCATGTGTGTGTGTATATATATATACACACACATATATATACATATATATACACACACACATATATATACATATATATATATATATACACGTACATGGGGGTGTGGGGGTGTGGGGGGGGGGAGTGTGGGGGGGGCGGGGGGGTGTGGCTCCAGACTTTGCGAATGCAGATTTGGGCAGGGTTCTCCCCACATGGGTGTGCCCTTTCAGCCTGCGCAGGGGATATTTTAGGTGAGGCACAGCGTGCACAGAACTGGCCCCACCGTTTAAGGTCCATTTGCCACGGCCGAGCGAGCTTGGACAGTGACAGTGAAGTCCTCGTGACCCTGCTGAGCATCCGAGATCTGACGGGATGGGATGGCAGGGAGGCATTGAACTGCCAGGGGACGGTCCCCATTGAGACTGGAACTCAGGACCTTGGGATTCAGAGTCCAGAGTGCTCTCCTTTACACCATGGGACCACAACAAATACTATTGGAAATGCAACTGATATATCATCATCATGGCTCGCCTTCTCGAACGCAGATTTGGGAAGGACTCTCCCCACATGGGTGTGCCCTTCCAGCCTGCGCAGTGCATTTTTTAGGTGAGGCACAGCGTGCGCAGAACTGGCCCCACCATTTAACTCCTGAGGTCCATCTGCCACGGCTGAGCGAGCTTGGACACTGACTTTGAAATTCTCAGGACTAGAACCTACAGCCACTGGTACTCCCAGGAGGTCTCCCATCCAAGTGCTAACTGAGGCTGACCCTGCTCAGCTTCCGAGATTTGATGGGATTGGGTGTCAGGGTGGCAACTAACTGCCTTAACTCACAAATAATACTTCCATAAAAGAAGACTAAAACAAGTCTTATCTTCCAGGGCAGAGGAGAGGGTACCAGTTCCAAAAGAAAACATACCAAGCCAAATCAACACTCAAAAACTTTGAATTTCAACTGTTAAGTCTTCAACACAAAGAATGTTTCTTTAAATTATCTCCATAATATAAGCATTCTGCTTTCAAGCTCTTTGAAGAAAAAAGAAAAAAACAACACATGTATGATGCTGAGTTCTACAAATAGAATGTTTTCTTCCACAATTACAAAGACACTTCTAAGACAAAAATTGTGTATCTGCTCAAATTAGTCTCATGTGACTCCATAGAAAACCAGCTGACTTGTATATTTGGACTTTATTTTAAATAAATACACTATCCAAAATTAAATATGGTAATAACAATACAATCTATTTCTGTTATAATTTTCCAGAATAGGAAATAGCCCCAAACCAAATTATTTACAAAAATATGTCAGTAGAAATGTATTGTTTGGAAATTAGTTTTCATTCCTGTGGGTTTCACATTTATGGTTTGGTTGTACTCTATCTGAGCATTTATCCCACACTTCCAACATATAGTTTAAAAAAAAATAAAGAAATATTCTTTACTTGTCCCTACACAAATTGCTGTTTCTTCTTCTTGCTCTTGAACTTCAGTCCCCTTCTGCTTATTTGCTGGGATCTGTTTTAAACAAAGAAATTAACATCAACTTTCCTGCAAAATGGAGAAGTCAAACATTAACTCTACTATGTAAGACAGTTAGGACCTGCTGGTCAGACTGTCTACAGGTATTTCAAACTCAAGAGAGGTTAAAACCAGCTACACAGTCTCTTGTCTCAAACACACTAAACTAGCTCAATTTGGCATAGCTCAGCTTTGCAATTTTGATAGCAGTTCCAAAGCACTGAAAATCACATTATCTGGTACTGCTATTTGCCCCTTCAACTCACAGGGGCAATCCAAAATTGGTGGAGTAAATTAAGCACTCTCTTCCATAAACAATTACTACAATTCTACCAGATTTTTTAAAATTCTAATTCAAATGCAGGTGGGTAAATAGGACCACATCATTAAACTACAAATTAAGAGAAAACCTAGAAAGCTGATAGTTTTGTAATCCAATGTTATGCTACATTATGCTCATATAACATTAAGTTTTGAAAGACAGCAAGAACTGTCTGGAGATCAAGTAACATCTGAAGCATGATCTCTAAAATCAATGTAGTATTTTTCATTTGAAAACTATTTGCACTTGGATATACCACTGAAGTGCAACTGAACATTTCCTATCACAGTCAGAACCTACATATGGCATCAACTTTACAGCTTCCAACGAGATCAACAAACAGACACTTAACTTAGAAGTATCCCAGAGCTACCTGTTTCACTGATTTTAATTACTCATTTATCTAATTCAGTGGTTTATTAATCAACTTTCTTCACTGCCACATGTAAATTTTATTAGAGAAGAACACACTGTTACTGAAAGCTAAAGTCAACCATATTTTGGAATTTTGAGGGTGAACTAACTTAAATTATGCTCTAAAATATGCAGTTACTTGTTCTTTAAGAACAGTCTGTCTCTTGGAAATACTCATGTTTTCACAATATTGTTTTGCATTCTGATGGTGATACATGTTTGTTGGTGCACATTCCACAGTTATTGAAGGCACTTGAAAATTTAAATTTATACACTTCATTTGTTACATAAATATAAAACATAGAAAATTTATTACAAATTATGTACTTACATCAATACAACCAAATTACTTTCTGGGTTCTTTTAGCTGGAAAGTGGATTTCAAAAAGCTATGAGAAACAACTTAAGCAAGTGTGTTTTAGATAAACTTCAAAGCAAATTTGTGACAGAAGAGAAACTTTCTAGAATGCAGGTTAATTTAAACAGAACTTGTAAATAAGTAGAAAAGTAGACACTTTAATTGGTTTGAAATCTGTACTTTGTTTACTCCTTTAAAGACCACAAGGGGACAAAACAATTAATTCAATTTATATGAAGCACGAAACATCAGACCAAACATCAATCACTTACATTTACAATTTAGTCACCATAAACAACTATACGCATTAATGCTTATGAATAAAAAAGTGAACTAACTTGACTCCTTCCAATAGACCCAACAAAACATACTCTCATCAAAAGCCCTACAGGACTTGCTTTTTCCCCAGAGCTTATCCAAAGAGAAAATAGTTTTATTAGACTATAAATCCAACCAGGTAAATAGTCCTTAATCAGAGCCCGGGCACCAAGAGCCAGTCTTTGTCCTTTGCTGGCATGCAGTCAGAATGTGAAACCAACTTACAATTTGTTGGTATTTTTAGCTGTAAAAAAGAAATTAAAAAAAGAAAACATTACATTTCATAAAAGTCACATATACTGGCTCAAGCTTATAAATATATGTCCAAGTTTTAGCAACTTCCTGAGCATTAAATCAGAAATAGAATGAATTCTCTCTGTAAAGGTCATAGTTAACAGCTTCACTGAAGTTATTAGATCTGTAATAAAATAAAAATAATACCAAATAATAATATAAATAAAAATAAATTTTAAAATAAATTTAAAAGAGGGAGAGAGATAAGGGACAATGGCTTTAAACTAAAAGAGTAGAGATTTAAGTTGCATGTTAGAATGAAATTCTTCACTGTGAGGGTGGTGAGATACTGGAACCAGTTGCACAAAGAAGTTGTGGATGCCCCACCCGTAGAAGTGTTCAAGACTTGGACAGGAACACCTTCTACTAGAGTGGGTTGCTCAGAGGCAGGGAGTTGGAACTAGTTGATCTTTAAGGTTTCTTCCAACCCAAGCCTTTCTTTGATTCTGTGAAATAAAATTATTCAGCCACTTCCTTGGCAGCCTGTTCCAAAGGTTGACTACTCTTTCCATGAACAAATTTTCATAATATCCAAAGTAAGCCTTCCCAGCACAGCTTGAGACCATTTTTTCCTGTCATGTAGCTTGTCACAGGAGAACAGACTGATCCCCACCTCTTTACAACCTTCTTTCAAGCAGTTGTAGAGAGCAATAACATCAGCCCTGGGTCTCAACTTCTCCAGGCTAAACACCCTAAGCTCTCTCAGCTGCTCCTCACAGGACTTGTGCTCCAGATGCTTCACCAGCTCTGTTGCCCTTCTCTGAACCTGCTCCAGCACCTCAATGTCTTTTATGTAGTGAGGGGCCCAGAACTTGACACAGGACTTGAAGTGCAGCCTTACCTGTGCCAGTTACAGGGAGACAGTCACTGCCCTGCTCCTGCTGGCCACACTATGGCTGACACAGGCCAGGATGCCATCAGCCTTCTTGCCCACCTGAACACCCTGACGGATAATCAGCTCCTGTCAGGGAGTTCCACCAGGCAGATTTTCAGCCATTTCTCCCCATCCTGTAGCACTGCATTCTGTCGTTGTGACCCAAGGCCAGGACCCAGCACTTGGGCCTGTTGAACCTCATACTGTTGGCCTCAGCCCATCAATCCAGCCTGCCCAGATCCTTTTGCAGAGCCCTCCTGCCCTTCAGCAGATCACACTCCCCCCGCCCCACCTCTGTTGCCTCCCTCAAACTGACTGAGGGTGCACTCAGTCCCTTGGCCAGATGATTAATAGAGATACTCAACACGACAGGCACTGATACTGAGCCCTGGTGATACAGCACTAGTGTCTGGCTGTCAAGGGGATGTAACTCTATTCACTGCCACTCTCTGGGTCTGGTCATCCAGTTAGTTTTCACCCAGCAAGGAGTGAACCTGTCCAAGCCATAAGCAGCCAGTTTCTCCAGGAGAATGCTGTGGGAAACCATTCCAAAGGCTTTTCTGAAGTTCAGGTAGACAACATCCATAGGCTCTCATCCACTAAGTATGTCATCTTGTCATAGGAGATCAGGATGGTCAAGCAGGATCTACCTTTCATAAGCTCATGCTGTCTGGGCCTGATTCCTGGCCCTGTATGTGCCATGTGACAGCACTCAAGATGATCTAGATGATCTGCTTCATTATCTTTCCTGATTCAATACTGTCACTACAAAAATCTTCCCAGCTACTTCAGAAAAGGTGCTGAGTCACAACTGCTAAGTCTCACAAAAAGGAAAGAAAAAACATTGAATTTGTTTTGTCATTCAACCCACTATTCTAAGAACACCCAGGTACCTTTATGTTAGTTCTACTGTCAAATAAAATCAAGTGCTAACATTTGTGAAGCTTAAGTTCTAAGTCTTTCCAGGTATCCTTTACAGAGAGTGCCTACCCAGTAAAAGATCCTCATCAAGCAATTTAATATGTTCAGCAGGAAAATAATAAGCTGCTTCTGACTGCTGTTTTTAGTGAAGTAAATGAGGCAAAAGAGTCACACACAACCTATGTAACCTGTCACATAAACAGCTTCTCACTCTGGTTATTGCTTTGGGGTTTTGTACAGAATCACCTATCTATGAATTCACAAAAAGCTGAAAAAGCATGTGACAAGTAATCTTCAAACAACAAAGGAACAGACTTTTTCCCTTCTTGCTATCTCTAAGACAAAGAATTATAGAATGGTTCGGGTTGGAAGAGACCATTAAGATCATCTAGTTCCAACCCTCCTCCTATGGGCAGGGACACCTTCTACTAGACCAGGTTGCTCAAAGCTCCATCTAACCTAGTCCTACGGAGCTTAAACTGGAGCAAGAGACATCAACAGGACATTTAGGCTAGATCTTAGAAAAACCAGCATGTACAAAGTAGGGCTAGTTGAGTTCAGGAAGAGTTTGCCAGAGGAGATTATGGAATCTGATAGGGGTTTTTTAGAGAAGTAGTCTGGTCAGAACTGGTTTGGTCATGATTCATCATGCTTCAGAGCCAGGAACTAATTAGATGACTCTCACTCCTTTCAGCTCTATTTGTTATGATTTTATCATGTGAACATGGAAAGTAAAAACATTGGCATATCAAGGGAGACTCCCTCTATCTGAGGCTTTTTATACTTCCACAATCTGTGCTGTGAAGTCTTGCAACAGGAACACATAAATCCATTACTTCACCTGCCTATAAAGCACTTTTCTCTATTAAGCCTTTCTTTTAAAAGGAGGCATTTTAGTCTTGACAAACTCAAAACAGCTATTGCAAAAGACCTTTACAAAAGACCTTCTTTGATATCCCAAATAACTCTTGCAAAGCTCCACCAAGACTCAAAGCCTACTTTTCAAGGAGTCTGTTTTCAGTACAAAACATAGGCAATGCCACCAGAAACCTACTTAAGTCAGTTTAAGTGCTACGGAATACAGAAGTGTTCAATGCCTCAACAACAACACAAACACCTGCAATAGTTCAACATACTGAGCATATAATAGTAAAAATTTATAACTTCCATAAATAAATAAAAGTTTGGACACCACATTTTCTACACACTCTATATTTTCAGTCCTCTACTGAACACCTTTTCCTTCATAAGACCTTCCTTGCAGTACTTTTTACAGTAAACAGGCAGAACACATGCTGAAATATAACACAAGTGGTTTTTTAAAAAAAATATTCTAGCAATGAGGGGAACAGGGAATCAAAACTAGATAATCCTGAACCTTGGTCACACACAATATTACAGTTAGCATCTATGGAAAAAATGGTTACTTCATTAGAACAGGATGTTAAGAGGAAAAAAAGATATCTTACCTGATGCACCTATCTCACTTAAAGAAGCCTTGTAAAGAATGCTTGAAAGTGGTAAGACAGAGGACAGAGTAGTGACAACATGAAATCAAATGGCATTCTTTGCAATAATATTCAAGAAATGGAACAAATTAATAACATCTTCCTTCCTCAGGAAAGCGCTTCCTACACTACAGAATTTTAAAAGGAAAAATCCCTAAGTCCCACAAAGAAAGCCACAAAACAAGCCTCTCTTTTCTCAATCCCTTGCTAAAATTCACAAACAAATTTGTCACAGTGAAAAGCATTTTAGAACCCTTGAAACCAAGAGTTACTTCTCTCTAACATGCCACAATATGACCCAACTTGCTCTTGTGATCAACATTCTTAGTAGATTCATTCTCTTCCATAGCAAATAAATTCAAGCAGAGAAAAAAACAAACACACAACTCTTCTAAAAGAGAAAGGAAAAAGCATCTGAAACACAAACCTTCACGTCAACAGCCAGAAATCTTTGTCAAGTCTTAGTCTACAGGCTTACTTCACTTTTTCTTCAGGATTCTGTGAACTTTAGTCTGTACAGATTCAACACAACAAATCTCAGCTTCTTTTCCACACATAGACAAGAAGTGCATATAGCACAGACCTTGCATGGTTTCCAAATACATGGATGTGTTTGATAAAACCCCTACCTGCCTGTAGCCTGCCTGTCACAGCAGAGACTACGCTAGGTATTGCAGATTATCAATCTGCGTTAGGCCTTCTAGGTATTATTCTCTACAGAGGGGTTATAACTTAAAGAGTATATATTCCACAGAATTGCACTGGAATATCTTCCATGCAATTCAAGATGACAACAAAATTATGTAAGCAGATCTTCCAGAGAACATTAACAAAATACAGGACAAGCTAAAAAACAAAATCTTACATGTTTTGGAAATGCATGTAGCAGTGGAGTACAAATAACAGTCTTCCATTAAGTTGGAATGTATGTTGTCTGCCTACATTACAATATGAAGAGTGGTTAAAAAAAACATTATTAATGGAAGAATGAGGATGGATCATGGTTTTATTCCTGAGATGCAACATTTAATAATGATGAGGACACCTTTCACTAGCCCAGGTTACTCAAAGTCCCATCCAACGTACCCGGGAACACTTCCAGGGATTGGGCATTCACAGCTACTCTGGCCAATCTGTCCCTGTGTCTTACCATCCTCACAGTAAAGCCCATGTAAAAGTCCCTTTTCTGGCATGGAAACATGTTGCCTTGTTTTGAAAAAGAATCCACTGAAAAATTATGGATCTGCTCAAAAGCACAGGGCCAGCAGGTATTCAAGGCTAAAATGAAGTTTTGAACATGCTACCCTCTGTTCTGGCATTTACACCCTTTTGGAAATCCAGAGCACATACAGCAAATTTGTGTGTTCCTCTCCTTAAATGATGTTTTGATTTGGAGAAGAGGAGGAAAACATGGGGCATTTCATTTTGTTCACTGTTGTTGCTTTTCCTCACATTGAAAAAAAGAAAACAAAACCTCTGTCACATGAAAAACTCTGTGGGATTGGATCTGGAGGTCCACCAACCTCAATTTTTGTGTAATGTGTAAAGGTCCCAGTATATGAATCATGCACACAGTGGGGTTTTTGGGTTGTCCTGTACAGTGTCAGGACTAGAACTCAAGGATCCTTCGGGGTCCCTTCTACACAGGATATTCTACGATAAAACAATTACACAACAAATAATTTGTGTTTGTGAGGTCTTAAAGAGGACATCAGAAGGGTTGAGTGAAATATGATAGGTCTAGCACTGTAACGGGTAATATTAAATGCAGCTAAAAAAATTAAGTTGCAAGTTTGGGAAGCTGTAGAATAAACATTGCTGCAAACAGAGGTACCAGAGATTTGCCTTTATTCACATAGGCAACTGTGACCATACCTGAAAAATAATTTCAAAGTCTTGGTTACAACACCATGTTATAGCTGTGTGTAGCCTCTGTTTTCCAGGACAAGAGATGTGCTTGACATTACGTCTCTCATCTTGACCAATTCCTGAAAGTCCATAACACTATTCAGATACTAATACCCTTACTTAAAAGCTACCTTTTGAAATTTAAGTATGTATATTCATACACATTCAGACCAGTGGAATCATAGTATGAAGTTATGGCATCTATTAAACACTGTTTTGTTCTACTGTTAAACAACATAATACCCAGCAATATAAACCCAATAAAAACTCAATACAGTTTTGTACTATATAAATCCTTGCCAACAAAAATGAAGAGGCACTCAAAGGTCTTCATATGACAGAATATAAATAGTTTTATGATCTGTGTACAATATAATCAAACTGATCAAAACACAAACATTGCAATAGAAAGCTGATCTAAAAACACTATTTACTTTTAAAAGATCTAAAGGATGCTTTAGAACAGCCTTTCTAAAAGCATTTATGACTTTAATTACACATGAGCACAATCTCAAACTACTTTGAAGACAGTAAGACTATAATTGTAAAGAACCTGTAGCTGCAATATATTTAGCAAACCACTTTGAATTCAACAACTGAGCAACCATTTTCAACTTTATAGTGAGAAGAAAAATTAAAAACACCAAGGCCAGACACATAGTAATGGCGAGAATTTTCCCAGAAGAAACTAACTTAGAACAGACGAAGTTTTGTGGCACTGGATGCACTTCCTTTATTTTTAATCTACTATGCAGTTGTATGACTTCTTCCCTAAAAGACACCTATTCTTGAAGAAATGCAGGATGTCTTCACAAAACGGAATTGAACTATTTGCAGTAGCAATCATAATAGTAACATATCATTGATGCCTCAGGATACAGTGCAAGCATGTACACAGGAAAAGGCAATCTTCTATCAGTCAAAGGAAAACAGGCAACTTTTGAGCTCACAATATCAAAACAAATTTAAGACTTGCAGAAAAAACTTTTCCCACTTCTACTGTAATATAAGATCTTGTGAAAAACATAATTATTCTGGAAGAAATATAATTTCTAATGATCTGTGGTTGTCCAGCTGCTGTTCAAGGCAAACATATACCAACAAGAAACAATTTGCAATTTATATTCAAAAGCACCACCACTTTTGGTAAGAGTGTGACTAAAAAAACCAGAACAATAAAAAAAACAACTGTATGCAAAATACTGTGAATGGTATATATTACTGTTGCTTGCTATTTCCACCTGTTATATTCTTATTTATGCAAAAGTCCAAGGCAGAGGATGTGATTGCATGCATGCAACTTTTAGCATAATCACAGGGCAATCTTTCATCACAACTCAGATTTGCCCCTGCAAATCCCTGCAAATTAACTGGCTTTTTTTGCAAGCCTCATTGCTATGCATAGCCCAACCTCCGGAATACAGAATGTGAAAGAAAAAAATCATGTTCACCAGAAAGCCATTTCTAGCCTCTTCACCCTCTCTGTAATTCAAATTATACAGCTAACTACTAAATTTGTACACTTGCCACTAATTCAACATGCCCTGCTGCTATCTTTCCAAGTCCACAGTCGCAGGGCAGCTCAGATTTTAAAGAGGTCATATTTTTCATAGGAGATTGACAGATTTTTTTAATATCTTTTCAATGTACTTACAGTTTACATTTTAAACCTACTACTCATTTAAAATAATTAATTTTTTTGTTTTATAATTAAAGAGTATAATTTGTAAACTGCACAAAGGAAAAAAAAAGGTGCTCAGCAGAGGCCACTATAAAAATTCCATGCTTACACCATCATCCCCTGCATCAGCTGAGACTTACAAGAGGTGTTTATCTTTCATGTGGAACAGCCACTGAAGGCAATACATAACATTTTGTCAATACATTACACAACAGTTTTCTGGAAAGACAGCAAGATTGAGGATTAGGAATCCAGGCTTCCAAAGGAAATAAGCAAAACAGCACTTACGTACAGGGTAACTAACAACACAGTTTTGATAAATGCAAATTGAACAGCAACTTGTCTCAAAATATTATAGAGACTTTTGCAATGAGGATCTGGGCTTTTCCTCTTATCTTCCCTAAAGCTAATGGTCTGTGGAACAACACTGCTGTTCTAGAGCAGGAAGGGGCCATTGACAGCAGAGGCAAATCTGGAGGAACACAACCTGTATTCATAAAGTCCCTGCTCCAGGACAAAGCTCTATTCCAAACCCACAAGTCTGTCAAGCAGACATTCTGACAAAAATTAACCGGCTAATTTGGCAAACCACACCTTTCCCAGTTAAATCAATTACTAGTTGTCAGGAGTTCTCAAAGAGCTGTAAATGAAGTGTACATCAAATAGTAGCTCGGGGAAGCAATGCTGTCACAGCAGCATTGGTTGGACCAAGATCCTGAGCTCTTTGTGCAGGTAACATGAGCTCTGGCCACGAGGAGAGGCTGCTTTGCAATGTGAGTACCGTTTACTTTAACCAGTGAACTCTGTGGAGAGGAAGAGAATTGTATTCTGATCCTATCTCCAGGCCCAGCCTTGATGTTTTCCCCTTCACCTGTCTTTCCCCATCTGAAAAAAAAGTCACAGTTGTTCCTCTATTTCCAGAAAGCAGAAAGTCTCATTGCTCATAGTAAAAAAGCCCACAGAATATCTAACATTCACATGCACAGAACAATACATGCATCAGAACAGTCTGCCTCTCTTTCTCCTGTTTAGGCTGGTAGCAACACAAATCCCAACTACCACAGTTCAAGCAGCTTGACTACAGATTTGCAACAACGAACGGGCACAGACCCACTCCATGCAAGTCACTGCCAAGACTGGTGATAGCAAGCACCTTTTATTTCAGGCTGGAAGTTAAAAGCATTTACACCTTTTCTTTCCAACAGTACACCCACAGAATATCAGCACTGACTGTGAATGGAATTATCCACATTTCCCAGAGGGTAGCACATAAAAGGATTTTTTTTCCTGCTGCACTTTGTGCCTTTGTTTTGCTGCTCATGTCAAGGACACGACATGGGAAAGGGAGGAGTAGACAGGATATGCTATATGAGTTCTGTTATTACTCTAACTTAGCATTTTCCAATGGGAAACCATGTCAGGGAGGGGAAGGGGGAACAGTTTTACAGGAAGCTTTCCATGGTGTAAGTCACAGGCTGGCTCCAGAATCTTTCCAGGCTCCCATGATTACCTCCTATTCCATGGCTGCCTTTAGTTACTGCCTCAGATGGTTTCTCTTCTTTTAAGAGCTTCCCCTCCACAACTTCATGAGTAAATGTTATTTCTCTTTTGTTCTAAGGTCAGATAAATTCCTCAGCACAACAGCTGTTTCCAGTCAAATCATTTCAACATGAATTTATAATTATGAACAAAGACAAATGTAACTAAGTCCAATGTAAACCAGAAAACTAAAAGGACCTTTCCATCCATTACTATACTTCCCATATATAAACTATAGCAAGCACAGCTGTAAAAATGCATCATTTACTTCCACATCTTATTGCACAAATTCAAGCAAAGAGGCTACTAACACCAAAATATCAATCAACTACTCATCATTTTCAGGAAGAAAATGCAACACTGATGCAATGCTGTTACAGCGACTTGCTATTGCCATACCCAACACCTGAAAGAAGAAAGCTCGAGAGGGCTCTTTGTTGACTTTGTTGTTTTGTTTTTAAATGAAATTATTTACCTATTGATCCCTTATTTTGAAACAAAGGAAAACAGTTACTTTCTAATTCTCTGAGACAGGAAAAAGTTATTTTACAGTACTTTTCATTCTAATGTATACGAGCAAAAGACCATGCTTCCACTAAGTCTCCCTAGGTATTTTTGTATGGTTTTCACCACTGCAGAGGATTCTGTCCCTGCTTTGCTATTCAAAACAACAATTATTTCAAGTGTAAATTATTTTTCGCATGTTCCTGAAGCCACATTTAAGGGTCAGGGTCAGGAAAGAATACCTTGTTACCTCTGTTCAAAAATTATATGCAAACAGTTGAAAAGAAAGTCTCAAAGCCTAGTACAGAGTATCACAGAACCTTCCAGAGAACATTTTCTAGGCATACAATCATGCACACTGTTTTGGAGATGGATTCCTAAATATGCATAAAGGTGGCAAACATTCCATCATAAAAATTGTTTTACAAGACAAAACAATTTGGATAATTTTTACTCTGAAGTTCACAAAGGTTGAATTCTCCAGCATTATTTTTTTAGGACTTTTACCTGATCCAGAAAATTAAATCAATCAGAAACAGAAAGGAAATAAATGATAACAGTGATAAGCTTTGCTACAAGCTGCCATATGCTTACAATCACCACAGTCACGTAGATTCAAGAAGTAATTTACCTGCCTGTTCCCAGACCTCCAACAGACACATCTGATGCAGACACTAATATGGTGGAAGAAGCAGAAACATACACCTGAAAAACTGGTACTTCTGCAGAAGCTACATAAAACATATAGGAAATTGAGTTTTATTTTCATTGTTTGGCTGGTTTCTTAATCCTAAAAGTTTTCATTTGAGTTTAGGATAATGTTTTCCTTTTGGGATCACACCTATGAGTTTCAGATTCCTACCAATATCTATACAGTTTTTGTATTAACCACCTTCACTTTTCTTTTAACCCCCTTCAAGGGTATACAGTTAAAAGTAATCTCATCATGTTTATTCCTCCAAAATAGGCATTATATCTCCTTCTGTACTCTTGCAAAGATGTATGTTTTTTCTAGCTCAAGACAACAAAGTTTTGTCCTCTTAGTCATGGTAGCTGAAGGCATCACAGGGGCTTTTGCCAAGGATCACTATTTAAATTCTTCCTCCATCTCATAATCTGTACATGCCATAAAAACGGGAAGCCTATTTAATGGCGTAGTACAGTTGAAGTAATGGGTGCTTGAGAGTGTTACTGATAAGCAGATTGATAACAGACTAACAGTTGAGATGTCTGTAGTCCAAAGGACTATGAGCCTTTGCAAGATACCAGGGACACTGTACAATGAGGACATGCAGAACAGGAAGTGTCCAAGTAATAGCATACAAACTGAAAACATGGTGCTGCTAAGAACTGGAATCTAGGAGACTGCTTAGATTTTGGATAAAAATCAGTCAACAGGCAAAAAGAAAATCTATTGAATCTGCAAAACAGCATGAGTAGGAAGCACACAAGGAATTAATTAAAAGGGAAATATGAACTGGATTTTTGTGTTTTGCTCCTTGACAATCGTATGGAGCACAATACTTGCTGGCTGCCAGACTGCTCACATACCTGAGTAACAAATCCAGCAGACTTACAAGCATGAGCAGGGCATGGTATGCAGGCAGGATGTATCACGCTGCATTTCTGCATAGCTCTCACTTGAGCAGGCCTCTCTGTTTACTCTCAAATCAAACATGTCCAAGCCCACTTTCCAGTCAGATCAACTGAGACTCACCTTTCCTATGACAGGCATTTTTATATAAGCAAGTATCCTCTGCACCTAGCATTTTCCCAAATGAACCATTTTAGCCTTTAAATGCACTGTACACAGGACCCGCGTGCTGCTACAACTGTGACCACAACAGTGCATCTCTGGATGCTCTGGAAGCCTACTCATCATCCTCCTCACTGTCCTCCCTTAAGTACCAGCAGTCAATTAAATCAGTTTCTCTCACCATTTTCATAAGTGAATTTAGCTCATTTTATTTTTATATCTATAAGCAGCTACCACCACTTAGCAATGCACTGCAGTATACAGACAACTGAAAATATTTTAAACTAAAACGGAATTAATTATTGTTGGAGTATGTATTTTGCTGTACATTATACCTTCTTATACCCAAGGCTGTAATACACACACATTTTTACTTGGACATTCCCTTCAATTTATTAGAACAGCTTACTATAGCCTTCTAAAGATCTGGCACAGTTTGTGAGTACCTTGCAGATATGAAAACCTCATACTGTAACCCTCTCTGATCCTTCAAGGCAGCATTCTCTTATCACACAGGAATTTGTAGAACCTTCCTAAGAAATTTAAATACCACAGGAAAATATGCCTCTGACTTTGCAAGGAGTGCTTTCCTCCTTTCCTCAATAACTATTTCATCTATATTGCCCAAATCTGTTCTTTCCTACCATTTAGAAACCAGACTTTCAGATGTTGAAAACAGCACACAGGCAAATATCACAGAGAAAAAACCTCAAGCAGATATTAAACTCTACCTACAACCATGCCCTAGGAATAAAATCAAATGTTAAGCTCTAAGATTCTGTTTTCAAGACTTTCTGATGGCATACAGCCCTCATCACTGTTGTTCAAAAAGCACCTACACTTTTGAGTGTACCATCTAATCAAACATGAAGTGGCATGTGCCAGGCTTTATCCTGAAAAGTAGTAACAGGAGAAGCACTCACACTCCAAAAGCTCCAGGATATGAAGCATGATCTGAGCAACAGACCCTTATACATTGAGAGAAAAGCTTACACAATGAATTTCTATGAAACACTCCATTCATCTAACTGTTCTCATCACTAATTGAAATAACTCAGAGCAGAAAAAGAAAATTATTATATTTGGGACATACGCTTGAAGTAAACTTCATTTCTTTTATATAAGGTTGGGAAGTTTAACTTAACAGCATTTGGAATATATTAAGGCCCTTGAGACAAAGCTTACAATACTTGCATGTAGCTACCATGTTCATAGCTAGTATGGCATGACTCAAACGTCATAGATATTTCACAGCAAAAGTACACAAACCCTTCAGCAATTACATTAGGCAAGAATTCTCAACAACTGATGCACACGAATTCTAAATTTTCTTACACCTTAAGAGGTTGGCTGAATTTTTCCTTACCTTTTTAACTAAAGTGGAGCATACTCTTTCTGTTCAGGTATTAGTAAACCTTTGACAGGACAAAAACATATCGTAGTCTGTTAATGTAAACTCATATGGCAAATCCCTTCCAATCCTAAAAACCTGAAGTAACTTCACTCAAACGGCACTAACACTAAGAAAAAATAGTTAGTTAAAACATTGCCTTACCGTGTAAATGCCAATTCTACAAACAGCAAATGAGAGCTGGATACATTCAGACATAGTCTAAAGGAATTAAAATAAAAAAATTACCAAGAATGCTATTTCTTAAGAATTAGTTTTCTTCCCATCTCTTCCCCTCTCCCCTGAAGGAAACACCTGATGGTACATTACACTATCCTTCTTCTTCAAGGCCATATTAAACAATCTGGGAAAAATGCCACATAAATTCAGATTATGCAGATACTTACTACCTTTCATACATAAGCAGTTGCCAACACCATTACAATTACTAATTCAGTATTTTATTCTAAGCCACAAATTACCTAATGATCCTCAAAATGCCTGTACACATTAACAATTTTCATGTAAGCTTTTGGTCTCATTTATTTTTATCTGCTCTAGTTTAAAAACAACCTGCAGGACATTTTAATCAAGTGCTTTTTGGATTCTTAGTAGACTGTAAAGAGCTTCTGTGTTTAAATATTACGGTTCTGCTCACTCTGTACCATCACTAAAACTTTCTTCCTCTATAAACCAAAATTACGCACATAATTTAATGTTCCCACATTTCTGAAGTCTTATTCTTTCAGTTTTCTGATACTGTCATGTTCAAAGTAGAACACTCTACCATCTTGAATATTTTATTTCATCTGTTCTAACAGCGGTGAATAATCATATTAAAAGTTTTTTACCCTCAACTTGCTCAACTTCCAATCTGTTGTGATGCCACAATTCTATGTCTTCTGCAGTCACCCAGAGAGGCTGAGGATGGACTACGAATTTCTGATGAAACAGATGAAAAACATCTTCTTTAATTAGCATAGAGAAGCCAGGAAATAAATGCGACTCTCCAACACCAAAATAAAAACTACTGTATATTGACATTTTTTCTATATGATCAGGTACAATAAACCAGGCTTAAAATTATTTATTCAGAAGATTAATTGATGAATTACTTTAAATAAGGTATTTGAGAAGTCAAGTAGGCAAAACTGAAAGCAATCTAGTGGAACATTTTTACTACATGTTTAACAAATTCACACATCATCTGCATATATTTTCAGATAAAGTGGTGGATGCTACAAACTTCAAACACTATCAGTCAAAACATTGTTTTCAGCCTCTGCTTTCTGACTTTGCCTGCTGAACAAACAAACAATCAACCCAACAAAAACCCATAAACCTGCAATTGAAATACTCATTTAATTAGATGCGTGATTTAAAAAATTGAAAGAGCAGATATTAAGTAATAGAAAAAAGTGTGCAGCAACATTTTTCTTTTGCTGTAACTGTTTAATTTAAATTTTAAACAAACAGTATTTCACTGAACTGTCTGAAAGTCAAAATTCACAGCACAAAGACCTGAAAGTGAACTTCAATAGCATGGTTGATTTTCTTTTCTTACTGGAAGCAATCTAGCATATTATTACTGACAAGAAAATGCAGATTCAAAACACCATTTCAATTGCAAGGTTTGGAGTTTATTTCAGCTCTAAGAACAAACATCCAAGTGCCTATGTGGGGCACAGTCTATGTGCCCCAAGTTCCTCCCAAAATAAAAAAAGTCACAGAAAAATAGTTTCTGACTCTGAGAAATCCTGTGTTACAGAAAGAGGTGGGGTGGGGTCATACACATACACCTCCTAACAGTATTTGCAGACCTTGTTCCAAAGGTTCCAGGGATGGATGACTTCCCCAAGCAATTTAGTCCAGTGCTTCATTACCCTCTCTACTAGAAAGTTTCCTAATGTTTAACCTGAGTCTGCTGCAATTTAAGCCCATACTTAAACACTGGTTGATACATAGAGTGATTTGTATTTTCAGTATTCAGACAGATTCTATGTTGATGGCAGACTCAACTTTGTATGCAAAGTAAATAATTAATTCAGCTTGCAATAGAAGTAAACATGCAGCAGCAGCAAACCTTTACAGTTTCTCAGTGTATACAGTCTGCTTTTATTCTAGACTGGCACAGCATTATAAATTGTTTTTCTTTTCTAATTTTTGTTGAGTACTTCCAGGCTACACATTAGTGAGAGAACTAAGCTGCAGTTCAAATTCCCCAGTGAGCACCAGCAGATCCTGCTTTAATAGAATAAAGCAAGCTATACTCATCTGTTGTTGAGTTTGCTACTGAAAATGTTCTGAAACCACAAGCTGGTATAAAGCATGAACTCTAAAATTATCTCCCCATCCTACTGTCAGATATAATACCAATGAATATTTCCCCTATGCATTTCCCAGAGAAATATCAAACTAATTCCTTCTTCAAACCTCCAAGCTAATGCTTATAAACTACACTCTATCATGTTAAAAAGGGACATTAATCTCAGTGATGTTACTAATTTTTCTTACATTCACCTATCCTTAACTCCAAAAATTTACATTCCCTCCCCAATACTATTTCAGTTTGATTCCTCCTTCATACTATTTCAGTTTAATTCCTGAAAAAGTGACAAGTGACCATAATTAATTTATATAATTAGAAGTTTAGTGGTACTATCCTACAGACTATCACTCTGACCACTGAATTACAATATATTTGATAAGCTGCTGCTACAATGTTTATTCTTGATACTTGCGATCTTTCATTATTCTGGTTTTGCAATTCATTTGGGACTACACAACTGGGCAACAAAACAATTGTTGGAGAATTTACATTTAATTTACTTACAGTTTATTGTTGCTTTCTGAAAGGATTTTACATGGTAGCATGAAAATAAAAGAAAAAAATGTAAAAATATACCTAAAAATACTACAAAAGAAAGAGAGACACAATTCTACAAAGACTAATTCTTCATAGAAGTGACTTCACATGTCTAAACTGAAAAACAGAGTCAGGTCAAATATGTCAAACAACATAAGCATGCCAATACCCACCCTTCTCCTTAGGCAAAGGGCTATCTCACAAACATTAAATACCTTCTCCCACTGGAAACTAAATTCATAGCTAACGTTCATATTCACCCAAGACTTTGTTTCACACCTTGTAACAACGTGGCTTTTCTTAATGACTTAGAAAGATGTCTGCTCTGCAGCTGTCCAACCTTTCATTCACAACAAACACTTTGTTCTGTCCATTTTTCCAGGCATTCAGCTATCAGTACAAATATCAGTACAAAATAACTTCAGCATTCAGTGTTTAAAACAAAACAAAATCTCATACAGCTCTGCCACAGGCACACACAAAGACATTGTTTTAATTAATACCTACATCCTAAGCAAATATGAAATTAAATCTCTAGTCATAATATTTACAAGCGACCAGATTTTGAAAAGATTAATTAAAACATGTTCTGCAACTGATGACTTCAAAGCTGCAAGCACAGAGTTGAGAGGACTAGCCTCCAGAACCGTAGTGGGCAAAAAGGGAGGAGAATTCTAAGCAGCTTCTCAGACAACACACAAAAAGCCCAACACCTGACAGAACTGCAGGAGCTGACAGCCTCAATTCTGCCAAACAACAGAAATACTCATCTCAACCTCAACTTGCTGTGCCATAATACTAAATAAATCCCAGCACTTAGTCTAGCTTCAAGAACACAAAACCAGAAAGCAATGTGAGAGAAGGAAAATATTAGGGGCTTTTTCTGGTGATACATTTCTTTAGTAAAACAGAGACCAAGTCTCCCTTCTGCTCACTTATGAAGAAGTGATCCAACCCAGTAATCACTTTGAATTACTGGATCTTTCAGGCAAAAGCTTTTCCACCTCTGTTCTTATCTACATCTTTTCAGTGCATAAAATTGCAAAAATTAGCAACATAAGTGTATAAAATATACAGGCTTTAAGGTACCTATATGTAGAGTCTGAAACAAATTCTCAGTGCTTGTGTGTTTTAAAAAACATATGGGTACCCCAAAGCACACACAGCTATGCTACAGTAAAGGTAGAAGAACTTTGACCAGAACTGCTGTTTACTAAGCTTGGGTACTCAACTCCAACTAGTAACTCCAAGGCTCCTCTTTCTGCACAAGATGTCACAGTCCTCTAGCAGATTCCATTAATAACATTTCTAATTTAAACAACCCAAACACTTTTTAATACAGTTCTCAGGGATAAAAGTCATGCAAAATATTTTCATCTTCTCTATTAATGTTGAATAATTAGATTTCTAAAATACCAATGTTCTTGCACATAACCATTAGAAAAATAAATCTTAGTTTAGAGACCAGAAGAAACCTGATGATGATGGAAAAGCAATGGTATGTGAACAGGAAATAGGACTGGATCCAGGAAATCTCTTGTTATCATAAAAAGTAATCAAGTGGATGCACTAGAGAACAATGCTCTCCCCTCTTTTAGGCAATATTCTCAGTAGAACAGTTTTCCACAACTGTTTTCAGGACTGCAATAGCTCAGACAGTGAAAGATGCAGATAAGCCAGCACAAAATTAATAGCTGTAAGATCAGGATAGACATTTCTCAAGAATGCTGGACCTTTTCTCCAGTCTTGCTGAAGCATGAAATTATGCAAGTTTCTGGGCAAAAATAAAGCATGGAGAAGAGATCACTCACTCTAGAGTGTATCACCACTGTACACAGGCTATCAATTTAGTTTCAGGTTCACTCATTGTTGTGGGCCTTAAAGTCATAAATTCATTAGGACACAAATGTTGGAAGGCCAATAGCCTCTGCTCATATATCAAGGCAGCACCTCCACGCACAAGGAACCTGTTAGCTACATGCCCCTGGAGCAAGTTAAGTATCTTTATAAATCCCTCTGAATTAAAAATTCTCACCTCCTGTGCAGTCAATGCAATTCTGCTTAGACTGGGAAGACCTCTTGGACACCATCCAGAATATCTCAATTTTCTAACTACAATTTCCTGTTCTGGAACTAGTTCTAGCTGTCCCCTTAATGAAGAGGGATGAAGTCTTTAGCACACATCGAAGCATCAGGACATAAAGGGAATAATATCTTATGGGCCCACCCTTCAGGTTCCAGCAATCACAACTTCAGGATCTCCACAAGCCTACCATCATATCTGAACAACATATTCAATACCCAGCCACAATGGATCTGTCTTTGAAGACGTACAAATTCCTGGTCTACTCATCTGGACCACCCCAACATTACTGCACAGAAGAGACATAGAATTCCACTATACTCATATGAAAAAGCAGTTCCTGGATTATAACTGTCAGTGAATTCTTCTATTGGGAAAAAATTACTTATTGCCTAGTTATCCTCTCTTTATGATTTCAAAAATGTCTACAGTGTTGCCCTGACACCCGATCCCGTCAGATCTCGGAAGCTCAGCAGGGTCAGTCCCGGTTAGTACTTAGATGGGAGGCCTCCTGGGAATACCGCGGGCTGTAGGTTCTAGTCCTGAGGACTTCACTGTCACTGTCCAAGCTAGCTCGGCCGTGGCAGATGAACCTCAGGAGTTAAATGGTGGGGCCAGTTCTGCACACGCTGGGCCTCACCTAAAAAATGCACTGCGCAGGCTGGAAGGGCACACCGACGTGGGGAGAGCCCTTCCCAAATCTTTGCTAGCGAAGGCTAGCCATGATGCTGACAATGTTGCCTCCTTACACCAGTCAGCTGTCTCTTTGTTAGACTGAAGGGCTATAACTATCAAAATCTTGCTTGTATGGAAGCAACTGCTTTCTTTCAATTATCATGTCATACTTCTTTGTATCTTTTGCTTTTCAATACTCTTCTTGAGATGATGCAACCACAAATGTAGCATTTAAGACAAGAGCAAACCCTACATTTAAGCAGTGTAAAAATGAGATCTTTCGCTCTTTTTCCTTCTTAGTACTCTAAACTTGTTGGCAGATATCTCAGTTGAGATGACATTTTAAAGAAGGATTGTCATTTCTTCTCCTGAGCATTGATGGTATTTTAGGGACTATCCATGCATCCACACTGCCATGTGACTTGTACTATAAATGCCCCTTTGCATTTATCAACACTGAATTTCATCAACCATTTTATTACCATTATCAAAAGAGGTACTATGATTTTTTTTTCCTGGGTTCAGTACACATTCTTAATATTTGTCTCTGCATCAGCCCACCCAAAGCACAAGGAGTTTATACAACTAAACAAAAACATGAAAGTCCCTTGTAATCTCCACATTCTCTTCACCCTCTTACTCACTGCTAGAGCTCTGCTATCAATGCTCTTTTATGAAACTTACATTTACAGATTACAAAATGATTACTTCATTTTAAATTGTTTCTAAGTTTTTCATCACTGTTAGAGGCAGAAATTATACAAACAAAAACTAGGCAGTAGTTACTGTAAAAGCTAATAAAGTGTAGAAAACAGATGTTTCTTCCATACAAAAGCTCCAAATCATAACAAAACAAACAAACAAAATATATCCAAACTTACTTCCCCCATGTCAATAGCTCCTACTGGCTCTTGGATCCCATTTTGCTTTCTCAGACTCTCCAATCCAAAAGCTAACGTGGGTCTTGTAAGCAAATTTTTTCTTCTATTGCTCCACCAAAACATACACTGAAGTACCATACAAAGATTCATGTTCTTCCTACTGTTTGTCCTTATAGGCAACAAGGCTCTAGGGCAGGACTGTGTCTAACATAAGAGGATTTGTCAGCTACATTTCCTGCTTTATGTCTCTTCCTCAAACAGAAGGAAGTTACTTACACATTCATTGGCAATTAATACAGTTGCCTTACCAAGTTGCCAGTGAGAAAAAAATAAGTTCTGTACTCTGAAGGGCTCCAGCATGAGACTGAGCCATGGCTTATTCAACTGGAAATACCCTATTTATGTTCATAAGGACTTTTAAACAGTCAGACAGCTTGCAATTCAGAAAGTTTTGCTGTGCACACAGTGAAAAACAGCAAAACAACACACTTCAGAGTTATGTGATCCAAACGACAAACAAACACGAGATATTGAATACTGTGGGTTTGAGCGTTTTTTCCTTCTTATGGCTTTACAGCTGTTTGGGCCCACATCTATGTTTTTAAATTAAACTAAAATGCTTCTTTTATTAATGGAAACCTAGTATTTTTACATAATCACAAAAATTCAGATCTCAGTTAAGAGAATAAATATCACAAGTTGGCAGTATTAGAAAACATGAACTGATCATACTGATGACAAGCCAAAAATGGTAATCAGCATGTGGTATTAGAAGGAATATTCTGTCCTTACTGAATGCAGATTTTCCCACTTACTAAAAGCTTGCTTTTTTACCCTTTCATAAAATTCATGACCATGGTGCCTCAAGCTTGGAAGTCTGACTGAAGTATTCAGGAGCAGCATACTGCAGAGCAACATGGTGCATAGCAGGACTTGGTGTTGAAGACTAGGTATTCATACTACATACTTCAGACACTAATTCTGATCTAGCCCTTTGGCCTGAAAATCCATCAGTGAAGTGTATCTTCCAATCTAGTTTTGTTTGAAAAAATCAAGTTCATGTCATTCATGATCATACCACAATACCGACCTATGACACTAAGAAGAAACGACTAAGATTCACATCAAAGATTCACATCTGATCCAAACAGTTCCATGCACTCTGTACATTAGTTGATCTTATAGCTTTTCTTTTCTTTCCTGCATTCAGCTATATCTTTATTTTAAAACAACTGTCAGTCCCCTCATCCTTGTGCCTTATCAGCTTTCCAAACTGAAAGGAAAACAAGATCAAAGACCTTGTGTTCTGCAGAGGGTGTAAATTTTCAAGGATGTTACAGCTGATAGGTGAGTAAACAGATAGCCCAAATAGTCCTGATTTTCTATGTGACAAGAGACAAAATTCATATGAAGACGTGTTTAGCAAACAATATGGGCCAGGCTATACAGGCCTTTGCTGCTCATGTTGTAGGTGATTGTATCCAAGCATACACCTGCCTCAGAGGAAAAATACAGAGTTGCTGGTATGGACCTTCCTCATCTTTCCTGATTCAAAGAGCAGCAGCTACTGGTTTACAAAGTTTCAGAGAAGTAAAACGCTAACCTTCAAACATATGCCTCCATAATACTATTTGCAGTATAAGAAACAATGTTTTTTCTATGGCCTGCAGATACAAAAAGGAACTGGCAACAGCAATGAAAGACAGGATATGAGGTAGATCAGAATCACCAAGTGATCATGATCTACCCTGTACTACCACTTTCTAAATTACATCTGTGCAATTGAATTAAAAAGTCTAACTATTTAAAAGGGAAGGTCTGAAAAGTTAGCTGTTCAAGAAAGGTTTGTTCAGAAACATTTTTTTGTCTTTTAATATCATCTAATGTTTTTAAGAACACTGTAGTTTGGTATATGCAGCTTTTACCAGTCAAGAAAGACTTTATCTGAACACTAACTATCCAGAATGCGAGGTCAAGACTATTCAAAAACCAAGAAGAAACTTCAAGTCACTTCAAGACCTATTCATGTAAAAATTTGAAAATTTAGATACAGTTACTCAAAAACTTCCCAAATTTTAGCTTTTGTGTGCATGTATACAGGACTAAAATAGTTTGTATCAGCTAACAAATACACAAAGAACAGGAAAAAAATTCCAAACTTGTTATAGTTGAAAAAAAAACCCTAACAAAATAACAGCAAAAAAACCCAAAACAAACGAAAACACCAACAAAGCAACCAGGCTTCCAGAACTCTAAGAACATGTACTCTCTTGACATTGTAGTACTCATGTTCATGCTTAACCAGGGGGGAGGGGAATGGGGGGGGGATAAAATAAATAAAATATTAAAGTTGAAAGGGTTATTCATGCAAGAAGTGTCATCTCCCATTAATACCTGCCCAAGAAATATTCTTATATACAACTAAGATACTATGTAGCCTCTTGGGATACAATTTAGGGATAAGCTACCATAATAAACATGCTAAAATGCAAAACTAAACAGGTTATCAATTTTATCTTATTAACCTCTTAGGCCAATAAAAGACTTTTTTGTGTGTGTGAACACACATCCAAAATTGTAAAACCCCCTCTCAAGTAGCTTTTAAAAGTACTATACAGATCAGGCTCATACATGCATTCATTCAATGTAAGAACCTCACCTAATATATAGAGGATGCCTCTGAAGAAGTGCATTGTGAAAGTCTACTCAGGAGCTTAAAATTTGCATTGTAAGTAGCACATATGAAAACCTTAAGCATTTCTATTGTTTCCCCACAAGTTATCCCAGCAAAAACTGTGAGATTGGTCACTTGCCATGCTTTTCACAAGACGCATCATGCCGTAATTTCTTAAATTAAGCATAGTCTACTGAACATAGGCCAACCAGCACAAGTCTCTGAATACACTCTAATCCTACCAGACACAATGTAGCAAGAACAAAGAGGAAGATGGTTGCAAATAGAATGCTGGATCATGTAGTCACAAAAACCTATAAATCTACAACGATATGGCTGTGTTTGCATGATATGTTTTAAAAGAGAGAATAACACGTATGAGTAAAAGATGCCTCTAAGGGAGTGAAGATGGAGTCTTCTTTAGATGTTGAACCTAGTTCAGCTATGTTGATTAAAAAAAAATCCTCCACCGCACCACTCCCAACACTGTAATTATATCAATACAAAAATGAAAGAGGCACTGAGCTCAAGAGCCTCCTCCAGCTAGTCAAAATACAAAGGCCAGTGATACTTTTTTATTACAACAGAAAACCGTAAGAAAAATTAGAGTATTATAGAAAATACTCTTCTAGTACCAGTTAATTATCAAATGATATTAGCTATAAATTAAGGGCCATACTGTAACCGGGAGGGCCTAGTCAAGTCCTGGGTAGCTACAACAGCTTCAGGACCATAGTCCAACCTGGCTCAAATTGACTGGGCTTTGAGCAGGACTTGAATGCTTTCAATAATGTACTGATTAGAAGCTGCTGCAGTTGTGCAGTATTTCTTGGGATCTGCTCCATAATGGTGAAAAGAAATCTCCACCAATGTAGGTCCTATTCAGCTGAAAAAAGGAAAACAACCTTCCTATGCAAGTCTGGGAAGAGCTGGCTGAGGGTAGACTCTTCATGGAGATGGAAGGACTGCTAACCAAAACTTTGTCTCACAGGACCACTGCAACCAGAAACAACTGCATCCATTGCTCTGCTCTCTGCTTCACAATGCAAGACAAGATCCCAACATAAACACATGAACCACAAAATTCCTTGATATACACAGCTTTTCTCTACTGTTGTTATGGAAATAATGAGGCAGTTGCTCTGCATATAGGTTAACATCCACATTATAACATCAAATCTAGCATAGATAAACAGTAGGCCCATCTTTATGCTAGAACAGAGTGTGACAACAGCTTAGTCCTCAAAGGTGAAAGTGGGTGCACACAACTAGTTGCCTAACTCACCACAATGTTTGTTGTTAGAGAAGACTTTCTAAGGTGTCCAAATCAGCTGTTCAATGTGGAGGTTTTTTAGAGCTGACACCAAAGAAGGTCACACAACAGTAAAGAGGAAAAGGATCAACTGGACGAGTCACGAAAAAGGGGAAAAAAAAAAGAGCTATTTAATCCCCTCCTCCTTTTAGTTAATACAAAAACATGTTCTCAGTTTCCAAGGCTTATTAAATTTATTGTTCTCCGAGTGGTTGGCCTTCCACACAACAGCCTGTAGCAGTCACAGAGGTTAATGCAAGCACTTCAAAAAGCACAGGATAGCCAGTTTTGTCTGGATAGAAGTTTGTAAAGCAAAAAATCTAAGAAACAGCTCCAGGCTTTCAAGGAGTTACAAGGCTGCACTTGATACACTGGAAGTTTATTATCAGTATTTCATTAACTAGGTCTTTAAAGAGAAGTCTGCCTACCATTTCTGCCAGACAGGACTCATTTTCTATTTTCTCTCTGTTATTTGAATTCAGAAGGGTAAGCCTAAAACATTTTGAGGGGGTATAAAGCTGAATAAACCAAAATACATTTAAGATAAATGGTCACAAGAATATGAAAGTATACAATTAATTGTATTTATGGTTTAGTTAATTTCACAGTCATAAAAGTAAACGTCAGCCACTGTGTACAGCTCTCATCTTAACATGGCAAATCTTCATCAGTTCACTAGAAAGAGCATCTCCAGAGATTCTGTTGTGTTTCATGAATCTCTCTTGAAAGCCTACATCCCTGAACACCTCGTGTGAAGATATTAAAAAGACAGTCAAGCTTCTGACTCCCAATACTTCTGATTGCTCCTGATATGAATAATGAACAGGGATGACCAGAAGATGCCTACTGCTTATTGCCCCAGCTGCCGCTCCGCAGCACTTCACGGCGTCAGCGCTCAAAGCGGCAAGACTGGAGTAACGGGATGTCAACGAGAGTGGAAGGATGGGATGTGCTCGTTACGCTCTCCCAGTATTAGGCTGAAAAGCTCAGGTAAGCAGATACCTCACTAAAACAAAGCCACCTGCTCGTTACCCAGCCGTGCCACAGCGTTTGCCTGCCGAGGGTGCGCGGCTGAGTCCACGCACCAGCCACGACCCCATCCTGAGGGTGCGCGCCCGCGATACGATCTCTCAGAGACGAATGCAGCCAGTATTCATTAAAGGGCAATGAAACGCTACCCCCGAATAGCAGCTGCCCGGGCGCTCGGCTGAACCCGCCCGCGGGAGCAATTTAGTTCATTCAAGCGTGCCCTAAGCTCCAGCATTTAGATAAAAAACAGCGACCCGGGTCATGGCTTTAGAAACCTAATAGCCGCCAAATGAGCGGGGCTCGGCCGCTTTATCGCCCTTTAACAGCGCGGCGGGCCGGGGGCGGCGGCGCGGCCGGACCCGACTGCCCCGTCGGAGTCCATCTGCACCCCGCACACCCCCGCCGCCCGGGAACACGTCGGACGACCCGGAGACGGGGGCGGCCCCGCTCCCGCCGGGAACCTACCAGGTAATCCATGTACCGGGGTGGCGCCGGGCGCCGCGCTGCCGAGCTCTCCGGAGGGGCCGCGGGCGCCCGCCCGGCTGTCAGCGGCGCTGTGCGGGGCGGGAGCGGTGGCTGCGGGCGGGAGCGGTGGCTGCGGACGGCGCGGGGCGGAGCGGAGCGGGAGCGGGGCGGGGTGAGAGAGGAGCGGAGCGGTAGCGGAGCGGGGCGGGGCGAGAGAAGAGCGGGAGCGGGAGCGGGAGCGGGGCCGGGGCGGGAGGGCTCGGCGGGGCGGGAGGGCTCGGCGGGGCGCGCGCGCTGCCCCAGCGCCGCTGTCAGCGCTGCCGCCGCCGCGCGCAGGGACGGCAGGGCCGGGCGGGGCGGGGCCGCGTCAGCTGATCGCGCACGTGGGGACGCGGCCAGCGCGCGCTTAAAGGCGTAGGCGCGCGCGGGAGGCGGGACCAGCGCGCCCCAGGGCCGTGTCCTGGCTATGGACGGGAATCGGGGCAGGGACAGGGACAGGGACAGGGACAGGGACAGCAACAGTGACGCTGCCGGGGGGTCTGGAGCGAAAGTTCAGTGAAGAGCAGGCAAGGGTGTTGAGCCGGAAGCTCAGGGTGACCTCATCGCTCCCTACAAATAGCCGAAAGGAGGAGGTAGCCAAGCAGGGGTCAGTTTTCACCCAGGCAACAAGTAACAGGACGAGAGGAAATGGCCTTGTGCGGCGCCAGGTTGGACATCAGGAAGAATTTCTTCGCAGAAGGGATGGTTAGACATTGCAGTGGGCTGCCCAAAGAGCTGATGGAGACACCGTTCCTGCAGGTGTTTAAGGAAATACTGGACGTGGCACTCAGTGCCATGGTGTAGTAGACATGGTGGTGTTTGGCCAAAGGTTGGACTCATGATGTCTTTTCCAGCATAATTGATTACGTGATAGTTTCCCCAAGCACCTGTGAAAGCAGCACTCACGGCTTTTACTGTAGGCTGAGGTCTGAACACAGAGGCTTACCCACAAATCTCTAGTAGTAGCAGGAATGCCTGGCTTGTTGGAGAAACAGAAGGAAACTTCTCAACGTGTAATGACAGTGGGGTAGAAATGAGGCATCAAGTGAGAGAATAAGAAAAAAATAACAGTGTAATAAAAAGAATTGTGAAAGCAGGTAAGGAGCTAAGATAAAAGAGGCTTAAATGAGGAGGCAAGAGGAAATGGAAATCAATATTTGTAAGAATATTGGTAAGCTGTCGGCCTAGGCCTAATAAACTGGGATCGTGAAAGGGCAGTTACAATTGCTGCTCTGAAATTGGTACTCGATGAAGGCCTGCTGTAGACAGTTTCAGTTACAACATCCAGAGTGTGTTGGCAAGGTGTTTCCTCTGTCTGCCCAGAAAGCATCTTGTTCTTGTCAATGGATAATTAATTTTCCTCATGCATCTAGTCTAGAAAAAAACTTGCTTCCTTTGACAGTCCTTACATTAATTTGGGGATCAATATCAAATACAGCAACATAACAAAATAAATTTAAATTATACGGGTACAATTTTATTTTTTTTTAACTTTCAATCATTAAGAAACTTGATAATTTTAGCATTTGAATAGCTAACAGGTGAAAGGAGGGATACAGGCTTGGCCCTTCCTGCTATTCAATACTTTGACTGCTTTCCATGTAGTCACAGCCATTGCTGGCAACTGTCTGCTGATAACGAGATGTCATTTTGACAGTGGCAACTGCAGGGTAAAGACTACATTAGCCTCAATAGCCGTGGCTAAAGTAGGCCTCTCACTAATGTAACAAGGAAACTACAAGAAGCCCTGATTTCTTTGTGTTCCGTCATCACACATGATTTTAACATTTTGCAGTGCTTTCTCCTTAACCTTTAAAACCCTTCATTTCTTCTTTGTAGAGTCATACATTACTCTTGAAATTCACTGCCTTTAGATTTTTCTCTAAATGAAGGGCAACTGGAAGGTAATCTAAAGGACAACATCAAGAGCAAGCAGATTGTTCTGAAGTATTTCCTAGGAGAGTAATTTGAAGAGACTGGGAATTATTTCTTCCAGAACTGATCGAGAAGCAAATAGAATCCATGTGTAGAGAGTTGCTGCAGAGAGGGTGTTGTGATGGGAAATGAAGTAATTTACTTTTATTGCAACAAAGGAATTCCAGGCCAGATACTGGAAAACACTTCAATGGAAAGGATATTTGACCAGGGGCAGACATCATGACCAAAAGTAGCAGAATTTTTAATGTAGCTGTAACATTTCTCAGATGTATTTTAGTTAGCACTGCTTTACAACTGGAGAAAATGAACTAAAAGACCCCTCTATTTTATATGGGTCTGATAGATCTGGTTATGAAGATGCAGTGTGTTTATATATCCAAAGAAAAATGTTTATTCCCAAATTATGATTTTATACATGCCATTTTCTTTCTAGCTTATAAGCAAGACCTCATGAGCTGAACAGAACATCAGCTAACAAAATAAAAAAATTTCTCATGTATATACTGAAAATCCCAGAAACTTGATTAAGAGAGAAGCAAAGCCTAAACTTATGTATTAGTCATTCAGTTTAATATAAACACGTGAGTCTCTGGTCATTGTGTAGCGTTATGGCACATTCATTTTATTATATCAAGTGAAGATACCACAGAACAACAGCAGAATGTAAGTAGAATACAAGTCCTGTAACAAATGTCTTCTAGCCTACATAGCAGTTATGGTGCTGCTGAGATTCTTCCAGCAAGTCCTGTAAGATTTCTTTCATCTGAAAAGAAATTCAGTTTTATATTGGAATATATGCCTAATACAGTGTTAGTTATCTCCATAAAGAACCCTGCCAGCAGGAACTCACATGTGAAGATAGAAAGAAGAAGATGAAAGTATTTTAATGAAACAAAACTTCATGTGTTCACTATGAGGTAGTAAGTCTGGTTCCAAAAATGGAAGTGAGCTTATTCACAGAAACCCAACTGTATCTTCAGTGAAATCTGGTCACAAAAAAAAAAATTCTGTAAATTTGTATCAAAAGTACTCCTTTTGGGACTCCGATTTGGATCCCAAGAAGTGCTGAGCATAACATTTTATCATCAATGCCTTTTGTCAGTGCAATTTAATGAGGTCAAACATTTTAACACAAGATTGTCATCTGACAAATTCAAGGTTTTATAACACTGGCAGTTGACAAGCTCTGAAGGTGCAATTGGCCTAAAAATATATTGGTTATTTAGTAGATATTAGCAAAAAAAAAATGGAATTTAAAATGTGAATACTATTGAATATGAACATTTCTAAGGACATTTGGATGGAATTAAGGGGTTTTTTTCAGAATTACACAGCCAGTTGTATAGATGCAAGTTGTCCAGTAAGCTTTATCCTGGAAAATTACTTGAGGGACAGGCATACTGTAGTCATATTGCTTTAATTTCTGATCTCATCAGTTAAATAGATTTATCAAGATAATACTTGTGTAGTAGTCCTACAGAAAGTAGTGCTATTTATTCAGTAGCAGTACATAGGAACAGTATGATCAGTGTTCGCACATCGTGGTTTGAATTACCTGAGCACTTGATGTTTTATAGAAGGTGCCCTAAAGCAAAAAGCCCTAGCAGTGTATCGGAGACTGAGGCAATCTAAACCACTGTGCAACATGATAATAATTCCATTCTTTAAGAGAATAAAGTGAATGGTGTGTTTATTCTCCTCTTACTGTCCACATCCCACCTGACTTTAGTAACCTTCGGGGAAAGGCGGTTTACTTTTTTTGTACTATTAGCAAGAAGGTGGTTGTACTGATCATCAGGTTTTACTGATATGAGGTGCCCTGATAGCTCTGTTTAAGAACATTGATACCAGAGGCAGTGGGTGGTATATTACCCTTCTAATTAAAGTTGCAAAACAAAGCATTAATTATCTTTGAAAGTACTGGAATAGGCTTCCTTACTCACACTTACCAACGTTAGTTTTCCATGGTACAAGATTGTTACATCAGGCATACAAAAACTCTCAGCTTGGCAAGACATAGGATAATTAGCAATAGGAAGGCAAAATATAAACTGTAGTTCCATATTAATACCATATACTTACTCTGGAAAAATAAAATCTGAGGAAAACCTCATATTAAAATATAGACTTCTTTGACTCAGGATACTCATATAGTAATGAAAAAAGAACTAGACAGAGAAGTGAAAGAATGGCTGTTTCATAAGGAGAGTTTGAGTATGAAACAGAGGCCAAAAGCAGTCAGTAGCTATATTTGCAGCTCAAATATCAGTAAGTGACATGGAGCCTGCTGTTAATCAAACTCATGTAACTTATGGGGAAAGGGAGAAGGTACTCTGAGTAAATAATGCTTTAAGCAATTTGCAGCTCTTTATCGGATATACTGACAAAAGTCAATATGCAGAGATACTACAGACAAAGGTGAAAGAACGCTATGAGGGAAGCAAAACCTCTCATCAAAAATCTTCTCTTCCTCTTTCCTCTAGTGCTTTGCTACCCACTGGCATTTTGGTCACCATGTGTGCCATGGTTAGTTACCTTTTTTTCTATAGAGGAACACATGGATATGAAAGCAAGCAAACAGATTTTTCAGAGTGCTTTTCACCTGTTCTCCCTTTTCTTGTTTCCTGAAATATTTGGCTGACATTTACTTAACCTTACTGGCAAAATAACAACAAGCAGTCTAAGAGCAAAGATTAATAGTTGAACAAGGTCAAAGTAGAAACCAGTTTCAGACTGCAGTTCCACTAATATAAATTTAGTGTAAGTTTAATGAATAATTAATTTAAACCTATGGGATATGATTGTAATATTACAGTTGATTTTATATGAGGTATTTACTCTTCCCTGTGTGCCCAAAATGTTACTGTTGGTAAAGTAATGCAAGAAGATTTGCATGAGGAAATTTTAATAGATTGTATGCCAAGCAGGCTGGAATTTACATATTGTATTTCTTCATTTCTATGCCAACTCTGCTCACGTTGATAGCACTGTGGACTCATTTTTCATTTCATGACTCTTCTATGTAAGGTCTTTAAACAGTCCCATAGCAATAAAAAAATAATTAAGAGTCCTAGTTTTATACTGGTAACCTTGTTTGAATTATTAGCCGAATTTGAAGACTAATTGATCACAGATATCTCCCTTGGTAGCAGGGGTTCTTTGTTTAAGAAACTGAGGAATTTGGAAGCCCTAGATTTAGAGCTTTGGGGTTTCTTGTCATATGTACTTAAGAAAGCATTTGACTTCTTTGCCTGGTTTCTTTTTTGTGAAATATAGAAAATAGTGGTTTTCTGTGGCAAGGTGTTCTGAAGATTTAAAAAAACAATCCACAGCTGTGATCTGATTTAACTCTCTACCCCTTTTGGCACTGTCAAAACATTCAAGAGATGGATTAGAAGTTGTACCTTCATGTCCCTGCTGAGAATCAACAAGGAGGCAAACCCTAAGAAATCTAATCCTGTTTCATGTAATGTCTGGTTTTCTGGGATGAACTGAAATTTTGGATTTTTGTGACTTCATTGTGGTACATTTTATGAGGACTACACTTTTGTTCTAAGTTTGTAATACATTTGTTTCTAATATTGTTTACAGAGTATTCAGATATTTATCTCTCATGTTCAGATTGTTTTCCCTTTTTACTGAATGAATATATAAATAGAACCAATGCAATTAGACTCTGGTCTTTGCTCTAGTGTTAACATGCAAATACATGTCGGAGGAGACCAGACTGATGAGGAATTCACCAAATGGCAGATATATTACAAACACTGGGTGGACGAAGATGTGGAGGCCCGGGACCCCGGGGATCGCATGCTGCGGCTGGATCGGGACCTTGGGGGCTTTCAGATGGACACTTCCCCAGCTTGAATATTATACACCCCAATATGTCTACCCTGGTTATTTTTCCCTTAGTAGTTCCTTATCCAAGTTCCCTCTTCCCACAAAACCCTCCGGGTCGCATCCCCCTGTCCTGGCCCAACCCGGCCATGGAGGCGGTTGCTGGCGGGGCCACCCACGAGGCGCTGCTGGAGCCTGGGCGGGGGCTGTCCCTGCCTCGAAGTGCCGGAAGCCAAACGGTAGACTTTTCCCGCCCATCTCATTCTCCCATTGGTCCTTTTGCCGCTCCTCCCCTCCCTCCTTCCCTTCGTTTGCATGTACCCAATGAACTGTGTTACTCCGCCCCGTCTCCGCCCCTCTTCCCCGCCTACATCCGGGGAATTCCCATGCTCTCCTCAAAAGCTAGCGCGCGGCAATAAACTTGGCTTTTCCTTGTGGACTCCTGGCAAGTGCGGGCTTGTTCCGTTCGGGACGGTCGCCGGGCCGGGGGCAGGAGGAGCCGACCTCGCTTCTAAGGGGCTTGATCCTAGGGAGCCCTGCTTGTCGCTTTCCTAGCCTGGCTCCTGGAAGTGGAAACCTCTCCACCGTATCGGTGGGCTATTTACAATCCGCTGATAAATACATGTTTCTATCTGTAGCTTTTTCCTTTATTTCCACGATGAGAGCTCTGCTAGGCTAGAATTGCACTTGTGCTCCAAATTTACCACTAAAAACATTAAAGACACAATATTCTGTCTCTTTCCAACTAGAAAATGGGCTGGGTTTGGATCCAGTTCTTAAAGCCTTCCACCTTCCTATTTGGGCTTAGAAAATTCTTATTTTCAGAAGTTTTCAAGTCATATTCCTGTTAGGGTGTGAAAAAAATGCCATTGCATTAGTAAAAGAAAATGTGTCTTATGACCTACCTTATGTCTCTGTTGTTTTTGGAGGTTCCATTGTCCATCCCACAGGTCCGCCTTGCCATGCAGAGAAAGGAAGCTGGAACATAAGTCTAACTGTTGCCAGTATCAGTCCTCTTCTTTCTAAAGGAACAAGATTCAAAAAACTGGTGAGAAGAAATGTGAAGTCTCAAAGCAAATGAAAGAAGTTGTGAAACAGAAGAAATTGCAATTTGCATCTGACCTTGTATTTCATATTTATATTCAACATGTTACCCCATCTTATGTACTTCAACTGTGTCTTCCTTAACAACCATGTCTTCCCAAGAAGTCAGTGTGACTACAAACTCATACAACTAAATTTTCCCTGCAGTCTAAATGTAGCATATATTAAGAATATGCTCAAAGCATTGCAGCTATATGTGCAGATGACCGTTTCATCCCTTGCTGAAAATAATGAACGCCAGATACAAAATCTTACTGATTCATGTTTTACTATGGTCTAACTTCCTTTGTTTCTGAGTCTTGAATGAAAAGCAAAATGCCTTTCAGCAAAAGGAATAAAATAAATACTCAGTATAAGGAAGAAAAAATTTGTTAGTATGGATATACCTTTGTGTCAGGTTTTAGCCTCATCTAGGTAGTATGAAGAACAGAAGGGAAAAAATAGTAATACATGCCTTAGAGTTTGAACTCCAGTTACCAGTTCACACTAAGTAATTCTTTTATTCATGTTAGCCAATGTTTGCTATTCAGGCATGTGAACACAAGTTATAATTAAACCTGCATTTTGCTAGGCATCATATCCTTAGGAGCTCTTTGTTGCTTTTCTTTCTCTTAAAGTTCTACTGACTGAAGTGGGCTTATATGCTTTGCTGCATATTCCTGTTGGATTAAAGTATATAATTAATTATAAGGCATGCACATCAACAAAAAGCTGAAACAGGACTAAAAAACAATGTCAGACCATAAGACTCTGTAAGCAAAATGTCAAGTATAACTATCAGTGCCTCAACAAACCATAACAAACCTCAAACAATACCCATGAAGAATCATATGTCGATCAGATATGTTTACCAAAAGAATTGTGGTTCAACCACTTTTTGAAGACAATAGGAAAAATGTGGTATCAACTGCAGATGATTTAAATAATTCCCATTTAATTGAAAAGGAAGAAGATAGGGCCACAGTACTAATTCTTGAGGGGGGAAATGCAAATGTTTCAAGGAGATACTGTGAATTCAAATTTTATCTTTCCAAAGGGTTTGTTTCAATTGTAGCTATTTCCTAGGCTTTTTGTGATGTTTTTGTAGGTACAGTTCTATGCATCTGAGGTAATAAAATTTGAAATAGTCATACACCAAAAGAATCCTAGTAAACCAAATTCATGCTTCTCCACTAGGAAAACAGATATATTTTTTTTACCTGGATACTTCAGAAAATAGTGCTACATTGGAAAATATATCTGGAAAGAAAGCAAATATGTGTAACAAACTGTTGTTTCTTTTTCAGTTCCACTAATTTCTCTGTATGGAGGCTATTGAGTAAATTACTTGTGTTTATAAATCACTCAACTGTCTCCTTGGTTTCCAAAAGCAACTCATACACAAATCTGAATAGGATCTGCACTGCAGGAATAACAAGAACTGAAAGTATTTTTGAAGCACCATTTCTTCTAGGTTTGGAAGCTTCCACTTAAATATCTGCATAACAATCTCCACCTTCACATGAACTGCTCTTTGAAGGTTAACATGTAGAATATAATGCTGGAGGTATTCAGGACTGGTTATACTGCTTTCTCCATCAAGTGGTATGGTTGACTGCTGGCTACTCTATAAATGCTGTAATTTGGTGATTTCATTACTGGGCCCATTTATGTGGGAACAGTAGGATAGTTTATGTCAAAACATGTTTGTCTATTGCCTTTTTAAAGTTATGATGACTAATTAAGATTGAACATAGCCGGCTGTTAAACGTACCACCTTATAAGAGCTTATTCAACAGATGCATAAGGGTGTTCTGAACCAGTAAGTTCAGAAGACTTTAGTTCACATGTTTATAAAAGTAGATATTAGGTACATTCTGCTTAATTTTTTTTCATACTTCAATTTTACCTTCAAAATCCACAGGGCAAGATTTTATTATTTTTCTATATCACAAATTATTAAGAAACTGTTCTAATAGTGTAAATGGAAACGAGGAATAAACCCTATGCAAAATGGATGATTTCAGAATGAGAATGGTTGCCTACTCTGAAATCACTGACAGCAATATACTTAAAGATATAGAGTATATGCATCCAGTATTTGCATCTTGAGCATAATCTTTATGATTATAACAATAGTAAGATTTCAGTCTATGGAAGACTGAACCCTCTGGCTCAGAAAAAGCAGAAAAGCCTATATCCCTGTTTACAAAGATACAGATACTTGATTTGAAGACTTAATTCATGTTCCTAATAAAACCACTATTTTCAGTAGAAGCAAGACACTGACTATCTGACTTTCACATAAAGGGGTTTGTCCAGAGGTTTTCTTGGTAATTGAATGGGATTTTAATAGGCCTTATGCACACATTTGTACAGCTATGCAAACTTGAAAGAAAAATATAGCTCTTGAATTCTGGCTACCTAGAGAAGCGCATATCCCATCCATGGCTGAGAGGGAAATGTAAAGCAAACAAGTGAAGTAGCTTAGATGTGTTTATCCAATCAAAACTAAACTCTAAAAGGATATGTGGCTCTAAAATTACATGGCACATAGCTAGCACATCAATCAAAATATGTGTTTTGCAGTTTGAAGCTGACCATGTAGCCTGTGTGGTTTTGGAATACATATTTTCTCTTTGAACTTAGGCTAAATTAGCATAACAAGATCTTACATTGTTAGTCTCTGCATGGAAGATTTTTTTAATGAGAGAAAACAAGACACCATCTGTTGGAAGACAGGCAGCTGACCCTGAAATGCCATTGCTCTGACAGTTCTCTCTACTGTATCTTGTTCCCAGCCCAGAAGACACTTCCAGTAATACTGTTCCAGAATGCCTCTCAGCCACCATCCAAGAGTGAGAACAGATAATAACAGCACACAGTGGGGCTTCTGAATCCTTTAAACATAGGGATATGGCAAGAAGTATTGGGATAAACTGACATATAACTGGGATTCTGCTTGTTCAAATCCTTTGTCCAGAGAATTCCATAGAAGGAAAACAGTTAAAATTTTGCCTCTCAGACCAGAATAGAAACCTGAAAGGGATCAGAAGGAGAATTTTATGAAGTTTCAGAAGGTCAATATTGGTCTATAATAAATGGAAAAAAACCAGTATTTAGTCCTGCTGTGGAGAAGTGGCAATGCTCAATAACTGTACTTGAGGGTTTTATTCCTTAGAACTGACTGAAAGCAGAGAAAGGGGAACTCAGAGTGACTTTTGGGATTTTCAGTGGGAAGGATGACTGAGAAGTCAGGTTTGTGGAAAGTGAGTTTATAGAAAAATGAAGGAGAAGGATGAGGGAAATTCTGGAGCTTTGAAGAGTCTCTGCACACACTTGCTAACCCTCATGTCTTCAGATGACAGGGTACAGGACAATGCCCCCTCCACTTCCCAGGAGCCTCTCCTCCCTCAACAGTCCACTCCCACCTTAAATAAAACCAAGAGGCCTTTTCTTGCGTACTCTTGCTCCCACTGAGTGGCTGTCAGCTTCCACTATCCCTGAAGGACACAGGCATTTAACTCTCCATGGATAGGGCAGGGGAGGCACAGCCAAAAGTAGGCAGGCAGGTTGTTGCCAGCTTGCACATTGGCAGCTCACACTTCATACACATCAACTTAACCCTCAGCAAGATCTTGCAAAACAGGTAGCAAGGTCGCACTGTTGTTTAATTCAGCTGTGGCTTGAAGTTAAACTTGCCACTGGTATTAGTAAGAAAAGCTTCCACAGATTTCAGCTGATTTCCATGAGTAAAAATTTAGTGGTTTGTTAGCAAGCCCCATTTTGTCTTGAGCACCTGAATGAAGGTCAAGGAAGACTTTAATGCCCATTGCTACTTTTTGGAAAGCTTCTTGGATTGTATAGCAGTTTTAAGATGCCTCCATCAGTTGCTAGAACATATAAGAATATATAAATTATTTATGTTCTTCTTTTTTACTCTCTGTAGAATAAAACTTTAGAGAAATATGTCTTCCTATCCTAAGAAAGAAAAAATAATAGAATAAAATGCATAGATTCCTTGGGGGGAAAATACAGTTTAGCAAGAGTTAAGGACATTATTGACTGAACCAGCTATTTAAACAATTTAATTCTGTTTACATGGCTGTGTAAAATTAGGTGTAGACAACAGCTAGAGGCAAAGCCTATTGTAACTTCCTAGTATATTAACTAAGAAATTTAGTCTTTTTAAAGGTGTGAAACATATCTAATGATTTGTTCATTAAAAACATGGACTAAGGGTTATTGCAATTTAACAAAGGAACTGCTGCATCTTTGCCCTGGAGAACAGAAGATGGTCATTGACATGGAAGGATTAGGTCCAAAAAGACCAGAGTGTGTTCTGCTGTCAGTGCCTTGCTTTTTTTCCAGGATGATGTACTAAGTTAACAAAGATATTAAGCAACAATTGAACTTGCTCTTAAGTGTGAACTTGCTCTTACTATGGTCAAAGTCGGGTCTATGTTAACTGGTTTTGTCTGAGATCATCACATTTAGTCACACTATTTAAAAACACAGTGAATTACTGAATGAATAAGTTCATGTAGTATTTTATAACTAAAGGAATTCAAAGGGGCAATGGAGGTGCCAAATATTTGAATTTAAATATCAGGCCCCCTAAACACCTATTCTGTTCACAGACAAAAGCAAGTTACTGTGAATCAAGGACTTTCTCAGCATTCCTCATCACTGCCACTCACTTTTCAGGCTCTACTAACCTGTGTTGGAACTCAGGATGGGGAAACATGATTACTGTCAGGATAAGACTCCCTTCTGAAAGACTTTGTGCAAAGATCTATATCAGTAAATATGCATTAAGTTTTGGCAAGACTCAGAAATGAGACCAATTCCATAAACTTGCTAGTAAAATGTAATTACAAATTAAGAATAGGCAGAATGCTTGTTTATTTTATAGCCTACTTATTTTATACAAACTGTAAAAAGCTAGTTACTATCTGACATTATTATGGAAAAGGCAAGTATATAGTTAAGAGAGAAAAATCATGGCATTATAGCAACTATGTTAACAGTAATTCTGGATAAAACAATTTATTGTTGTACTTTTATCACATATGTAGTTTAAGACATTAGCACATACAGTCAGTTTTCTCACTTATTATCACTGCAACATTTTTTCATATTAATGTCCCAGTACTCTCTGAGGCTTACTTTTTTCTCTTTCTCCAGTACAGGTACTACAAAAATAAATATTTAATCCTTTTTTCCCTTTGCTCATTTTCAGTCTATGTGCATGGAAAATTCAATTTCAATATGAACTTTGCCCAAGAGAGGTCTGGAAGGTAAACCTACAACTGTTAATTTTAAATAGAAACAATTTCATCCTGTTGAAGTTCTTTGTAGAAAAAAAAACAACACTAATAGTACTATAGTGTGATAAGCCTAGAATAAGGGTACTTCTGTGTTTTCATTGCAAACTCATGTTCTACTGGTGAATAAAACCAATGCATTAGCCATTGCAAACAGGATAGCAATAAGTAACATTTACTTTACTAACAGGAACAAAAAGTAAATGTCCTGAAAACTTCTATATTTCTATTCAACATGCATCCCTTTGGCAAACTTTGATTATTGTATGTTTTCTTATTTTCTGTATATTCCCATTCACTTGCTGTAACCCTGTATTTTCAGTTGTATTGTAATGATATCCCAGCAGCCATCCACTGCTATGCTGTCACATCCTATGAAGCCAGTAACATACTTGGTGCTTTAGTATAGAGCAGGGGGAGTCTTATGCCTTCCAGTAAGTCTGCCTCTGATTCCTGAGCCAGCAAGCCATTCTTTAGTTTCATTGGGAATATTAAAAATGGTTCACATTAAACTAAATTTCCTTTTCGTCACTGGTGATACACCTTTATACTTAATAATTCTCATGGTCCTACTTGTTTGCTGTTTTTCCTCTGAAGGTTTCATATGCTATTTTGTCTCTTTGTAAAAGATTTTGCATAGATATACTGGAAGATACTGTCTCTCCTGAGAAGTTCAATAACCTAAAGAGGTCTAGAATGCTGATACCTCTTCCCACACTCTTTGAAAGTGGAATAGAAATAGTGGTTTTCCAGAAGGCAGAGATAAAAACCTGCTGAAGATCCAGGAACCAAATTGGATTTCTTACCTCTCAAGGCAGTGCCCTAACCACAAGTCCAGCCATCCATTCTTGCTAATGTCTTCACAGCTAGATTACAAATCTCTCTTGTGAGTAATAAAACCAGTTAGTGATAATCATCTGAACAGCACAAACCCAGTAACACTGCACACATGCTAGGGAGCAGTCTTGTGCACCAAAGAAGCTCAGCTGCATTAGGGTCAAGCATATAAGAATAAATTCAATTTGAGAGTATGCACTCTTCAAAATGAATTTCCACTCAGGCAACTTACTGTGTGGGTGGGAACTTTACAATGACTATGTCCCTCCTTTTCCCACTATTTCTGTGTGTTTTCAGGATGAAAGTCCAAAGATAGCATCTGAATTTAGCCTCTTCAGTGTAATTCTTTCATCTATCCTAAATGCAATTACAGCTCGAAGGGAAGGGGAAGGTAAAACATAGATGTGAATATTCTGAGCCCATCTTGAAGAATTCTTGCTTAGGAATAAACTGTGTTAGTGTTTTGAGCATCCTCCACATAGTCCTGAGGATGAGATAAACTGGCAAGAAGCTGTCCAATGAGACAATGAAAGGAATTACAATTTAAAAGATGCTGAAGGACTTCTCAGGCAACTGACCCTCAAATCAGGAAAACCAATCGAAACACTAAGTTTTTCTAGAAGATCGTTAAGAGTTAGGTATTTTTTGTGGTAGCTGTATAGATTTCAGCTCTGGAAACAATTCCAAAGCACACTTTACAGGACCCTTTGTCTCTCACTAATGTATTTTTCTTTTTTTCCCTTGAGGGAAAGGCCAGCTGCCAAAGTATAGGTTTCTTGGCTTTAACACGTCTGAAGAATATGCAGGAAAGAACACCTGTTGTATTTTATTTCTGGTTTATTTCATCATGAAATATGGATAGATCTGGACCACATATGATTTTTGTAGTCCTGGCCAAATAATAAACTATCTTTCTGTATAAGTAGCATGAAATTTGATCACTTGCTTCTATGCGGAGGGCTTAAGAATAAAATAAAGGTGAATATGTTAATTCATTAAAATGTAACTCTCTTAATACTTACTGAGGGAATTAAGTTTAAATATTATTGTTACTCTGAACACATAAAAAAAAAATCATAAGTAGTGGTACTAAATTAACCAGATCCTGGGAGATGCTTTCAAGTAAAGCTGTATATATTGTGAGCAAAAAACACAGTACATTTGTGTTGTCTCAAGTTTGGCCCAGCTTTTTACCACCCCTGGACTGCCCTCTCCCTCCCCCCAGAGTCCTCCCGGCAAAGGGGAAAAAAAAACTAGAAAAAAACTGAAAAGAGAACTCAAAAGAAACTGAATTTAAAAAGAAATTTTATTTTTTCTGACATTTGCAACCACATATATGCAATGTGTACACACCACGTAAGGCCCCACCCCCAGGGGAAAGGTAAAAGGGAAAAAGGGAAAAAAAACCCCAAACATTTGTTAACCAGAAAAGAGGAAGAAACAAAACCAAACCAAAACACATGAAACAGACAAATGCAATTAAAGGAGAAACAGGCATGAAACGATCTCACCCACGTCCAGGGCCAGGAACACCACAAAACCAGAACAGACTGTCCACACTTCTCCCACACCCAACTCCCCGGAAGACAGAAAACTAAACTCCTTCTCTGTTACGTGGAAAACATGTGTGGAGTACTTGTGATGTCTGCTTTCTTAGTTACACCTAGTTACTGAGGAAGCCATGGATCAAAACCATTACATGTGTTTAGAGCAAATTATTCTCATTAGTGTTGATCACTAATTATTCCCTTTCACACTGCTCAGCAGTTTGACATCCATATTAATGCACTATCCTAGAATTGAGCTGTAGGCAAAAGTAATGTTTTCCACGTTCACTGTGTTAATGGCTAGCTTTCAGAAGGCTAAGGTCTATTAAATATTGCTAAAACTTCCAATAAATTCTGTGGTATACAAATGGGCACTTCCAACAGAGGTGTTTTAACTTACTTCCTACCAGATCCTGCCTACTCTTCCTATCACTTCGGATGCCGATGGGAAAGTTCTGGTGTATCTCTGCTGGGACAGTGGGCAAAACATACCCAAAAGATTCAGTCTCCAGACTAGGAACTGCCAAGAGGTTTCATTTTACCACACCAACTGACTCATGATTCTCATGGAAGAGGATTAGGCAGAAGTCACAGTGTGCCTAAATCTAATTTCACTTTAGAAAACTTTACATGACTATCTAAAATTAATTTCCAAATATGCTTATATCTTTCTATATATCCCACATTCTTACAGCAAATTGTGTCTCATGCTGAAAAACAAAGAAGAGGAATAGAAACCTAACAATTGCGACTATAGTGCAGTAAATTTTTAAAACACTTAGGAAGAAAATGCAGGATTTTAGATTTTCTGTACAGCATTAATTTAGTCTGCATATGTCTGTGTATTAGGATGTGCTGTCCAACTACATAACTCTACTGTATATTTTCCACTTGACTGCTATATTAGTCGGTATTCAATTTTCCTTTTTTTTTTCCTGTTATTTTTCTTGTATGTGGTTTTGTGGTTTTTAGTCACAACTTCACAAATTCTTTCTGGGACAGAAATTTTTTTACTTTGTAATACAATCTCAATCTGACACTAACTTCTTCACAGAGATTATGTTTCTAAGATTCCATGATTCTGTGATAATAATTAGTTCATTTTCACAATAATCCTTTTGAGATGAGACAATATTATCATTACTTTCAGAAGCAAGAATGAGGCACAGAAAGTTAAAGGTCAAAGTATCTATTGATTTTGGGTATCTAATGTAAGAAAGAAAGAATTCTGCAACATTTAACGTCAAATTGCAAACAGCCAGACTGCTTTTAATATTACCTGGAAGTATAGCTCTGAGTGCCTAACACTGCTGTAGACCAAGTCTTGACATTCCAGCTCAGACCTGCTGCAGTGGAACAAAGCATGGGCTAATGAAGCCAGGTATTTCTACTGGCCTTTCTCCCCACATCTGGAGGTGATAACTGCAGAAGATTGTATCCAGTAACACAAGGGCTCATTCTGATTATTTTGTACATGCAGGCAATCAACTCCACGTTAGTTTGTACAAAAGGCACAGCTGACATCCGGCAGCCTCCTATGGCAGCCAGTTTGAGTCAGAAAGATACCCTTTCTTGAACTCACACATGGAGATGACATTAAGGGTAACAAGCTATTGGTCACTAGTGACTGTAGCAACTGCATTTTGGAAACCCCTCCTGCCTTTTGTGCTCTCAAGTGGGACTGAATTTTGTGAGTGGTCATGCACCTGATATGTAATTAGTATATAGCAAGCATATTTTGTAATTACATCAGCTATCTAAGTGCTCAGTTCACCCTTGGATATGGATAAAAATAAGCCTAAAATATGTGAAATCAAGGTGTGAAATTTTAGATTAGGAAATTAAAAGTATTATCAGCATATGCAAAATGACTTTAAAGAGATCAAACATCTACTGAGAAAAAACACTAACTTTCTGATTCTACATAATCAGAGTGCAGACCTGCAACAGTAAAATAACTAAAAAACTCTTTTCCAGATTGCAGAATAGTTTAGTGTCTTTTCATGGTATCATCAGCATGCATTGTTGACTCTGGGAACAATAACAAAAAGAACAGGAAACTGTATTTGATCTCTCAAAATACCAGAGGTCTCTTGCACTATTTGAGTACCTAAACTTGGATGCTGGTTTTCTATGGTTCTAGATCAGGCCTAGGATTACAGGGTTATTTGTATATTGGTCCCAAATCTCTAGTTCTCTGCCGTCTGTGCAGGTTAGCACTCCTACAGTTACAATTCATAGAACTCATTACTATTGTTTGCTCACTGACGGCTAACTGTTCTCTGTGGCACCTTACACCCAGGAAGAATGAAGCATGATTTGGCAACTGAGGCTCTAATTTTTGTTCCTGTCACCAAACTACATGGATTCAGGTGAGATAATGAAGTAAAAAACAACATACAAACAAGGTCAAAGTAGGGAGGAACTAGGAAACATCTTTTCCTCAGCTGGGTCATGTGATTAAGCTTAAAATGTTGAACATAAAAAAACCAAACCAAACCAAACCAAACAAAAACAAAAACAAAAAAACAAACAAACAAACAAACAAAAAAACCAAAAAAAAAAACCAGAAGGTGGGGGGAGGAAAAAAAAGAGAGAGAAGCCACTGACAAAAATAATCTAATATTGCACCAGTGGAAAAAAAGTGCCATAGGCTGTTAACCACTGGTATGTGATTTAATAGTCTGTCATTGTTCTTAATCCTCTTATTGTTTTCTTTGCTATTTGTTTCCACAGCAAAATTCCAGCAGCAATAGAAAATGAATTAGCAGTGAGACAGTTTGGAGTCTATCTGAAACTGTCTGGTGGTTCTTTCTGTCCTGGATTTTTGCTAGAATAAGATTTAATCCTGCAACCCTTACTTAACTGATAGCCTCACTGAATGCTCTGGGAATAGCAATACAAGTAGCGAGTTGGCAAACTGGACAGATGATCACACATTATTCAACAACCAGCTGCCTTTGGCTTTTATCACAGTGCAATTTGCTGAATGAGAGCTGGCTTGTATGCTAGTAATCAAATTTCCTTGTATTGAGAATATTTTGTCTTTCATTCTTTCCACCTTCTTTATTCATTTCTCAGTCACTCTCTGTATAAAACCAAATATGTTTTGAATTGATACAAAATGTCAGCAATGCCAAGTCCTTTGACTGCATGTCAAAGCCCCCTTTGTGGTTTGTGGTTTTGCTTATGGGTAACTCTTCTGAATGATTTTCCTTTGGCTTTGTTCATACCTATCACAAAGAAAACCTGTTTCACTTTATAAACCATAAAGTCTATACACTTTGCCATCTGTAAGTAGCTTTAACTAGTCCAAATGAAAGCTCCAGCCTACACAGAATTACTGGCAGAGATGGTAGGCCTAGTAAATATCTGCATTACTTATTAAAACTTCCCTTCAAGAAGGAGGGACTTCAAAGCCCAGTGATACTAATAAATCTACAGAAATATTGTATTAGCCTGCACAGACCTAATTTATGTCCTAGCTACAGCAAAGATTAATATGGAAAAAAGAGCTTCTTCTGTGAAAGGGTTTTTATAATATGGGAGTTAAATCTACGTTTATTAATATTATTGCTCTCTCATGATCTCACTACAAACATTTTGTGTCTTGCACAGCATGCTATGTAAAAATAAACCTTAGCAAAATAAAGTTTAATTAAGGATCTTCTGACCTTCAATGGAATAACATGAAAGCAACAGATTTTGCACAGCACTTCTGCTCTGTGTTATAAAAATAGCTGTATTGACAAATATGTGTTGGGAGAAAAGAATTGTAGTAATGGAAAGGATATGGTACCTTACATAGTAACCAGGTGTCTGATCATGTTATATAAATGTTTACAAGCACAGAGACCTTTGCCTAGAAAGACTGAGATTCTGTCAGTATTTTATATGATACAATGACTTTTTGAAGAAGAAAAGCGGGTCTTCCATTTTTTTCAAACATAAGTGGCATGGGATCTTTACATATAGGCAAGTGTACAAAAAGTACATATAGGCAAAGTGTACATATAGGCAAGTGTACAGAAAACACATTTTCAGATTTTTCAAATTCTAACATGTATGAATAAGAATTCAAAAAAGACAGAGGAGAAACAAGTTTTAAATTTCAGGCCTAACATTTCATTAAAGCTTTCATGACTCATGACTGTAGCATAATCTAACTATCCATGTCTTGTCAATCAAGATTGACAATAAACTTCATCTGTACTCTTTTAAAAATAAATAAATAAATAAAAAGGTCTGGCCATATTCTGTCTGCTGACATGAATCCATACTATGAAAGAAAATGTAATTTCAGAAATAGTATAGAGGACAGTGCTAAAAGTAAGGATGTAAGTTCTGCACTGATATACAATAAACACAAGTCCATTCAAGATAAAGGATTATGTAGTTTATATATCAGAGTTTGTTCCTCAAAACTGAAAACTGTCTACAGAAAAAGGACTTTTAACAGAAGATTTTACCACCTCTGCAGCCTCCCTGGCATCACCAAACTCAGGAAATTAGGACAATATGAGACTATTTTTCTAATTCCAATATTGAAGGAAATAACCATTCTGATATAGGAGCCAGATTTTGCTTGGCTTTCACCATGTGGAGACTCAAGGTGAGCCAATGAATTATTGGCTTCCCTTCTAAGACTGGAATTTCATAATATCCACTAAGTCAGCATATGAAGACAATAGCACTGGGTCACCAGCAATTCCCTTTCAGTCACTCTACACTTGGGTTTTTGGGCAAGCCTTCCACTCTCATTGCTTTCAGTCAGTCTACAGCTGCTCCTTGCCAGTTAAAGATGCTTGACACAGGAGTTATTTCCAAGGGTACACTGGTACTGAACAGCAAATTTATTTCATTCCAAAAAAGAATTGTTCACTAACAATACCAAACTCTTCCTGTAAATCCTTAATAAATCACAGCATTTGTTCTTTAAGAACTTTCTGGATTAGGTGCTTCTATTCTGGGACCAGCAGCCAGCCACCTTTGTCACCAACATGTTGACACAGCCTCAACAAGTTTTGAGCTATCAGGGATTTTTTGCTTGGCCCTAGGGAACTTACCCATCTTGGTGATATGTGGTGCTGAATGACTTTTATGCTAGTTGAAAAGTTTTCATAGATTCTTTATGTTAAAGAACAATCTCACTGATTCCAGTTGCACCTACAAGACCCAGTCACAGAGGCTGCAGGATGCTTTAAATCAGTGGCTTCGTTCAGCATCCTATGCCAAAATCATGAACTTTAGCTAGAGCCACAAGCCACCTTCATATCTAGGCCCATTCAGTTGATATCTTGGATAATATCTGATATTGGGAGTGCATACTCAGAAAACAATATTTACAGCTCCAGAATTCCATGAGTGCATAAAAATAAATATTCCATAGTGTTGTTTTGACTCAAGCACCCATGCCAGTATTTTCATGGTAGCTGAACAACCAAGTGTGTTCAGTCATACCATTAGTCATTTTCAATACCTGAACGCAACGACATTTTAAAATCTCAAAATTAATTTTGTAAGTTTAATTAACTTCTGGCAGGTAATTATTTTGACAAACTGATCCAGAGTACACCACATCTTCAATTCTTTTTAGCTGTTAAACATCAGTCTTCATTTTGTTCTTAGGAAAAAAAACCACTAAACAAAAGGAGATAGTTGATGTTTTCTGCTAATTATAGGTTAGCATGTTTTATGCATAATGTAGGCCCTAGATTATTGAGCATTAGTCAGTACATAATTTTAAACAGCAGAAATATTGATACTTTCAGAACTTCATAAGTGAGATTTTTCAGGACCTGTATTATTTTTACTGAAGTCATCAACCTCAAAACATGCAAACCTGAAGATGTAATCATGGAATAGCATCCTAAATATGAACCTGAGCACTACCTATGAAGTTATAGTAGATCTAAAATAAATACACTAGTCTTACTGTGCTCCACTGCCTTGAGTTATTCCTATTAAGTCTCAAGTAAAGAATTCAGTGAGGTAGAAGAGAAGGAAACCTGAAAACTGGCATTCTCCTTGGAACACTAGTTGATTTTTAACTTGTGAAAGTCTGTTTCTACAGCAAGAATGCTTTAGATCCTGACTTTCAGTGGCAAAACAGAGCTTTCAAGCCCTTTGGCATATTATCCTCTTTTAATTGTTCATTTCCTCTCTACTGTTCTGTTTGCAAGAATTGAACAGATTATTATCACTCTAAAGAATTTGCATTCTACAGAAGTTTCTCAAACATTTGTGAGGCACAAATGCATTTGCCTATAGCAGACATAGATATGTTCAAAACCAAGCCATGCGAATAACAAAGCAAATATGTGTAAAGCACTCCATGACATCAGTTTAAAGTAACTTCTATAGTAACTGGAAATCATGGTTATACAAATTCCATTATTCGTTATTCTGTAAAAGTGTTGCTCCAACAGAAGTTGCTGTGGTCCAGTCATCCTCCATCCTCATCCTTCATCTACTCTTCTGTCACATCAGCATATTAAAAAAAAATCTTGTAATAATAGTTGTAATGTGTCAAAATGATTGTCCATTCCATGATTACTTATATTTCTTACATTGCTTCCTAAAAAATGAAAAAACACTTGATTCTTAGTGCAAATGAGTGATTAGCTTTCCAGTTCTTAGCGCCCCTAAAATTAGGAGATGGAGTTAACAGCTACAAGAGAGCATCAGTGCCCTGGAGAGATTTTCCAGGAGGTTGGGCAGATCCAGCCTTTTCCATGTTTTGAAGGACATGACCCACAGACTGAAGTCTCCCTTCAGTAAAGCTGGCTGTGTAACAACATAGACTTTACTATTTGCAAGAATTTTCATAACACAGCATGAAGTCTTGCTGCAGAAAGAGTTACACTGTGATCCCCTGACCAATATAAACAGCACGTGATTGGAATGAGACATTACTTTTAAAAAACAAAACTAAATAAAAAATTTTTAAAAAAACAAAAAACCCCAAACCAAACAAAAACAGCAAACCACAAATAACCAAATAAACAAACTAAAGAAAACCAAAAACTCCTTTCAATATTTCTTGAAAACAGAGTACTCGGTATCTGCTGATTAGGCATTTGCTGGATTTGTGGTTACATTGCTGATTGCTTCAGAGTTTACTTGTATCTGGATCTAACAATCAAGCTAAAAATACAGCTCATAGCCCTAAGGAGCAATGAACTCAATGTGATGGAAATAGGAGGCAGTAATTTTCTCAGTCTAAATAAATCTATTAAATACTATGTCGAAATTCTTTACCATTGAGTTTCCATATGTGCCACCTCATTCCATTCTCACATACATTTTATTTTGCTATCTAGCTCTTGCATTGTCTAGACTACCACCACAAAGCTTATGTTCCCATACTAGGTGTAACAGAGACAGCACGGTAAAACTCATGAAGTCCTTATGTTTCATATGTACTGCAAAGTCTGAAGTGACAATATCTCTGTTGAATGACACAGGAAGTAGATCATGAGTGGCATCCTGGGGTGCTTTGGTAAAAGTAATGGTAGTGCTCTGCATAAATTCATTTAGATAATTACATGACTCTGATTTGAATTTAGGCTGTCAGCTTCTGCTATAAGAATTCTTGTTCACATCATCCTGCCAGTCTTTTCACATTTTTCCTCTTTCAGCAGTTATTGAATTTCAGTGGTCTTTGAAATTCAAATTTCTCTTTGGGTTATCAAGCATACAGAGGATGTCAAGCAGGATGAACCTGTGTTTCTTTAAGAAATGCATCAAGTATATGTTATTCTCATGACTTTGTGTCCCTTAAATTTTTACAGTTTACAATACAGCTTTACCAGGTTGCCTGCTTTCTATATTTTACAGCACCACAAAATCACAGAAAGACATGAATTGAAAGGGAACATTAAAGATCATCTAGTTCTAAGCCCCCTGCCATGAGCAGAGCTGCTATCCACTAGATTAGATTGCTCAAAGCTACATCCAATCTGGCCTTTAACACTGTCAGGGATGAGGCATTCACAGGCAACATAAGCAGTTCCAGTACTTCACCACCTGCACAGTAAAGAATTTCTTCCCAATACCTAACCAAAACTTACTCTCTTTCAGTTTAAAGCCATTTCCCCTGGTCCTATCACTTCATGCCCTTGACAAAAATCCCTCACCAGCTCTCTTGTAACTCCCCTTTATGTACTGGTAGGTGTGTCCCTCAAGCCTTCTCTTTTCCAGGGTGAAAACCCCAACTCTCTCAACCTGTCGTCATAGGACAGATTCTCCAGCCCTGCGATCATCTTTGTGTCCCTTCTTTGGGCCGGTTCTATGCCGTTCTTGTGCTGGGCACCTGGGCTGAATGCAGCACTCCAGGTGGGGTCTCACCAGAGCAGAGGGGGAGAGTCACTTTCCCCGACCCGCAGGCTACACTGCTTTTGATGCAGCTTAGAAAACACGAATCAAGTTTTTATTCCACCACTCCCAAAATACTGAGAGAGACACTTATACTAGCGTGAAAACAGCCCACAGTAAGTTAAGTCCCGCGATTCCTCCTGCAGGAATGCGTTCCCAGGGCAGCGTTCCGCAGGCAGGTGGCGGTGCCCGTGCGGGAGGGTCCCCCCGTGCAGCTGCTCCCCATCGTCTCCGGGTGATGTCGCTGTGCCCCGCGGAGCCCACGGGCCGCATCCCGCCGTCCCGGTCCCGTGGAAACCCGCGGAGGACGAGGCGGTCAGCGGGAACGAGAGAGGGCGTGCTGCCGAACGCCAGGTCCCCGTGACGAGCTGCCCGGCTACTCAGTTTCCAAGCCAGCCGGTGGATTCCTACCCTCTGGGCAGCTCGGAGAGGGCTCTTCTCGTGCAAAGTTAAACGGGTAAACAAAACCTGAGACACCCACCTGGCGACTTAGAACATTGATCCTGTTCCTGACGGATCAGCGCTGAAGGATTAAGATTACAATAGTAATCAATTGTTGTTAAAATGCATTACTGGACTGAATCCTGCTATGGATACTGGAAGAGTACGGCAGCATAAGCTTTGGAAGTGTCTCGGTGTTGCAGCACTGCACCCATGTTTAAATTTGAAAGCCCAAAAATTTAAATTGATTCTTGCATTTCAAGGGTTAGGGGTTTTTTTCCCTTCTTGACATATTCCCCACGCTAGTGACAAGGAGATAAGAAGCATGGTGCTAATTCCTGACCCCACCGGTGGGGCACTGAGAGAAGGGACTGAAAGAGACAAAGTGAACAGGATGGGAAGGTTTCATTTTCAGAATTTTTCTAATTCCTTGTCCTTGTTCTGCAGCATTTTGCATATGAAATGATTTTAAAAGGTATCCAAAGCTTCTTTCATGCTAATTAAAAACACAGTTCCAATTACGTTTAACATAGATATTTGGAAAGTCTAAGGCAGCTGTTTCTGGGAATGGATACAGCTGGCCCACAATGACTTGCACTGAGATGATGATTTCTGTTTTAAGTCAAAGTGTAAATATAGGCAAGTTCACTTTTTTCCAGAGATGATGTGAACAATTAAAATTAAGAATAAATAAAAAGCAACTATATTCCTCCACAGCGCGTTTATTAATGAAGTGCAAAACTGAAGTAAAATACATCAGACTATCATCACAGAATTCAGTAGGGACAGCAATGGCTTTCAGCAATCTGTATAAGCATAATATCACAACCAGCCAGGCTTACTCCTTCACTTCAGGGTTAAAGTTTTCCTCATCAAGTGAATAATTTGCTAGCAAAACAAAAACCAGCTGCTGAACAGACAATGGGCAATGCTCCAGGTTGTTTTTATTTTTATTTTAGTCAGTCATACATTCAGAATTACATTTTAAATTACTTCTGGAGGATAGTTTAACAGAAAAGCCAATAGTTAAATAAAGTATCACAACGCTCCTTTCTCACAATATTCAATTTAATGATTGGCCATTAATGTAAGTAATCTTTAACTTTTGAAAATTTCCTTACCTTACAATGCGGTCTTCAAGGGTTGAAAATAAAAACAAAGAGCTTTAATTATAGATATGTTTGGTAATCCTGCTCTACTATCAACTCAATAAAGAAGTTAATTTCTGATAGTATCAAAATTTAATTGCCTCTTTCTCCGTTACTCCATTAGGAGCCAAAGATCCTATTTGAACTGACTTGCCATTTTCATGGTAATGGAACATGTAACTACAAGAAATAGAACTCTAAATAACAATAGCCAAACAAGAAGGAATAAAAATATCTTGTTTGATTACTTCTAGCATTAAGGCAAGTATTACTGAACTAATAAATGAAATAAACAATTTTCACCCTCAGTTGCTACCACACATTCTGCTTTACAAGCCCAAGACCAGTCAGAGGGACTTTCTAGTAAATGTGATAAAATTTAGAAATGCTTTTCTGTTTTCACTGCACTTTTCTCTCAATTCTTAGTAAAAACTATTAACCCTTGTAGCCATTATTTGCTCTGCAATCATAGAATAGCAAAAAAGATTACAAGCAAGGGGTTGTGAAGGCTCCTTCTCTGGAGATACTTAAAACCCACCTGGATGTGGTCCTGTACAACTAGTTCTAGGTGAATCTGATTTAGCAGGTCATTGATCTAGATGAACTCCAGCTGATTCCCATTTTGTGGTTCCGTAATTAGACCACAGAGAGCCTTACAGGTCATTAGTCCTTCTCTGTAGACACATGCAGTAGATGGGATCATGGGTTCAAAATGTGAAGTATCAGAAAATTAAGATTACTGGGACTACATGATAGCACTAAGGATTTTAAATTGTCTTTATTGTTCTGCTGGTGAAAAGTAATTCTACCCTCCTCGGGAAGCTGTTAAATGTAAGCTGTCACTGTAATTCTCCCTGCACTCTTGTCTGATTTCCTGATGTGCTAGAGAAGGCTTTGCTTTATTTGTAGGTCCCTGAGAATGCAGACTTGGCAATTCAGGCTGTCACTTTTTGGGCAGGGATGGTTACAGTTCCCTCCTACCACCAATAACATGGTTATCCATGCCCAAATTTCACCTATGCACAACTTCTGCAACAACATCCAATGCACCTGATAGTTTTACAGTTTACCTAAACTGAAATCTTATCCATTCCTGCTGTTAAGATAATGAAATGTCTTTGCCCAGTAACTGCATTTCATTTAGAAGAAATACAGTGTTTGCATTTATTGCCATGTATCCCTTTGAAAAACAGAGTTATTAAACTTCCATTTAAAGCAAAAAAGTATTTTACATTATTTATGTGATCATAATTTATGAGCTTATTATTTATAATGATAAACAGCACAATATTGCAATTATCCGAGGTGCATTAAATTTTTTCTCTTACTATTCTTACATGAAAGCTGTGCATGTGTTGAAGCCACTCAAGATCCCAGCACTATAAATAGCACTCTATTGTTAGCAGATAAAAGATGAAACAAGTCTCCCAGCAGTGAAGCACAGGACGCTGTATTAAATGTTAAGCTCTGCCTGTTCTAAAAGTGAAAGGCGACATCAACTGATAGACTAGTCTGCGGGTAAAGACATACGGCTGGGAACAGTTCACTCTGACTCTGCACCTTCCTGAGACAGCAGCAGTAGCAGCTGATCTTTCTGCCTCAGCCATGTCAGAAGCTGTTATAAGACACTGGGTGGAAACTCCTGTACGCTACCAAGAGCACTTTGCTGACCAAGACCTGGAAGCATACAAACTGAACCACCATTTATATGCTTTGCCGGGCCCTGCTACAGCAGCACTGAGCAACCACCGGCACTCTGCAGAAAGTGTGGCTGGGGCAGGGGAGAGCAGCCAGGACGAGAAGAACACACACTTTCAGATCTTGCTGGATGTTGTGCAGTTCCGTCCCGAAGATATAATTATTCAGACTTTCGAAGGCTGGCTCCTGATTAAAGCTCAGCACGGACCCAGGATGGATGAACATGGTTTCATATCCAGAAGCTTTACCAGACAATACAAATTACCTGATGGGGTAGAGAACAAAGACTTGTCTGCGTTTTTCTGCCATGATGGCATTTTAGTTGTTGAAATGAAGAACTCGATGGGAAAGAATTAGAACCTTCTCTGTAGTTTTTGGTGAGATAAAATCATTCTTAATGTAACATGCAATGCTATAGCGTATAATAAGCATGTTGCTGTATTTATATTACAGTAAAAAGGAAAACCTTTGTATATGTTTTTCAGCATGCTAAGTTTATTGTTTGATGTGAATGTTAGACTGTTTGCCTGCAGCTACGTATGTGCTGGAAAGCCAGGCTGCTTGAACAGTAGCAAACTTAGGCTAGTCTCAGCAGGAGTAAAAAACAATCTATTTTATAACATATTTAAAATAAGTATATTTTTGAGTAAAGTAGGAGGAATTATATTTCTAAAGAAACAAGCATTTGTCATCCATAGTCATAAAAATTAAAGAAGCAATAGAAAAGTTACAAGTTAGTTTTGAGTTTTGGGCAATAAAAAAAGTTATGGAAATATAATTTATTTACCAAATAATTTGCTTTCTAATTTTTGACAAATTAAATTAAAAATTTAAAAGACAAATTAATTTGAAAGAAAACGTTTAAAGACATTTTAGAAAATTGTTTTTGTTTAACTTATTGCACTATGTTATAAACTGAAGAAAAATCTTTTGCTTACAAATGCTCAAAAGGATCAAATCCTTCTTTGTGAAACTTTGGAAATAAAAAGACATTACTCTTGCATAAATGCCTTTATTCTTACTCATTTTAGGTAGTCTTCTTGTTCAATTAGATGAGTATTTTATTCTTCATGTTGCTTGACAGTTTAGGTTACGATCCCACAAATCTGTCTTCAAAAGCAAAATTTTCTGCCTATGTATAGTCCTAGTCTCCCTGCAAGCACATGAGTTCTACATGAATCTAATTTTAAGTGCAAGTGTTCCTTTTGCTGCTGACACAGGTTTAGTTTCTGTTCCAGTGTCTCACATTTCATGAGAGTGGCAGAGATGAAAAAATATCCATCTGCTATATCTGGTATCTGGTCTTCTCAGTATGAAAAGGGAATAATGCTGTGAGTTTGTAAATACTCACACATTTGGAACTGCAGCTGCAAGTCGAACTGCCCCCTTTTATGTGTACTGGAGGCAAGTATGACTGCCGTGCTATGAATAGTAAAGGAATGTGGAATGGAAAGTGCCAAGTTAAATACAGACTCTTTATCATAGCCCTCTGCTGTTTGGACAAGTCAAAAACATATTCAAATGAAACTGACTACAAAATTCAATTTTAAGAATACAAGACAAATCTGATGAACAAAACCCAGGCTCTTGCTAGCTGAAGCCAGATAGTTCTTTTAGTTTAAAATGAAAATTTGAAGCTTGTACTCTCTGCACTCTCTGCACATGTCCCTTTAATAAAGTTAATTATGCCATGGTTGTTTAGACTTTAAGGTATCTGAAGCAATTAATTTGGGGCAAGTGGGTATACAATTCTTGTATTTTATTTATTATTTGTGCTAAAACGCCTAAGAAATTTGTACAAGAAATATAGAATGAAGTCTGATCTGCAAATTTCATCATGTGCAATTATTTATGTTTTTATTTGACCAGAAGTAATGTTTTCAACAAACTAAACCAAATATAAAATACATAACCGTACATTTTCTCTTAACTCCACACTCTTCTCTCATATTGCCTGTGTTTGGTTTGTGTCTTAGTTTAAGATTATGCTAACAAATCAGATTTAGATTTCTCGGTCAAGAAGCTTCATTAGACAGAAGCCTGGTAGAAGGTTTAACAAGGATTGAATGAATTTTTGACACAGGCCTCGATTTAAACTTTACATAATGTAAACAGTCTTCTGTGGAGAGAAAGGACTTCACCCAACAAGCCTATGAGGTTTACAGTGAAGACATTTTATTACACAGAGGACACAGTTTATATAGGGTTAAAGCTACAACTTATTGGCTAAATTGAGTCTCACACCATCAGGCCACAACCTTTAATTGGTTAAAAAACATAGCTCACAAGTCCAATTTTTCTATTATCTCATCCTCAATGTTTTCAAGCGCACCTCCATAGTCCTCTGTAAAAGTTGAGGCGTTCTCATGAGAAAACTTCTGGGAATGCTCCTAGGGAGTGTTTCTCACCTAACACTCAACAGCAGGTGTGTGTCCTTGTTGCCTGTTAGCCGATATATCTGCTCCAGTCTCACGGAGTTAATGCAGGCTGGATGGTTCATAAGCCCATTTTCTGAAAGAAAACCCTCAACATTTACACACCAATTTTAGAAAAGCTTAACAAGTTTAAACCCATGGTTTCAACATCACCTTATGGCACAACTGCTGGGATAGAGTTCAGGATTAGGAGTTAACAATCTATTTTGGTGATTGTATTTACAGAGGATTTGGTAGATTTTATCACTTAAGCTTACAGGTTATTATAAAAACTATTCTAGCTATGATTGCAGTTGTGATATTCATAGCCCTAGAGATGAGAAAGCAGTTCTAAAAACAATATAACAGATCTAATTATTTCAAATTAGATCATGATTAAACTACTGCAAAGTTGGCAAGGAATTAGACCATACAGCCAAAATCATATCATCTGTTCTATCTATGTTAATATGTTAGTTAAACACACACCTGCTTCTGTACACAGGCCTGCCTCACAAAACTAGATGGAGAATGTGGCATCTGACTGTTCTGTAGTGTAGGTCTCTTCACATCACCCTGTGCCCAAGTCTGTGCTTGTTCATAACATCCTCAATCAGAAATCACTGGAACAGCCTGACCCCAACATGGCAGGGATATACCCAGACAAACTTTACCTTTTCTTGTAGCCAGAGCTTTACAAACCTGCATTTGTGCTCCTCAGTGACCCTGGCCTGGCCCTTGAGTGCTCAGGGACCATGTTGGAGTATGGACCTGCCATTTACTTCCTGCACTTTAGATCCAAGAACAGCAAAGAACATTTTTAAGTGGCAGTTTATTGAAAGTTCTTGGATGAATGATTTTTACATGTTTACCAGAACAACCTCAAAGTACTGCTTCTAAATAGTCTGGAAAGAGCTGTTTTCACATGGTTTATGTGATCTTTTACTTCTGTAATCTGACTAGAACTGAATGTGAATGTCACAGACAAAGCTGCTAATATCACTTGTGGGCAGCAGACTGAGATTATCAACAGCAAACGATCTCAGAACAGTTACAGCTTAAGGCAGGTTAAAGACATGCTGATATGGTTAAATCAGGAACTGTGAAATTGGCTCTCTATATAATTCTGGCCCAGAACAAGCAATAACCCTGTGCAAGCCTTTCAGAGCAAGTATTATTGAGCTTTTTCAGTTCCCATCAGTGAAGGATTACTTTGTAATTGATAAGTCTGCTCCTTCAAATGGATAAAGATGATTTCATGCATGAATATAACCACTGTGAAAAATGCTTTCACAGAAGAAGAAAATGTATCAATATTGCACTAGTCTCCAAAAGCAAGGTAAAAACATGTATTTCCATAAGATCCTGGTGGGCAGAAAGCCCACAAATGCCTTCAGCTTGTTGTCTTTTTATAGTTTCTGCTACATCCAGGGCATTTGAGATCCCTGACACAGACCGATACTGGTGGTGCAGTGAACCAAGGCTGACATGACACCCACCAGTCACTCAATAATCAGACAGCTACAGCCCTGGGCATTGGAAAAGAGGAAAGAAAATCTCTGGGGTATACTTGTGGCAACATTCTCTCCAATAGGGGTAGGTCTCATGTTCCTTACTTACTTCACAGCCAGGAATCAAAATGTCCTTTTTAATCTGAGTAACATTACAAGATCAGGTTTTAATGGAAGTAGGAATATTTCTGAAAATATTAGGTGCACCTTCTCCTATTCAGAAGATACACAGACCTCTGTCTTGTGACTACCAGAGACAACAGCTGGCCCCTCTCATACAGAGATGACATCTCAGTGGTCCTCGGGGATTAAGTTTAAAGATTTAGAGGTGTATGCTACATTGGAAATATCTGAGCTGGCCCCACTCCTGCCAACTCTGGAGCCAAAAGTACAGTTCCTGTATGCGAGCACAGGTCTAGAAAACTCAGACTGTCTACACCTGGGCTCACGCTGAAAAATCACCCCTTATTGGAGACAGAGAAACAGGAGAAACATGGCACTACAGCTTGGGACTCCTTGTCCAGGTTAGAGCTAGAGTGGAATTCTCTGCTGTCTGTGCCATGGTGGGCTACAGCTTCACCACAAATCCCATTGATCTCTTTCAAAAGGAATGCTCTTTAGCCACATGGTAACACTGCTGATAGCAGCCTTTCCGGGGGAAGTACGTCAAGCAGCCACTTACACAAATAGAATCAATGCAAACAGAGAGACATTTACAGTTCCTCTGGTGCTCCTTGGTGTGTTTCCTGTGCTTTGGGCTGATGCTGACCCCAGTGCGCATTCTTTATCTGCTGACAAAGTGTGCCACTGCAGACAAAGCTGACAAAGCCCAGCCCTGCAACTCAGTGCAGAAGCAGCAGCAGGCAGGTCTCTGCATGAAGAGGAGACAGAAAACTAGGACCAGGGTAGGCCTTAGCACATAGCCATCAGGGAAGCACACCAGAGGTGTCTCAGGCAGGGATGGGGAGATGGAAAAACACTTCAACAGGTTCAGATTACATGCACATATATATGCTTGTATATACAGTAATGGTTTAACCCCAGCCACTCACTCCCTCCCAGTGTGTGAGAGAACAGGAGTAAGAGTGAGTGAACTCATAGGTTGAGGTAGAGACAGTTTAATAGGAAAGCAAAAGCTGCATGCACAAGCAATGCAAAATGAGGGATTTGTTCACCACTTCCCCTGAGCAGGCAGGTGTTCAGCCAACACGAGCAACAGCAGGGCTCCATCAAATGTAACAGCGACTTGGGAAGACAAACACCATCACTCCGAACTTTCCTTCCTTCCTTCCTCTTCCTCCAGCTTTATTGGCTGAACATGATGCCATATGGGTTGAGATATCCCTGTGATCACTTGGGGGTCAACTGTCCCAGCTGTGTCCCTTCCCAGCTTCTTGTGCACTCCAGACTCCTTACTGGTGGAGTGGGGTAGGGTGAAGAACAGAAAAGGCCACAACCCTGTGTAAGCACTGCTCAGCGATAGCTAAAACATTCCTGTATTATCAACACTGTTTCCAGGAAATTCAAAACACAGGCCTGTACCACCCACTGTCAAGAAAATGACTTGTCTCAAGTCAAAACCAGAAGATACATAAAAACATTTTAAGACACAATATTTAAACCTCCTACAAGAAATATCTGACTTTTTGGTAAAATAAATATTTCTAATGGCTGAAAAAGATATTTAAAAATGCTTTAAAAATTTAGGTTACTAATAGAAAAGGAACACCTCCATGGGCTGAACCGTTGGTGTGCTAGGCTGAAAGAGTAAGTCATCTACTATCTTAATTGCACATCCCTTCAATTTTCCCATCTATTAATTGTACATTCCATCATGTAAGTAGAGATAGCATGTCAGAATCTCTAAAAGTTTCATTTTTTCTTGGTAGAGTTGGATGACACAGGAATTAAAGTGAGAGTGTCCTGTTTGAAGTAGCCACCCCAAGACTTCTACAGTCAAGTCCTCATGAATTCAAGCTGGTTTATTGAATCACTGTAAAACAGACAAGTTGTGCCATTGTCCCTCTTGTTGGTCTGCATGAAGTTAGTTTGATTCAGCAGGACTTCCTCATTCAGGTACCACTGTGCAGCCTCCAGACCTGGCTGGGCCCTCACTCTCTCCCACCACAGCACTGGCAATGCAGAACTCAGACAGCAGCTTCTGCAGCCGATTCAGATGCCTGGGTGGGACTACATGCGGAGTTCCTTCTGTGTGTCTGGCCTTGTGGGATGATAGCCCTGATAGGGTCTTGAAGAGTGGAGAGAAACGGAGGGATGCTCCCAGAACCATAGTCAGAGGCCAAAGACATCCCAGTGGCTTTCCAAAAGTGCTAAAGATAGACTGATAAGATTAACAAAGGATGGAGTGTTGTGGAAATGACATGGCCTTCCTTTGCCCATATCTTCTACAAATACAAAGGGAACCCTTCAGGCCTATGCTGTCTAACACCCCAAGACCAATTATTGACTAGAGGCACCCAAACTACCTAAAGGGGAAAAAAGTATAAAAAGAGATTGGCCATGAGAAAAAACTGGGGAGAAATGTCATCGTCTCTGCGAAGGGTAGCTGTGAGCAGTTTGCTCTGCCTCCTCCCTCCTCTTCGGACTATGTAGGGATGAGAAACCGTATGCTCTCTATACTTTATATTTTATATCTTATACTTTACTCTCTTACAAATCTTATTACTTTATACATTCTATCTTATGCTTACAGCTACTTTGATTCTTACTCTGTATAAACACCTTGTTTCCTAACTGTGTTTTGCTACTTTAATATTAATAACAGTAACTTGCCTTACACTTACTAAGAATATACCTTGCTTTATATGAGTTGTGTTCCTTTGCAGTGTGCAGTTCTTTTTCAACATGTGCATTGATGAGAAGCAGCTCTCCTTTCCTTTTGCTTTGTGGTACAGAGAAGGTGGTGTGCAAGCTGTTTTATTGCCCTGTGTTATTGAGGGGGAGTCTAGATATGCGTTTTGGGTGGTTATGTTTCTAGTTGGTAGTTTGCTGTTGCTAGTTTCTGTCTGTCGTGAGAGTGGGATACACTGTTGTATTGTAACTTAAGTTTGGTATGCCTATCTCTGTAGGATGTGTTTTGTGCTGGTTTCTTTTGGGGTCTTTTATTATCAATTAAATACAATCTTGCAGCTGAACGTTATCACCGGCAAAGCAGAACCCACAATAACTGTCCCACATTTGTATTAATAAATGTTATTTCAGTAGTCATCTGGCCCACAGATGTCACAGCAGCATAGTGGTGTAAGGGATTCCATTGATCATAGTTATAATGAAAAATTAATGAAGGGACGTGATTTTCAGAGTGTGGTTTTACTAATAAAAATATAATTCTTGTCCTCTGTCTTACAAGACAGACAGAAACTCATGAGCTACTTGCCCTGGTGACAGCTATATACATTTTAATAGTAGTTCCAGTGTATTTTTGCAACTTTACCACAATCACCCAAGTCCTGGTGGCATGTTTAAAATGTTTTGTACAAGATACACCATAAATACAGTCTCGGCTTTAATGTATATATGAAGCCTCAAGGCTTGATCCTGGAATGAAACAGGAGACTGAGGCAAATACATGAAGAAATATGAATGCTGAGACTCTATCAGAATAACTATAGCAATATTTAACTTATGCCTTCTAGAAATTTCAGTCTGAAACGATTATAGTGTGGAGACAGATAAGGTTTCCAGATTTATTTTATTCCATATTTAAAGGTCAGAGGGATCAGATATGACCCCCAGTGTAATCCCATGAGCTGAATGCAAATCATCTCACTTGCTAACTTCCTCATGAAGCCAGCCCACAATATGTTTTTAAAAGGACATATATTTAAGTAAGACATCAAAACTTTAAACACTTCAGTTGATGGAAAACTCATCACACCCCTCCATCAATTTTTCAAGTGATAATTACCACCATGGTCAACAAAAAGCAGATTTTACCTAGTGCTTTGGGATTTGATCAGTGATATAAATTTTATCCTAAAACTAAAAATGATAGTTTGGACAGCTCTTGGGACAGTCTTTTTACTATACTGCTGTTAGGAGTTACAAAGATATAAAAGTATAAAACCTGCTGCTAAACTCCTTTGTTAGTTACTAATGAATGCAAAGCAATTCATCAACAGCAAGAACTGTGAGAATAATTTTTTCACATATAATAGAAATATGTATTGAATAACCCTGGGTATATTTCATATCTTTCCTGTATCATCACTGGTACTTTTATCACCATGTCATACTGATTTAAACCCTTGTTAGGACTCTATTTCTTGCTGAATAAGTCCTGACTGTCCTCCCATTGACCATATGATTTTAAACATGCTTTTAGCTTTTCCTCATAATTATCAATGCCCTGACATCCGATCCCGTCAGATATTGGAAGCTAAGCAGGGTCAGCCCTGGATTAGTACTTGGATGGGAGACCTCCTGGGAAATGCCAGGTGCTGTAGGTTCTAGTTCTGAGGACTTCACTGTCACTGTCCAAGCTCGCTCGGCCGTGGCAGATGAACCTCAGGACTTAAATGGTGGGGCCAGTTCTGCGCACACTGAGCCTCACCTAAAATCCACTGCGCAGGCTGGAAGGGCACACCCACGTGGGGACAGCCCTTCCCAAATCTTCGTTCACAAAGATGAGCCACACACTTATTATTTGCTACCAACTTCCTATTTTTTTCCATTTCTACTTTCACTTACCCTTTTATAGCCATATATTTTAAATTAAAATAATTCTGTTTATATGAACACAGCTCTGTATTTATGGCTAGCTAATAAAATATTCGTCTAAATGCATACGGAACAACAAGAGGAAGGTTGTGACACTGATTCTATTAGAAAATCATATTTCTTAACATTTTCATAATGGTATGGGATGCACAGAATGTCTCTGCATTGAAATGCCTCCTAAAACAAGCATTCAGTACGGAAGCACCTGTAATAGTCAGTTCATACCATTCACTTCTCATGGATGCACAGCCCAGAGCAAGTAACAGCAGGAATCTTCTTCACTGCCTCGACCTTTGAAGGCCTCTATGTTCACTAAAAAAACAGAAAACTCCAAAAGTTAAAATAGCTTGGTGTCATTTTCAGTCAACAATCTTCTAAGAACTCTTCATTTTTTGAGCTGACACAGATAAAACAAATAATTCCTTGGCCATCCCTTCTGTATTCATGTTCTCAATCATGAACACAAGCTGAATTTTTCTCCTTGAAAATAAGACAACAATTGCACATAAATGTTAATGTTAATTAATGTTACTGTAAATACCATTGCATCCTGTTAGCAGAATGCACTGTCTCAGCTCAAACCCAAGCTCTGAGAAAATGAAAGATACTTTGATGGTCAAAATGCCGTCAGAACTGCTCTGTTGCCTAAGTTAATGAGCACTTGTCTTTGGTTTCCAGGCTGAGACTGAGAACCTCCTCTCATAAGGTTCAACTCATAGACACAGAGTAGTGTCAAGGCTCGTCTAGACTGATCAATTGACAGGTGTGACTGAGGAGCTGCCAGTGACTCGTCCTTCACTCTGAGACCAGCCTCTGCCAGGCCCCTCCCTGCATGGTGCCAGAGCAGCTTCAGAGTTTACATGAGCATCTTCAGCCCAAAGAACCCAAGTCCTGTGGATTTCTAGAACCCAGCAGCACTTTTTTCCCCATGATCAGCCCCAGCATTAATGCAGGCACAGAGCCTACTAAGAGATCCTCTGTGCAATTTCTCTATCCTGGGTGAGGACAGAGACACCTGTATGTGGGAAATGACTGAGTGCTCAATTCTTCATTCTTGCTGTACTACATCTCATTCATTTTATACAATGGGTTTATTGCTGAGATAACTCTACTTTCTTGCTACATTCATATGGCACATTGATAATAATGTTAGCCTCGCCTGAATTTCCTTATTAGCCACCCTTTTAACTCACAGTCTTAGTTTTTATAAAATATTTGTTATCATTAAAGGTATTGGATTGAAATATGTAAGACTAAGATTATCCCTCAAGGACCCGTGCAGCCTGGGCTATAGTACAGCAGTCTCATGCATCCTCTTTTGCTATCTCAGTCTTTACACTGAGAAGGTAAGTTCTGCCTGTATTTCTGCCAAGAGATTGGCAATTGACACAGGCCCATGCGTCCGTAATCAGGAAAGACTCAGCACTGTCAGCACATCTGCCTAGCACATATCCACAGCATGGAAGAACTGCATACATAACGGGTTTATCTTGACAGCATCCTTAGATGGCTTTGAAACGTTATCTCTTCAGACAGAAAACAGAGACAGACATGCATTCCAAGCAATATTAAATGGAAGGGTAGAGAATATCTGAGTGACAGTCATCTATTACACAGACTAGAGCTGAGATAGCTAATACATATTGCAAAAGCCAAGCAAAAACATCAGTGTTTCTGAGCAATTATCTCTAATTTTACATAGCCTCGCTTGAAAAAACAACACATATTTCTGCTTAAGTCATGCTCATGATTGAAAAATATTTTGTTTTCTCCTAAATCTCACTCCATCTTTTCCTAGACTTCACTTTACAGCACACTATGAAGAGTTTTCATTTCTCTATCTGTTTTATGTTTTCAAGTATGATTCTACAAAATATATAAATCATATTTGATCAATTAGAAATTGAAAAAAATACCACTAGAATACCATATTTGTCAAATTTATTTCATTTTCTTCACTGCTTTGCTAGTTCAAAATTTTTACTCACTTTTAGGTTTTTACTTTTAGCAAGTGTTTAAATAATTCTGAGCTTAACATAAGTGTTTAAAATCATTTTGTGCCCTCTAGTGGCAGGCCCTCCAGACACCCTGAACTGTGACATTCCTGCTAGGGATGATGTAAAAAATGGAAGAAAAATGATGGCCGCAGACCGACAGGCTGGCTTCAAACACACTGCACACATCGTGGTGATAAGGCATAAAAATCCATTTATGAAGGGGAACACGAGTTTATATAGGATTCTGAGGAGAAAGTTCCAAAACCGTGACGGGATTAGGTGGAGTGCGTAACCAGGGTAACAGGGGAGCCAATGGGACAACAACTGCCAAAGGTGGGAAAACTGACCAATGAGGGGCCAGGGTTCAGGGCGAAGGCAGGAAAATGGTCTAAGGTGGAAGAAGACAACAGCGAGGACAAACCAGGATAAGGCTATGTGGGAAAAAATTAGAGGGGGTACACAGTATTTTTATAACCAAACCCCATACAATAAACATAACCTAAAATAAACTTCCACAACAACAGTCTTGGAATTGAGGGCTTCTGGTCCTGATTTCTCCACATCACCATCGTCTTCATAAATCCACTTGAGCTAGTGCTGCTTCCAGGTTTCATCAGACTTGCCTTCTCCCACAGAAAAACAGTTTATTCACCTATTAAGAGAAATACATTATCCATCTCTATGGTTTAAAAGATTTACAGTAAGCTCCAGTTATGATGAGATCATACCACCTGCTACAGTTAAAACACAAACAGCAAACCCCCTCCCAAAGAAGATCACACACTAACCATTCCACTGCATTTGCTCTTAGAAATTTTATTGATGAAAATTGTCCTATTTGTAGTCATTTCTTTGCACAAAGCACTATTCAGTGTGTTTTCCATGTTCAATATTCAGAAGTTTTTCCAGGGTCCAGAAAGGGGTATCATCATAAAGAAAAGGCTTAGTGCCATCAGAGCTTCATCTTCCCTCATGGAAAACTGCAAAGTAATAGCATAGAGGAAAAGTGACAAAATAACAAAGGAAAGATTTGACACCTTCAGGGAAAAGGTACACAGAGCATTATAAACTTCTATTATTTTTGAATTTCAGAGCCTCTACTCACTCACTTTTTTTCCTAATTCAATATAGGAAGCATATTAACCAAAAAATGTTCTGAGTTTTTTTAAGTTTCTGCACCTGATCAGCAAAGAACCATGCTGTTTTCAAACACCTCTTTCAGCATATATTCTCAGGCGTCTTGAGACGCTTAACTCACATGCAATGAGATATCCCATAGTTAGTAGTAGCCATTTGGCTTTAGTATGGCTTTCAGCTTCACCCCTCAAATTACAGCATTTCCTGGATCCCCAGTAGCATATTAAATTATAGACATTTTCACTGAATCATAGGTTATTAGTCTCAATAGAATCAGAGTAACATTCACTTTGCCTCTGAAAATTTGATTCACAGTGAAGATGTTAAAAATTCCTGACCAAGCAAAGCATTGAGATACATGCTTTGTGCAGTTAAAATGCTCAGTGTCTATGTGCCATTCTTACTTTGAAATTGTTTCTTCTCATATGAACAATACAAAAGAAATCACAATCAATCTAGCTCTTCTGCTTGGCCCTGTAGATGGTTATCGAGGGCCCAAGAAGCTGGTTTCTTCAAACAGTTTAAAAATGTTTGTTAGAGTGGCTTCTAACTCTGCAAGTTGGTTTTCTTGAAAATAATCAGTGATGTTTTAAAAATGCTATTTATAACATCCACAGTGGAGTGCCTGAACACAGTGGTAATCAGGGATGGCTCACTGATGGGAAAGGGTGGAAAGCGTAATTTTCAACCTTATTATTGTTCCAAATTCTCTTTGCAGTTTTGATCACAAGGAAAAAAACATAGCACACTTGCCTTTCATGATTTTGCCTTATTGGTGGCATTAGTGACCCACTATCACATAAGTTAATTTTTGTTAAAGTCTTGAGGTAAAACTAGAAGGCCTTAGTAACTATTTAAAACATTTACACTTATTTAAGAAAGAAATAGTAAGAAATTAAAAATCAAGAAAAATTAAGAAATACTCTTCTAATTGGATTTCTAGATCTTATGCCTTCAAATTCTTCTGGTAGTAATTTTTGTCCCTGTTTGAAACGCTTGCTTCTGTTTGTTTGAGACACAAACACTGAGCCAGTACTTACCAGAACAAATCAGGTCAAATGCACTGAGGGGAGCAGGGGAAGCAGGACAGCTGCTACCTTCACTACCAGACATGAGAAAGTAAGGCAGGTGCCCAGCACAAAGCTGACCCTTTGTCCTGCTCTGGCTGTGACAGCCATAGCTTGACAGGCACTGTCGGCATGACCACTTTGAGCAGCAAAATCCCATTACTGAATGAGCTTTGCAGCTTCACAAGGCATCTTGTTTGTCACTCCAGGTTGTCCAGTGAGCCAATCTTAACTATGCCTAGTTAAAACAAACCAAGTAGGTCAGCATCATGTCTAATACTGTTCATTTCATGTGGAAAAAAAGACTTTTTCACAGAAAACAACACTAATGATAAAGGACATCAAAATTTAGATAAATAGATTAAAAATTTTGGGAAAGGAGTTGAATCAGGTGCCATCAAATATAGAGAGACCAATAAGTGGTATAGAAAAGGCAGCTCAGGAGCTAATCTTTTGTTTTTTAACCTGTGAGGATTCACATGAAGGCACAAGATTGTCCAGAACAATGCTAGGAGTAACTTTGGAAGGAATACAAAACCCCAATCACTTATCTTGACCTGCAGCAGTCATCATTTTGGATGAAATCTAAGACCAAGGTTAAACTGATCCTCATCTACTTTCTGCTGGTGCTTCAGTGCTTGTTCTAGTTTGGCCATGTGGGTGGAGGGCAGCATGGTGGGCTGTGTGTCAGATGCCACAGCAGCCTCTGCTATGGCAGGAGGGAACAAGGCCTGTGTGGAAGGCAGACACTGATGGTGCACCAGCTGCAGGGGCGGAACACTGACTGATGGAAAAAGAGCTTTGGCCATTCTAAGGACACTGACAGATGCTGATGCAGGTCTTGAGGAGCTCCTCAGAGCCTGTTGGTGGATGGGTGGCTGAGCATGACCAGGTCAGGGTGTTTCTACCAGCTGCCAGCTCTCTCTCAGGACAGGATTGATGCTTTTTGCCTTAGCACTGATTCTGATACTCAGAATTACTCTCTGAAAACTTGCTGCTGTAAATTTAAAGCTTGGATTTGGAGATGGTGATGCAACACAAATGCGTTCCACTGGACTAGCCATCAAGGAGCTGCTTGTGTGGTGAACTGTGAGCTTCTTTGGGCACTACTACTGGTACTGGGTGATTAAAACAGACTTCCAGAATTATGCAATAAATGAATTTAGGGCAAACATGTTAGACTGGGGTGAGCTGAAGTATTCAAAAAACTTTGCATAGACAAGCTGAGCAACAGCTACAGAAAAACACTGTGATAATATGTGCACTGGCTGTGGAAAAATGAAGGTCCAAAGAAAAGAGTCAACAAAAGTAAACCCCAGGTATGAAATACTAAAATCAGGAACAAAAGGAAGCAGTGGGTCTTGTAGCACTCCCATGAATCATCCCCAAATGAAGACACTATTTAACACAAAGACCTTCAAGAAGTAACATACACTCTGGACTGTGCCAGAGAAATGAGGAAGAGCTGTGTATTCATTGAGATGCTGATAGGAAAACATGAAGAATGGGGTCCCACAAACTTGCACATCACCTCTGAAGAACTTCTTTCTAATTGCTCGTGAATGTGTAGAAATCTCGAGAGAAACTTGTACCCAGGGATACAAAGAGAACTCAAAGATGATTAACGGGACGGGATCCATGTGATTAGACAGCACAGGACCAGGTGCAACAGGAGTTCTGAGGGGAATGTGGACGCAGGGAAAAAAGCACCGAGGCGGGACTGAGGCTGTTCCATGGAACGCTAACATCGGGAGCAGGACCACACAGGCCGCGAAGGCTGCAACACACGGGCAAAACGCGCGCCTGCCCAGCCGTCGCATTCCTTGCCTTGGGAGGCAGCAGCAGCATCCGGAGGGCAGAGCGCCCGGTAACGCCGCGGCCCCAGCACCTGCGTGGGGCACAGACCCGGTGCTCAGGGAGCCCCGCGGCTGGACCCGGGGCAGCGTTGGCGTGCCTTCCAGAGACCGGTGGCAGAGAGGTCCCGGTGTCTCCGTGCCCCCGTGTGCCGGTGTCCCCCGTGTGCCAGTGTCCCCCGTGTGCCGGTGTCTCGGTGTTCCCGTGTCCCGGTGTCTCGGTGTCCCCGTGTTCCTGTATCCCGGTGTTCCCTTGTCCCGGTGTTCCCCTGTCCCCGTATCCCGGTGTCTCGGTGTCCCCGTGTCCCGGTGTCCCCATGTCCCAGTGTTCCCGGTGTCCCGGTGTTCCCGTATCCTGGTGTGCCCGGTGTGCCCGTGTCCCGGTGTCCCCGTATCCCGGTGTTCCCGTATCCTGGTGTTCCCTTGTCCCGGTGTCCCCCGTGTCCCGGTGTTCCCGTGTCCCCACATCCCGGTGTCCCGGTGTCCCGCTGTCCCCGTGTCCCGGTGTCCCCGTATCTCGGTGTTCCCGTGTCCCGGTGTCCCTGTGTCTTGGTGTCCCCGTGTTCCGGTGTCCCAGTGTCCCGGTGTTCCCGGTGTCCCTGTGTCTCGGTGTCCCGGTGTTCGCGGTGTTCCCGGTGTCCCTGTGTCCCGCTGCTCCCGGGCCGCTCCCGGCGCTCCGCCCGGGCCCGCGGCCGGCAGGGGGTGTAGGGCGGGGCCCATCGATGGGGCCGGGCGCTCTGCGCTCGGCTGCTCCGCCCTGCCGCTCGGCTCTGGATTAGCGCAACTGGCGACGTGGGACGGTTCGGCCCCGCGCCCGCCGCCGGCACCGGGAGCGGCAGCGGGAGCGGCACCGGGAGCGGCACCGGGAGCGGCACCGGGAGCGAGGGCCGGAGCGCGGCCGGGCAGCTCGCCGGCGGGACGCGGAGCCCGAGGGCGGCGGCGGCGGCGCTTTGGTGCCGCAGCCCCGTCGGCGCGACGCGGTGAGGGGCGGCGGCGCCGGGATCGCCCCGGGGGGCGGCGATGGCGCTGCGGGCGCGGGCGCTGTACGACTTCAGGTCGGAGAACCCGGGTGAGATCTCTCTGCGGGAGCATGAGGTGCTGAGCCTGTGCAGCGAGCAGGACATCGAGGGGTGGCTGGAGGGCGTCAACAGCCGCGGGGACCGCGGGCTGTTCCCGGCCTCCTACGTGCAGGTGATCCGCGCCCCCGCCGCGGAGCCGCCGCCGCCCGCCCGCTACGCGAACGTCCCCGTCGGCGGCTTCGAGCCGCTGCCGCCCCCCGTCGCCTTCAAGCCAGCGGCGCAGCAGCAGCCGCCGCCCGAGCCCTTCCCGCCGCCCTCCGCCGGGTATCCCTTCCCGCCCTACGGCGGCTCCTACCAGCCCAGCCAGGGCAGCGATGACGACTGGGACGACGACTGGGACGACAGCTCCACGGTGGCCGACGAGCCGGGCGCCCTGGGCAGCTCGTACCCCGAGTACGAGGCGGCCGCCGGCGGCGGCCCCGGGCGGTACCGCCTGTCCACCCGCTCCGAGCCGGCCCTGGGTCCCCGCGGCACGGGGCACCCTCCGGGACACCCGCACCCGCCCGGCGGCGGCGGCGCCGCCAAGAGCTCGGCCACGGTGAGCCGCAACCTCAACCGCTTCTCCACCTTCGTCAAGTCTGGCGGGGAGGCCTTCGTGCTGGGCGAGGCGTCGGGCTTCGTGAAGGACGGGGACAAACTGTGCGTGGTGCTGGGCCCCCGCGGCCCCGAGTGGCAGGAGAACCCTTACCCGTTCCAGTGCTCCATCGAGGATCCCACCAAGCAGACCAAGTTCAAGGGCATGAAGAGCTACATCGCGTACAAGCTGGTGCCCAGCCACACCGGGCAGCAGGTGCACCGCCGCTACAAACACTTTGACTGGCTCTACGGGCGCCTGGCCGAGAAGTTCCCGGTCATCTCCGTGCCCCACCTCCCAGAGAAGCAGGCCACCGGCCGCTTCGAGGAGGACTTCATTTCCAAGCGCCGCAAAGGCCTGGCCTGGTGGATGGACCACATGTGCAGCCACCCCGTGCTGGCTCAGTGCGACGCCTTCCAGCACTTTCTCACCTGTCCCAGCACGGATGAGAAGGCCTGGAAACAGGGCAAGCGCAAGGCTGAGAAGGATGAAATGGTGGGTGCCAACTTTTTTCTGACCATCAGTGTCCCCACAGGCCCTGGGGCCAGCCTGGACTTGCAAGAGGTGGAAAGCCAGGTGGATGGCTTCAAAGCCTTCACCAAGAAGATGGACGAGAGTGCCCTGCAACTTAATCACACGGCTAATGAGTTTGCTCGGAAACAAGTCACTGGTTTCAAGAAGGAATACCAGAAGGTGGGGCACTCCTTCAAGTGCCTTAGTCAGGCGTTTGAGCTGGACCAGCAGGCCTTTTCATCTGGCCTCAACCAAGCCATAGCTTTCACTGCAGAAGCCTATGATGCCATCGGGGACCTCTTTGCAGATCAGCCTCGGCAGGACCTAGATCCTGTGATGGATTTGTTAGCACTGTATCAGGGGCATTTGGCCAACTTTCCAGACATCATCCATGTCCAGAAAGGTAACACCCTTATGTATTTTCTGAAATGCTTTTAACTTTTGTGTGTCAGTCATATACAACAGATGTAGGGACCAGGGGCTGAATTTGCCCTGTGTGCGGGTTGCTGGCCTTGGGTTCAGTTTTTCTGTGTTTACTCAGGTAAACTATTGCTAAAAGTAAAAAAAAAACCACATCAGTGACAATTTTTGTCCTGTGCCAAAGGTCTAGATGGGAGTTTTGCTTGTCAGAGGTTGCTGCATTTGTCTGTGTATCTCTGAAGGAAACCACATCTACCAAGAGTGCTGATACATTAAAGATTAATGGACTTGTTTACAAACCCTGGAAATCAAGTGCTATGAAAACATCTGTTACTCAGATCTGTGTTAGTTATCTTAAATCTCTCGTCTAGTAGATGATAAATATGAAGTAATCCGAAGATGCACTCCTCTGATTGACCACTGTGTTTGAGGTGTGTGCATTTTGCAGCATCAGTTTGATGAGATGTTTAAAGCTGCTTGGGTTTCTCAGATCAGCCAAACGTTAAACTCTTGGTGTCTTTGGAAGAATAATGATCTGCCAGTGTTCCTAGGTGGAGTTGTTCAAGCTTTGCCCTTATTGTCATAGCCAGATGTTGCTCACCTCTTATCCTTTCAGCATCTTTGTAGCTGAAACATGCCTTTCAGGTTCAGATTTCTTGTTGCAAGGTGCTTTGTGGTCCAAAAGAAAGTTTTGATAGTCGTACATTCTTGACCATTGAGCATAGATGAAGTCTATTGTTCGTTCTTTTGGCAGTTTTGTTCCTTACCTGTAGTTTTCAACTCTCAGGTCAGGAGGGTGTGAGGATTTGAGCTCTAAAAGAGACCAGGAAAACATCGCATATGCTCTGCAGAAATGGGTGTCTAAGTTTCCTAAGACAACACATGAGCTTTGTTGAAAATTATTTTGGAGATTAATAAATGGTGTTCTATATCCCAAGTGAATTGTCACCTACGGTGAATCAGTCTTTTTGCCCTTACATGACGTTTCCAGGGATTTTGCATCTGGAACAGTACCTCGGGTTTGACAATAAAGGGATTGGAAAAGTTTTTTCAGAAGACCAAAAAGACAGGCTTCTGGAGGTATGCATTATTGCTGGGCACATCTGAGGAAACAGATGCTACAAAGTGCATGGTTTGCTGTTATTTAAGAAAATAAGCTTTTCCTGAAAATTGCATGCATCAGAGTCAGGTTTACATTCTGCTGTCGAGTCCTGAAAATTGTGAGTGGAAACTTAAATACTCTTAATATTATTTTGAAGAGAAAAAGGAAGCATGCAGTCTAACCTCTGAGGATTTGTTCTGCAGGGTGCTGTGTCCCAGTGTTCTGATAACAGCTTTCAAATAGTTTAGATTTGGAGAGAAGGGTCACCTTGGAAATGCCTTGTGTTTGAAAGCAGAGCATGTTAAAGTGAGTTGTCAACTAATAGGATTATCTCTAAGCTTCTGTAAAAAATAAAGGGACAGATTTTTTTATTAGGTAAAAAAAATTAGATTATATATACTATTTAAATAATACATCCTCAAGCTTTCAGGCTATATGGAATTCTTCGCTGAAGCGTTTTTGCAGATGAGACTTTGAAGAGAGGATTGGGAATAATAAGGTATGTGCTGAACCCATCCCTATTTCTTTTCTAGTTCTGTTTGAGTTTGTACTTACTGGTTAGGTCTACCTTGCTGAACTGGGGAAAGTTCATGTAAATACACTTTCACTAGAGCAGTGCATGAGCCTGACTTATGTAGAGTTGATTTGGGGCCAGAGCTGCCCTGGAGTAGCTTGAAGAAGTGTTTGACAGTCCTGCCTGCAGCTGTTAATGCTGCAGCACCTCTGGGCTAGCACTGCCTCCCACGCAGTATTAGCCATGGTACACTGGAAGATGGCATGGGCTTGAAAGGTTGGTCACTTGAGTGTCCAGCTCATGGTGGGAACAGGATTAGAGCTGGCATGTGTGTTTGTTGTTGTTGTTCCAAAACTGAGAGTCATTTTTTGCACACAGTATATTGCTGCTTTATTATTCTTTAAGGGTTACTTTTAACAAGGTACAGTTTTCAATTCCGAACTGTAAACTTCAGGTGAAAATATGAACTGTTTGGTGTTCTTAAAACATAAAAGATTTAATTAAAATTTATTGTCTGGGATGGCTGCCAGTTTTGAGAAATAATATTTTCTCAATAGGCTATACAAATATTTGTTGGTGGTAATAGATCATCTGAAAAATAGAGTTGACGTGTCTTTCTCCAAGTTGGGTTTTCTTTTCTTGTTGCAACCTCATTGAGCACTATAATGATACTAAGTGGCCTTGTAAGTAGAAGCAACAGCTTGATGGATACGTGGCCATGCTTTTAAAAAGATAGACCCAGAAGTTAGGAGTAGTGCTCCTTTTTTTTCTGTGTAGTGCAGATGTATTGTCCACTTCAGATAAAAAACAAGGTCATATCCCCCTGGACCTTAGAAGGACTGAAAAATAAAGGCAGCTGTACCCAAAACACAGCAATGTCTATGCATAGAGTATTTAACTGTGTTGTCCTCTTATGGTTTTGCTCTACTGCAGTTAGTTGAACAGCTGCTGAATGTGATTTGGAAATATGTTTTGTGGTATGGACTGAGAAGTCTGCATGTCTGGGGTTTTGTTTAAAAATTTCTGCAACTTCTGCAAAAAGAGTCACAGAGACAAAAGTTTCCCTCCATGTGGGCTTTGTTTTTTTTCCTGAGAATTATAAACCAAAGCCATGTAAGCCTTGCTGTTGCTTTGTCTGCAGGAAAATGTGTTAACTGTTGTGCTTTTAATTGCTCTGGGATTTAGTCTTTCTGCTTTCTGTGCTGAGGGCATGATACGTGATCTGATTTGTATAATTTTTATGTAAAACACATGAACATGGACTTTGGAAGTATTTTCAAACTGTTTATTGTCTTATTAATATTCTTAGTATTTTATGAAATGGGAATAGCTTCAGTAGTGTAAAAGATTCCTTTCCACTCTGCCTCTTTCATCTTGAGTACCCAGTGTTGAAGGAATTTTCTGTAGGAAAGGAAGAATTGAAGTTCCTGCTTCAGGAGAGAAGGATTTGTGGCATCCTGTGCCACATGCCAGTTGAGGATCAGCTGGTCGATGCTTTGTGAGACGCCTTATCTGGTTTCATATGTCCTTCAGTCCAGGTGTGAAGATTCACTGGATTGAGCCCTACAGCAAAGAATGTGCGAACTTGGAAACCCCACATTTCCGTCTGGAAATAACTGGGTTGAGGGCCCCACTGAGGCTGGCTCAAGTACCAAGGCAGACATCCCTTACAAACTACTTGGTGTTTTATAGGTTTTATTTGGAAAACAAAGTGATTAGGGGAGAACTGGCACCTGTATGGTAGATGATGGCAGAGCGATGTCTCAAGTTTCTAAACACCCAAATACTTGTATGCATCTAGCCCTCAAACCCCCACAGGTAAATGCTTCCAAAAGTGCTCGCATGGAAGTATTCCATTGCATACAGGTGGTTTTTTGGAATGGAAGATACAAATATGCTTGTAGTCAGTTTTCTTTAGCCTCTGACAAAACATTTGCAGAAGAGGAATATTAAGTTCTGGAGGCTCAAAAACTGAGCTGTGTTTTTTGTAATTTTCTGTTGCAGAACTGGTGTATTTTTCAAGAAATACTGGATTTAGTTGCTTTAATTTTGAGGAAAAAGACAGCTTCTCAAGTTCCTTTGCAATGACTACCTTCTTTTTTATATTGTTAAGGTCTACTAGTGGAAATTCCCTAGGCATTTTTGGTGTGATAATGTTTACATATTAATTGCTAGAATTTCACTCAAATTGATGAGATCTTCCTTCTTCAGTAATCTTCAACACAAGTGCTCACTGCAGGCCCGTTCAGGTTCAGAAAATCTGTGCACTTTTGAGAATTGCAGATAGTATGTACTGGGACTGGTGCTTGTCTGACTGTCTTGTCTACATATTTGCATAGTGAGAGTAGAGAAGTTGGGGATGTTGTGGATTTTTCTTTCAAGTTTCGTTTGAGGAATTACTATAATTGGTCTCTTGTGATTCCTGAAAGTGGAAGAAATGCTGACTAACATACTGTTTCATCTCTCTCTCCAGATGATTTCTTCTTTCCCTTAATATTATTATGTTAATGTTTAACAAGCTTCTGGTTATGATTTTGCAAACAGATCTGAGAAAGTGGTCTAAATGTTTCCTAAGATGTCGGCAGCAATTCCGTGTCCTCTGCATGTCAGGATTTAATTATTTTTTAAAATATGTGAATTACCGTTTTGCTTCTTAATCACTGTTTGTCAAAAGTAAAATAAGGCAAATAGTCTTAGTTACCTGAAGCATACTTAATTCTAGACACTGGCTTTAAAGAATGCGCTGGGTGTGCTTTTGAATATATTGCAAAACTATAGATGAAAAGTCTATCCAGCTGTAAATGCATCAAACTTTCAAGAATCAGAAAAATCTAAAGAGCACTGAAACCTGGAACTCTCTGTAACATTTCCACCTTTCACGCACATAGCTCTTCACAGGGAAGGAGTGTTACATGTGTTCATGAATAAATCAGGCTGGTTAAAAATGACACCTAAAATTTTATATCACAGTGTAAATGCAGTGCTTTTGTCTCGTGCTTGCTTCCTAATCTCTTCAGTTTGTTTTGCAGATATACTCTATTCGTCCCTGTTTCTCATTTTATTCACCTTCGGGATTTTTTTCCCCTCTCTCCCTCAGATCCGTACTCTTTGAATGAGGTTCAACCCAGGTAGCTGCTGGGTAAGAGCTGGGCATGTAATTCTACTCAGATGACCCTTACAGTAAAAAGAGATGGCCACATGCACTTAACCTGTGTAAGGACTTTTGTGGCAAAGGATGTTCTGCTCCAGGATGACCTGTATTTTCTGCCTTGTCAGCCTCCCTATAGCTATTGCAGTGATGATGTAGCATTGTCTGCTTGTTGCTGCGTCACTCAGTATTGCCTGCCAGTATTTGAAGGTAACCTCAAGGAGATGGAGATCTTTAGATAGCTAAAATGTGAGACAATCTTCACATTGAGAAACTGTATAAATTTGCAGCTCCCCTAATGTGTGTAAAATCAGAGGATAGGAGTAAGCAAGACTAAAATTGAGCAATAGCGTTACTTAAAGGAAATTAAACAGGAAGAGAAAGAAAAGGTCTTCTACGCCCTGTTCAAAAGATGCATGGGTCTTTTTAAAGTACAATTCTTTTTTCTTTCCCACTCCCCGGCAATCTCTATAGCTTTCTAAAGGAGTAAGATTCTTGCCATCAGTATAATTTTCTTTCCTGTTACCTTTTGAAACCTGATAGCCTGATATCATACACTTTCAGTGACAGAGAGATATTTCATAGCTGATAAAACACCAGTGGTTTTTTTTTTTTTTTTTTCAAAGCCAGCTGGTAGCTGAGGAAGAATGTAATTGTTCCTCCTGCGGCAGAAACTACAAGTGTTACTGCAGACTGGAATGTCTGTGTAGTCCACCCTCTTAGTTCCAACAGGCTGGAGAAGTTTTGATCAGAGTTCACACCTGCAAGTTTGACCACAGGCAGTAAAGCCTTGTCTACTGGGAAAACCCTGTGGACAACCAGGGAGTAGCAGAGCAGTGCAGACATTAAAGAATTAAAAGTTACATTGTAGGAAGAGGAAGTAATTTTGTTTCAGAAACTATGTGACACTTTTTGAACTTGAAATATATGAAGAATCTAGATAGTTTCTTGATCAGGCAATGCCTGGTCTGTCTGAAAGGGCTTACATCCAAACAGGGGAAACAAGAATTGGTAGATTTATTCCATCCAAACAGGAAAGAGAGAAATTGGTAGAATGAAAACAGAAAGAATGTCCCAGAGCTCTTCCATTTCTTTGTTAGCACATTATCAAACACAAACAAGCTGTGTCTTTTTTATTTTGGAAGTCACCTTTGAAACAGGAATGTATTTCAGCCTTTCCAGCGTCTTTCCATGACTTCATTGTTAGACTTTGTTTGAACAGTTAAAATGCCAAGTTAATGTGTGCAGACTGTATAAACTTATCCAGCTGGTACCTTGCGTATTTCAAATTAGTTGGTTCAAATAGCACAAAATTTGAAAATTCTAAGTAAAAAAAAAAATTACATTTGGCTGAACCCCCAAAACATGAGTCTTATCAGCAGACTGAGCAAATAAACGGCACATCCTTTCTGTGCAGTCTATTTTGTTTCTTTCTTGAAGGCTGTGAGGGCTTAAATAAAATGAAAAAAAAAAAAAATTAAACCATCTGTTCCGTTCTTGCCAGTGACTTGGGGCTGTTATTGTAGCAGAGCAGGAAGAAGTGTGATGTTTTCAGTCTTTGTTTTAAGTAAGTTCTGGGTGGATAACTTCTGTCAGTGTAATGAACTGAACTGCCCTTTTTATGCCTACATGCACTTCATTCATTAACAATGTGAAAAGCAGATTCATCCTGTGATTTAGAGTTTACATTGCTCTTTGTCCCATGGTAAAAAGCATCTTAGTATTCCAGTTGCTTTAGATCCTTCCCCTGTACTCTGGTTGGTGAGGCCACACCTTGAGTGTTGTGTTCAGTTCTGGGCCCCTCAGTTCAGGAAAGATACTGAGGAGCTGAAGCGGGTCCAGAGAAGAGCAACAAGGCTGGTGAAAGGACTGGAGCACAAGTCCTGTGGGGAGAGGCTGAGGGAGCTGGGGTTGTTTAGCCTGGAGAAGAGGAGGCTCAGAGGTGACCTCATCACTGTCTAGAACTACCTAAAGGGAAGTTCTAGCCAGGTGGGGGCTGGTCTCTTCTCCCAGGCACTCAGCAATAGGACAAGGGGGCACGGGCTTAAGCTCTGCCAGGGGAAATTTAAGCTGGATATCAGAAAAAAACTCTTTCCAGAGAGAGTAATCAGGCATTGGAATGGCTTGCCCAGAGAGATGGTGGATTCACCATCCCTGAAGGTTTTTAAACTGAGATTGGATGTGGCGCTGAGTGCCATGATTTACTAAATGGACTGGAGCTGGACCAAGGGTTGGACCTGATGATCTCAGAGGTCTTTTCCAACCCAATTGATTCTGTGACTCTATTCTATGATTTTGAATCTTTATGTGTGTGAATAGCTGTGCTGGCTAACTGGCAGTATACTGAAGAAGCATGTCTCTTACATAATATGAATATAGAATTATATTATTACAATGTTTATATGGTCTGCTTTTGTATTATATAACATTTTTAATTGGTTACATTAATGGTGGTTTACCTTGAATATTTTTTATGCAACAAGAATTGTACTTCTTTGTGTCCTTACACAGAAATTGCAGCATTCAGATTTATCAGAGAGAGCAGTTAATTAAAGGGTAATTGAAAAAAAGTGAACCAGTACCTGCATTTCATTTGGATCTGGACTCTTTTTCTATGAGTCTATGTTAAACTGTCTATGCAAGTTGTATTTCCTCATCCTAGGACAGTGGTGGAACTAAGTAGATAATTACGGAGAAGTAAAGACCATAAATTGTGCTTGTTCTTTGCTTCCCTTGTAGCCTTATCAGTGAAGGCATCCAAACACAGGTGTTTTGTTGTGCCCCGATAGAGAAGTGATGTAATAGTCAGTGGAACTTATATTTGTACTTGCTTCTCTCAGTAATGGTATATGGAATTTTGATATGCAGTGTTACCTGTCTTCCCCATTCACCCACATCCTATGAGTCTTAATACTGAAAGAGGTCACCAGTTAATATAATGATGCTTACAGACATTTTGGAGAGGAGACATTTCTACTCTTTTTTTTTTTTTTACCAGTTCTACTGAAAATTCATTTCTATCATGCATGCATAGCATCATTTCTGATGGTTGTTGTCTTGAAGTCATCATTATGAACAGGGCATTTACAAAAGCTATTAAGTCTGTACCATCTTTCTAGCAAAAAAATGCCTGTTCTTAGCAGCCTAACTGGGCCAAACTGGTGTTCAGAAGCTATTACAACTGAACTGTAATAGAGCAGTTCCTATTCTGGAAAAGAGATTTATGTGTTAAAATCTTGTTTGATGCCCCATTTAGATGTAAACTAGTACTAAAAAAATGACTGAAAGGTTTCATCTTGGTATTTCTGCAAATTTCAATTGCTTAAATTTTCGAGTGTGTTCCTGAAGAACATGACTTGCTTTCTAATGGACAAATGTACTGCATTTCGAGTCAGCAGCCTCGGTTATGTTTCACTCTTTTCTGTATCCCCAGTCTGCACTGTTAGCTGAAGCCACACCAAAGAAAAAGTCCTTAAATGATACATGAGAGTGCCTTAGCACTGGGCAAAACCAGCATTAGTTAGTGCTTGCCTCTCAGGCTGTGGTGCAAAACGCTACCTTTGTGATAGCAGACACCAATATACATAGTTTAAATGGATTTTAAGGTCAAATTATTCCTGGTGGGCCTCCTTTCAGGCATCAATGTAGGTACTTTTAAAGTCAAAACTAGTCATGAACACAGCTTAAACATGTTTTACTGGCTAAAATAAGGTCATTTGTTTGCTTAAAACACTGCTGGTGTACAATACATCAAAAGATAACAGTTTTAAATCACTGCATTCAAAATTTGACTGGAAAATGTGCATCTTATTTTGCACATTTTTTTATGTGTGGTTACCCTAACGCTGGGGTTTTCTTTTAATTTTGTGAATGCATTATGTGGTGCAGTAGATGCAATAAACTGGTAATTCTGTAATGTTTCTTTCGTTTATTTTACCATCATGCTCTCATCTGTCTCCTGTTATCAACTGTTCCAAAGGCAAATTGGCATGTTCTCATATAACAGTGTGGCATAGCACGGCCCAGCAAAATATTTATACAGGAGGTGCTGCACACCAAAGCTTGTAGATTCCTCTGAGGGACTCTGGAACTGAAATGTGCATTGATGGTGTGGTAACTTCAGTATGTTTTCAGTAGTGTGATCATTTTGGAGTCTCTGACCATGCACTGGTACGATTACAGTCCTTTGAATAAATAAATTCACCGTCTATGTTCTTCCTATTTGTGTGTACACTAACTGGCAGATGTAGGCTCAATGAGTCTAATCAGGCCTTAACAATCACATTATTTAAAATTTTTAAAAATACTAGTTAGACATTTAGTGTCCATTAGACCTGGTGATTCTGTAAAATTGACATTTGACACTGTGCATTCTAACACCATTGTTGATCAGTTATATATTAATTGAATCCATTTATATGTTAAGACCATCACATGAGGTTACAGTTAATTAAGTATCTGAAAACTCTAGAAAGGATTGTTTTATTTTTATATGATCTCTGAATTGTGTAGATTAAAAAGTGACTTCATTTTGAACTGAAGAATGCATCTTTGAGTTTCAGCTTTCAATGAGCTTTGCAGGAGGGTAACTGGAAGAACAACTAATTCTGTCTGATGTTAATAATCCTGCAGTCAGTCACTGTTAACCTAGATGTCAGCACAGTACTGTAATTTATGAGCCTCAACTTACAGGATGTTATTCTGGGCCTTTTTTTTTTTTTTTTTTTAGCAATGGGCAACAATAAAATAAAGCTCAGTTTTTAATCTGTTGTTGGACTGCAAATTCTAAAAGCATTATAGCCATTTTAATGTATCTACAAAACCCCCTGTAATACTGAAATAATTGGAGTTTGATGTGTTTGATTTCATATTTCTAACATTTCGCTATGGAAAAGAGAACGTTGTTAAAGCAGTTTTGCACCCTTAAGGAGAAGAATAGCATTTGTGAATTTGAAAGACTGGGTTTGAAATCTCCGTTGTGTTGGCACCCACCGAAAGAGCAAGTGGCTTCAGATTTTTGCTTTTGATGTTGAAAATCACTTGCTTTTTTAAGTGTAAAACTCTAAAACCAGATTTTAAAGGAGCAACTAATTCCAGCATCAGTTGCTGTAATGGTGCTTTTTTCCTGTGACATTTCTTTTATGCAGTTCAGTAAAGGTCTTCTGTTTTTAATTTCAGGCAAGTTCCTATTATGCTTCTTTCCATTATAAATCTTGGCCAGAAAATGTAAAAAATTTGCAGAATCTTAGTGTAGGCTTCTTTTGTTAATCAGTGCTCTGAACATTCTTAAGAAAATAATCTGTCAGTGTAGCAAAATCCCTGTTCTGTTACACGCTATTTCACTTTGAATTGAGAGGGGGAAGTTTAAGGGCTTTTTCTGGAGTAGGATTTGACATTATGTATCACCTCATGCAATGCTTCTGCAGCTTCCCTTGTGATGGAACTTGTGGCCTGAGCTGGATGGCATAGCTGGGCCATTGATAAAACTAAGCCTTCATCTCTCTCCTCTCCAGACCCATTGCATTTTTTTATTAGAATAGTCATTTGAGACATCTTGTAACAACATCTTTGCTAGATCTGGGATAAGAGAGACAACCATGTAGACCAACTTGTTCTGGCAGCTGTATGTTGTTTCCATGCATGTGACCTTCCCAGGGTTTGCTTTTTCAAATCTTTAGGCAAAGACCTGTAGTTAAATAGTGTTACCATTATGTAAGTAAAAACAATTTCTACTTACATTAAATGGTTTTGCAGCCTTTTATGAAAGCAGCGTCATGAATATGTTTTTTTCCCTTCCCATTAGAATCACAGAATCACAGACTATTCTGAGTTGGAAGGGACCCACAAGGATCATCGAGTCCAACTCTTAAGTCAATGGCCCACATAGGGGATTGAACCCATGACCTTGGCATTATTACAGATGGTGTTCAGGTTAGAACAGTGTCTTGTAATAAAACTAAAGCAAACAGAGTTGGCAGACAAGTTTAAAGCTCTCCATTAGCTTTGAAGGACACAGCACGCATACCATTAAACCAGTTAATATGATGGATAACTTAATGGTGTGGAAATGTAAGTTGTTCTACTTCCTGGTAAGTGATTGTAGCTTACTGGTAGTAGAAAATGAAACATTGTTGCCAGGTTATTTTACATGCACAAGATTACTGAAGCACAACCACTGATTTTCTTTGTCAAACTCAGGTGTTTCTTAAAAGATCACAGTGTTTTCTGACCCCAACTGCCCTGCCCTGTGAGGGAACCATCTCTGCTTTGGTCTGCTCGCTGTCACACCAAGTGTGGTTGTCCTCTTAGCTGCTCTTTGACTCCTGATCGATGTGCTGGCAGGCAGGGCAGGCCTGCCTTCTCTGCTGAGACTGAGGAGCTGGGTGAATAGCAGTCTTGATTGCAGACCTTTGCCTTCTGGTTACATAGCAGGCGGCAACTTGGACTTGTGTCATGTCCACAGCAAGCAAGAATGAAGCAGTGTGGGTCTGTGTGCTGGCAGGGTGCTCGTGCCATGCAGGCAGAGCGCTTGGGGACACGTATAGGTCAGTGTGGGTTTCCAGGACTACACGTGTACGTCCTGTGTGGACGAACAGTGAGTGCGTGGATCCAAATCCACCCCTAGCTGACTCTCAACCACAAATCTCAAAGTATTTACTACTGTAATAAAACTGCAGGTGATGTGCAAATATATTATTTGACTCAAACCTGAATTCTTTTAGGTTCAGGATTTTATTTCTTTTTCTGATGTATGTAACTCTTCCTAACTCTTGCAACTTCATGCTTCCATGAGCAGCTTTCTGACTCAGTAAATTTCTTTTTTTCCTCATATCTCCTCAATACCCATTTAAGTTGCTGTTTGTATAGTATGTTTTATGCTTGAAAGTATTTATTTCTGTTAGGAACTCTACATTGTCTGTGTTTTCTTGGCTGCTAGCACAATACATTAGCACAAATTTTGCTAGCACAAATGTCCCTTGTTAAATATATCACCTTGTGTTGTCTAAGCTCATACTTCAAAACAAGCACTGAAATGTGAATTCCTTTTAAGCCCTTAGCTGCATTCAGTGAGCATCACCATCTCTTAAACATAAGGCTTTGGGCAGTGAAAAACAATTCACATATGCTTTTCCCCACCTTTAAGAGCAGAAATAGATGTAGGACAGCTTTTTGTAGCGTCTTTGATCCAGGCCCTCTTACCTGGTTGAAAATTAGTCCTGATGACTGGAACATGACTCCCGACAGAAGGTCTTTTCCTTAGACCAGAAGTTTCAAAAGCGCAGGCAAGACTTTACACAGTCTGTATATCTGGATCTGAAAAAAATCCCCAGAATTTATTTTTGTGTATTCCATCCCTCTGGGAACAGTGCATTTGTGAATATTTATCCCAGACATGTACTCAGCAGGAGGCTTCCCTGAGCTAATACACATTAGAGGTGGCTCTGTCTGCTTCTTTTTCCTAAAATGTGTTTTAGCCTTTTCTGTGCTTGCCATAATTCTTCGGGGTTTTTTGACCAAAAAAAAAAAAAGAAAAAGAGACATCTTACCTTTTTCAATTGTCCAAACCAATACTAGTTACTCACGTAATTGAAATCAGAAACCAGAAGTTTCTACAGGTGTTCTTTTAGAGTGGGGGACCAGTGAGGGTGGCAGAGAGAGCTTTGAGGTGCTGAACCAGATGCTGCGTGTGATCGAGTGATTAGTGAGGGTGGAGGTGGTGGGGTTTATGGTGGGCAGCAGCTTAGGAGTCATGAGCTGGGAGTCATTAGAGGTGAACAGCCCCTACTGAGTCATCTCTGCACAATTCCCTTCTTGTCAAGAGGGATGCACACAAGGAGCATCCTGTCCCAAATTCCCTCACCCTTCTTCACCTCCCACTCCCCCTTGGAAACATGCATGAATCATTGAACCCTCAGCTTAGAGTTTTGTTAACATAGATTAAAATACAGGAAAAGTAAATTATGGAGACGTGTTTGGAGAAAATTTGGGTGTGTTTTGTTAGTAAAGCTGTTTGCAAAGCCATGCAAATTAATATCACTTTTTTTCCTAAGATTTGCTAAACCAAGTCTTGCAAACTTCAGTAGATGCTGACCAACTGAAAAGTTACATTTGAAAGCAAATTATTATTTGCTTCTTAAGATAAAGCACATAGATGCTTTTCTTCTGAGTGTTTAGGGAGGATTCTTTGATTGTCCTAAAATAAGCTACAATTTTCCCTCTATTAATTGTTTTACTAATAATTCAACACTTTGTTTGAAAGCATTTCGAAAAAAAAACAAGCAAGTTTATGCTTAAGTACATGTATCAGCTTAGTCATACGTTGCTGATGTCTGGTTGTAATCTGTCCAGATTTTAAAGGACATTGCACTACAGGGCCAGTATGAATCCATATGCATTAAAGGAGTGCTGTTCATGACTGTAACTTTTCCCATTGACTCCTTCCCTAATTATAAAACTTACCTTTTTTAACAGCAAAACAAATGCATTCTATATCTAGTCTGGAGAGATTTAGTTTTTGGTGATGTATGATTTTTACTGATGTAAAATAATTGGGAGATTACACATGCTCCAGAACTGAATTATGCTTTCAGGTGATGATGCTGTGAATTTCAGTATTTTTCTTCCAGTTTGGTCATTCCAGAAATAACATCTAAAGCTGTTTCCCACATCACAACTGGAAAGTTGTCATGTTTATTAACTAGCTCCATCTGGCTTCCAGTAAGTCCCAAATTTCAGTTTTTCACAGCTGTGCATGAATTCCTGTCGTGCCCACAGAGCACAGAAGAATTTTTTGCTAAGCCTGGTTAAGTTTGTTAAAAGAAGCATTCTTTTTGCAGAAGGGATTAAATTTTTTTCAGATCATGGCCTAACAGATTCCTCGCTCCTGAGAGGACAAAATACAGATCTTCTGGCACGGCACCACTGCATATGGAAAGTTTTTCGGTGATGCTTTTTGGGCCAGGCTGAAGATGATGAAGTCACTCAGCTGAAGCAGCCAGTGCCAAACTTTCAGCCACCATACTGGCATGCCAGGGGCGCCAGGAAGGTGTGGAACCTGCCACCACCTTGCAGCCTCCAGAGACAGACATTGCCCTCGGCCTTCAGTCAGTTCTCTGGCACACCACGTTCAGCATGTGGCCTCTGTCACTCAAATATGCGATGCAGCCTATGGTCTGTGCTTATCTTATTAAAAACCTCCCTGCCACAGGTCAAAATGAAAAGGAAAATCGTTCATATGGCCTTTCTGCCATAGGGGAATTTGTTATGCTCACAACGGAGCAATTAAAAGCATTCTACCCCTCTCCCCCTCTCCCTCAGCAGTGAAGAAGTTGTTGTTAGAAGTTGAATGGAGAAAAGCAATGCAGGCTTCTGTGATTTTCGGCATTCCACATTTTATTATGTATGTATGTATGGCCAAACTTCATGAACGCAGATTTGAGAAGAGCTCTCCCCACGTAGGTGTGCCCTTCCAGCCTGTGCAGTGGATTTTTTTTTTTTTTGATAATTATAATGTAAGACAAAAAGGGTGATTCTGTGGCATAAAGGAGAGCACTCTGGACTCTGAATCCCAAGGATCTGAGTTCCAGTCTCAGTGGGGACCATCCCCTAGCAGTTCAATGGCTCCCTGCCATCCCATCCTGTCAGATCTCGGTTGCTCAGCAGGGTCAGCCCCAGTTAGTACCGGGTGCTGTGACAGTCCCAAGGACTTCCCTGTCACTGTCCAAGCTCGCTCGGCTGTGGCAGATGGACCTCAGGACTTAAACGGCGGGGCCAGTTCTGCACATGCTGTGCCTCACCTAAAAAATCCGCTGCACAGGCTGGAAGGGCACACCCACATGGGGAGAGCCCTTCCCAAATCTGCCTTCGACAAGTCTGGCCATACACATAATGCAAGATGTAACTCCCATTCAGTTTCACAAATGCAACAACCCTTTTTTACCTAAGGCTGTGAAATCATCTGTTATTTTAACTTACTTCTGGTAAGAGTGTACCATAACTCTCCATTCTGCGTGTCTGCCTGCTGAGAGGTTGAAGCTGAGGAGGGAATGAGCCACAGCAGCCAGGGGAATGTGAGGAGCACCTGAACGAAGTGTAACAAGCAACAGTGCTCCTCAGCCAACTCCCACCCTGCTGTGTGTGCAGCAAACCCAGACCCATCCATGCACAGACAGTAATGCTCTGGATCTGAATTGCAGGGATGTGTCAGGGTGCTGGCAGGGGGCACTTTCAAAATGATTTTCGAACAGGCAGAGGAAGACAAGGACAGAAGTTATCATTACTGCTCACGGACTGTGTTTTCACTGTTCAATTGAGTTTGCCATGTGTGAGTTCAGGCTGAAAAGAGGACAAACCTGCTCCCTCAGCAGACAGAGTGGAGGTTGTCCCTCTGGAATTTATAGGCAGAGAGGTTTCTCTGTTAGCTTACTAGCAAGTGTCTCTCCAGAGGGTACAGAAGAGCACTTCTTCAAAGCAAGAAGGGAGCCCTGTCCATGGACTGTAGTCACATGCAAGAAGTGTAACTGAAAAGAGAGTTAAGAAATTACAACTACATGGAAGAACAAGCATCTAGTGAGAAGATAACAGCTGTACTGCTCTGATTTGTTTTAGTTATATAAATAAAATGTGTATGTAATCTTTAAGGCAAATAAGTTGCTCTGTGGGAAATTGAGTACAAGAATATGAATGTCTTAAGACATATCTTGATATTCTGTCATTTTATGAGTCTGCTTTGGGTAGATCTGTTTTGGGTGATACTTTGCTTTTATAGTATGTGCTTTAATTAGCTGTTTGGAGAAGGAGGACTGTCAGTTCCTTAAATCTGTTTTTCTCTGCTAGCTTTTGCAACACTGTGTAGGTCTACCTGGGCATCTCTGACTTTGAAATAAACTTTTAGATTCTCTAGTAGTCAATAATTCATTTTAGAGTATCTGTAGTGAACAACCTTCAATGTGTATTGTCAGATTCTATGTATTAAGATCTGCTTTTGACATTTCACAAAGTTTAGGAAAAGTGGTATTTCACAAAGTCCGGTTTCTTAATGAGGTTATTTTTCTGGGTTTTATTTGGGCTTAAATTGATCTGATGAGTTTTCTGTTGCTTTCACTTATATTTCACTGGTATATTTAGAAATTATTCTCTGAAGGACACTATCTGATTTTTAAGGTTGTAAAATAGGTGTGTTTTACTAACTTTCACAGGCTTGAGCCTTAAAACCTGTTGTATTTTATTTTTTAAACATGATTCGCTGGTCTGTGATTTTTCTTACATGGAAAAGTTTTATTTTATTCCTTTTCATTCATACATATGTACACATTGAGAGTAAGCCTTATACAAATCCTTGTTATTATTAAATTACTTGTTAAAGTTTAGTTGAGTCTATGTGGTTCTCACAGTTCAACTATTTCATTTTGTTCTTTACACAGGAGCCCTTACCAAAGTAAAGGAGAGTAAGCGGCATGTGGAAGAGGGGAAGATGGAGCTCCAAAAAGCTGAGGGCATTCAAGAACGGTGTAACATTATTTCTTTTGCAACCCTCGCAGAAATTAATCATTTCCACAAAATTCGCGTGAGGGACTTTAAATCACAGATGCAGCATTTCTTGCAACAGCAAATACTCTTTTTTCAAAAAGTGACACAAAAGCTAGAAGAAGCTCTTCATAAGTATGACAGTGTTTAGTTTTAGTCTCTGATTTGTGTACTTCCCTGGGCATGGACATGATCCAGGCAGCAGAGCAGACGCTGCTGAAGAGCTGTTGCCAGTGGTAGATGGCGGTACAAGGATGGGTTTGTGTTCATCTGGAACCCGGTTTACTCTGCGATTATTTAGAAATGGAAACAGTTATAGGGCTATGTAGTAGAAACAGTACCACGCATTGTAACTAAGTTATACTGTGTATGCCTACACTACCATTGTAACTTCTTTTGAATAATAAGTATACTATTTGCCTTATTGCTATTTGAAATATGGTATTTTAGTGCATACTTTGTAGACCTCAAAACCCTTTGGGTCTTTGAGGAAGTCGGCTAGATAAAAGCCTGCTTCAGATGCCTTTTTACTTTCCTAGATTTGGATTTCCTAAATTCAAACAATTCTCTGTTTACAGACTCCTACTAGAGCAGCTATGTAATTCTGTGCCTTTAGACTCTATTTTTCCTTTTCTAGTAAGTCACATTTTTATGATCAAGTGAATGAAGGGTTGATGCCTATGACAGGAACTGATTATGAAACCTCACACTGACTGGAAAAAAATCAGCTGCCATCCAGTTTGCATAGCAAGTACTGTCTTATGACAAGTGTTGGCTCAAAAGGGAGAACTTACATTTATTCACATTTTCCCTGAAAATGGAGACTACTTGTTACATGTACTAGGATGTTAAGCACATATACAGCATTACTGTGAGTGAAAATTTGAAGAGCTAGCTTAATAAAAATTACATATATTAAGGGGATATTATTGCAGGCTATGTGGCTGCAACATTTTTTTAAGTTTTAAGTGATTTGCTCATTGTTCAGTTGCTGATCAGTTTAACTTCAGACTTGCATCTACATTGCCAGCTGTCTGAGTTGAAACTCCACTGTGATTTGTTAGTTTACTAAGTTAGAAGTTTTCAGGGATGTTCAGTAACATAAATGATCTGAAATAAGACTTGGCTGAACTGACTTGGAAACAGGTGGCATTTTTATGTTTGTAACACTCAAAAATTAACAATTGTCTTAATTTTTGTATAAATATTTTGACAAGCAGGGTGCATTTATATATATATGTAAACACTATCTTTTAAAGAGTTTTATGGCTTATTTTGCTTGAATTAAGTCTGAAGTTTGTATTTCTTACCTATTGGTTTCCTTCTTAAAGGTCAGTATGAAAGGAGTTTTTTATTTATCCTATCTTCTTTCTCCTAAACAAAAATAACAAAATGTTTCAAGGAAGCAAAATGTTTACTTTTTTGTTTTAAATTGATTTAATCAAAGATGGCTTAAACAAATGAAAGCCTGGAAAAGGAAATAAAGCAACAGTTACATTTAAGCACAAATCATTCCTCACCTATGCAGCAGAAATGGGCAGATCTTTCACTCAATCATGTGAGTTTCCGTAGTTTAACCCCATACCTCTGTTTCAGAGGAACAGATCTAAGAATGTAGTTTTGGTTCTCAGATTCATCCACAAATGTTTGCAGATGGCTCTTTTGTGGAAGTTGTGTTTGGCAGTGCTTGTAGTACATACAGAAAGCAGTAAAATACAGAATAATGAGGAGGGGGAAAGTCAGTATTTGTAAAAGAAAGGACAATCAGTGAGGAAAGATTCCATTTCCAGCCTATTGAAACAGTGCTGCAAACAAGGTTGACCATAAAATAAGGACCATAGTCATAGGGCTAACTTGCTCTTTACCTTCCTCATGGTATCTCATTCTACACTGAAAACTCACCACTTCCCCTAACAGCTGTTCCCAGCAGAACTCCTGCTTCCCCCCCCATATGTTGTTCAGTTATATGACATGGTGGTGAGCTATGTTTGAGTTGAGTTGCACAGCTTATGTTTGCTTAAGCCAGACATTAAATGTTTTTACAGTAATTAGATCAGATTACAATCAGATTGATTCTAAAGGAGGTATTGAGACCTGCTCACAAATTGATCTTGGTTCAGTTGAAGTATTTTAGGTGGTTAGTATTAATGACATGTACATGTCCAGGAGAAAATTAAGCTGTGATATGTATTCATACAACATTATCAGACAGGTACAGTTTTCCCTAATAAACTGTCATGGCCTTCACCTTCCTTTCTCGTTTGTGAATTTTTTGAGCAGAGTAAAAGTGGTTAAATTTGGTGTATCCTGGATCGGAATTGTTGCGGAATTCAGAAAGGTTCAGATCTATACCAATATTATCATCGTCCTCTTTTCCTTACTCATTTTAGAGTTGAGTTAAACTGACTGATAGGTGGGGTACAAAGGGATATAGTAAATGAGATTACATCAGGCTGGCAACCAGCCACCAGTGTGGTTCCATAGGGCTCCGTCATAGGCCCAGGTCTCTTCAGTGTCTTCATAAACCACCTGGACTCAGGAGTCAAAGGAATACTAAGTAAGTTTGACTGTGATACTCAATTGGGAGTAGCTGTTGACTCCCTTAAAGGAAGAGGAGCCCCACGGAAAGCCATGGATGAATCAGAGAGAGGGTCAATCACCAACCACGTGAAGTTCAACAAAGGAAACTGCCAGATCATGCACCTGGGATGGGGCAACCCTGGTTGTGCGATTAGACTGGGGAATGAGAGGCTGGAGAGCAGTGCTGTGGAAAGGGACCTGGAGGTCTGGTGGATGGCAAGTTGAATATGAGTTAGCAGTGCCCTGGTAGCCTGGAAGGCCAACAATGTCCTGGGGCCATCAGACACAACATCACCAGCCTGTCAAGGGAGGGGATTGTCCCGCTCTGCTCTGCAATGGAGCGGCCTCACCTGGAATATTCTGTGCAGTTTTGGGCACCACAATATAAGATATGAAGCTGTTAGAGAGTATGGAAAGGAGGGCATCGAAGATGGTGAAGGGCCTTGAGAGGAAGCCGTATGAGGAGTGGCTGAGGGCACTTGGCCTGTTCAGCCTGGAGAAGAGATTGAGGGGAGACCTCATTGCAGTTGCAACTTCTTTGTGAGGGGAAGAGGAGGGACAGGCACTGATCTCTTCACTCTTGTGACCAGTGACAGGACCCAAGGGAATGGCATGAAGCTGAATCAGCGGAGATTTAAGTTAGGTATTAGCAAAAGGTTTTTCATATAAAAAGCACTGGAACAGGCTCCCCAGGAAAGCGGTCACAGCACAAAGCCTGTTTGAGTTCAAGAACAATGCTCTTGAACATATGCTGTGATTCTTGGGGTGTCCTGGGCACGACCAGGAAGTGGAGTCAAAGATCCTGTTGGGTCCCTTCCAACTCAGCATATTCAATGATTTTATGATGTAGGGAGCTGAATTCCATTAAAGCTTACTGTGGTATATAAGAACTACAGTCTTCATTTTATTTGGAACAGGTATGACATTGACCCCTGGTGACTGACTGATTGACTATGGAGTGGTGTAGTCTGAGATCCAAATGTACTGTACAGTTATAGGAAGGATATTTTGTGGGACTTTGGAAGCACCAAAGGAAATCTAACAGAATTTAAATAAATAAATACGGGAGAAAGCATACTTGCTCTGTAGCATAATGTTAAATGCCATTGTTGTGTCCAATTCATGTAATTTGTTTTTGATGCTTCACAATTTTTGCATTGATAATTTGTGAGTACCCAGTATACTTGTTGTGGGTTGGAGAGATTGAATTGATAGATGCAGGAAGATCCACTGAGGTATTGGTTTCTGTTAAAGGGCTGTGGAATGTACCCATCAGAGGAATGTATGAGAATCACCAGCGAGTGAAGTATGAATAATGTTTCTGTTCAAATTGTAGGGTTTATATGTTTATATTTACAAATTAGCAATATGCTAAAGTGATTAGATCAGTTCGATTCCTAGCCCTTTTGTTTTGTTATACTTGCAGAAGACAGTGTCCTCTATTTATAATTTGTGCATGTTTTCTACATTCTCTCTGCCTGTTTCAGGGTCCAGTTGTATGGCACACTTGATTTAGAAGTGTTTTAAGACCCAACTTACAGAGATCTATAGATGAATTTTGTGGTGATCAAACATTCAAGACAAGCACCAACAAAACCTGAAGGGAAAAAAAAGGAAGAATATGTTGTGAATAAAATTGGTATGTTTTTAGAAAATATTAATCAGCTGCCTACACTGAAAATACCTGCATTGCTTTGTGAGATACAGATACCTTTTGGTGAATTATAAGAGCCTGTTTGCAGTATCTTATTATTTTGCCAGACTTACTATTTCCACTAACATCTTCCATGCTGGTTGTCTACTCCAGCCTGAATTCTTGTAGGAAGCTTGAATGAAAATTATTCAACTACTTCTTAGAAGGAAATTATAAAAGAGGGATTTTTTCTTCTTAAATTTTCTAAACAATTTGGCTGGAAATCTTTAGTTCTTTCATTCTTTGAAAGACAATTTGAAGTGTGGCAGACTTAGATATGCTTTCTGCATTGCCTGTGAAAATTGGTCCAAATATTTCTAAGTTAAACTAAAGTTTCTCCAGGCCCTCCTGTGCTCAAGTTTGACAGATTTTCTGTAACTCCCCTTTGCTCCAGGCAAACTTGATTCTAACATCTGTCAGCAGAAGATGACTTTCTCTTGAAATGTTTTTCCCTTCATTCAGACGGGACTTAACCTCTCAGACCAGAAGCTGAGCAAAGAAGCAGTTGGTAGGTCCTGACATGGCAGGTCTTTAAGCCAGGCCATGGGAGGAGAGGAGCAGCAGTCTGGAACAGTAGTTTGATATGCCTGGCAGCTTCAACAAGGTGGATATCAGAGATGGCTGGAGAGGAACACAAAATATCAGAAAATGGTTAGGCCTTGTGACTACAGAAGCCTGTTTCTCCAGTCCCTAATTGTACCTTGCTTCCAAACATCTGTGTCATTTTGCTATTACTAAATAGCCCTAATGAGCAGGCACAAAATGGGTAACTTTTATTCTTCTGGTGGTGAGGACAGTAACATTTTCTTTTCATCATTAGAAGTTGCTTTCTTTGCTCAATGGTCAAAGGTCTCATGGCAGTTGAAAACTTGATGAACTGTAGATTTTGGTGCTGAATGAGATACAGGCTCTGTCAGGCAGCACAGTGAATGTTGGTATGACTTTATGTGTTCTATTGTATGTTTTTTTCTTGGGAAGAGAAGAGAAGATCCATTTAAGAAATTTCGTATATTAAATTAAAACAAACAAACAAAAAAAACCCCCCTCACAACTGTATTAAAGAATACTAAGATCGATATACAGAATAAAATTGGAAACATTTAAAAAATAAGAATTAAAATTGCCAGAGTAACTGCTATACCAAGGTCCATCATGATACATGGTCTAAAATCCTTTTCTACTACTTTCCTTCCTCATTCAGTTCACATGATATACTGCATTCTCCTAGTCGACTAAGGCCTTTTAGAGAGGGTGTTGTCTACATAATCCTTACTTCTTTTGCAGCATCAGTTGTATGCTGCACAGTGAGAAGGAGAGGCAGAGTGAAGATCAAGTACAGGTTTCCGTCATTCTGGGGAGTGGTGCTCAGAGAATTCGACTCTGTCCTGGCCTCTACCTAAGTGTCTGTGCAATGTAAGCCACATAAAATTAATAATTTATGTGCTCTCCATTTTGTGTAGGCTTGAGTTTAAACCCAGGACATACTCTGAATACAGCGCTGGGCATTCAAAATTTTCACCAGTGGCGATGGAAATTCTGCTTTGAATAGAAGAAATGCTTCAAAATGCAAAGTTCTCTGGAAAAAAATAGTCAGGTATTCATTTCTTTAGGGAGATCAGCACAAATTAGGGGACACTTGTACCCTATCAGATGCAAAGGGAGAATAGTAAACCCAGCTTACAATGCTGGAATATTGCAAATATAAACTCCTTGAAACACTTAGTTTCAGATGTTGATTTATTAAAAAAAAATTCCTCAAACTCTCCTAAAGAAATTAATACTTAACCTTCAGAATGAGGTGAGAATATTGTTTAGAAAATCATGGGGATGGGGCCACGTGTAGAGGAGTGAGGGAAAATAAGCCACTTGGGGAATCTCAGTTACATAATGTTCATTCAGTGATTAGAAAGAGAAAGGTCTTCTCAGAAAAATCTTACGTGATCTTGTCATTGGAGGACATTTTTGATACATATTCTCAGGAAAGCTGAGTTAGTCAACAGGTTAGCTTACTTCTGGCATTTCCTAAGGTTTGAGATGTGGCTTTTGTAATTCAGTAATTTCTCAGTGTAACACAGTGCAGTTGGCAACAGAGCTCAGGCATGTCGTGAGTTAATTTAAATACAAATTACTTTTAGATGCAGTAAAACTCTTAATTTTCTAAAGTTGAAAGGCACCTCCTGTACTGACTGACTGACAGACTTGCCACTTGACAACTCCACTTAAAACTACGCAGGTAATTTGGTTTCACTTTGAAATCAAGGGGGATTTTTTTCCTTGATTCCACTGGGAAGAATATCATGCTCTGCAAGGCGAAATTACATCCCTCCATCAATCCAGTAGCATTCAGCCCAGAGTATTCCCCTCCCGTGCTCATTTACAGTTCAACCTAACATAATTTTGAAGTTGCCTGTCAAAAAACTCTATCCTGTAGTTTTAATAAAACTTAATATATGACATTATCATTTGAAATGAAGAATTGAAGGAACAGGATTTTACTGCTTTTAGTTTTAAAAGACATTTCCAAGGAGCATGAAAATATTCTGTGAGAAGATAAAATCAGGAATTTTTAATTCCATCTTTCTCTCTTTGATCCTTATAATTGACATTAAGAACTATTTTTTATGGATGAATTAGTGCCGCACAGGAGTAACATAACAAATACACAAAAAGTTAAAGAGCCAGGTGAATAAGTCTTATTTGTAATCATTTAAAACTACTGTATTTCTCACAGTTGGTACTGAAACACCCCATGCTATTTTTTAAGATCTTCCTTTTGTAAAAAAAAGCAAGAGTCAGTTTTTTAATTATTAAAAGGTAGTGAAAAATTAAAGTAGTGTAATAATACTAAAAGAATATCCTTCTTCCCTTTAGTCTCTAGCCCTCAGATAAGAGTTGTAGGAGACATTCAGTTCCTCCTCTGTGCTTGAGAGACCCTTGAGGGCTGGCTCCCTGTCTTTCAGGGGGCTGCCAAACCCATCACCTCCATTCCAACACTTCTAAGTGACTAGGGGGAAGAGCCACAAACAGCTGTTCAGCTTCTCAGGCAATTGCTGGTCTAGTTGCAAACTCACAAGCAATGTTGCAAAACATCATTTACAAAATGAGAATTCTCAGAGTGCCCCAGTGTTGTCCTGGCAGGGTCCTGCCACATTTGATATTTTTCATTTTGCTTTGCTCAGGGAAATGCTGCAGCCAAGATGGCTACACCAGTTCGTAAACTGAAGAAAGTTAGGACCATGCTGTTGATTCAATTGCATTGTCAAATCTGTGGCAGTGCTTATCCGTTATGGGTAGATTTCACTTCATGTAATTGTAAGAAAAATAGGAAGAGTTTTTCAGAACTTGTTATGTGTTCTTGCATCATTGTTCAAGATCTGTGAAGCCAACTGTACCAAAGGGAGGGTCCCTGGTGTCAGAGTGGGGTACCAGAGTGGGGTAGCTGCTGCATAGAAACACCATCTGTACAATAGATTCAGGCAAACAAGACTGAATGTGCTAATGAAGAATTGCTAGATGGTAAGAAAAGCCTGCCTTCTCAAGCTCAATTACTTTCTCCAGCAGAGTCTAAATTTTGAAAATTTAACATATACGTTTTCTTTTCCTTCCCACTATCTCCCTGCAACTCAGTTGTGAATAAGCATAGGCTGTTACTCTGAGGCAGCTTGGGCTGTTTCATAACCAACATCCATTCACAATCTGTGAGCTGAAAGGCAGCTAGATTTCTGCTTTAAAGTAAACAGCGTGGCAGGGCACCTTTAAGCTGAATGTTGACTGTTGTGAAAGTCAGGTGCAAAACTGAAGTTGTGATGATACATGTTAAACCCTGAATGAAAATGTGGCCAATGCATCATCTGCAGTGGTGAGCACCTGGAGCTCTTGTCCCATTCTGCCTGTCTTGTCCTCCGGGTGGTTGTCAGCAATGACACCTGAGTCTCACAGTCACATGGTAAGTTTGCTGGCTCAGCCATCTGTACCCCCACAGCAGGTGCAGCAAGGAGGCAGCACGCCTTAGAGCAAGAACTTACTGCTCACGCTTTGAGCCACAGTTAAGGAATGCGTTTGATTGAAGGACTTGAGCAATATGCATCACCATGCCTGGCCGTGGGGAGGAAAGAACTTTAACTGCTCACAGTACTAACTGGATAAAGGGCAGACTCTGCACCTTGGAGCATTGCTCAGTGTAGCAGTGCGGTAAAAAAAGTAAGAAAAGCCTGTCTGGAACTTGTTAGGGCAGAGGATCAGAAGAAGCAAGGGGGAAGTAATTGTCTCTTTCCTCACATAGTGGGAGAGCTGTGTGTTGATAGCCAGAGAGGGAAGCTAAAGAATGCTGCAGGTTTACCTCTGGACTATTTGGAAATCATGAGTGACCAAAGGATGAAGTACCCTACAGAAGGCAGCTGTGATTGTTTTCCCTTTAAAATCATTATTGCTTTTCTAAAATACAGGCGCAGCCCTGAGAAGAAGAACCTCTCTGAGGAGATGGTCAAAGGGCTTCACGATCACCTCACAACCTCTCTTGCATTCTCATGCACTCAGAGATAAAGAGGAAAGGAGCCCTAGCTCGCTCTAATCACAGATGTTTGTTCCTGAAATATAGGTGCCTGAACCTCTGAGGCTGAAGGAGATGAGATTCCCCTCCACATGGGTGAACCTACTTCCCTGGTAGCCAGGATGTGTGACATTCACATTGGCATCAGTCAGAGCTTAGCATTACCTTGTTCTTTAAGTGCACACACCGGAGGTGCCCACCTGCCAAAGAGGACTTTGGGATGTGAGTCCCCAGGTTTTAAAAGGCTTATCTGAGGCTGTGCAGGAAGAACATAGGCTCTCAAGGGGGTTGTGTGCTCATGAACCCAGTGTTCATTCATTCACTTCTGTATGTGCATTTGCTTCTCTCCCTGGGAAATATGTGAACTGTGCAGAGAGCCAAGTCACCTGATGCAGAGGTTCTCTCTGTAAGCCAGGCACCTTAAGCTAGGTTTACATAATCTGCATTCCTCATAGGCCTTAAACAGTTGTCTACTTGGAGATTCAGAGAATTTTGTTTAAATTAGATATAAAGGAGATTAGCTAAACTGTGCTAAAGCCTTACGTTCATGTGCTCATTCAGAATTCATACTTTTTCTATTTGGCTTTATTTGCACAGATAATGAATTAAAGCAAAACAAATGAAGTTCAATTCTGAACAAGAATGCCCAGTGCTTGCATAGGGAGTTACTTGGCTCTAATAACCTGAATTCCCACCTGTAGCTGACACAGGAAAACTAGTCCGAAAATTTCTGCTCAGAAAAGCCTCCAAATAATTTGCTATATATTCTGGGGTGTATACAAAATCTGAACAATTTTTCTCTTTAACATCTTTTCTAAACTGGGATTAGAGGCTAACATTGCTCTAGTCCAGGTCAGATTGCCAGTAGGAGCTGTAGCTGCAAATCTGCAGGAACCCCCAAACCAGAAAAGGCAGGGCAAGAAAAAAATGTAAGTTATGTGGTCTTCAAGCTTCGTGGTCCTCAGCACTGTCTCCTGTGTGAGGCATGACATGCCTTCTGCCCTTCACACAATACCATGCCATCCTTCTGCTAACAACCCTCTGCTGAACTGCATTCCCACAGGCCAATCACCGCCTTGCTCCCTGCTGCCTGGAGGCAAAAATGGGCCGGTAGAATTGTCATGGAGGCTCTGTGATCTGTAGCAATTGGCAATGTTATCTACATGTTTGTGGGTAGGGGTGACTCAACTTTTCCTTATTATTGGTGCATCAGGCATGTTCTGTCTGAAACAAAGCTATTTTTTTATCAATTTACTATACATGTATACTTTCTACATTCACTCTTTACTCCAGTTTGGCTGTCTGCATTCTTAGAACTTGCATTAAACATTCATGAAAACCTTTGTCAAGATTTTACCTGTCAGATACTTTTTCGTCTTTTGTGATTAGCTGTCATTGAAATACTGTTTCAATGGCTAATTTGAACTCATTCTGGCTCATTTTTAATTCCTGCTCAAATGTTTGCAATTTGAATGTAGTCTGACAACGAGAAGAACCTTATCTCTCTCAGTAAGAAGGGAGATAATCTGGCTGGGGTTTTTTTCTCCTATCTCAGGGTCCTGATGAACACTAAGCAGCCCAGAGCAGAGGAATGTCCCAGAGTGTAGTGAAGCCAATATACAGATTGCTGTGATGAGCTGCCGAATAAGAATGTTTGGGACTACATTCAAGGAGGCACTTAGGTATCTAATTCCCCAATAGTATACTTAAAATACCTTCATCAACCACTGCTCAATCCTAGAAGTGCCTAATTCCATAACCACCTACATTTTCAGGTTTGTGTTCTTGTGGCTGCTGCAGATGCACTTTGCACCTCCCTCAAAGCTGTTCATATCTTCCTAGGGTCAAGCATCTCCTTGCCTAAGGTGCATTTAAAATTCACCAGCACAGATTAACTGGACATTTCTCTGCCCAAGTTTCTTAGAGTTGTGATGGTTGTGCTGGAGGCAATCTGAAGGAGAACAAAGTCTAGATTGAAGAGCATTTCAGTGCCTGAAAAGTGAATCCTGACACTGATGCCCATGGGGGTTTTGATTTTTTCATTTTTATAGATTTTAGAAGTACTTGTAACTGTAGTAAAAAAGCAAATGTAGTGTGCTAATATTTCTAGCAGCTTAAGTTCACTGTTTATGTATCCTAACCTCTGCCATTTATCAGTAGCTCAAGTTCTTTTAATTATTTAGTCTTGTTTCCAAGGCAGAAAGCTGAAGAATATCAAAAGGGCTACAGAATGAGGCAGAAACATAAGCCACCTTGGGTCTAAGAACACTGGAAAACCTCCAAGAGCCCTATGTGTGCCAAGGAAGAGGGGGGCTGATGAAGAGGAGGTCTCACCGACCCCAGAGCCAAATCCTGAAGGAGTGGAACAGGGATGGAACCGGGGCTGGACTGGGAGATGTGTAAAGTAATGATTGGATAGATCGTATTATAAAAGCCATGGAAATTAGAACTTGCCCAGCGGTGTGTCGATATATATTCCTGTGGGCCATAGACCTGATATTAAAGGACTTTCAATTTTTATCTTATCCCATACTAACTTGGCTCAGAGTCCTGTTTTGCTGGGGTCACTCATGGCATCACACACTCAAACCTTTAGCTGGGTTCAGTTTTCCAATTGACTCTGCAGACTTTCCTCAGGGAGGAGAGTTCAAGGCACCAGAGGGCTAAGTCTGAAGCCTGACATGCTGAGTTTGAGACCCAAGACTTACTAACTGAGCCAAGAGCCTCTCTCTCGGAATTCAGAATGCAAGGTACATTTGAACATAGACTCAGCTGCAAATACTGGTTGTTTGTTTTGTTTAAAACTGTCTTTCACAGAATCACAGAATCAATAGGGTTGGAAGGGGTCTCTGGAGTTCATCTACTCCACCCACCCTGCCTAGCAGGGTCACCTAGAGCAGGTTACACAGGAATATGTTCAGGTTGGTTCTGAAAGTCTCCAGAGGAGCAGACTCCATGACCTCCCTGGGCAGCCTGTTTCAGTGCTCTGCCACCCTCATATTTATGTGAAACTCACTGTGGTTTAGTTTGTGGCCATTTCTCCTTGTCCTGTCACTGGGCACCACCAAAAAAGAGTCTGGCACCATCCTCTTGGCACCCACCTTTGAGATATTTATACACATTAATGAAATGCCCTCTCAGTCTTCTCTAGACTAAACAGGCCCAGCTCCTGCCATTTCTCCTCATCATCTTTCCACCTTTGACTGGACCCTCTCAAGTAGCTCCTTGTCCTTGCTGTACTGAGGAGCCCAAAACTGGACACAGCACTCCAGATGAGGCCCCATTGTGCCACTAGTAGAGTGGCAGGATCATGACCCTCGACCTGCTGGCCACACTCTTCCTGATGTACCCCAGGACACCATTGGCCATCCCGGCCACAAGGGCACTACTGACTTATGGTTAACCTCTTACACACCAAGACTCAAGTTCTTCTCAGCAGAGCTGCTCTCTAGTAGGTCAGTTCTCAGCCCATGCTGGTTCTTGGGTTTATCCCTCCCCAGATGCAGGACCCTACAGTTGCCCCTGTTGAACCTCATTAGGTTTCTCTCTGCCCACTCTTCAGCCTATCAAGGTCCCACCGAATAGCAGCATAGCCTTCAGGTGCATCAGCCACTCCCTCCAGTTTTGTATCGTCAGCAAACTCACTCAGGGTGCATTCCTTGGATTTAAATTGAAGGCAGGATTACTCTGGAAAAAAATAAGTGACTAGGTGGCAAGACTTCTTTCTTCTCAGGAAGCACCCAGTGAACAAAGACAACTTGAACCATGACATGTCAGAGTTGTGTGTGATCTGTGCAGCCCTGCAGAAGCCCATTCTGTTTTGTGGATCCCAGGTGTTCTTAAAGAGAGCCTGAGAACTTGCAGGCTAAAGGGAGGCTGCTTTTACATACTGTTGACCTGGGATAGCCACTGAGCATAGTGGGATTTGAGTCACATTTCCATGCTACCCACTTCATATTCCAAAGCTATGTTCTGTTTCACACCATAGACAAGATATGAGTTTTAGGTCCCTGCTTTGAGGCCCTATTTGGTCCTGAGTTATTCCTGAGTGTGATGGTTGAAGAGACCCTCATGTGTGACTGGTGGGTCTTCACAGGTGGTTGTACTGAGCAAACAGCGGGAAAAAAAAAGAGACTTTTTTCCTTCATTTGATATTTATAATACATAACGTGTCCTGTTGTATGCACTTTAATAGGATCAGGTTAGTCCCACTCGCAGTCCTGAGAGAGCAAACACTTGTGTCAATTTTTTAATAATTTCCCGGTTCACATTTTTCATGGTATGTCTTTGGTCAAGACTTTTTATAATCATCTTTTAGGCTTCAGAGAAAAGACATATAAACTGAAGTCATTAGTGTCATACTTGTTAGCAGGTAATTATTAGAACTGCCAAGTACAGTATGATAGCAAGAAAACAGCCACTATTTCACATATTAAATGTAGTAATTCTGCATTGTACTACCTCAAGCAATAAGTACTTTAGAAACCACTAACTAAAGTTTTGAGTATCATGATTATTAGGAAACAAGGCTGCATTAGGGTAAAACATGGACTGCAACACAGACTGCTTTCTCTTCTTCTTCAAGATGTGCATTTTTTTAAGAGAGTAGAGGATTAGTTATTGGCATTGAACTCTGTGTCTGTATCAGTGCTTACTGGTATGGGTGTCACCAAGCAACAGCAGCAGATATCTGCTTTCAGGCTGGAAGAAAGCAGCCAATAAGCACAGTTGCTCAGCCCTTGAATCCATTCAACATATGTTAGGAAAGTGGGGTCTTTCACTCAAATGAAAATATTCAATTCCTGTTGATAGTAGGATCTTCCAAATATGATTTGTTGAATATTTATTTTCCACACTGCTGTTAGGCAGCAGATGCCTGCATTTCCATTACTGACACCTCCCTGAAAAAAAAAGAAAGAAAGAAAGAAAAAAGAACAAACAAACCAACACACACACACACATACACATAACACACACACACACACACACACACACACACACACACACACACACACAAGTTTAAAGAAGACTATAATGTGCTGAAGCATCTTTTCACTCAGGCTGTAATTTCTTGTCCTAATTAGAATTCCAAACATTGCATCAATGTAACACTACTTCCTGTTCAGGGCTGAATATTTATGTCATTTTATCATTCTTTTCAGCTAATTGTTTTACCACTGGCAGAGTTTGAAGTAGTTTATTTTTAATCTTCTCATACAAGCTGGAAAAGTGCCCAGAGCATGTTAGCTCATCAGCCAGCCATTTGTACCTGCTGCTCACTGTCTGCCACTGCTAAATATATGCTAATGATGCTATCTGAGCCTTGGGAGAATCGGTATGAATTTGTAAATTCTGCTCATGCCAGGAAAATGAATGCTACTTACGAAGATGACAAAGAAAGCAGCTTCTTTTGGATGAGGTGAATCACCACATAATACATTACTCTGGGGTAATAAATTATATTTTCCATCTTGAATTCATTTTTTGGAAGCATATGATTATGGCAGCTGCAGCATTTGAGGAAGGTTTCAAAGTCTTTTGAGGTGGAATAAAGAGACGATCAGATTTATTATTTTTTAATAGACTGATGTTTATTTAAATACATAGAAGTCTGGTTTAGTGGGATTTTTTTTAGGTCCTTTCACATATTGTGTTGTAATTAAAAAACTGCAGCCTTTAAATATTTTATAAAGGTTTTATTCCCTTTTTTAAAGTTACTGATTACAAGGGTCTTTTCAACAACAGTAAGCAACGTTAAGTATGTATGAATTACTTATGTATAAAATATATCAAAAACAATGGAATAACATGAGAGAGAATCAAGCTTATTTGAAATTCCAGTGTGGTGTAAAATAATGCAGCCTCTGTTAAATATGTTTGGTATGAAAGAACAATTTAAGCCAATTGTAAGTACAGCTCAAATTTGAATTGTTTAAACATTTTTAAAAGATGATTAAGACACAAAAACAACTGTCTGAAAACTTGGATTCTGCATTTGACAAAGATGCATAGAGGATTTGAACTGAGGAGTAGAGGTGGGGGTAATTTGGGAAAACCCTGCAGTTCCCCTTTCTTTAGTGGTGCCAGTGGAGGCAATGCACTTTCAAAGAGCTTTTTCACGTACTGTCCTATCTCCTCAAACTAAAAGAGGAACAGAAGAGTTGAAAAGAATCAGCCAATCACAGAGTGGGTATTTTAGCGGTCCTCTCATGAACTCGGTGATGGGCATCTCAAGGCACAGACACTGCTCTTCCACTGCCTGACCACCAGGCTCAGCAGCTTCCAGTGGCAGACAATGTCATAGTTAGGGCTGGGAGGCAGAGCCTGGGATGGGGGGACCCCTACAGGGGTCTGCAAATGAACCAGACTTTTGTCCAGGCCCAGAGCTGATGAGTCACCTGGAGCTGGGCTGATATTAGGTACAGTGTTGCTGCCTCAAGGCAAGGCCAGCAAACACAGCTCTAGTTCTTGAAACCTGATGCTGTGAAGTGTCCAAAAAATGCTGGATCAGTCAAACTGATCAGACAATTTGGTAAAAAACAAAGTCTTAATAATTTCTGAATAAGTCACAGAAATTTCTTTCATACGCTAAACCATTGGCAATAGGAACTTTTGAATTTGTCCTTGCTAAGGATGAAACAACATGAAAGAACCTTAAAATATTTATATTTAGCCATGAAAAAATATCCAAAAACAATGGACAAAAACATGTGCAGGAGATGTGACTGAGAAATGCAAATAACATTGAAAGAGGTGAACTGAGGACACCAGGTTCTACAGGATGTATTGCAGCCTCCTGAACATCCCAGACCATAGAGGACCACAACAGCTTGGATCATTTTAGCTCACAGTCATTCTGGCCATAGGAGCTGTGCTTAACCTCGTACAGAGAACACTGACATTCACACCTGGGTTTTAGTACAATCCAGCATCTTTAAAGGAAAACCTGAGTTTTCCCCGTTCCTGCACACTTCATGGCTGGAAGATGATTCTGAAATGCTTGACTGCTGTGTGAATGCATTACTATTAGAGAGTGACTGTGAAAACATAAGTATCTCCAGAGACACCACCACTTTGCTGTGTAACCCTGTAGCCCTGTGCCTTGAGAAAAGGAAGGTGATTTACCTGACCCTTAGTGTGGGGAGATTTTCTCAACCCTTAGTGATTTATTTGTCTGTCAGTGCCCCAGGGAAGCTGAAACCCTTAAGTCTGACCAGTCTGTCAGCATTCTGCAAGGGGATCCTCCACCAGAGTCACTGGAACGAAGGGTGATTCAACTGCCCTTTTGGGGGGGAGGGCTAAGCTAACAGCATAAGGGAGACCCCTCAGCAGGTGTTCCCAGTGTGTTATACACCAGCAACTGCTAATACCTATAAAGGATTCATTCTAGCAGTTTACACTCTTTATTAATACAAATTAGTAAGGTTCAAGTGTTGTCACTGATAGTGTCTAACTGCAAAAATGCGTTTAAAGCAATCTAGTACACTATAAGGCAAGCACAAGCTCTAATCCTATGCCAAGATTTAACATGCATAAACTATAGTTCTAAACCAACTGGTATCCCTATTGACAGGGAAGACAGATTCAGTCCATTGACTGGTCCCAGCAGTATCAGTGGAGTCTTACTCAATTTCCCTCTTATTCTCAACTTACTTTTATATGACCTCTTTATGTTTAAGTGGAGCTTGAGTGGCTTTAGTCATAAGTATTTTTATCCGTAATTGATGTAAAACTCTCTCGCTTCACTCCACAAGCCTAATGGTGGTGGTTGTGTCTTGGCATCTGAGAAGAGAGATTTTGACATAGTTGAAGTCTTGGCTCAGCTGCAAAACATCTTTCTTTGTCTCCCTTGGCTGACAGGTACTGGGTGGTCTTACGAAGTACAAAGCACCACCATGTTCCCCTCCCTGCAGGGATTTCTACAGAGGAAGACTGTGGCGACTCCACTCTACTCCACCCTCCATTCTATCCCCCATAGCAAGTGTATAGGTAATCTTCATGGGGCATGTTGACCATGTTACACCCAAATAGAAGCAGCAGCATTTTAGCCTATTATTCTTAGGCTTTTCTTCTTTACCTCCAACCATCTTCCACAACCTGCAATGCAGAATTGTCTTCCAGCAAGAAGCCATGAGCTTTGCAGTGAATTTCCAAGGCCTCAGGACTGAGACCCATCAGACTTGCTCTGTCTGAATGCCTCCTGACTTGCCTGCAGCTCTGTTTTAGTTTGTTTAGCTATGGCAGCCGTTCCTCCAATTACCCAGGTGTCTGTGGCTAATTCATTCTACTTTTGTTTATGCCTGCATAATATAACAGTTGTTTTGTATGACTGGCCATAGCAAGCAGTGCTGCTATGTTGAATGAGATGTTTAAGACTCTGATACATGACGTAGGGCAGAGAAATAGAGGCCCAGTATAACAGCAGAGGATATGAGAAGAGGAGATACAGTGTGTGTCACAGAGGCTTACACGAATGGAGTGATAAGAGATGGGCCACAGGTTTTGCATTGGAGCCTCATCAGTTGTCCATTTTAGAAATATGGATCCAGACTGCATAAAACTAATTTTAGAATTAACAGAGAGAAATAAAAAATATAACATACAAAAATTGTACCATATATATATAAAATACATTTGCCACATGAATCTCTAGGTATAAAACTGTGTTGGAAAACATTAAAAAAATTATCCCAAGTGCATATCAGGAAAAGAAAAGAAACCCAACACCATGACCATGGCATTCCTCACAGTGAGGGACTCTAGGGGCTTATGGTTGACACTCTCCAGTGGTCCAAAATTCCTGAAGGTGCAGAAGAGAGTGGAAGGGTGAGCGTACATCCAAGGAAAGGGCTAGAAACTAATAAATATATGCATGACAATTTTATTATTACTATTATTGAGAGTTCTTCTGTACAGAAGTGCTCTAACTGCATTATTAGTCTCTCTTTCCCTTCAATAATATCTGCATTCTTTAATCATAGATTAACTAATGATTCTTGAATTAGACTATTAAGATTTTTGTTACAATAACAATTTTTTTTTATTTATTCATATATATGTCATGCTTTCTCCTAGTCCACAAAGAAGATTTTGAGCAGATGGTGTGTTATTTCCCACAGAGAAGGCAAATAGATATTTATTGGTGTCTCAGTGGTGCCTATGCCAAGGCAGACCAGCTCTCTGAGCTCATTGACCCAGTACTGACACTGACTGCACAGCTACACTGGAGGTGACATCCTTTAAAAGTTACTTGCCAGGTCATGTTTTTAATTTGTAAATTCTTTTGCAGACACTATTTCCTGAAGAAACAAGATGTTTCCAGTCATGAGCCACCCTGGAAAATCATGACAGTTGCTCAAGTTGGGGACTGTGGGTCAAGACCCTCCGTCTTGTGTGCCCTACCTGTCTCACCCCTGGCCCAAGTCTGCATCTCTGATCTATCTGGGTTATCCCCACCTCTGGCTATTGACCCTGGCCTATTAGCAGGGTAAAAGTCACAGGAGGAAAGAACACATTTAGCTTCAATCATGGTGGGATGTAAACAGACATGATAATAACCACGTCAATCCCTGTGTCATGAAATAGGAGAACAAAGATTTATCGGCTATGGGAGACACCTGGCCTTGACCTCGGAAGACAATGTGTTTTGTCTCTTCTCTGGTTCTGCTTCAACAGTATCTAAAGGTAAAAATACAACTTTCTTACCGGTAATGGCACCATGCTGAAGTTGTGTTGGGGTCAACAAAAGGAAATTTTGACCATGTCTGAAAGACTTGCATCTCCATTTGGGAAATTATTTGTTTATATATTAAACTGAATTTAACTGTGAAAAGTACTACTGGGCAGCCACAAGCATCAGAGGACCAGGGCACCACTTGAAAAGTCAGGGAGCAGTGGAAAAATCCTTACATCCTTGGCAGAAGGAGATGGATGTGGGAAGAGAGGTTTTAATTTCAGATACCATCTGATAGTAGTTTTACCAGGAAATAACTGTATATTTACATTTTTAAAGGCAGTTTTCCAGCCTAATAATACTACTACTGCTGTCTGCTGAAAATTGCTGTGCCTGTGAGAGTGCCACACACTGAGCAACTTACCATAAAGGAATAACTATGTTACCATGCCAAGTGGAAGCTTTACTCAAATGAATCAGGTCCATTTGCTGTAGGTACATGGATATGAGCATGCACATATGTAGCAGCTAAAGAAAAATGTTGCAATTGAAATGAGCCTGTATATCATATTGCCTTTTCTGTTGTATGAAATATCAGTATCACAATTTCAAGTTATGAATGCCTGTATAGTTACATACAAATCCATACGTTCACATCCATTCTCTGCACTTTGAAAATAGCTGCTCATGTGAAATAAACCGTTATGCATAATAATCAGCAGCAGCAGGTGTGCATCATTCTGACTACTGACTGCTCCCAATGAAGTATGCAACAGCATATTCACTGCACAAGTAAAATCTTCTAATTTTTCTCCAAATACACACATAGTTTAAATCTTGTACTGACTTTCAGTTTCCTAAATTAAGAAGTTAATTGCACCAATCTATGCACTTGCCATATGTTCTGTACAAACTGCTTTGGGAAAATACCAAAATTAACAGCAGTATCTTCAGAGTTTGCAGTGAGTGTAGTGGATTTTGATGTATTTCTCAAAAATATCCATTTGCACTAGGATTTCATGCAAAGAATTAGAATACACATCACCTAGTCTGAAAAGTGTCACAATTTGCATCTATATTGACTTTAGAAAAGTTTACTCTCTGAGTTTTAAGTGCCATGTCCAGGCACCTCTTGAACACTTCAGAGATGGTAACCCCATTTGAATTGGAAGGTACCTAAATTGGTTTGTTCAGGGACACACCAACAGCATAAGAGAGACCACCTCCTAGGTCTCCACTGTCGAATATGTTATTCACTGCTGATGCCTGCCAGGATCCTTGGACTCACACTAACAGTTAATGGAATAACACTGTTTATTAATATAATAGAAAATTGTCACAGATTAAGGTTTGAAGATTGCAGATGATAGTATCTGACAGCAAAAACATCCTTTAAACACTATACAGACAAGCTCTAATCCCCCAAAATAGCTAGCTTAAGATAATCATTCAACACACAGAGTATGGTCCTTATCCATTAGGGATCTGTATGTGGTAGAAGACAGGTTCAGCCCATTGACTGATCTCAGAAGTTACAATGGACTCTTCTCTTACTTCTCCCCATTTTTAACTTATTTTTCTACTGGTTTTAGTTTTAAGTGGAGCTTGAGTGACTCTAGCCATAATTATGTTCAGCGTGGAGTGTTTGTAACTTGGAGAAGGGTAACATCAGTATTAATCTGAGGTAACCTTAGATATGAAGATATGCATTTGTGGTTTCACTACAGTTGCTGGTTCAACAGCAAGAAATCTTTTCCTCACTTGGATGACAGCTGCTGTGTGGATTATCAATGACAAGGTATCGAGTTCCCTCTTTTGCAAGGATTTCAACAGAGCCTGGCCACAGTGTCTCCCTTCTGCTCCACACTGCATTTAGTCCCCTTTAGCATGTATTGTGTTGGGGAAGCTGGGCAGACTGAGAGCATCCCATCCACAGAGTAGCAATTGCATTTCACCCAGTAATTTCCATAATGTTACGACTTCTGTTAGGATGAGAATATGACTTCCCAGTTTTCTCCAATTTTACCCCAAGTCATTTTCCCACAGCTCCCCTGGGTGCAGCTTAAGGCCTTTTCCTCTCTTCCCTTTACTTGAAACATGACAGAAGAGATCAACTTCCATCTTGCTGCTATGTCCTTTTCAGGTAGTTGCAGAGAGTAATGATGTCACCCCTAAGCCTCCTTGTCTCCAAAATAAACATCCCCAGTTCTCTCAGCCGATCCTCATAAGACATGTATTCTAGACCCTTCTTCAACTCCATTGCCCTTCTTTGGACACATTGCAGCACCTCAGTGTTCTTTCTGAAGTGAGGGGCCCAAAACTAAACATGGGATTCAAGGTATGGCCTCTCCAGTGTTAAGTGCAGGGGCACTGTCCTTATCGTGCTGGCCACACTGTTCTTTATGCAACCCAACATGACACTGACCTTCTTGGCCACTTGGACACACTGCTGGCTCATGTTCAGTCACTGTCAACCAGCACCTCCAGGTCCTTTTACAACAGGCCACTTTCCAGACACTCTTACCCCAGTCTGTAGTGCTGTTGGAGGTTGTTGTGACCCGAGGACCCAGCACTTGGCCTTGTTGAACCTCATACCATTGGCCTCAGCCCATCAATCTAGTCTGTCCAAATCCTTCTGCAGAGTCCTGCTCTCCAGCAGAATGACAGTCCCACCTGCCTTGATTTCATCTGCAAACTGACTGAGAGTGCACTCAATCCCCTTGTCCAGATCATTAATAAAGGTATTAAACAGGACTGGTCCCGTACTGAGCCCTGGGGAACACCACTAGTGCCCAGCTGCCAACTGGATTTACTTCCTTGACCACTACCAAATCTTTTCTGTTATGACTGATATGAATGTAATTTTTATTCCTTACTGAAACAACCCTCCAAATCTGCCTTTATTTAAGCCCCATTAGTGATTTTCTAATCTAGATTTGAAGGACTCAATCCCATGCCCTAAATTTTAAAGCCCAGGTGCAGTTATTGTTATGATGGTCTAAAACTGTAAGAGAATCAGCATTCATGAATGTAGCAACTGACACTTGGAAGAAAGGAAACTGAGCAACAACTCCTAAGCTTTGGCACATACAACATCTTTTTCAGATGCCTCTTTAAGACTTCTTGGTGGAGTTTCATATCAAGATGTTAATGTTTTTCTCCAGTTGCATGCCCTTTTTAGAAGTTTTCTCCTCTTCCTTCCTTGTATCTCAAGGTGGTTGTACACCTTATCAAGTTTCTCTAAGATGATTATCCAAAAGGTATCCACCAGTATGAAAAAATTTGTGTTCCTATAGGTGCAAAAGTAAATATTTGAATCTCAGCTAAAGCTGAACAGAATTTTTTCTGATCCAAAGACAAGACAGGGAGCTGACACCACATGGTGGTGCCAAGTAAATGACAGAATCATAGAATATCCTGGGTTGGAAGGTACCCACAAGGATCATTGAAGTCCAATGCCTGGTCCTACACAGGACAACCTCAGGAATCACATCATGGGACTGAGAGCATTGTCCAAATGTTATGTGGAATAGGATGCTGGATTGAGAAGTTAATATGCCATTCCCTAAAGATACAGCTGAGATGGGGATGCGAAGGATGTTGTGATGAAAACAGATTATGCCTTACCATTCCACTTCATTGCAGTACTGCTGAGTTAGCCTGACTTTGTATTCATTAAAGTTTGTACTAGCTGGGTATTTCAGTGGATATCAAGGAGATGAGGATTCAATAGTCACCTGTTACACATACTCACAAGCAAAAGTTCCTTAAAAGCAGCAGCTTTCCAGGGCCAAATATGTATCTGAAGTGTGTTTTCTTGTGTTGAAGGCAGTCCAAAAAATTTGAGATACTTCTTTGACAATGCCAAAATCTCAGATTCTGCTCAATGAGTCTAATTTTGTTCTGCTATGAGACACTGAAAGAAGGGAGCAAATCTGTTTCTGGTAAGGGAATTTGGCTTGGGGTCAGCTTTATAGGAGTTGACTCCAGTTCCAGAAGAGTATCAGTGAATAAGCATTATAACTCAATGGCAATTTGTAATTGTAATGAATGATTCCACCTGCTTCACGTTGCATGGACCCTGTTTCTCACATCATTATTAAAATTGTTAATAAACATCTTAATAGACAAAGTGCAGGTTGGCCTTTGGAGCAAGAGAGGTCCCAATGGAGGCTGAACTGACCATTCCTCTGCTCTCCACCTTCTCACCAAAACTAGTGTAAGAAAACTGCTGGATATGTTTAATTGCCAATTTACCAAGTGAAATATGTTATTTTTGATACTTCCATCAAGAATATACACTTCCAGTATTTGTTCCTCTCAAAATGATTCTTGGAAATATCTATGTTGCTAAAAGTAGAAAAAAATGTACCAAGACAACCAGATATAGCAGACTAAGGTAGAACCTAAGGATGTGATGTTTTTACTGTAAACTTTGCTGACAACTAAATGCATTCTTTTCCATCACTAAATAAGGAGGTCTTCAGTTGTATTGCAATCAATATAATGAAAACATTTCAATGGAACTTGTATCTTGAAGGAACTAGCAAATATTCTATATAAGCTGAGCAGTTTCCTACCTTAACAGACTGTCTGCTGTCCAAACAGAGCCTGCTCTATGAAAATTTTAAAGAGATGACTCAGTAAATTCTTCATTTTTAACAATGGCATATAGAGTATAGTCAAGAAACACCTTTCCAAATCTTTGCAGTGTTCATGTTACAACAGCAGACAAAAGTATATGAGGGAAAATTATATTCACAGACACCAGCAATAACTGAACTGGGCTCCCAAAAAAACTGTACAATTATTTCAGGAAACTTCATATTTTTTTGTGTTGGGTAACAAGAAGGCTCTAATTTTTAGTCTTGAATAAAGGGAATATCTTGAAGAAGAATTACTTTGTTTATGGAACATGGATTTGACTTCATATCCTGAACTGAGTATCTACGCATGATTTGGAAAAAGACTGCAGGGGTGGAGGAACAAAGTGAGGAAAGGGCCAAAAAAAGATTCTGAGTTAGACATTATTCAAAACTACATTCAAGGACACTAGTAGAAGGTTGGATATTAATAGGCTGATGAATCACTTCATTGCTTGATAGAGCCTGTTATATCACATTTTACTCTTGCTGGAAGTTACTCTCTTCTCACAAAAAATGTTTTCCTGAAAGTTTTTGTTCACGTTATAATCACTGAAATAAGAAGAAATGAAAACAAAAAAGTAGAAACTTTCCCTTGTTGAGGTATCTGGCAATATTTATGAAACCAAAAATGTTAAATGCTCAGGAACTAAGAATCTGAATCTGAATTTTTAAGGTGAAAGTTCCCTAACCAAAACCCAAATCTGAATGCTCCTTTGTGACATTTGACTTACAGTATCCGGAATGGAAAAAGTCCTGTCAGAAGTGGACTGGTGAAGAAAATGAAGAAGCTAACTCTAATGCCTTAAAAACTGAGGGGTTTAATGTTGTTTAAATGTATAAAATGAAGTCTATTGTTCTTTTTTGCTAAGTCACCCTTCTACTTCCCAAAATCCCCTGAGTTACCCTTATCTCCCACTTTGGAATGTCTGCAGTGCCCTTGATGAGGGCTTAGAAAGTTTTCTCATTGGCTTATAGCTAACCCTTTCTATTGGTTGATAACCCTTGCATTCTATTGGTGAAAATCCAAAGCCCTTCGGGATTCCTGTTGGTCATATTCTGATCCTCCCTGAACCCATAAATACCCCCTTCTGTTACCAATAAAGCTCTCTCTGTCTCTCATCCCTCTACTGTAGTTCTTGTGTGGTCCTTGTGGGCTCCCTGGGGGCTATGTGGTTGGGGGCAGTGGGGGGAGCACACCCCTCTAGGTAATGGGCTAAGCCCTGGACCTAGAGACCCACTCAACCATTGCACTCCTTCAATTTTTCATACTTTGAATCTTTAATAACATGTCTGAGAATCACTTCAAAGTAGATGTGCAGAAATATCGTAATGCTAAGCTTGTGCATTACACAAGGTTCTAGAGGGAATAATTTTCTATAAAGGCAAGTAAATTTCTGTACATTTTATGTTAGGCAATTTCTTGTTTTATCACTCATTAGTGAAGCCCAATTTGCTCTAGAAAGCAAATGAATGCCTATTGAACATATAGTGTCATTTTAGGTGAACCCTACTCTACTCTTAAATTTGAAAGATAAAAATTATGGAAGTGACCTAATACTTACAGCTAATTGCAAATACATTCATGACAGATTTTAAATCTAGTGTTTGTTTTCAAAGTCATAGTGTCAGTGCTGAAGTTATTACTACAAAACTAGATACTCTGGCATGTATTTAGTAACAGACATTACTAAATCAAAACAGCTCTGGCCAAACTTGGTGTCACGTTAAAGGGAGGAGGGAGACAGAAATGCAAAGATTTCTAGTCTTAACTGTATTAATATAAAGTTAATAGCTGTAAGTGCCCTCGGGATAATCAAAGCTTTATGAACCCAGCACTGTCTGTCGACTAACGGACAGCACACAGACTGGAAAGATTTTTGACTCCCTATGAGGACCTCACTTAAGCCAGGGAGAAATTATTAGCAATAAGCGCCTCCAGAAAAATTAGAGCCTTATGAACGAAGCACTGCCTGCCGAACTAGGACAGAACACAGGCTGGAAGGTTTTCTAAACTCTGATATGAGGACCACAATAGCTAGAAAAGAACTTTCCCCACAACAGCTCCCAAAATAACATTTATTAATACAAATATGTGACAGTTATTGTGGGTTCTGCTTTGCCGGTGATAACGTTCAGCTGCAAGATTGTATTTAATTGATGATATAAGCCCCAAAAGAAACCAACACAAAACACATTTTACAGAGACAAACACACTAAACTCAAGTTACAATACAGCAATGTATCCCATTTTCACAACAAACAGAAACTAGCAACAAAGAACTACTAACTAAAACCACAGCCACCTAAAACACTTATCTAGACACTCTTTCAATAACATAGGACAATAAAATATCTTGCACACCACTCTCTCTGTAACACAAAACAAAAGGAAAGAGCAGAGATGCTTTTTATCAACACACATATTTTAAAAGAAACTGCACACTGAAAGGAAAGCAAGTTACTGTAGTAGCAAAACAGAGCTGGTCTTATAAAGTAAGAATAGCAAAAACCAATAACCAATATAAAGTAGCAAAATGTAAAGCAAGTTACTGTTATTAGTATTAAGGTAGCAAAACACAGTTAGTAAAGGAGATGCTTATAAAGTAAGAATCAAAGTAGCTGTTAGCATAAGATGCAAGATAGAATGTATAAAGGAATAACCTTTGTAAGAAAGTAAAGAAAGTAAAGTATAGAAAAATAGAAAGCACGTGGTCTTCTCACCCCTACATTGTTCCAGGAGGTAGGAGGAGGCAGGACAAAGCTGCCAGCAGCTACCTCAACAGAGACAGTGGCATTTTTCCCTTTCAGTTGCAGTTTAAACTGCATCTCCTTTTATACCTTTTTTTTATCTTCTTCAGGTGGTTGTGTGACTAAAAGTCAATCTATTGGGAGGGTAATGCAGATGCCCAAGGGGGGTGGCTTCTTTGAGTGGTCATAGAAGATATTGCAAAGGGAGGTCGTGTCATTTTTTAACACTCCACCCTTTGTTAATCTCATCAGTTTGAAAGCTTTTGTTCTCTGCTGGAGCACCCCTCCAGAGGGCTGAGGCGTCTCCCTCAACCCATCAGGGCTTATCAGGGGCCATCACCCCACACGTGGACTCTGCATTAAATGACTTCTTGATGTGCTCAATTTGGCATAAGAAATTCTTTTGACTGGTTCCAGTGTTAACTGGGAGAAATGAAAACTGTATGCTAAATGCAAAAATCCCTGTCCTTGTAGTCAGAGATGGTCTTTTAACTCTTCTTGCTCTGCTTCTTTCCCCATGTAAAGCAGCAAGACATCAGAGGGAGCAGAAGATGCTCCCCCACTGGGCAACAGTGGACTTTCCATAAGGGAATAAGTTACTATAAACTCCAATGTGTTGTGTCATGGGGTAAGTGCATTACCATGCAGGTGGAAAGGCTCCAGGGACAGCTGTGAGGTGCCAGGACATTCAGTAGTGAAGGAAAGCAGCTGAGCTGGGCCATGGACAGAAAAGAAATAGGTCAGTGACAATCTGGTTTCAAGTCAAGCAAGCTGCAGATTTGCAGGTCAGAATGGAGTCTGCCCAGCATGGGAACTGCTGGTCAAAAGGGTGCCAGACAGGCAATCTTTCCCTGCTGACAACAGCCTTCTTCTCCCTGTGGGGAGGGGCAGCTGGAAATGGGATGCAGGATGGGACAGTGTCCTGGGTTGAGCTGGCAAAACGCCAACTGTCCAGGACAGAGTGAAAAGGGTTCCTCCTCTCCCCAACCAGCCAAGGGGAAAAGAAGAGGGAGAGGAAAGAAAAACCCTCAAAACCAGGTTTATGCTGAAACTAACTACATGTATTTATACAGAGAAGAGAATATTAAGAGGAAACTACAATATAACACGCACTTACACAAGTTACATATATATAACTTCCCGATTAATACAAAGCCCATTACTCTAAATTCATAAGCACTCCAAAAGACATTCAGCAAGAAAGAGAAAGTATAACAACAAAATATTTCTACTTCCCTGAATACAAACAAAATGCAAGCACAGGCAACAGGAGTAGGGCCTAGCATAGTAGAGGAGCTGCTAGATATCTTCCTCTTAGTGCAGCCATGATGGAACTAACCAAGCCACTCCCACACACTGGATTTTACACCCTTTGAGATGATGTAGTATGGTATGGAATACAATATTATTGGCTGGAAGAAGTCAGCTGTTAGCTAGCTCAGCCCAGCTTAAATCAGCTGACAATCCTAGGCCTAGCTGAACTTTAAAACCTAAGTTTAGGTCCACCTGGCTAAACCCATAACAAACAGGCAGGTTTGAGGGCAGCACAGTCCTGCAGAGGTGGCTGGCAAGTGCCTTTGACACTTCCCCTAACACAACCCAGCTGCCAGATGCCATGGTGTTTCTGAATTGTTCATAAGTTTAGTCTGAGCTGTTTGAAGAAAAGCAGGATGAGGCTACACCTCACAAAAAAGTGCTTGCATGGTTGCCTGTTTCTTTACTATAAAAGTAGTAAATGCAAAGAAGAAATAATTTCTTTTCCTAGGAATAGTCTCCTTATTCTAGCAATCCATAAGGGAAATGGACCTGCAGTATAAGCTAAGCTTCAGTTTTCTATCACCAAAACACTCACACTCCAACAAGCCACAAAAGCCTGATACATAGGATGGGTTTGGATCCCAGGTTATGTCACAGAGAAATAAAAGCTAAATATGGTTTTCAAATTTATCATCAAAGATAAAATATACTTTTATTACCTCTAAGTGCAACTGAAGTAAAATAAATTGTTATGCAGGAGCTACAGGTCCTTCCATTTGGACCCATCAGGAAGATAATGCCATAGGAAAGACAATACCTATAATCTTAGTTTAGTTATTGTTTAATCATAACTGGAAATGGAAGGAATTTAAATATATTTTAATACATCTTATTTACAGTTTGGAATGTGAAAGGTGAAATTGATTATCTGGAAAATTCTATTGCACACAACTTGAGTGATAGGTACGGTTAGATTTCCTAGCATGGAGCATGGAGAGCTTAAGATTGAATACATTAACAGAAAAAGCAAAATGCCAAGCCAATCAATTGCACTTTAAAATCTGGCCTTTTATGGCAGCACAAGAGTAGGAAGTCATCTCTAATGTGGACCTGGACAGGGAAATGAGTAGAAACAGGCTTTTACATCTGCAAGACAATTTTACTGACTTAGGAGTCAGAGCAATCCAGCTTGGCCTTGTACTACAAAGGCAACCATGTTGCCCATGACATTTAAGTACTTCTTTCACCTTAGTTATCAAATGCCTCAGAGCTCGAACCCTGTCTGGTAAATATCTGTACAAAATGCAGACTTAGACAGTAAAATGCTGCAAAATAAGCATGTGTACTTTGGGTCATAATCTTTCCATGACTTTTTGTGACTTTATTTTGGCCACACACCTCTTGCAGTATCCAGAGTGGGAAAGTTCCTTGGCTCACAGCAGTACTCCCCAGCAGTAGAGAAGGAAGCAAACAACAGAATTTAACTTCTGTCCTTTCCATACTGTGTCCCCATGACCAAGTCAAGCAACCTCAACCTTTAAGAATGCAATTTGCTATGCTCTATCCATAACACCTCATTTGGCAGAAGCAGAGGGAATAATTGCAACCAGGTTACTGAGCTGAGTCAGGTCCAGCCAGTCAGAGGAACCCCCTCAGCGCTCTGAGGAGTGTGGCACACCAATAGAAATGCCTGCTAGAAATGTCTCACCTCAGCAAACCACAGCTTCTTCACAGACTCAAGAAGACAGAAAATTTTTATTCTTGCTGTCTGAATTGCTTCTTCAGTCACTGGGTTACTGCTGCATAGCAGCACTCTGCCAGGCATCCAAAATTTCTGCCACAAGCAGTTCTTTTTGAGGTTTCCATTATTTTCCAACTCATGGCTTCTATGTCTGTATGTTATCCCCAGAGCCTTGTACAATCACACTAGAAAACTATGACATGCTAAGTGCTAAACTTAGCCAATCAATAAGTTTACTCCAAGTGACATCAATATAGATCAGGACTTAACCAAGTCTATCATATCTGACTGCCAAGAACAATATATCCTTGCCTAAAAGGGTCATATGCAGAACTCCTTTAAAAGAATAGAAGATTCCAGCAATTTGGAAACATTTGATTCCTTGAAAATATTGATGTTGAACAAGCAATACACTGGAAATTCAAACTCTCACAAATGCATATGAGAAGGACAGAACTGTACATTTAGAGACATGGTTTATTGACGGACTTGGCAGCACTAAGTTAGTGGTTGGATTCAGTGATCTTAAAGGTCCTTTCCAAAGTAAAAGATTCTACTCTATTCTGTTATATTCTATTCATATGCATATTCATATTTATATTCATATTCACCACAACTGTCTCAAAACAGTTTTAATGTGCCAGGGACATTTGTGGCTAGAGACATGGAAAATGTCAAGAGAGCCTTGACGCTAACACTTCTGCCAGAGATGAGTGATGGAAGAAATGAGGAAGCTCAGTATAACGGAGGGAGTTCACTTATTTCCAGGTTTGGAATAAATTGGATCTTTCTCTCTTTATGAGTAGCTGGTGGTTGGCAACCAGTATGGAGCTGATACACAAGTGCCCTACCATTAAATCTCACATAGAAGTGTGATCTTGTTAAACATCTCAGCAGACTCAATGTTTTGTTAGATTGTATCTATAGAGCAAGAACTCAGGTAGTATTTATTTGGCTCTTCTTTAATGTCTCAACACTGATTAAATCTGCCTGTGGCTGACAAACAGACTCAGCTGACCAAAGAGCTATCACAGTCCCTCTGAAACTACTAAATTTTTTCTGGCCAGCAAGGTAACATAACATCTGGTGTGCGAAAAAATCAATCACATGAACAGAGATGTGGCACGTTGTTGCTCAGGGACAGATGGGATCCATTGCCCTGCAGACTGTGAAAGCCCTTTTTCAACAATATTTGATTGAGATGAGATCACTTAACTGACAGTGCATCAGACAAAATAAACGTGACCTAACAGCAATCTCCCAAACTACCCCTGCTGCCAGCTCAGCATGTGAAGATGCAGCAGGACCACTCTAAGAAGGGAGGGCACATGCAGATGCCATGGTTCCAGCTTGCAGACCCATGGAGAAGCACATTGATAAACTGCAAGGCTGCTCTCTCCCACTACATCCAGACATGAAGCAGGATGCTGCTGACTCATGGATCCACAAGCAGCTTCAGGTGGCTTAGCTGGAGTTTGTAATCTAAATCTCTCCACATCTGTTTTGCCCACACAGCAAGGCAGAAATAAATAACCATAGTAAAACTGGTGAGCCATTTATCCATTCTGTTCCTGTGTCCTGTCTTACAAGGTGGGGCAGGAGAAAAGACATGATGAGAGAGCATGGTCATAGGCATGCAACTGGCTTGGCAAGGACACAGAAAGCAAACACAGTCACCAGTGTGCACTGAGGCACCAGTGATGGAAAGGGTCAGTGGGTAACAACACTGCTCCCAGAGTATACAGAACTAGTCAAAGATCAAACCACACCCTGATGTTCCATCTAATTCATACTCATTTAAGGAATGTTTCAGTGTGATTTTGGTAATTTATGCAATTAGCTGAATTTTGAGGAAGGACACTCTAAAACAAGCCTTTTAAAGGAGTTTATCGGTCAGGGGTTTGTAACAGCACCCAGAAGAGATATTAAATACAGAACTAAATACCGATTATTCAAAAAGAAATTTGGCCAGTGATCAATAAATACTATCAGTTAACATTAAACAAAGGCTGATTTATGTAATTGTTATCATGGCTTGTGCAATGTTTCAAACAAGTGAATAGAAGTAAAAATACAGCTGCCTTTTAAATCCATGCCCCAGATAGGAAACAGACACAGGGGATTTTGTGATTTGATCATGCAGAAGAAGAGTCAGCTTTTGGCAGTTTGATAATATGTTGTTGATTATGTGCACTATTTGTTAAATGTTTGAAGTGTCTGGGGAGGGGAGAGTTTCCACATAATTTAGAATATATATTGAACTGACATTAAAGAAAATATACTCAGGAGAGGCAAGACCAGCAAAAAGAGCACAAACAAGGAAACATCCTTATGAGGGATCTGGGTTTTCCATTTCAGAGCAGATTAGAAGTGCTTGGGCTATACTAGAGACCGCAGAAAGAGATTTCAAATGACATGTAGCATTAGTGGGGTGGTGCATGGCTGCCTGAAAGCAAAGCTGGAAACCTGGCCAGAAAAAGGGGAGAAAATGCTAGAGTACTAAAGGAAGACATAAACAGTTGGGGCACCTCCAAGGAGTTTATCTTGATAACAAAAGTAATTAGGACATTGCATATCTTCACTTTGAATTCTGTGTTGATTGCAATGTCCACAGAAATAGGCTGATAGGTGAGGTCAGTAAAACAGATGCAAAAAAAAAGGTGCGCTTGGAATCATATCTTCTCATTGAGGTAAATCTGATAAGAGAGAAATCTTGTATTCAAATTACTTTGGTTGCAAAGAATCTGAGACCGGATAGAGTAAATTCTCTTTACAGTAGCTTGTATGGGGCTGTGTTTTACAATTGTGCTGAAAAGAGTGATGATAATACAGAGATGTTTTAGTTACTGCTGAGCAGTGCTCACACAGTGTCAAGGTGTTTTTTGCTCCTCACCCCACCCACAAGGAGGCTGGGGGTGCACAAGAAGTTGGGAGAGGACACAAACAGGACAGTTGACTCCAGCTGGCCACAGGGAGATTCCATGACATATAGCATCATGCTCAATGTATAAAGCTGGAGAAAGAAGGAGGAAGGGGTGGAAGTTCAGGTGTTCATTTTCCCAAGTAACCATTATGTGCAATGGAGCTCTGCTTTCCTGGTGGTGACTGAATACCTGCCTGCCCATGGGAAGTTGTGAATTAATTCATTGTTTCACTTTGCTTGAACGTGCAGCTTTTGCTTTCCATATTAAATGCAACCCAGAAGTTCACTCACTTTTGCTTTTCCTATTTTCTCATCCCTCCCACTGTTAGGACAGATAATGAGTGGCTGTGCGGGCTGAGTTACCAGCTGGTGTTCAACCTTGATATCCTTCACAAGAACTATTTCAGAAGGGAGAAAAATAGGGTGAGGCTGTATGACATTTCTTTGCCTATCAAAATGTAATTGAGACTGTATCACAAGGCTGAGACTGTGCAGTGGATGACTCCAAGGGATTTCATGTGTTGTAGCCCCACATGGAAACTCATTATTCTGGAAGAATAGAGCTTGACACAACGTCTCCACTAAAGATATTCGTTATGAAGAACTGTACCCCTTGCCTGCCACATGTGTAATACTGACAAGATACCTCTTCTTTAATCTGGCTTTGGCTTCCCATTCTGACTTTCCTCCTTCCCACATTTAAGTGGAATTTCCCTCCCAACAGGAAATCAGTAGAAAATCTTTCAGCAGCTGAAAAAAATAATAAAAGAAAGGGACTAGAAAATTTGAATGTATGGAAGAATAAACTCTTCTTGGATCTACTTGTTAAAAAACCTGAGCTTCACATTCTGTTCTTGCAACTTAAGTAGGGCACAGATAATACAAGGATGGTCATACAAAGCATGGAAATTTTAGTTCAGAAAATTGTTTCACATTTTGTAGTTTGACTTTATTTTAAGCTGGATAAAAGCCCAAAAATTCAGATTTCTTCTGAATAAAATTCCTAAGCATTCTCCAGGCTGTTTGGTTTCAATATAAAACACTTTTTTGAAAGCTGTTCCAAAACACAATGATGAGAGGGTTACATTTTTTCCATTTTTAAACAGTTCCTGTGTCCTCTGTTGCTTTCATAAATGATTTTATTACAATTGCACATTTCAGAGTGATGTTATTCCATAAAGTCACTTCAACAAACTATAAGCAGACTTTCTATCTCTGTTCTCATTGCTCTAGATTACCCCAAAACTGTAACCCTCTAAATTTAGACAGACAAAAAAAGAGTATTAGTTCTTAACATTTTAGAAGTGTCTTTTCTTAGTAAATCTCACTACGGTATATTTGAATATACTGGATGGCTGAAACAGAAACACATAATTTCTCTTTCTGCCACACAAAGAAGCTGCTGCATTGACAGCCCCAGAGGCAGGAAAATGAGAGATGCCACTGAATGCTCACATGTTCACAGGGCTCAGCATATCCAGTTCCCAAAGAGAAATAAAGGAGCAAATCCCCACCACAGCCGGAAGAGCCCCACGTGGTACAGAGGCTTTCAGACCCTCTCCATACCACAACAGACAGCAGTTTCATAAACACTGAGGTGTGATGCTGAGCAATGAGCAGCTGGTAGAAATTATTTAAGGGAAATTTAGCAAATTAGGCTAATAATTCACATGAATTCATTCACACTGTCTGGTGTAGCTGGAGGGCCAGAATGGGGTTTTCCCCACTGGATCAGAGAGCTCATGCCAGCAGCCAGCTAAAGTAGGATGCAAAGGGCTCCTCTGACTTCAGAGAGCTCAAAGGGGCAAGCAGAGAAACCTGAACATCCAGGTTTGACAGGACTAGCACCCATGATGACAGTACCTGTTGGTAATACAGTGTTGACATCTTTCCACTTGCCAATGCTGTTGGATTTGTGGGTGTTTCATCATTCCCACCTTTGAGATTTGGCTTATGTTGATGGAAGAATTAGAAAATAGATTCATCCCTGAAAGCATTTCAAAATAATAAAACATCTGTTCTTAAAACCAAAATAAGTGTATTCCATTCCTAGTTAAAATGTTCACTGCCTTTAGACAGAGAATGCTCTGAATGACTAAAGAAGGCAGGTCCAGTACCATCTCCTGTTCTGAGCAGCATGGCTGGCTGAGGCAAGAGCAGTTAGTTGCTGGATACAAACCTTTGGTTACCAGAACATTTCTCCATATTACAATGGTAAGCATGTAATCTACTTAGAGATTTCAGGGATCTCATAAAGGATTCTAAACAGGCTGAGCTGTAGGAAGACTATGATCCAGCAAACTGTTTACTTTAGTACATCTGAAGAATTGCACATTCCTGTGAGACAATCGACTGAGTAAAATGCAGCTGGCTCAAAACTCTGTGACACTAATTAATACAGTTAATGTGTAAAATGAGTAAGGTGAGGTGGAGTAGTGTTGTGGGGTGGGGGTGAGGAGAAAACAGTATGCTAAATTTCCTAAGTAGCACTCGCCCAGTGACAGGTTTTGTTATATTTGTAGAACTCATTTACCTATACAAAATTGATTAAGGAGTAAATAAATATTTTACCTGAAGACTTGGACTTTTGCAGGAAAGAATACCATCTTGTCATCTTGTCCCTGATCACATCCTCTCCTCCCACACAGCTTGGGACATGGAATAAAAGTAGTCAGTTTCCAGTGTTCATTCCCATAGAGCACCTGGGCTGTGCTGGCTGGCAGTACTGAGGGGGCACAGCAGGAAGCCCAGGTGCCAGTCCCAGTTTTGCTCCGTGCAGCCGTATTGCCATCCCGTCCTAGCAGGTTGTGTAGGAGTGTTATTCTGTGACCTATATCATCGTGCTGCTGACTGACCCAGAATGATTTGTTATTTCCCACATTAGGCTCCAAATCAAAAATAAGAAGGGTTTCACTTTTTTATTTGTCCTGAAAAAAGAGTTATGATTGGAAGAAACAAATTTTCAAAACTATAAATTCTCAAGCTTTGGTTTGGAAGCCCACATTTTCAAACCTACATTCACTTTCTCAGCCGAACAATTCCACAATATGGCACACTGAGCTGGAAGCTGCCTGAAATTACTGTATTGAGTTTAATAACAATGTACTTGAACTTCCAGCACACCTCCAGGGCTTAGATATTTTCTCTGGGATCCATTTGTAATTCTGCTGTTCGTAAAGAAACAAAACTCTTCTAAGGTAAAGCATTTAATACAGAAATAATATTTTTAGGTGGGGAGATTTGATAATAAGCAGCATATGGGTTGACAACCACACCTTGCCTAGAAAAGTTTGCCTTTCCAAGAATACAGAAGGAGATAAGAAAAAAGTGTTTGGGGATTCTTATTCTTGAGGTTATTGAATATCGAAAAGAAGTAATTTACAAAAACCAGATTAAATGTATACCAATATGTTACACATTGGACACAGGACCCAAAGGAATTCTAAGTAAGTTTGTCAACAACACTAAATTGGGAGGAGCTGTCAATTTCCTTGAGGGCAGAGAAACCCTGCAAAGATTTCTTGACAAATCAGAGAGATGGGCAATTGCCAATAATATAAAGTTTATTAAGGGCAAGTGCTGGATCCTGCACCTGGGATGGGGCTGTCCTGATTGTGTGTATAGACAGGAAAAAAGAGGCTGGAGAGCAGTGCTGTGGAAAAGGACCTCGGGGTTCTGGTTGAAGGCAAGTTGAACATGAGTCAGCCTTACCCTGGCAGCCAGGAGGGCCAGCCCTGTACTGGGAGGCATCAGGGAAAGCATCATGAGCCTGTCGAGGAAGGGGATTGTCTCACTCTGCTCTGCTCTAGGGCAGCTTCACATTGAATATTGTGTGCAGTTTTGGACACCACAATATAAGAAAGATACATTAAGCTGTTAGACAGTGTCCAAAGGAGTGTCCAAAGATGGTGAAGGGTCTGGAGGGTAAACTGTATGAGGGGCACCTGAGGTCACTTGGTCTGTTCAGCCAAAGTGACTGTCATTGCAGTCTTTAATATCCTCATAAGGGGAAACAGAGCGGCAGATGCTGATCTCTTCACTTTTGTGACCAGTGACAGAACTCAAAGAAATGGCATAGGGTTGAGTTAGAGGAAGTTTAGGTTGGATATCAGGAAAAAGTTTTTTCATCCAGAGGGTGATTGAGAACTGGAACAGGTTTCCCAGGGAAGTGGTCACAGCACCAAACCTGACCCAAGAGTTCAAGAAGCATTTGCACAAAGCTCTCAGGTACATGGTGTGATTCTTGGGGTGTCACGTGCACAGATAGGAGTTGAAGTTAATGATCCTGATGGATCACTTCCAACTCAACATATTCTATCATTCTATGACATTTTACTGAACAAGAGATGAGGACAGCACCATCAGCTGTTACATTTAATTGAGAGCTGATGCTTACCTACAGCCAAGTTTCCCCAGCCCTTATTCAATTAGTTTTCCTACTGACTTCCAAAAAGGGAAGTTCCTACAGCTCCTCCCCTCCTGATATTGCAAGCACTGTGGTGAGAGGTGAAGGATAATCATGTGAGCTGGGTTATTGATTCTGTTACACAGGTAATCCAGCTAGACCTGCTGATGGTTCATGGACCCTTCACCAGGAGACCTGGCTGAATCTGACTGGCCAGAAGCAGAGATGGACAGCCATCTGCGAGTGGCACATGCTTACACACAGCTTATGTGATCCACAGGAAAAATGAGCTTTATCATTAAGTAGAAACTGTGAGATCTGACCAATGTGCAAGTGAGAAAGGGCATAGTCTGCCAGTAACAGGTTTTTGAGAGGTGCATTTTAAAAATTTCCATCTTCATTACACTAGTTAGGTCGTAGATCACAAAATTATGCAGCAGAGCTGCATGATGAGGGGTTAAGGTGATTTGATTAGCATAAATCTGATATATGCTGATATTCTTTCAGAGTGATAAATACAAAAAAAACTTTTGCCACATGGTTTCTCTGTTACAGACTCCACATTCATGGTCATTTCCACAAAAATCCACAAATAAAACCTTATTCTAATTCAGAGTAATGTTTTACCTGAAATAAAAGGAGCTGAGCCCAAGTTATGCCTTGCAAAGCATCTTTTGCAACCCTAATCTTCTCAGATTTACAAAAGTCATTATTCAAAATTAAATTCAAGAAAACCTGAGGTTTACCACAAAAGAACATGTTAGAAAAGAAAGAAGACTTCTGTAGTGTGATCATTTTAGCTAAGGAAGAATTGCTAACCATTTCCTTTCTACTAATCTGTACAAAACCAATGTTGGGGTTTTTTAGCACTTTGTAACTAGTAAGAAATTTTCTGTACACTTTAAAAGGTAGAAAGCAACTTTAAACACCGCAGCAGTACATAACTCTAAACCAAGCAACTGGAAGAGGAGGGGGATCCCTATAGGAACTCAGGTACTCATCCCTATCTGGCAAGGCAAGGTTTTGTTCCCAGGGTGTAGCAACACAAGGTCTGATCCAACTAATACCTCTAATACACTTGAATAACTTATTTTGTCCATGTAAATTAAGATCTGCTCTCTGGAGCCTAGGTTCACTGAGGACTGAGATAACTGCATCCTGATGGTTAGACTAACTGCCCTTGCTGTTACTGGCGTGGCTCCACTCTGAATCTACCTTTCCTCCATCACAGCTCCTGGCACAGTCCTACTGCTCTGTGCAGAGCAAACTATACAGCTGCAACAGCACTGCCAGCTCAACACCCTAGCTTTAGCCTGCCAAACACATCTGGCAGTGGAGGGAAAACAGCTGTGATTAAAATCAAGTCATCACTCTTCTCATCCTGCCTCACTTTCCTCCTTAAATTGTCTCTGCACCAAAGATGACAACATGTTGCCAGATATTAGACAACTGGCCTGCATAATCCACTCAATTTATTCTGCAGGCTGACTTTATATGTCTACAGCACAAAAATGAAGATACAATCATGGTATATGCTAAAACTGCTGTGGTCACCCAGCCACAGCAAAGTCACAGGGATATGAGCTTTAACTCCTCAGAGCAGCATGTGCACCTGGGGCTGAAGAGGTGTTTTTCCTCTGTACACACACATCCAAATATGTCACCATGTCTCCACTGCCTTGGTTACCCACAAGAATGGACTCAAACTTGAACACTCATAATCACATCTATTGCCTACTATACCTTGTACACGCACACACACACGCACACACACCCCAACTCTTTGGGCTATTCACTTTGTATAATTTGACAGGAGGAAAAGGATCTTCAGCTCTTTATTATGGGTTTGTACAGAACCATGTACAAGGATGGAGCATCTCAGCACTGCTGCAGTACGACCAAAGAGGGACTAATTAATAGACTCAGAACATGTTGTGAACAAAACAGCAATGTGGTTTTGGAAACACTGTCAGTAAGCAAAACACAGACAACCAAGCAAAACCTTTTCATATTGTGAGGCATCTATTGTGTTTTATTCACTTCTCCAAAACACCAGGATCCTGAGTTTGTTATACATGATGCTTCTCCTTGACAGCCAAGGTGAGAAAGCTGTGCTTTTAATTTAATCATGTGAGAGTGAGATTGACAGAGGTCTTTAGTGGTCCAATCACTCTGCTTTATGGTTTGTGTTTTAAGGAGAGATAGTTGGAGTTCAAAATACAACTCAGATGATTGTCTCAGAATCTACTTGTCTACAGAGCCTAGGTAAGAAAGACTGTAACAGCACAGCCAGCAAGTGTACCATGAGCATATAAATATCATTGCATTTTTTTTCCATGTTGTACTGTAAGTTCTACATTAAGAATTTTAGCAAGGCGATATAGGATGTCCTAATGACAGAAAAGAAACACTTATGATGTGTATGCAGCCCAAACTAAGGATCATATTTTTGCTATAATACAGGTGAAACAGGTCTGAAGTAAAAATTTTACAGCCCCCCAACCTAGATTTTATAGTATAAGCACAGAAATAGGTATCTATAAAGACTCTTATCTGGAAACTTTCCTAGCAACTATTCCTTTTAATTGGACATAGATTTGCTAGAACTGGTATGAAATGCCAAAAAAGAATGATGAGCAGGGACCCAAGAAACCTAAAGTAAATAAATCTCTACTACATAGCAACTAAACCCATGAGATATCTTTGCCAAGATATAGTCTACCGTTAGATTTTACTGCTCTGTCCAGTAGTATGTTTTTAATGCCTTAAGAGAGATTTGTGCTATTTACTCGCAAAGTTACTTAGACACCATAATAATTCCCAGTGTTGTGGAAAATACTTCTGTGCATCTGATAAGACTTTCATTCATTGCAATGTTTGATAAAAATTTTAAAGATACAATGTTACTCACTTACTTCAATATAAATATGAGAAAAAATGATTGATAGAGTTTCAGAGATTTAAAAGACCTCAAAAGAATACTTGGAGTTGAAGAAGTTTACACAAAGAAGAGAAAAAAGGCCAGAAGTAGCATACATCATTAACTATAAGAAATCTAGCACTTATGAAAATAACTTAATGAAAAGATTAAAAGATTGTTCTAAAATCTAATAAAACTAATATCAAAGTCATATTACAAGTTCATATTTATGAAAAGGACTGGCATACTGAGTAGATTTTCGCTCAGTCAGGCAATACCAACACAATGTGTCACTTCCCTTTAGTAACATCCTTGTTTCTCTCTACTATGGTTAATTACACGCCAAGACACACACACAAAAAAAAGAAAAGGAAAAAAAATTAAACAAATAAAAAACCACCACCTAACTCCCATCTTCCATAATGTTTTTGCAGAAGAAGTCTGATCTAAAGTTAGACTTGGCTATCTTTAGATATCTAAAGATAGGCTTTCTTTTTCTAAAAGCAATTTTTATTTTCTGCCTTAGTTCTGAGTAAGATTTGACCTACCACATCAATTGTATGATCATTTTCTTTATTGAAAAAGCTAATAACTCTGTGTTTGCCTCCTAAACCATATTTACTAAATTTACTAAATGAGTAATAAATGTTCAGTAAAAGTGTTTGTGTGTGACTAACTTGACTGAAAGCATCCATACAGTAATCTTACTAAAAATACTAAAAGGTTTAGCTAATTGCAGAGTTGGCTAGAGATCCAGAACTAAAAAAATTAGTCATAGATTTATGAAAATACTCCACCACTCTTAGGGAAAACACAGGAAAAACACATGACTGTTATTTAAAAGATTTTCTATCCCTGCCCTTTTCCTACACAAGACTACATTGTTTTTAATGTCAGGACTAGTCTTCCCAGTTCCTATACCTTATATTTTTTCCCAAATATGATTCATTATTCTCCTTGTGACCATCTCTCTGCATCTGGCAGTGTCTGTTCTTTTTCATACATTACATCCACAGAAGTTCTTCAGTTTTATGACTTTCAATTATGACCTGAGGGGCAGCCTCAAGTTACCCTCAGTACCCCCAGCTATTAATTTATTAAAAGAGTTGCTCACACGTTAACTCCTTCAAGACCTCCTGGATATTTTACTGGAGAAAATTCAGCAAAGAGTAGTAGCAGTAGAGGCAGCTGCTGCTGCTTCTAGATACAAGGACCGCCCCTGGCAAAGGTTACCCCTGTCACTTGTGAACATGACTTTTTGCTGCTGGCCACAGAACAGAGCCCCTGCAGGGCTGTTCACACTCTTTAGCACATCAGGGGAAATGTGGCTTTTCTTCATGTCCCCTTAAAGCACCTCACATTTACCATGATTACTTCCTCTATGCTTGAAAATGGTGGTCGCAGTGAGGCATCCTGTCAGAAGAAGAGAGGGAAAAAAACCCTTCAGAACCAATAGCTAGCACTGAATTTAAAAAAGCAAAATATGTACAGTATTTGTATTTGGTATGTTGATAATGTTTATAAGCACAACTAAATTGGGTTTCTCCATTTGGGCATCTAACAGGTTTATATGTAAGACAGCAGTACCTCCCTCTGTGTCAAACAGGTTAAAAATATTGTAGACTTATTTTTTGAGAAGGTTTTCTGTAAGCAGCAATAACTTTTTCTACACTCTTCTCTACTCACAGCATCACAGAGCAGCCAAGACTTGAAGACACCTCTGGCATTGTCCTGCTCAACCCTTGCTCTAGACAGGGCTACACAGCACAGGCTGCCCTGGGCATTGTACAGTCAGGCTTTGGATATCTCTGAAGATGGAAACTCCACAACCTCTCCGGGCAATTCATTGTAGTGGTTGACCATCTTCAGTTTAAAATAGCTATTTTCTACATTTAAAAGGAACTTCATGTATTTCAGTTCCTGTCTGGTGACTCTTGTCTTTCACTGGGCACCACTGAGGGGAGCCTGGTTCCATCTTCTTGGTTCTCCCATCAGATTTTTATACATATTCATAACATTCCTCTTGAGCCTTCTCTCCTCCAGACTGAACAGCCCCAGCTCTGTCAGCTAGGCCTTGTGCATCAGATGTCCCAGTCTTTAATCACCTTCATGGTTCTTTGCTGGACTCTCTCCTTTAGGTAGGTGCACACCTTTCTTGCACTCAGGAGCCCTGGGCTGGACACAGCAGTCCAGATGTGACCTCTTACCATATTCTGGCCTGCAACAACTTTTCAAATACAGTTCTAGTTCTCACAAAGAGGTTGGTCTGAATAGAAGGATAATGATTTTGTGTTATTAAACTGATTTTAAGTACCAGAGCTGCACAAACAAACCACTTAAGCCCTAGGGCATTGTTAGAAGATGAGTCAAAGGCTGTGCCCGCCTGCCAAGTACAAGAGGGCCAGGCGTCAGTCTGAGCACTGACGGTGTGATCCACTGTGCTGATTAACTGCTGGCTCACACACTGGCTCTGCTCAGGGCTCCTCCAGCACCTCCCTCCAAAGCAGGACTTGTACATGAGCAGGGAGGTGGCTGACTGCCAGGACCACTCCCAAAACACAAGTCAAGTAAAACGGTGCTTGAGAGACACCAAACAATTGTGTTAGCATTTAGCAGGGAAGTCTATCGTCCAAGTACCATTGTCATTACAATTCATAGCGCTGCTAGAATATTTATTATGATTCAGTCTTTGCCAGTTTCAGCTTGGAAGCAGAGGGGAAATGCAAAAACAGCCAAAATGATGCTATGAAACCTGGTATGGGCTGTCAAACACACCTGACAGGGAAGGAGCAAAGAAACTCATCCTTCTAAGTTTAGTCTAGACATGATTAACATGACTCACACCTGGTATCTTACCACCTACTCAAGGAGATTAAATTTTAACTAATTGCTGATTACTAATTACTGTTTTATAACTGATATTTATTCTCAAAAGAGAATTAAAATCTGATTCATCATTAATCCTTTTTATATGCCTGTCCATTTATCCAGATATTTAGTGTCAAATGATTTTGACAGAAGCCATGAGATATTTTTAGAACAACAATAATGTAACACAGGTATGGAATATAGCTTTTAATAAATCCTTCCCCTAGGTCTTGATTTTTCAAAATCTTGTTTAATACTGCGAGACTGGAATCAAAATAATGCTGTTGTAACCCCATCTATAAGATGCAACATTTACAAATTCCAGCTTCTGAATATGTTTTCAGATAGTATTTCAGTTCTGGTTATGACATCCCACTTCCTAAAGAAAACCAATGCTTTCTACCATTTAGAAAGGCTGGAAGAAATGTTAGCAGTGTCAAGACTCTACAAAAGCAGCAGGTATGAGCTGAATTAAACAGGCAGCTTTCTGATGAACATGAATGTTGGTAGTGAAGGGAAGAGAGAAAACCTTTTCCTGACCCCTGCAGGGAGGGAGGTGATACTTTTGAAACTAGAAAACACATTTACAGAACTAACATTTCTTTTAAGATGACTACTGTATGAGTCAACAGTTTGAAGGCTCGAGTTTAAAAAGTACTATTGTTAGCAAGCTCCTCATCCAAAGGAGCAGTGATTTTGAATCCTCAAAGAGTCATAATGCACAGAGAGACTTTTTAGTGACATTTCAAAGAAAGTTTTGGACCTCACTGTTGTGTAAATTTATCTCCCATGCAGTAAAAGTGGGAGGAGCAGTGCTTCACAGCTTGGCAGGTCTCAAGATAACAAGTACATTCAAAGTAGAGATCATCATTAATAAACATCTTTTTTTGTCTATAGAAGCAACTATTTGCCACCTCAGAAGCCAGTAGATTGATTCAATCAATCAATCAATCAATCAATCAATCAATCTTCTTTCTGTATTGTACCTCCTGTCTTTTACAGGCGACAGCAGGGCACCACTCAGACTTTCCTTTTTCCTTGTTTGCATTCCTGAACACAGCTGCAAACTTCTGCTTTAAATATGTTCAATCCAAAGAGCAATCACTGTGGATTGGCAGTCAAAATAATTCACACATCAAAGAATCCTCTCAAAACCACAGCATTTTAATCATTTCCAGTCAAAAAGCCATGAAGAGGAGGAGCCACGGGCATCCTTCCAACAAAGGTCACTCTGTGAGACTGCCTGTTGCATCTCTTCAGCATCAAGGATGAAAAATGTGAGTGGGACTGGACATCAGGAGTTTGGTTTGCTTTCAAAAGACACCTGAATTCTTTGCATTCATAAGCAACAGTATTTAGAAATCATAGAATCATAGAATGTTAAGAGTCGTGACGGACCTTAAAGATCATCTAGTCCCAACCACCCCTGTCACAAACAGAGACACCTCCCACTAGACCAGCTTGCTTCAGGCCTTATCCAGTCTTGGCTGGGGCCTCTCCAGTGCTAGGGCTGGGATATCCACAACTTCCCTGGGCAACCTGTTCCGGTGTCTCACCAATCCCACAGTAAAAATTTCTTCCTATATCTAGCCTGAATTTTCCCTCTTTCAGTTTTTATCCATCTCTTCATGTCGTATCATCAAATTTCCTAAAAATCCAAGAAAACACTCAGGACAAGGTCAGATCATGGGCCCCATATGGTGTTACAAGTGAACAGGGAGCTGAGCAAACACACATTTTGCAGTGAGACTTTGCGCTTAAATGTATCCAGCCAGCAAAAAGGCTCCAGATAAGGACACAGACACCCAAAAAGCACATTACCAAAAACTTTATTTGGAGCCTCTGAAGAGCAGCAAGTGCCAAGCAAATAGAGAATTTGAGGCAAGTTTCTATGAGCCCACAATCAAGAAGGAGGTTTTGGAAACAGCAATAGGAAATGAAAAATAAAGATGAGGGATACAGTGAAAAGGAAGAAAGTTTGTAAGAATGAGAGATGAAATCTTGCCTTTTCTGCAGGCCAGAGGACTTAGGTCATTGGCTTCAGCTGAGCCAAGGAGTTCACTGAAGGAGAACTGTTAGAAGTCCAGGCAAGAGCTGAGGTAAAACTGAAAGACTTACTGTGTTAAAAGTCCCAAGGAGAGTAAAAGTGTTTTAAGACAGAGCAAAGTTCAGCTGTGCAGAGTTTTTTAGCACTCAGAATATAAAAAACTATTACTGACTTCCTCTCTATAATCTGCTGTTCTGCTGTCACTCTAGAGGGAGTGGAGAAAGAGGATCCCTGGAACTTTTTGTTTTCCTGGGAGCTACACCCAACCAGTGTACGTTAGCATATTTCTACCTAGAATGAATACTTGGGGAAAGCATGTGGTTTGAATATTTCTAAAGGGCAGGTTTTAGTGGTTCTATCAGTGCAATATAGCTTGGGAAGCACCGTAACTCTGGGAAATGGAGCAGCTGTGTTTGTGTGGTGTGTGGCTATGCACTGCTTTGGCAGTTGTTATGAAGAGGTGAATTGTGGGATTAGACTGAGGGCAGGACTGATGAGGGCAGTAAGACCACTGACACTGGTGAAGAACAGGAGTACCTCAAACAGCTGTCACTAATGCACTTGATTCATGGATGACGAAGAGCCCTGGCACATTTTTGTATAGTCGTTAACCTGCAGAAGAGAAATTTCAGAAGAATTTCAAACCAAGTCATAAATGTGTTTCATAGACTTATGAACAACAAAGAAAATCAAACAAAATCACTGGAAAGCCTGAGTAACATGGCAGCCCTGGAAAATTTCTTGTGTGAGCATTTTAGACTTTTTCTTTCAGAAAAGAACATGAATTCTGTTTCATCTTTCCCCTTTACTTTTCTAAGACAATTTCCCCAGAAAAGTGATGAAGATTTTTACTCTATTTTGCAATTCACTTACCAAATATTTTGAAAATGCTTTTTCTTTTTCTTGTCTTTCTCCTCTCGTTAGTGAAGAGGAAGGGAAAATCTAACAATCTACTTGAACTATGTGGAGTGAGTAGGATAACATCAGAAGAAAGAAGTTAATCATTTATCATATTCTTACACTCCTGAAAAGACTCAAGGACTTATAACAAGATGCGAGTGACAAATGTAAGTTGAGCAATAGGAAGATCTGATGAGAAAGAAAGGGATGTCCAAAGCATTCCATTGATAAGAATACAATAATATAATAATAATAATAATAATAATAATAATAATAATAATAATAATAATAATAATAATAATATGAAAGTAAAGAATAACCACAGAAACAACAGAAAAACCTTTTTCTCATAACATAAATGATTTACTAGATACACACTATGATTTTTCTTAGATTCACATACTATTTGTTGTACAGACCTTCCAAGTTTTTTACTTCAGATATTTTATTGCATGCACTAAATCTTGTGCTCCTTATCAGATAGATTACATTTATTCTTATTCCTTTTGTAACTCTCATGTCAGAATTTTACAACAGATCATTTTCCACTCTATCAATCATAGTATCTCCAATACATCATGGAAAATTAATTCTTATGAAGTTACTGCAGTTGGGCTAAAAGTGACAAAGTGAGGGGGTTTTATTACATCTATAAAACATTTTCCTTTCTATTTAATGAAAGGTTTTACTGGAATTTGCACTGGAAGAAAAGTTTGTCAATGTAAAAGATAGGTGATTGGCATAGTGGTCTATACAAAAATTGATGGAGAAAGCTTGTTCCTTTTGTGAAGGGTGTAGCTCAAAGAGGAAATTCAAAAAGTACTGGTTTAGGAAATCTTAGGGCTTTAAATTAAAAGAATCTGCTATAAACCTTTCCACATCTGACATGACGAAAAATATCATTGTGCTTTTTATCTGTCTGTGCCCTGCCTTGTGTTCCCAGAGCCTTCTCTGTGCAGGCTTTGACAGAGTAGCCACTACAGTGATACCCACCCAGTGGTGCCCTGGTAGATAACAGTGATGAAACCCAAGAGCTACAGTCAGACTGGGAGTCAGAACAGACTTAACTGGGACCAAGTTTGGAAGAAGGCTTGGGGAAGAGGTGAGCTGAGTGGTGCCGCCATGGTGACAATGCAAGGTCCATCTATTTTTCTTCCTGCTCTTGCTCTAACAACTTCCATGGTTGCTGACTTTGTAATAAACTGCATAGTGTCTCTTCCTGGGTCTTGAGGCCTGTTTGTTCTGTAGGCATTTATGAGGCTTGACTGTGTGTTGCTGTGATGCAAAGAGGCTTCTGCCACTGCTGCAATGCATCCTGTTCTGCTACAGCTGAGCATGGCAGGTCTCAGAGCGTGCCTTTCTTCTTCCCTGTGATTTTATCTGAATTCATGAAGGGGAGCCAAAACAAGGCAAAGGCAACAGCCAGATGCCCTGCTGCTTAGCCACATCCATTAATGAAAGCTGCCACACATTACACACACAACAAGTAGTGAATAGACAAAGCCAGTTATGCTATTTCATTTATTGTGTTTATCCTGAAGAATTGTGTATTTCCAGTATACCAAGGCCCAGAGAAAACAATATGGCTGGAACCAAGCTAAAACCAAGGAGAAAGGTTAAAAAACCAAACAACCAAACAATCAAACCAGAAACAACCCACTTACTCCTCAGAGAATAATCCTCCAATAAATAGTCACATCATTCTGAATTCTTGGTCATAATCTGCAATGAAGAATGTGTATACAAAGATCCTGCAAACTAAAATCCTTACAGAAAATTAAGGACTTAATATTCACATTAGACCCATTATGACCTCCCTGATGTTCCCTTCCTGCTGTACAGGATTCCCTCCCTGTACTACCCAGGATGCAACTACACATTTAACTACTCAGTTAATCTAATTAAACAGAAGTAAAAGAAGTCCTGCAGAGCCTGCATTTACTGTGTATTTACATATAACTCAAAAGCCTTTCCTCATGCTTCCTGGGTGTTGGAAGTTATGGGCCTGTGAGCTGCAGAACTAACTCACAGATTGATGGGAAGGGAAGAGCTTGCTGCACGCTCTCTGATCCTAGCCCAGAGCTCTGGCACTCTTTGGATCTTTCCATAAGTTGATTAAATCAGTCTGAGGGGCTTCAGGGTCTTTTTTTTTTCAGTTGTTGAATTTAGTTGCTTGGTGAGAAGTTGGCACAACATAGTAGGAGAGTGCTTTTTGGGCCAGTGGGTTGGGTTGCCTTATCGCTCTTCACTGTGGGCTACCATTAGCCGACTGGTCAGATGAAGGATATTGTCTCTCTACATAGACTTCAAAGGAGAGATGACAGTGATCAATAGTGTACAAGACACTGCCAGGATAAATGGAAATTTGAAACCTTCAGTTCAAGCACAAACTAATCAGAAGTTGCTCCTCAGAAAAAAACATGCCCTTAACACACAAAAATTCTGTGGTATGCAGGAGGTCAAACTACACCAGCTCATAGACCCTTCTGGCACCTTCTGGCTTTTTGAAAATGTAAGAAAACAGGACAAATAAGTAAATAACTTGCAATCAGCCCATTACTAGTATTCAGGATTTTTATTTGGACAAAAATTTAAAGCGTCCCTCCTACCAAGCCTTTTAAACCTGACAGCACTGGAAAATTGATCCAGAATTAGGGGCCTCTAGAAAAAGAGTAAAAAATGCCTTTACTCACTGACTTAAATGAGAAAAATTTGCAAGTAATGTAAACTATGTTTTGGTCATAAGTTGCTGTACTAGCCCTGTTTCTTTCTTCTCCTTCATCCTAAAAAGCTATTGGAAATCTTTTGAGTTTAGATTTTGCATCAACAGCGGGTAAATAGAGCAGTTCTTTGTCCTGGCAGGAGACCAGGATGAGGTAAGGTTCATACAAAAACAAAAACTGACAGAATTTAGGAAATGTTTTAATAGTGGCAACTGTATAACCACTGACAGGGATTGATGCATGCAAAGACAGCTGTACTGTAAGAGTCAGGACATTTCTTTCTCTTTGGCAAACGCGTTCTTCAGCCCTTTGTGCACCACCATTTCTATGGGAGATTATTTCAGAACAAATGCTCTGGGTTTGAACCAACCACATGACTGAGGTTTCTTCATTTAGGATTTAACTGAAAAATACTTTCTACTGTAAGAGTTGATGAGAAATCTGTCTTCAAATTGTCTTCTACCCAGATACATGCCATAAAATGAATTCTACAGTGATAAGCTCTTGCCTTGATATTTCTCTGGGTGGTACTACTTTAGCTGCTTTCTGGGGCTCAAATCTAAACAAGCTATTTATAGTTTCAGTAAAAACTCCCACTGTGGGTAGGAAAGAAGTCATTTGCATCCCCTGCCTCTGCTGGCCCAACAGGCAAGCATAGTGCTGATGTTGTTCTTTGCACTTCCTACTGGCCTTGTGATTTCAGTTTTATTTTTCCCTTTTTCAGTTCATTTTTTTAATTGTTTGGGATACTCCAATCCCTCCCAACACCCAATTTCTCTAAGACCCAAGATGATGATGTTGTCAGGAGGTATGTATGAACCTCCAGATATTTTCAATCAAAGTCCTAGCACAGAGTTAAGTCTTGAAGCTGACAGCAGGCAGAACAGTGTGACTCACTGTGAAAGGACTGGAGCACGAGGGCAGTTTAAAATAGTTTGTTTCTCCCAAGAGTGGTTCTTTCCTGAGGCCAGCTGCAGCTTCAACCTGAAAAAGACATGATTTCTTTCAGTTTGAACTCTGTGTCTGCATGGTCTATGTTTATTTCATGCTTCCCTCTCTCCCAAACTCTACATTTCCCTATACTTTTCCTGAATCTTCCCTTTTCCTCCATTCTTTGTTTCCCTATAGACCTATGCTGTGGCAGTGAGAGTGCCTGTATGCCTGGAGATGTGACCCAGCTGCAGCTCAAGCCAGTGCCTGAGCAAGATGCAGTTATGTCCTCCCTCTTACTCCAGAAGGGACCTATGATCTATCTCTCAGGTTAATCCATGGGGACTCCAACAAAAATGAAGACTGCAGGGTGTGCTGTATGAACCTTAGGTCGTTGCTGGCCAAAATGTTTGCTGCTTGCAGAAGGAAGTGACTTCCACATGAATCATTGTGACTCTGTTGCAAAGTAATTTTCCACAGAGGCAGAGGTTGCCAGACTGGCTGTGCTTGAGTTAAATGTTACATTTACCTGTTAAATTAGCTGGACATAACTAAAAAAAATTCCACCATAGGCAAGGTTGCAAAACAGTGCCTTAAAATTTGTTACTGTATTTATAGAGGTCAGTTAAGCATAGAGTAAAATAATTAGTCAAATGTTTTATTATCCATCAGCAGGCTATCCTTTTCATTAGCCATGATGCCTCATGTGCACTTGTTTGCTTCTAGAAAGCTCATTTTGAATGGCATGCCTTTGTTTTTGTTCATTATTTTAATTGAAATAAGCACCAAGCAATTGTTAGAGCTAAGTTTTTCTCTTAATATTTTACCCTTTAGCTTGTTCTTAAATATCGCTTTCTTCAGTGTCCTAGTGAGAACGCTATGGCTTTTCAGTCTATGTCTAGCGCTGCAGAGAGAGCAGTCAGACTATGAGGTAATAAAAGACTGATTTCAACACTGCCTTACACCAGTCCTAGTAGAACTAATTAGAGGTGAAATGGGCTGTCAGCAAATCTGGATGTCACAGTTCCCTTGGAAGAGTTGGAGGTAGTCTTTTCCATCAAATCACTGCAATACTACCCCAGTTCTAGGACCAAGTTGATGCAAAACAGTAATGACTAAATCCACCATCTGAGAAGATCAGGTGGAAAAAGCATTCAAAGTAATTTAGATGCAGCCACCCGGTTTGTATGGAAAATTGTGGCCCATAGCACCACTGGGGACCTGGGCACCAGCCAGTGACTGCAGTTTGGTGAATCCCCACTCTAAAAGTACATGTTCACCATGTCCCTTCCCCTCCTTTCCTCAAAATTCCTGAAACAAACATAAGGTCTACCAATCTGCCTTCTCTCCCCATAAATCCACACAGTCATGAGGGGAGAGATCAAAGGGGAGCACACCTATGTCCCCCCTCTTCATGGGACCAAAAAGGTCAGCTGGGATGAAGGCAGACAAAAGCTCTCCCTTCTGGAGTGACTCTCTACACCTCAGGAAAGAAACAATGAACAGGCTCTGCTTCTGAACCCTTTGAAGCAGCTTAGCATTGGACTCTTTATGGCCCAGAATCTGCACTTTCTGCTTTTCCTTCCCTTCTTATTGTCACAGAAATGAAAAAGCATCAGTAAAATGTCTGTGCTTGACATTTCTGAGATGAGTTTCCAGCTCTTCCAGCAGCACTAAAGTATGTATCTGGAAGTTTGGGCTTTTTTTGATTGTTTTTTCCCTCTTCTTTTTCTTTGACTTCCATTGAACTGCGCTGTAGATTTGCAAATTTCTCTCAATGACATGAATGTTCTTTCCTGAAAATTTTTCTCCAGTCTATGTGACGTGAAAAAGTGCCTAATGAAGTAGTCTTCTGTGCCTGTACCCAGCATCATAAACACACATTAGCCCTAGAGGTAGCAATTCCCACTTGACATGCAAAACCCATCTCCAAGTAGTTGTTGCTTTTTACTCACTGTCTAGAAGAGTCATTTCTCCTTCCCCAATGAAGCTTTACCCAGTAAAGGATCACAGTGGCTGCATTTAAAATTCCCCTAAACAGCAATAAAACATTATTAATCCCTGCCCCCTCTCTAGTCCCAGATCAACTAACAGCCATCATAAACACAGCAAAGTGGACTATTTGTCTATGCTTCAGCTCATGCAGGAATAATTTTCTGTTTGACTCTTCAATCAGATCTGCAGACTTTCAATCAGCTGCCTCCTGTGTTCTCAACCCACACAAGTTAGTAAAATTTTCATCTTTTAAAAGCAAATATTGTGCTTTTTCAGTTACATTTTCATTTAAAAATCAATCAATAAAGTTTGCAACTGATAACCAGATTATGATTGCTTTTAAGATTCTGGTATCTTTCCCATGAGCTAATCCGACAGCACAACAAAATACATCTATTTATTATGAGGAACATTCGTGTATTCAATTGACCTGTTTTAAAAGAGGTTGTAAATGAGATTATGATTTTAAACAGCCTTAGTAACTTTCTTTCCTCTTGATTTCCATATGCTTGGGGTTTTTTTTAGTCTTTCTTCCCTAAGAAGAGTTTTTAAGAACGTTTCAAGACTTATATGTGTACATGCATACAGGCATGTGCACCCCTACTCGTATGATGAAGTAAGAATCTTCTTTTTGTGCTTCTTTCATGGAAAGTAAAAGGATGAGAGGCACTTTGTTCTCTGCACTGCTTATGTGAATATGTTCCTCTCTGCATTGTCTTTCTTGCCTCTCTACAATCTTCACACCTGGTCCAAACATGGGCACTGATCCCCACCTCAAAACATCAGTCCCAAAAGCAGGCAAAGAGCATCTCTAAAATAATTATAACAAATAGGGTCTGAGCACTATTTGTTTTGCAGCATAGAGTTGTTGTGCTTTCACAGTATGGGGAAAATGTTCTTTTCATTCTGAGGTTGGAACTGAGAATGTATGAAAAGCAAGACAGAAGATGCGTGCAAGTATATTTTAAAAGTAACAGTTTAAAACACTCTTTACTGGATATTTCTGCTTAAGTCTGAACAGATTCACAATTCAATAAAGAAGAATTAAGCCTTAAGTGCAGTATTTTCATGCTTTAGTTCTACAACATTTCATTGAAGATACTCAGGTGCTGACCTTATACCTGTGATTATCTCCAGCCATGGACATGAAGAGGCTGAGTGAGTGCATTCACCATCCCACCAGCATGTGGCCTGTGACCCTCTGCAGTTTCTTGAGCTCCCTGTCAGGGACTGACAAACAGGGTCATAACACGGAACTGAACTGCTCCCATGCATGGGGCAGCATTCAGTGCTGGAAACCAAACAGAGTGCCAGACTCCTGCTTTCACCTGATAACCTTGCTGGGAAGCCATAGTGCTTTAAATGAAAAAAGCTAGGAAAAAATATATGGTAGCAACTCTGGTGGGTTTCCTAACTTTTCCTTTTCTTCCCTACATTGTATTCAGTTTTCATGACTGCTGATATTACTATAGGCTCCTAATCAGAATCAGGTTAATCCCATTACAGATGTAGCAGTGCTTTAATGTCAGAAAAGGCCAGAAAGCAACCCTGGTGGAAGTAGTTTTCCAAGGAATGAAAGACAGTTTTAAAGGCCAGAGACCCCAGAGACCAGGGGACCAGTCAGAGCACATTCTCTGTTGGAAAAATTACTAGGAGAATGTGTTAAAGCATACCTAGTGCTACTCCTTGGCCCGAGTCAACCCTGTTAAAGCTCAAGGAGAGGCAAGGGCAGTGCTACTGCTGGCTCATCCCCTGTGTCACTGCTGGGAGCTGCAAGAACTCTGGCCACATGCAGCATTAAGAGGGCAACTTTTATATATTCCAGTGGAATACAGGGGGGCTATTCAGCTCCCTCTCCCTGTCTACTAGGTGCAGAGGCCAGTTGTCCTGAGGGCCACCTGTCTTACTGCTAAAAACTGAGGCACAGTGTGTGTTAAGTACCTCAGCCTTCTCCTCATCTTTGTTAACTATATTTCCCTCCAAGTCCAACAAAGAATGGAGGTTTTCCTTGCCCCTCCTTTTGTTATTAATATATTTATAGAAGGACTTTTTGTTATCCCTAACAGAATTAGCCAAATTAACTTTAAATTGCACTTTTCTTTCCCTGATTTTTTTTCTGCACGACCTAGCTGTCTTTGTAAATTCCTAATAAGTAGCCAGCCATTTTTTCCACAGTCTGTAAAGTTTCTTTTTATCCCTGATTTCCTTCAGAATCTCCCTATTTAACCAAGCTGGCCGTCTTCCCCTCCGGCTGACCTTTCAGCACACTGGTATAGCCTGTTCCTGTGCACTGAAAATTTCCTGCTTGAAACATGTCCATCCCTCCTGGACCCCCTTATTTTAAGGGTTGTTTCCCAGGGTATGCTGTGAATTAGTCTTTTGAATAGGCCAAAATCTGCCCTCTGGAAGTCCAGTGTAGAGGTTTTAATGATGGCTCTCCTTGCATCTCTGAGTATCTACTATTTCATGGTCACTATGCCCCAGGTGATCTCCAACCACAACATCTCCCACCAGCCCCTCTCTCTTTGTAAACAGTAGGTCTAGTGGGGCCTTACCCCTGGTAGGCTCATTTACCAGTTGATGAAGGAAATTGTCCTCAATACACTCCAGGAACCTCCTAGTCTGACTCTTCTCTGCAGTATTAAGCTCCCAGCAGATATCTGCTCTAGTCCCTTCATCACCCTTGTGGAGCTTTGCTGGATGCCCTCCAGTGTGTCCATCTCTTGTACTGGTGAGCCCAAGACTGGACAGAGTACTTGAGCTGTGGCCTCCCCAGTGCTGAGCAGAAGGACTTGGATCAGACCTGAAAAGCTGACAGAATAAGAAATGCCTTGAGATGACTTATTTCCACCAAAACACAGTGCTGGGCATGAATAGTGAGGCCTTGATGTTAATGAAAAATAAAGCAAGGGAATTCTTCTTGACAACTAGTCAGTCAAGTGAAACAAGCTATCTGAGAAGTTTTTGTTCCCTGCTTCTGTTCTATGGGTAGTCCCTGAACACCCTGTGATGTCACCAGAGATTCATTGTGACACATGTGAAAATCTGTTTTCTGGTGTAGGGCAGCTCTGAAGAATCAGAATGCCAGCCCTCCTCCAGTGGGAACCAGCATTTGCAGTTGAGCAGAGCGTGGACCTCCATTCTGTTGGCTGCCTTCGAAGGGATTAAAGGATTTTCGAAGCAGCAATAGTAGCAGGACCTGGGGAGCTGGTCCCGAACTGCTGCACACACAGGTTCTGACTGCTGTCGCTGAGAGGCCAGCAACTGTTTTCCCACTTTCTCAATTCCTGCTTGTACGTGTTGGAGAGGTCAGTCACCACCCTGTCTTGAGAATTGTCCCATGCAAATACACTCTGGTGTCACTTGTCTGCTCCAGGATAGTCCCTGGCACTTCCAGCAGCCCAAGTACAGGCTTGAGGCAGAGCAGGCATATCTTTAGCACTCAGTTTGGGCAGCTTGGCTGCCTTTTGCAAACTGAATCTCCAAGTTGTGTCTCCAGGGCAGGTCAAGATCCTTGTGTCTCTTTGGTTTGCAGTGCCAGATGGCAGAGAAGGGCTCGACAGAAGGCAACACCTGTTCCCCTTCTGCCAGCACCAGCCAGATGCCCCAGGTTGCACTTCCATGTGGTTCTGAGTGCCCAATCTGCCTGGACATCATTAAGGACCAAGTCTCTGTGAGCTGGTGCAGACACACTTTCTGCTTTTCTTGCATACTGGAATGGTCCTGCATCAAAGCTGTTTGTCCACTTTGCGAGGAGCCTTTCCAATACCTCTTTCACAAGGTGGGAGACAATAATTACGACGTGTACTACATCAGCTTCACCAGCCCTGATCCAGGACGTAGAGCTTGTCACCACTCTACGGAAAGGGGGTGGCATCATTCCAGAGGCCGCCAGCAGCGCAGCTCTTCCAGCAGAGACCGTGACATTGACCGTGCCAGTGCCCAAGACAGGGAACGAAGCAGGTCCCCGAGGAGGCAACACAGTGGCCACAGCAGAGGTCAGCAGGCCCAGGGCTATGACTCCTCAAGCAGCAGCAGTCAGCAGCAGAGTTGGGCTCAAGACACATCTAGTGACACTTCAAGTGATGAGGACCAAGCTGCAAGGTCTGAACAGGATGCCCCAGTTCGCTTGCGGAACAGCGAGCGGTATCAGCAGAGATGACATGTTTCCTCCAGAGAGCCCCGGGCAACACGGAGCCGATCCCGGATGAGGTTGCGCAGTTCTGATGGTCACGGAGGCAGGTAGCACACCCTACTAAGAAGGGTACTACTCTATGCCCTGCTACTACTGCCGCAAATTACACTACTTCACACCAAAAAACTGCTCTTGCTAGCAATTTCAAAAATAAAATCAAATCCAACATCAATCTTGGGACCTAGGATCTATTCTCCATTAAAAAATACATTCAAAAATCTAAAGAGACATATGCAAGGCTGTCCAAGGTTATGAGAATAACAAGCTGGTAGCTATAAGCTAGAAGAAACACCTTAAGATGGTTTATTTCTAAAACAGAACATAGTGCTGGGCCTGATTGGCGAGGTGTGTGACTTTACACGTAAACTATGGCAAGAGGGTTCTGTTTGACAGGAAGTCAGTCTGGTGAGATGAGTTTGTCATGTATTAAAACTGTTGACATTTTGGTCTGTGTTTATGCCAATGCCATCTGTGAAAAGATTTATCCTTTTCCTGCCAAGTTCTAGGGAACAAAGCTGATAGAGTGAAGGCTTCACCCTTGAAGCCAGAGTTTGCATAAACCATAGTTACTCGAGTCTCTCCTATTGGTTGACAGCCTTTGGAGGAGAGCTGAGGTGGGGAGAGCAAGGAGGAAGAGAGAAAGTGAGCAGCAGGGTCTGCGACCTCTTCCTGGAGGGTGGTGGCCTCACCTCCCCAGGCAGAGGTCTCCAGGAGGCTCAATAAAAGGTGAGAGGGCTCGTACTTTTGGCATTGGTGGTTCTTTCTCCAAAAAAAAGACAGCAGGGACACCTGCTGTCTGCCAATGCTTAGAAGATGTAGCCCCTGCCTTTGGGGGTGTGTCCTGAGTTGGTAAGACAATCTTAAGTGTGAAACTCTTTGTTGACTGGGGTGCTTACACATTTGGGCTTAGTGCTTTAGTCTCCTTCTCTCTCTCTTCTCTTTGGGTTCCTGCTATTCGGTCACTCCTGTTAATAAAGATACTGTTTTCTGAACTCTCTATGGTGCTCAGCCTCATTTTTCTCCAGCAACTGTAGAACTCACCCTGTTACAGATGAGCTATCTGGGAAGCTTTTCTTTCCTGAGCCCAGGGCTTGTGTGTTCTATGGGTAGTCCCTGAAGCCCTGTGATATCACTAGAGAGTAATTGTGACACATGTGACAGTCCATTCTGTGGTGTGGGGCAGCCCTGAATAATCAGAGTGCCAGCACTTCTCCAGTAGGAACAGACACCTGCAGCTGAGGAGAGGATGGACCTCCATCCTGTTGGCTTCCCTCAGAGAGCCTAGATTTTTTGCTGGGCAGCAATAGCAGCAGGGCCTGGGGCACTGGTATGGACCCGCCACATGCCCAGGCTCTGGATGCTGTTGCTGAGAGACCAGGAACCTCTTCCTCACCTTCCCAATGCCTGCTTGCACATGTTGGACAGGTCAGTCACCACCTCTTCCAGAGAACTGTTCCATGCAAACACACTCTGGTGTCACTTGTCTGCTCCAGGATAGTCCCTGACACTTCCAGCAGCCCAAATCAGGCCCTAGGCAGAGCAGGCATATTTTTAGTACTGAGTTTGGGCAGCTTGGCTGCCTTCTGCAAACTGCATCACCGAGTCAAATCTCCAGGGCAGGTCAGGATCTTTGTGTCTCTTTGGTTTGCAGTGCCAGATGGCGGAGAAGGGCTCGACAGAAGGCAACACCTGTTCCCCTTCTGCCAGCACCAGCCAGATGCCCCTGCCTGCACCTCCAAATGACCCAGAGAACACAACGTGCCCAATTTGCATGGATGCCTTTAGGGACCAAGTCTCCATAAGCTGGTGCAGCCATGCCTTCTGCTTTCCCTGCATACTGCAATGGTCCCGAAGCACAGCTGTGTGCCCGATCTGCCAGGAGCCTTTCCAATACCTCCTCCGCAAGGTGGGAGACAATAATTACGAGGTGTACTCCATAGGGCACTACATCAGCATTGCCAGGCCCAGACGAAAAAGGAGAGCTCGTCAATGCCCTGCAGAGAGGCTGCACTATTCCAGAGGCCGCCAGCAGCGCAGCTCTTCCAGCAGAGACCGTGACACTGACCGTGCCAGTGCCCGAGACAGGGAACGAAGCAGGTCCCCAAGGTGGCAACACAGTGGCCACAGCAGGGGTCAGCAGGCCCAGGGCTGTGACTCCTCAAGCAGCAGCAGTCAGCAGCAGAGTTGGGCTCAAGACACATCTAGTGACACTTCTACTGATGAGGACCAAGCTACGAGGTCTGAACAGGATGCCCCAGTTCGCTTGCGGAACAGCGAGCGGTATCAGCAGAGATGACATGTTTCCTCCAGAGAGCCCCGGGCAACACGGAGCCAATCCCGGATGAGGTTGCGCAGTTCTGATGGTCACGGAGGCAGGTAGCAGACCCTACTAAGAAGGGTACTACTCTATGCCCTGCTACTACTGCCACAAATTACACTACTTCACACCAAAAAACTGCTCCTGCTAGCAATTTCAAAAATAAAATCAAATCCAACCACCAAGCTGTGGGCCAAGCATCTGAAACAGCATCTGTATTGTAGCTTTTGTAGCTTCTAGGGGTAAGGCCAGCTGAGAAACAGGTTTCCTAGCTTGGACAGCATCACATTTTTGATGCTGTGGTGTCTGGTCGCCTCCTGAAAAGCACTTAGGAGGGGTTATGTGGCTTGTGTTTGCCATTGCTACCAGCAATTAAAAAAAGACTCCTGTGTCTTCCCCCAAAGGAGACTGTCCCTTGATTATCCTGAGCTAATCATGCATTCAATTTCTGCTGGTGTTTGCGCATATTCTTACGTGGGTTTGGTCTTAAATTTTTCAGGTAGATGGGTTTATTCATTCAAAATTATAACTGATTTTGGATTTTAAGAAACTCCAGAATTAAGGGACTAAATTAAGCCTCTATACAAGTAGCAGTGAGTTGCTGTTTGTGATGGATTCCATCAGATTCCATCAGGAATGAAGATAAGCTAATTGAATGTATCCTATTTAAATGTGTGGCAGGAGGCTTTTGGGAAATGTATAAAGGTTTCTGAGGCTGCTGGTTTTTTCTTTAATCAATCCAGTAGCATCAGAGACAGCAAAGAAACTGACCATTAATATCTTCCTGTTTTGAGGGGTCTGGAGAGGGAGAGGGTAAAAATCCAAAATCCTCTTTAGGATTACTAAAAATCAGTTTAAATAAGTTGTGTAACAGTTCTGTTGGAAATATTAGCCAATTGGTATTGGCTTGATGTGCTTCAGCAGTTATTCTGCCTGATTTATAAATACAGAGACAGAATAGAAAATTTGGTATGATTGGGAGATTAGAGGTTGTACTTGTTATAACTGTGAGTATCAGATGTTCTAAAGACAATTCTTCCATTTTCTAGTGAAATCCTCATTAGGATGTGATAATCAAAAAGGTCTACTTTTATGATTTGAAGGGCTGTTTTAACATGTTTCTGTCAGCTTCAGCATAAAATAATAATTTTGGTTCTGTGAAGCACATAATGCAATTCTGGTTATTTTATTTTTTTATTTCCATGCATGTTTAGTGCTCTCCTTTGCAGACAGCCTTCAGGAAGGATAATGGTAAAGTACAAGAAATGTTTAATTTTTTATAAAATTTATTGCTAACAATCTCTATACCAACTTTCCTGTGGTCTATTTAAAGTGTCTCAGCCACATGACATACTACCAGCACTTATTTTTATTTCCAGACATTTTTATAGAAAAGAACTCTGTCTACCTTCTTCCTCACCACTGCGGATAAGTTTTATTATCTCCAATATTTCAGGCATTTGGCGTATCTGCTATGATTTTGAAGGTGAAATGTACCACACTGATTCCTTATTGAGAAAGAAAATGGTAGCATGTAAAGCAGTTTTCAGAAATCTACCATTGTCTGTAATGAATGTTTGAAACAAGGGAAACTCATACATGTGTGCACAGAATATGTCATTTTAAAATGATATGTCTTTTCATTGCCTTTCTTGAAGTACCTGCAGGGTTTCTTTTTCTGATCAGAGACAACCAGCAAGATAATTTTTACAGAACAGCTGCTAATATATTTTTTACTGTGATTACTTTGCTATGTCTCCTCCTTAGCATGCTGTGGTCTGATCCTTAGTTCAAGGTATTCCTCGAATTTCCAGGTGGTTTATTTAGGCTTATGGAGACTGTGAAGTACAGAAATTACCTTCTTGAATATTGCAATTAAATCTCTGATTGATTTTTAAAAATTTTTATTTTTCTATTCCACCTCTTGATGTTTTTAGGGCGGGAGGAGATTTCAATTACTGACAATATGTGAATAATTTCAATAAAAAATGCCAATCATTTATTTTTACCTTCTAATCAATTCAAAGGCTTTCAATCTAATGTAATTTGAAAATGAGAAACAAAGTACAGGAATAATGTATGTAAAGCAAAATATGTTTTGTTTGAAAAAAATTAAACATGCCATTCCAGTAGAGTTAATATTGTTATCAGCTATTCTGATCTGGAGTGGAAGGATTTGTGGTGTGATTGGTCACCTTATTCAGCTGAGGTACCTAGTACAGGTTAAACAGGTTCTTCTACTATTAACTAGCCCTTAAAAATGAAGAATATATTCACTGATTGTGAGTGTGTGTGTGTTTGTTTTCTTCTGGCTCTTCTCCTGTTATTTACTTCCTTGATTGAACAATAATTACATAATGTAATCTAAAAAAGTACTTTCCAAAATTGCCATCTCTGTGTCTGAGAAGACTATCCTGTAAATATTCCACATGGTTGTTTACATTTTATTTTTAAGGACTTAGGTATTGAATACAAATTGGGTGCTTTATAATTAAAAGGTGAGAATGTAATTATGTTGCTGTTTTTGTTGTCACTGAAGTCATTCAGCTGAGTATTGTAAAAATAAGCACTGAGCACTACAAAATCATCTCATTTCGTCAAGAAAGCACAGGTCACAAAATGTGATCACAGCCAGCAGGAGTTCATTGATGGCAACCACAGCGTTTCTGCAGGAATCACTCCTGAGGTGTGCCTGCTGTAGCAGGCTGGTTCAGTTGGTAATACTGGGACTGCAGATTGCTGGATATTAAAGCAATCTCTCATGCTTTTAATTTAACATTTTTAGTTTTACCACAGAAAAATAGTGTGAAATCCAAATGAATGAATTTAAGAAGGCAAGAAAACAGCTATCATCCCTTTCAGTTTTTGATGCACATAGAATTATATAGATCTACTCTTCTGCAAGTCATCACACAAGCAAGTCAGTTTAGTGGAGGCACTTCCTTTGAGAAATGTTAGTATTGTCTGACTTCAAACATCTTTAAGGCTGTTGTGTATCCTGGCTATGCTAATATGTGACTAGCTTAAAAATTTCTGAAGAAGTGTAATTCTGTGTGTATGGGAGAACTTCTTCAGAAACTGGTGGTTAAATTTTTTGTATTCTTTCAATCATGCACACAACTTTACATATAGATAGGTTTTGTAGATAATCAAGTATGCTTCCTCTTTTCTTTGTGGTGTTTATCACAGAACTGCTGTGTGTGAGTACCTAGTGCAGGTAATTTAGTGCAGTCTATTTTCTTCTCTGCTATCAGCAGTACAGCACAGAAGAAGATGTCAAATGAGTGGAACGGAAAGAGCTGGTTGGAGGAAATATGGAGCAGGTGCAGAGAAGTGTGAGAGAAGATATTAAGCCTGAGGCAACTAGAAGTGGAGGTGGTAATTGAGGAGATTTAGAACAGAGAAAACAAAGGTGGATTGAGTATATTTTAGCAGGGGCTCCTGATTTAGGCAGGTGTATATCCACATGATGAAAAACTTGGAGACAAATCTAGGAGATTTATGTCCACTTTGCTTCCTTAATTATCAGGTAGAACATACTGAGAACACACCTCACTGTTTTTCTCTGTAGTGTTTACAGAGGATAAGAGTCTGTTAGGAACCAGGAAAACATACAAAGATACACAGGATCTTCATCAACATGAAGTAGACAAATAAAGAATTGCTGTGTGCTGTTCCTGTACAGCAAAGAGATGGGAGCACATGGTTAAATTGCAAAGAGGTAATGAGAACTGCTTTTCATACTAGTTAGTATAAGTCTTTTGGGTTCTAAGAAAACTATTAGCTTCTGGTTCATCATAAGATATGATGAAGTTGGTCTATGTCCAATCTCTTATGGAGGACATCCTGAAACTGCACATTGGTAGCAGCTGGGAGAATATAACCAGAAGTATCACACCGTCTTTTAAGCTCCTGTTGACAAGAAGGGCTACTGGTCTAAGCTGACCATCAATGTGACCCAGACCATTCACATTAGGTGAAAGAGTCTCTAACAAATAAGAACTTTACAGGTTTTTACTGTTCCCCTGTCCCTCAGTATCTTTACGAAAACATTTGTTCCAAGTCTGATGTGAGCATAATGTGATGATTATTATGATGTGCCTTTATCAGGCTATTTGGTAATTACTTCAGGTTAAAGTTATTAAAGTCTCCTTTTCAGGGTGGCTGTTGACAGACTGGCATTCCATTAGTGTAGAATTTTGACAGAAGTAGAAATTTCATGGTCTGGCTGATCACAGAGTCAGAAAAGGAAAGACTTGAACTCACAAGATCCTCTGTTTTATCTCGCTGTGTACAGTCAGAACTGCATTATATTAGCCTGCTCTGCTCTTTCCCATAGCTCAATAAGTTTGTATAGTGTGTTCTTAATTTCCAGTGAACTCTTTTCAGAGCATATTTCACTGTTTTGCAATATCAAAGCTGTTTGTGAAATTCAGTCTAAACAATTAATTTCGTTTGTCATTAGCCATGGGGAGTGGTTGATCACAGTTTCTGTGATCTTGAGTGAACCAGACACATAAAATATATTGTTGTAGTCCTTATTATGTATTTTTTAATTCTTATTATTTTGTAAGTGTTATAAGGAATTTTGCAGTGACATTATCTTGACTCTCCCAGTAGTGAACTGAAGAAGTGCCCTGATGAGTTTGTCTGAGCATCTAAGAGGCTAAATTTTATTTCATTTCTCTGTTGTTTTGGATATTTAACTGGTAGTAATCTTTTATTTTACTTATGTTCTGATAGGAATTTTCATTATTTCAGTTTTAAGAACTGAAGTGAACTAGAATAATTGAGATAGTGATAGATTTATTAAAGTCAGTGCAAAAATAAGCTACTTACAAATGCACAGGTTTTCTTACATTCTCTTGGTCCCTCTGTCTTCTTCTTTCTTTCACACATACGTTTTTAATTATTTTCCTTTGATAAGGAATTATACTGCCTTTTCTAGTTATAGCTTAGTTTTATGAATACTGAGATTTAAAACTAAAGCAGCTGAAAACATGTCATGTATCACAGAGTACATAACTGGACTGTAGAAACAGGTAAAAGGTACATACTCAAAACACAGGCCTTTCTATTTTGATCAAGTGTTTTGCCATGAGTGTTTGTATGAGTGTAATTTCCTTACCACATTTTGGTCAAGAATCAAAGTTCTTTATTTTTCTTACTAGAATTTGGTTCCTTCAGAATAGAAGTCTAGAAGTCTTCAGAAATTCTGAAATTAAACTAGAAGATTAGCTGAATTTCCATCAGCAAAAAGAATTCAAACTACTTTAAAAAGGAGAAGTAGATGTAAATTACAGAAGGAAGTGATAGTCTGAAACAAATGACCATTGATTCTATGAGTGCTCATGCCAAAAAGAAGGGCAGAAGCCTCTTGTGAATCATAGCTGAGAACAGCTTTTGTGTTCTGGGTGTACTTGCAGATAAATCAGTTTTCAGATAAGTCTGAAAAACCACACCTTACAAACAGCACTGCGATATCACCATTTGCTTACAAAATAATCATGGTTCCAACCATTTCTCTTAAATCCAGGTGCAGCTCAGAGTTCAATGCAGGTGGTATCAGGTTGATGAAAATCAAAATTGCTTTGCATGTACCTTAATAGCAGTTATTGAAGTCCCTTCATCTGAAGAAAGTTTTTCCTCTGAAGTTTACTTAGCAGTCATTGTCAAAATATAGGAGCTTCCAACATTTCTGATGCCTGTGATTGCACTGGTTTATTCACTGTCAAGAACAAAATATGAACAAAATATATCTATAACATCATATGGTTTGATTTTTAGCTCTGCTAGCATCTCTGTGTTAGCTTATGCATAAATAACAAAGATGTGCTTTGCAGTTGTGCATGAGGAACCCCACTGGGACCTTATGTTTCTCAGGCTGTGGGAAAAAATTGTGACCTTCTTGTCCTCAGCCATATCACTGAGGAAACTTCAGCTGAGCTCTTGCTCAGTCTAAAGAATCCTTTACTCTACAAAGCTAGGAGGATACTGATGTGGGTCCAGATAACATCACCTTTTCAAAAAGCAACTAATTGAAATGTCAAAATAAAGTCTCTTCTAGTTCCTGGTATTCAGGAATTTCCACAACACTGGATGAAAACCACTCTTCTCTGACATACCCCAGTACCGGTTCTCATATGCAGTCCATACTGGAGACTCCTAGTAAAAGATGAGAAGCAGAAATAGTTTTCAACATGGCTGTAGATATCAGATGGTTACCAGGCTGAGAGCATGTCAACTGCCAAAAAACTTGTCCATGAAGAAGTAAAACAGGATATTACGAGATAGGCATTCATTCCTCTTGGTGGCTCAAGAACAGAATAGTACATGCAGTCTCTTTGGAGGAGACAAGCACAAATCCTGATTTTTTACTTGAATTGAAGGAATTAAACACTAGTATGAAGACATCTGGAAAAGCATGGATGATGATGGTACACTCTGGAACCCATATGATATCAAACCAACCTGGACAGGTAAGATAAGAAAAAATGTGGCTCCATGTTTTCTGTCCCCAAGAGTGAGATAGGAAGAGGATACAAATAATGGAGACACATCATTAGTAATATTAATATAGTGAAATGAGTTTTATTTTCACAGAGCCTTAAACAGAAGAGTTTTTTTAGAAACTGGGTGACCAGTATCTCCGGTGTTGGAGCAGTAATTAATTATTGGGAATAGAGGGATGCAGAGCACTAAGGAAGGTAGTAGTTCAAAAATAGAAGGGAGCATGCAAATGAGGCAAATGTAACATAGACATTAACTCAGCAAATCATAAAAAAATTGGACTACAGTGTCAGAAAATGTGAAAAGAAAGAGCATTCCAATTCCCAGAAATTGCAGCAAGAAGCAAAAACTATTGGAAATTTCTCATTTTAAAGAAATCACTTAATATAATTGGCATTACAGACATCTAGTGGGAGGAATTGCATGTCTAAAATGTTAAAAGCATTAAAGGAATAAAACAGGTATAACGCAAGTGGAAGAATTCCAGCATGTGCTATAGGGTCCATTGCTCACATTAGGGACTTTAAGCTACAGCTCAGGACACACCCCCACTCCCACCCCCACAAAAAAAAAAAAAAAAAAAAAAAAAAAAGGATTGAAAATATCACTTGTGAATTGGTTTGGTTTTCCTTTTCTAGCTCTTCTTTTACACATTTGATACATACAAGTAGATTGAACATTGTAAACCTATGAGAGGAGTATATGGGTAGATGATAAGTCTGTTCTTAGTCAGGTTTTTCTGACATTTGTGTCTTTGACTTAGATGGCACCTGATGCTGCTTGATCCTATCTAGTCTGTTCCTATCCTACCTGTTCATTTCTTCAAACTGCTGTCTGGTGTTTCTCCATTTGTTTTTGGAAGGGTTTGGTGGGGGAAGGGGGGAGGGGGGGGGGCACTGGATTTTTTTAAGCTTTCTGTAAATGTTCACACAATTTAATTTCACGTTAAAAGGTAATTGAAAAAAAATTGATTTTTTTTCTCCATAAAGTTTTATTGTATACCTTCCTACTTGGAAGCCTTTCAAAGTCTAACCTGTTCCAGTTCCTTCTGAATCCTGTCAGGTAAAATTCATGGATTAATGACCATACTGATGAAAAAGAGACAGTTCTTCTATTGTATATAAGGATAATTTAGGCAACTTCTGAAAGAAGGACCAGGCAAAAGGGAAGGAACAAGAACTAATTCTTTAAGAAAAGTTTTAGGTGGTCAAAAGGCTACAATCAAGGCAAGGAAGTTTTTTTCAGGCAAATGTTCCTGTTGAATAAATACAGACCAGATAGAGGCTAGCTAGACAATAAAGAAATAAGGAGGAACAGGTAAAATTAGTGTGTTGTCTAGCTCTGAGTATGGAAAGGTGTAATAAGAGAAGTTAATATGTTAAGTGAAGATCCATGGCAGGCTGGGAAAAAAACAAAACAACTTCCATTTAAGTATTTTCAGAAAAAAAAATAAAGAAATCAAGATGAGCACCTGTTTAGTGAACACCTCTTTCTACCTCATTAGTAACAGTCGTTAATATAATGACTGACTGCTTTGTATCTAGAAAAAGGCAAGATGAGGTACTTGAAGTATTTTCTGACAACAATTAAATGATTCCCAGGCCAGCAGTAACCAAAGCACACCAGGCTTATTTTGAATAAACACTTGTGAGACAACAGGGCCACGTAACTTTTTCCCAAGTCATGTAGCAAACTTTCAGAAGAATGTTCTGGACAATTGATTTTACATATAAAATAAATTCTAGGAGGGGCCAGAGAAAATATCTGATGCCTGAAAAAGCTGCAACATTATCCACACTTCAGCAGGAGTAAACAGAATGACAGATGGTGGCTTAATTTCATAGCAATCTTAGGTAAAATAGTGGAAAAATCAAATAATCAATTGTAGAAGATTCAGCCGACAGAAAATGAGCCGACAGAAAATCTTGCATCTACCATGGCAACACCTCTGCCACTGCTGCTCTTTATTTTGTCCAAATGTTTAGTGAAGGGTTTTTTCTCTGCAGACAAGAAGAAGTACAGCTAATCTCAAAGGTTAAAGTCTTTGTGGCCTTACCCCAAGCTTTCCGTATTCTCTGTGCTCCTTGCACTCCTTTGTCTAGAGCTGATGCTCTTTAGTTGTAGCTGCAGAAAGAGGTTATCCGTTGAATTTGGAAAACAAGTTTTGACAGACAGTGGATTTGATTGTAAAGGTAACTGTCTTGAAGTCTTGAATGGTAGTAGAAAAATGTGCTTGGCTGTTTTTTAGAGTCACAATTGAAAGATGAGCGCTCTAAAATACCTTCAAAGTGCATGAACAGGCTAATGTATTGGAATGTTTCTTATAAGATAGTAGGGAAAAAATATTGCCTGAAATCTGAAAAACCATCAGCAGCTATAGTTTCTAGAGCTCCATGTATTGGGAAGTGTTGAGATTTTTTGGCAGGCCATCCGATCAAGGTTTATGCTTTTCCTACCTGGCTACTGGTAACAAGCATTGATAATAGAGAAACTTCACCCTTGAAGACAGAGCTCCCTGTAAACTGAAGATAATTAGTCTCCTCTGATTTGGTAGTTGCATTTAGAGGTCATTTGGAGGAGAAAGTGAAGAGGAAGGAGAGGAAGGCTGCCCCCAGACCCATTTTATTGGAGACCCCCAGGTGATTATGCGCATGCTCAGGGAAATTCCAGTGCCTGCCCACATGTGCAGAGAGAAGACCATTATATAACAAGAAGGTGGAGCTGGAGACCTTGGACTGGGCAGTACTGGCCACACCTGCCCAGTCAGATGTCACTAGCAGCCTGTATTTTAGGGGCAGATGGCTTGTGCTCTGGTTGCTTGCTTGCCACACAAGAAAACTTTGTATTTCAAATAACAAGGATGCCTGTTATTGCAGTGAGCCAGACAGTGCCTAGGGACTTTGATCTCTGCCTCTTTCTCTGGAGAATTTAAAGGTTTGGGATAGTAAAACAACTTAGCATGAGCAATTCCCCTCGGTGAGTGGGGGTGCTTACACGTTTGGGCTTATTACTTTTGGTTTTCCTTCCTTTTCTCTCCCTAGTCCTTTTCCCCCTTAAAACTCCTGTCACTTAGCAGCCTCTGAAGATAAAGATACTGTTTGTTAACCTCTCAACAGTGCATTTATTTTGCTTTCTGGAATCTCTTAGAACTCACTCCATTACACTCCAGTACCCAGTGGCTTGCTCATTAACTAAGCAATGAGCTAAAACATAAACCAAACTGAACATGAATTACACAAAAATTTTACATAGTAGCAGCAGAAGACTGTAAACAAGGTCCAGTGCATTTGAGAAATCAGCAGAGAGCAGAATGGTTGCTGAGGTAATCCCCAAGTTTTGAAAATTCAATCATTGAAGAAGAAACATTCATTTGACATAAAAAATACAGAGTGTACCAACCTTGCCTATGCAGAGTGAGTTCTGTTGCATCTAGGGATCCCACTGACCTTTAAAGACTGACTACACTGATGCACATAAAGAAGGGACAGCATGTTGAATAGTTAGAGGAGGTTGTGTGTGTGCATGTGTGTGTGTATATATATATACACACATATGTAAAAAGAATTACTGTTTGCAGCGCCTGGTAAAACATTGTGAATTACTTTCTTAGCTTGTGAGAGAGAACTGTTTCTTAACGTGGGAATTTTTGAGATACAAAAAAGTGTGACATGAATGTGTCACAGCATGAGTCAGACATTGAGTGGAAAATGGGCTTGCAAGGGTTTCAAAATATAAACTTGGTTTAAAAAACAGAATGAATAAATAGAAAAAAGTCTTACATGGGTAGGACTGGAAGAGACTCCATGGATTATCAAATCAACATACCACAATTTAACCAAATAGTCATGGCACAGAGATGTCCCTGGGCTCTTTTCCAAAAGGCTTTGGTAACGCAGTCTGGAGGGGATGGCTGGAGATACCCAGTGGAACCACCTGCTCAAAAAAGCATAAGGAAGATAGTCAGGTCATGTGGCTCTGGGCTTTCTCCAGCCCTATCCTGAAGAATTCAGGCTCCGCTGCCTCTCTTGTCAATTTGCTCCATGCTGGACCGATTAGACAGAGCAAATACAAAGTTTCCCCTTATATATAATGTAGGCTTCTGTTGTTTCAGCTTAGATTCACACTCTATCATCCTGCTCCCTTGTATTGTACAAAGCATGGCTTCATCTTCTCAGTGACCTGCCCATGGGCTGAAGACTGCTCTGAGGTTCCTTCCCCTCTCCAGGCAGAAGCAGTCCTTCCTGTCAGGCTCCCCTTGTAGGACAGGTGCTCCAGCTACTGAGCATCCTGCAGACCCTTTGCCGGGATCACTTCATCAACCTCTTCTTCAGGTTTTGTTATTTCATAAAAGAAACAAAGGTGCTCTCACTAATTTCCAAGCAGAGTATTGTAATGTAAAATAGACTACCGTTGATCTGAGGCTACTAGGAAAGAGACATTTTGTTCATTGTTTGTATGAACCTGCAACAGCTCTTCTCCACGGACACCCCCTTGTCATGGGGAAGAAGCTTGCATGCTCTTATGAGGTCGTGGGCTACGCTGGTGGGAGTATGTGCCTCCGGTAGGGTCTCCCATGCCAGACAAGTCTCAGCTGAAGGGTCAGACAAAGTGTGTCTACAGGCAGGATGGACTTGCTAGCCCTCTGGCTCCCATCCTAGGAGAAGGACAACTCTTATTCCAAACCTGGGCAAATGGAGCTCACTTAGCCCTGTAAGGCCATCCATCTAAGACAAGGATACCCAAACCAAACCTACAACCTGAGGTATTCGCTGTCACCGTCCAAGCTCGCTCAGCCCTGGCAGTTGAACCTTAGGAGTGAAGGGTGGGGCCAGTTCTACACACACTGTGCCTCACCTAAAAAATCCATTGCACAGGCTTGAAGGGTTCATCCACACTGCAAAGCCCTGTAGTGACAGGCAAGGGTCAAAAACGGCAGGTGATAGGAAGTGCTGGAAGCTGCAGACCCAGCCCCGCATGCAGGCAGTTCAGGGTATTGATCATTTGACACTGACCTCAGAGATGAGAGTCTGGTTTGGCAACATCCTCAATGACCAAGCAGCCTTTTCTAAGGACAGCACTGCTTGCTCCACATGGAGAGGGGCCTAGAAAAGGTGGCCTAAACAAAGCTCATCTCCACACCCGGTTGAATAACCGCGGCCAACCAGCATCTTCCGATGCAGTGAAACAAAAACAAAGAGAAATCAAAGGCATGCACTTGCCTCCAAAGGTGTGTTCAAATTAGCATTTGCATGTTGGAACATTAGAACCATGCTTGATACTGCGGATAGTGGATGTCCTGAACATTGTTCTGCTCTAATTGCCCACGAACTGTCACAACTCAACATCAACATTTCTGCACTCTGTGAAGTTCATCTTCATGAAGAAGGCAGCCTAAAGAACATGGTGCCAGCTACACACTCTACTGGTCAAGCAAACCCAAAACCAAAAGTCACCTTTCAGGAGTTGGCTTCAGCATTAAAAACTCCATTGCCTCCAAACAGGTCATTCCAATTGCATTATGTTCTTATGCCTCCCACTACACAACAAGCAACATGTTTTTCTTTTTAGCGTATATGCCCCAAGTCTCCAAGCTGACCCAGTGGAAAAAGACAAATTCTGCATGGACCTGCTCCACCTCACCCAAAAGGTTCCTGTAGATGATAAGATCATAATCCATGGTGACTTCAATGCCAGAGTAGATAAGAACTCTGAAGCCTGGAAAGGAGTCCTGGGCAAGCACAGTGCTGGAAATTGCAATGACAATGGATGCCTCCTGCAAAAGTTTTGTGCAGAATGGCAGCTCACCATCACCAACACTATCTTTCAACAGAAAGACAGCCTGAAGACAACCTGGATGCATCCTCAATCCAAACAGTGGCACCTCATTGATTATGTCTTAGTGCAACAGAGAAATGTTGGTGATGTCCATCATATCCGAGTGATGCCGAGTACAGAATGTCAAACAGACCATTGGCTTGTCCACTGCAAACTTAACCCTCACTTTAAGCCCAAACCTAAGACAGGCGGCATTCCAAGGAGGAGGCTCCAAGTCAGCAATCTTCAAACAGCTACAGTGAGAGACAGTTTTCAGGTAAACCTTCAAACTGGACTTAAAGATAATCCCATAGATCCCTCTCCTGAAGCACTTTGGCAACATATTAAAAATTGCATCCTGCAGTCCTCTGAAGAGTTCTCAGGGTTCTCCTCCAAGAAAAACAAAGACTGGTTTGATGGAAACAAACAAGAGATCCAGGAATTGTTGAAAAAGAAGAGAACTGCTCACCAAGCACACCTTGCTCAACCATCTTGCCATATAAAAAAAGCCGCCTTTCCTCTTGCAGTCAGTAAGCTCCAACAGAAACCTTGAGACATCCAGAAAAAATGGTGGCTCAACCTAGCAGAAAAGACAAAACTATGCACAGATTTGGGTGACCAAAGAGGATTCTATGAGGCCCTGAAAGCAGTGTATGGACCCACACACCAGGTTCAAAGCCCCCCACTCAGTGCAGATGGTCAAATGCTTCTCACAGATAAAACCTCATTCCTGAACCAACGGTCTAAACCTTTTCAGACTCTCTTCAGTGCCAACCATGTAGTCCAAGGCTCAGCAATTCAGCACATTACACAACAACCGGTGAAACATGAATTGGATGCAGCTCCTACTATGGGAGAGATACTCAAGGCCATACAACAGGTGTAAACTGGCAAGGCAGCAGGGGTTGATGGAATTCCACCTGAAATCTGGAAGCATGGAGGTCAAGCACCCCATGCCAAATGTCACGAGCTTGTTGTGCGTTGCTGGGAATAAGGGGAACTACCACCAGATCTCTGTGACACAGTCGTCATCACCCTGTACAAGAAGAAAGGAGAAAAATCAGACTGCTCAAATTACTGAGGTATTACTTTGCTCTCCATTGCTGGTAAAATCCTTGCAAGAATACTTCTGAGCAGATTAGTACCCACTATTGCAGAAGAACTTCTACCTGAAAGCCAGTGTGGTTTCAGAGCCAATAGGAGCCCCACAGATATGGTGTTTGTTCTCAGACAACTGCAAGAGAAGTGTAGGGAACAGAACAAAGGTCTCTATGTAACCTTCGTTGACCTCACCAAAGCTTTTGACACTGTCAGCAGAAAAGGCCTGTGGCAGACCTTGGAACGTTTAGAATGTTCCCCCAAGGTCCTCAAAATGATCATCCTGCTACATGAGGATCAGCGTGGACAAGTCAGATATGGCGATGCACTCTCTGAGCCCTTTCCAATAACCAGTGGTGTGAAACAAGGTTGTGTTCTTGCACCAACTCTATTCACAATCTTCTTCAGCATGATGCTCCGAAGAGCCACAGCAGACCTCGATGAAGAAAACGTCATCTTCATCCAATATCTTACTGATGGAAGCCTATTCAACCTAAGATGACTGAAGGCCCACACGAAGACCCTGAATCACCTTCTCTGTGAGCTGCTTTTTGCTGATGATGCCGCCCTCATTGCTCACACAGAAGCAGCTCTGCAGTGCTTAACATCCTGCTTTGCAGAGGCTGCTGAGCTTTTTGGGCTGGAAGTCAGCCTGAAGAAGACAGAGGTTCTCTACCAACCTTCACCTTGTCCTGGTTCAGCAGGAGGGACCAGTTAACACTGTGTGAGGGGTGATCAAAGCTGTGTATTCTACCCCCTCTATTCATTCCCCAAGGACAATGGACCATTAGCAGCAGCTGCCCAGGGAGTCATTAGCACCTTCACACCCAGCCTGAGGGGGCGGAGCTGCTAAGGGACCATCAACAGTTCAACAATACCCCCTGGCTCCCAGAGTTAATCACCCATTGTGTGAGACCCCGCCCAGGGGGAGGGACTGGGTGCTCCCTGAGGGTACATAAGTGGTAGGTAAGAAGACCTCAGGAACTTCTTGTCGGATCCAAAGGAGCAGCAGGACCTCGACAGGAGGAGATCACCGCTCTCAGCCAGATTACAGCCATCACCTGCACCAACAGGTTTCTCACTTCCTTTTTTCTTTTTTTTTCTGCTTTGGACTTGAGGGGAGCCACATGGGTCTCAGCACAAGGGCTACCAAACCCCTTTGGGTTTGTGCCCCAGGACACTGGGTTATACTGCTAGGTTTTGTGAGTTGACAACAATTTCTTTGTGTCACTGTATTTATTGTAATATTATTATTAAATTTTAGCTTCTGACTTATAATCCGTCTCGTGGTGAGTTCATGTCCCCTGCTGGTTCACCTTTAAACCAGCACAACCTCAAGAAGTCTTCCATCATCCTCACATCACCATAGGCAATTCAGAGCTTAAGTCAGTCCAGCAGTTCACCTATAGACAACAGGCTAGCAAAGGCATACAAAGCCTTTGGAAAACTCCATAAAAGAGTCTGGTCCAATAAACACCTGAAGTACAAAGATTGGTGTCTACAGAGCCACTGTTCTGTCTACTCTTTTATATGGGTCTGAATCCTGGGTCATCTACCGCCACCACCTGCCTTCTCGAACGCTTCCATCAGCACTGCCTCCATTCAATCCTAAACATCCACCGGTCTGATTACGTGACCAATGTGTCTGTTCTTGAACAGGCAGGTGTCACCAGTATCAAGGCCACGCTGATGAGAACGCAGCTGTGCTGGGCAGGGCACGTCTCCAGGATGGAGGATCACCGCCTCCCGAAGATTGTGCTCTATGGTGAACTTGCCACCGGCTGCCGCAAGAGAGGAGCCCCAAAGAAGAGATACAAGGACTCCCTGAAACAACACCTCAGCCTTGGCCATGTTGACTGCCACCAATAGTCCACTCTGGCCTCCAATCAAGATTCATGGAGACACACCATTCACAACACTGCTGCTTCCTTTGAGAATGCACGGAGAGTCAGTCTTGAGGAGAAAAGACAGCGCAGAAAGAACTGTTCCTTGCCAATATCACCTAAAGAGACATTCTGCTGTGCCTTTTGTGACCAGACCTGCCTATCCCGTATCAGCCTTTTTAGCCACCAGCACACTTGCAGCAAGCATGGGTAGTGCCCTTCTCAAATCTTTGTTCGCAAAGCCTAGCCATGATGATGACTCTCTATGCAATTTCCTTATTCTGGATTACATCAGCTCTTGTCCACATACAATTAAAAACCTGATACACCACTATTAAAATTCTGCCAATGTTAAACTCATTCAGGCCCAGATATGTGAGCTATACCCAGGCCTCTCTCAACTTTTATATACTTGGCATTTCACACTGATCTAACTGCAAAACGCTCAAGCTGCTACATGATTGGGTTGAGTGCTTTCCATGCTGGCTGGGGTGAAACCAGCTTAGTCTGCAATATACAGAAAAGGTTTTTAGGAATTGCACTCTAAATCATGACATTCAGACTAGCTTTCAGGAAAGAGCAGTGCTACAGCAAGGTAGCACTTCAAAGAAGAGGATGTGAAGCCATGAGTAGCAACTTGTCACTGGAGGCGGACAATGACTGATAACTGGCTAAAACCTAGACAGAGCAAAGACTTGAGGTGGAGAGAGGACATAATGCCTGGAGTTTTCATTCCTGATTACATAGAGGCACCAAGCACAAAGCAGTGTGGGGCTAGTGAGGTGAAAAGTCTACCCACCTGCATTGCTTTCCTGTGGCCAAGTGTGTGATGACTCGACACGCTCTCCTTGCAATGATCTGCCCCTCTGCCTGGAGCAGGGTTCTGCAAGCCTCCCAGGAGCAGGACAGGCAGCAGGGCCTTGGACACCCCAATTTTCCTGAAAATCAAGAATGCTAACATGGGGAAAAGGGAGATGCATTTTTTTCCCCATGTGCCATCTGTTTCACTGCAACAAGCACCCTTGTGATTAACTGTAGATCAGGCAACTGATTTTGTGACTCCTAATGATATATTGGTGTGTAACAGTGCTCAGCCCATCTGTCCCTGAGTTTGGTCTTAAATTCTGACACCCCAATAACTTCTTGCTCCCACCCATATCCCTCCTCCCACAGGAAGGTGAATGCGCATGATCCTGAGCGTGGATGGTCCAGGGATAGCTAGAGGGACTGTGACCTGGGATACAGACAACATGGGTCTCCAGTATGGAGAAGCAATAGGATGGGGTGTAGACTGAACCCTGATGTGCAGAAAACATTCTATTGTGGATCTGGGGAGCCTCCTGTCAGCAGGCAGAGAAGAAGCACAAGGAGAAAGGAGGGCTGCACACAGGGGGAGGGGGAAGGGTTGGCCATGGCCCCAGTAAGGGAGTGGCATGCACATACAATTCTGCCTTAGAGGGGGCTGAAAAGTGGGAGTGGCCATGCAGAGTGGGTAGGCATGAGATATATTTAGGGATGCCAGGGCTGGAAGTTCATCTGAAGACATCTGGGAAAGGTTAGGACTGACTGGGGCTTGCATAGCTCCTATGAGAACATAGCCTGAGAAATAGCAGGAACACTTGCATTACAGATATCCCCATCTGGAGGCAAATGCCCACAAACCTGGTCAATAGTCCCTGGCTGAATGGTCTCAGAACAACAGGAGCTGAGTTAAAACAGTCCCTGGGGACCTGGGCCTCAGCCACCTCTCAATCATTTTCTCAATGACTTGGAAAATTATCACTGTGGGAGGGGAAAGATGAAGCAGCAATAATATGCTATGCCTCTCCCTCATTAAATCCCAAATGTCATTGTAAGCCTTATCCCCATGCTAGCTTAAGACTGTGATCCAGGTGCTCTGCTTATTCTGCCAAATATTCAAGCATGCAGTTAACTTCTCTGGACAGAATTCAGTCCCTGGGCCTCTGGTGGGACTGAATCATGTGCTTGGATTTTAATTTGTGTTGAAGTGCTTTGTGGAACAGAAAGGGGGTCTCCTGGGTACTGGAAGTTAGGCATTGTAGAGCTGGATTGAGTCAGTGGTATCTCCAGAGTAAGTCAGTGAAATCAGCACCTTTGGGGTCAGTAGAAAAGAAAGAAGGGCAAGAAGAACCAGGCCCAGTATTTTATGGACTTTTCCTTTTGACTGAATCCATTAATGACAGCAAAATTTGGGATAATTCAGGAAACAGGGCCATATGAGTAACAAAATTGTTTAAGGGATAGCAGAAACCAGGACAGGAGACCACCAATGAACCATATCCTATCTTGAAATGCTTCTGTGACATCGATCCTGATTTTCTTCTTTCATCATTTCAAAATTGTTATAAATTCTCACATTGAAAGCGCTGCTCCATGATGTCAGGGAAAGGAGAATTAGGACTGATCTTTACAGTCATGTAGTTTGAGCAATTTGTGATGTTAATCACATAAGCATCCAAACATTTATGTTTTATTTATAAATAAGCCAAGTCTTTTCCAGCTTGCTTCGTGGTAAAAAGCCAGCATTCAAACCACAGAAATCCGTTGTGTCATGTGTACTGCTCGTTATTCTGGGAAACTCTGAGTGATGCCTATTGTATACTGAATGCTTTGTTTCAAGCTTGCAGAGGTCGTGCTGGGATGCTTCCTCACAATGTTACTGTGTCTATGTTTAACACAAACTTAAAACCCATAAAATACACTTGTAACAAAAATGAGACTATGTAGCAGTATGTTAAATTCTCCGGAAAATTGCTCATTGCTTAATGCTGGGGGAAGGGAATTTCTGCAATTGTCAGCAGGAAACTTCTGGAAGTGTGAAATAATAAGAGTAATAACACAAATCTAAGTATGATTTAGGAATGTTGACAGTTTTCAATTCAAATATGGAGTACCTGTAAATAGTTTAACTTCAGAGGGTTTTTTGCAAGTTCCAGAAATACAACAGTATACATTTCAGAATTGCTGGCAAACAGTAGTCAAATACTGTTTGCTTTGGTGTGATGCAAAATTCCACCTGTTTACATAAATTGCAAGGTTATTATTGGAAAGGCCAAGCCAGTCTGTTTGAGGAAATGCCTGTTAACATTCCTTGTGACATAAAATTTATGTCCCTTGAGAACAAGAGAAAATATAGTGGTGTTTTCTAGAGGGTGACTTTTATATAGACCCACTGTGTGAAACACCCACAGCAGCACAGTCCCGAAAAATTTCTGACCTTCATTTTAGCATTCATTTAGCAGTTGGCCTGGAAATCATTGACTCCTTCATGCGTCCTTCTGCTCTGTCTTCAGACACTGTGTTCCCTATGATGCAATTCAGTATCCTTTCCTCTTTAGTGGGTGTCTGGAAATGCAACTGCGTAATTTGCTGCAAACCCTCTTATCAGGTGCAGAAGCAAACATCAGATGACTGTGTGTGATAATTGCTGTGCCTGCAGCCTCCTATTGACTCATTATAATAGCAGGAATTGCATCATTTGTAAAGACTGGTTACTTTTTCCTCCTCTTAGAATTCTCATTAGAAGTTCAATGATTTAGAGTCCATCACCTTCACTTTCATAATTTGTAGAAATGCATTAATATGGTGGTATTTATAACATGTTGCACAGAGAAATTACTAGACTGTTTCTAGATTGACAGTGGAAACATTGTCACAGACTAGCAGTGTGTTGCTAGCATTAACTTGCACTAGATGAAGTTGCATCCTTCCTGAGGTGGAGCTGAGGGATGTTTGCAGCTGTAACCCCAGAAACTTCAGCTATGAGTGATGCAGCATTACACTATCCTGATTCTCACCTCAATTATTTGAATGAAATTATGTCTGATTTAAATAATTTTGGGTTATCTGGTTCCTTAAGATCATATCATGGAATAACTGACAGCAGACTAATTTCTATAATTTATTTTCCCCTAACCAAATGGCCTTACATAAGATACTGCAACGCTAACAACCAGAATGCTCTCTGCTTACTGGATAAACCCAACCCTGCCAATATTTGGACTCAGACTCCAGCATGCCTTTCTTCCACTGCTGTTGCACATACTGGAGATAGAGAGGACCATTTGCGGCACAAAATCTTCCAGGAAGAATAGTCAGATTTTCCAATTTTACCCAATCCCCTCAGGTAACATAAGGGTAAGTGGAATGTGAGAACACCTGCTTCACTAAGGTTGCCTATTTAAGGACTTTTTCAATGTAAACTTGGCAATATACAAAGCAAGGAGTGATAAACAAAGATAAAGATACAAACCTGATAGATGAATCATAATGGAAATCATGCCAAAAACATCAAAGTCTCTAGTCCTTAATTGAAGGGCCATTGAGAAACTGTGCACAGCTATGGAGAGAGCGAGCCTGGAGTTTCCAATGGATAAGAATGGGAAAACAGTAAGAATAAAAAGATTTGAGAAAGTCCTGTGGGACTATGCAAAAGTTATTAAGGACTGCTTATGGATTATGTAGAAGGCTTATGGGAGGGGAAAAAGGCCATGGAAGTCTGGACAGAAGGCGGTTCTAAGGGGCTGGTCACATGTAGAACAGGGCTGGCAGTGCACTTATCTGAGCCCTGCTCCTGATCCCCACAGTCTCTCCTGCCTCTGAATTGCTCCTTCCCAAACTCTCTGAACAATCTCATTCTCTATCCCATGTGTGTGAGGGCTGCAAGGATTAGGTGCCCGCTACAGAGTGGACCAGCAGAAGTGGGCTTGGTCACAGCTTCTGGAGCCAAAGCTGTGGTGTGGGTGCTACCCCAGGGGGTGTCAGACATCAGGGGAGGGTCCCAGTGCCAGCTGGTGAGCGTGTGCATGCTTGTGAACCCCACGAATGTTGTGTCTGTGTGTCTGTATCTCTGTGTGTGGCTGAATTTGCACTGCCAGTACTACAAGGCCAGGATGCATGGGCCTTTGAGCAACCTGATTTAGTGGAAGGTTCCCTGCTGCTGGCAGGGGGTTGAAACTAGATGATCTTTAATGTCCCTTCCAACCCAAATCATTCTGTGACTCTGTGATACTTGGTCATGCACTGGAGCCCACAGTTGAGGTGTCATTGCTAGGTGTAAGATCTGACAGAGGTCCTCATCCTCTCCATTTGGGGACCAGTTTGGAACCTAAGCTCCAGCAAACCAGCTACCTAAACACCTTGCCAAAACACCCAAGCTCTGTTTGAAGCTACTTCATTGCCATGACTTTTGCTTTTCTTCTGAGATTCATGTACTGATTGTCCCTTTCTGCAGTACAACAGCAGATGGTCACATTTCTTCTTCTCCTGTTAGTGGGTCTATGTGAACCAAAATGCATTGGATGTTTTTCAACACATTTCTCTGGAATCTAATGTCCACCACTGCAGAAATTAATATAAGACACTATTACAAAGTCTTGTGCTTTCCAAAAAGCATACTGCAAGGATAGAGTATTGGGTATCAAGCTGCAGTAAAATTATCTGGAGAGTGTTTAGTTTCCTCCTCAATGAACTTTACTATTACTGTGTATTTTGGAGCATTACTAGAACATATATAATAAAGAGAGACTGATGATGTATAGTTTGATTTTGTGTATTTATCAGTATGGTTTTTGCCACTAGAATAGAGATTTCTGTTACTCAGTTAAAAAAAAAAACCAACCCACCCTCACACTTCTTATGATGGCATATTGACTATTTTTCTGCTAAAACTTTTTGCGTTTACTGGCTAAGTTTTTACACTGACGGTGGAAGAATGAGGTAATGAGTTGATTTAACTGTGTCAGATTTTACCAGAATGGAATCAATTGTGCAGAAATAGTGTTTACTAATCTAATGCATACCCAATTCTTGCATCCTAAATTTCCTTTTACTGGCATAAGGACATGACTTCAAATTTGGATGCTCTTCAGTTACAGAATTAATGTTCTTATTCTCTCTGAAGAATTGCAGGCCTGTGCCTTCAAGACAATGCCTTAAGAGCTCAGAGAAAAAGCTTTAAGGTTATAATGGAGAGAAGGACTGACTTCAAAAGGATTTTGTACAGAGATAGAAAATAACAATTACTTGTCATTTCCAAAATTCTGTGTGTGGTGAGTGCTGACTGTAAAACTGTTCTCCTGCAGTTTAAAGCTGAATAAAATTCCCAGTGAAGTCAGTCAATAAACACCAGAATGTCAAATCCAAAGAGGCAAAAGTGAATATTATTTCTTCCTGTCCAGGTCAGAGCATTTTACTTTTAAGATAAGCTGTTTAGAACCTTAAGTCTTATTCATAAAACTCCCCAAGGAAAACCCTTTCAAGTACACTCTCAACTATTTAATTGTGAGGGAAACGTCATGCATAACTTAGGGCTGATGCGTATTTCCCTTGCTGGTTTCCTGCAAGTTTCTCAGTTCCTTCATGGGTCATTCAAGTTACAGCATATTCTATCCCTGCATCATTGACCACATAGATAATAAGTAATAATAGTCTATCAGAATATTCCTATCTCTATCTGAAACTGAATCTGTCTGAAATGTGAGTATCACAAATTCCAAGCATTCACTGAAGTGTTTTCTATTCAGCAAGGCACTCAAGTATTGCAGTGAATTTTTGCTAAACTATGTTTATCTGTGATTCACTGCTCAATAAAGGCTTGAAAGTTCTTCCCTGAAAAGGCTGTGGCAGTGAGGTTGGGTGTCAGATCTGCCTCCAAACAGGTGCCTGTCATCACTTTCAGTCTTTCTGGCTTTTAAACCAAATTCTTAGTGTGCTGCCAGTGCACTACAGCATGTTGTGGTTGGAAGGAGTCCAGCAGCAATTCAGCTTTAAGCCTAACAAAGGCAGGAAGCAGGGAACACAGGCACTGTGTATTCCTAAGCCTGCTGAAGCATCCTTCAATAGATGTGCTGGTGAACTGCACAGGAGTATGGTAAGAGATTGATAATTGGCTTTTTGCGGGAAATTTAATGTTACTTATAACAGGAGCTAAACCCCTTCCTTTCAAAATATAAACCATTACTATCAATTTAGCCAGTTACTTTTGTAGATCTGTTTCCAGGCTGCAATTGTGCTTTGCATTCCATCCCTGAATTATTCCCCCTTTGCCATCTTGGCATGTAAATGGAATCTCTTTCACTGCTTTTGCTGATTACTTTAAAAAAATTACAGACTGTAAGGAAAATTATAAAGCTAACAGCTATTTGTTAGAGCTGGTTGAAATCTTTCCAATGAATATTTCAACAGGTTTTAATCTAAGATCCCCTTTCATGAAATATTCAAAAAATGTAATTTTTCAAAAGGATATATTGTGTAAGCATGTTAGATTAAAAAAAAAAATCCTTAAAGACTAGGTAAAAATATCTAATATCATTCTTTTTTTTTCCTTCTTAATCTCTTCTCTTTGTTTTGTCTCTCTCCAATTCTATTTCCTTCCTATTCCTGCTAGAAGATATGTTCAAAATGTGCAGCATCTTATTTGCTTATTACTGAAGGTAAAAAACCACACAAAGCAGGCTCTGACATTGACAATAAAGAGTGAAAACTGTTCTGCCATATATTTTACTTTTTTCCTATTTCTTTATCTGTCAGAAGAAAAAAAAATTATTTAAAATCAAAGCTGCTTTTCCTCCTTAAAACAGTTACATTAAGATTGTGTAAAAATATCATTAGTTTTCTCATGAAGAATTGTAATATTCAAAGAGTTTTGAAGAAAAAATCCGTTCTTCCTCTTTAATAAGAAATCCAGACACAGAAAAAGATAATCCTGGTGTTGGTCACCTCTGCTGTTCACTATAACTCAGAAGCTTCCGACAGCACAGAGAAAGTTTTGAATGAGGGCAACCCCTACTTTTCAAAGACAGGGATCCAGCGACCACAATGTTATATTCAAGCCTCTGTCTGGATCCTTGCCTCCATCTATTGACTTATGTTGAGTAATCAAAGAAGTCACATTTAGGTCTAAATAAGCTAAAATGTGCTAGCTAACCTAATGCCGATGCAAGGAAATCTCTGAAAGTGTATATTCTTGATTACTGCCAGTGGCTTTTCTCAGTTTGGAGATCTGTCCTTGTTTTAGGCAAGATGTTGCCTTTAAGGATGGATTGCACTAAAATGAGTTGCATTTGGAATTGTGGCACCCATCGGCAACTGTGCTTCATTTTGCCAGAGCCCTTGAAGGAATGAAAAACTGGACAGGAGGAGAGAGAGAGGGAGAAAGAGGCAGAAATAGAAAGACACCATTTTTTACTGTTTGTAAAGCATCTGTCAGGGAAGTCTGTACACTGCTTCTTAGACACAGGTGACTGCAATAACATATGCAAGACCCTCAGTTTCTTGAATCTTTACATAGTGTGTAGAAGATATGACACATAGCTCTGCAACTAAATGAGGGACAATGTAGCAGTTAGTGAAAACAACTGGGTTTTGGCTTACACTGCTTTGAAGGATGCGTAACAGAAAATATTTTGCAAAATGTGAGTGTATCATCACTATTACATCATGGATCCACAAGCCTCCCTGTCACCACACTTCCCTGAAATAAAGGTTGACCCTGTGAAATCATGGTGCAGAGTTGTTGTCTAACAGGCTGCTTTTGGCAAAGTGAAATGTGTCCTATGTTAATGCATAACTGAGGTGTTTAAGAACTTACCATATAAAATCAGTTGTGTGTGATTAATGAATGGTTTCTCTAATCATTTCACCAGATTTTTCTCTAAGTAACTAAAAAATTACATTGTAGTATTTGCAAAAAGACTGGTAAATTAGTTTTTTGAGATCAACAATCACCCGTTTCTGTTTCTGGGAGCATGTTCCCTGCCTGTCAGTGTGACAGTGCTTGGTCACCTCTGGGTAATGTTAGAGAAGGGACTCCTCTTGTAACATGTTTGTGCTACTTGGCTCAGATTTTAAGAAGGAAAAAAGGCTTTCTTCAAATGGATGATGTATGCATTCAGAAAGACTAGAAGTACTTGGATGGCTTTGAATGTAACAGAACTGTGAAGCTGAACTGTCTAAAGACATGTTTTGTCACTCAAATCAGTTGTTTGTATAGTTCCATCCCTCTCAAACACCATCACTACAACACACAATAATTAGCTGAAGACTGTTTCACAGGTTAAGTTAAGGCTTTTTACTTTTCTTTTGCTCTCCATTTCAACAGAAGCTGACTGGGTTGCTATACAGCAATGGCAGACAAGATACCTTCTCATGTATTACACTTCCACCAGATTCTCAAGTGTTTGAACCCAAGTTTCTGTGTCAGAGATTTACCAGAACTTATGCTGTCCTGGAATGTTACAAAATTTACTGCAAAAACACCGAGTACTGCAGGTTAGACAGGACCTCTGGAGCTCATCTAGTTCATGCCTCAGGTCAGCACAGGGCCAGCTTTGAAGTTAAGTTTTTTTCCAACTGGATTTTAACAGTCTCCAAGGAGAGAAATTTCCTGGCTTTTCTGAGAATGTGTTCCAGTGCTTAATCACTCACATCACGAGGGTTTATTTTTCCTTAAAATCCATTTGCCATTTGAATATGTGCCTATTGCCTCATCCTCTGGCTGTGATCTTCTGAGGAGAGCCTTGCTATGCTCTTTCTATAACATCACTTTTTGTAGGATTATAATAAAGCTTTGTTTTCTTCAGGATGACGATTGAAAAAGAAAAATCTCTTCAATATGTACATTTTTATACACTAATATTCTTAAAACATTTAAGAATACAGCTTTATTCATTTCAGGAGTAAAATGGCCTCCTTTTTAATTCTATGAGAAGTTTCTTCTAAAGTTTAAAGTTTTCTTGAATCCTAGTCACAAAAAATATTTTCTGAGTATTGTTTTTAATTTCACTTCTCTTTCTCTTGTCATTTGAATTTATCTGAAAAGCATAGGGTGAGCTGAAATTTACTTGTAATACTGAAGACTGCTCAGCTCAAGTTAAAGCTTTTAAAACACTTGCTTTTTCATTTTCATAGTTACAGAGAGTTTTACTTTGTCATCTTGCCTAACATGTTTTCACAGCAGAATGTGTTTTCTTTCAGAGCCTGTTATATATTCAGTACTTGAAGTAGGCAAAAAGTGGCATGGCTTAATCACTAAAAAGAGACCACTCTCCACAGCCTCTCTTTACCTTTGATATCAGCTATTAAGCCATCTGAAAGAAGAGAAATTTATCCTGGGCTGCTTGTGTAAAAGTGGAGGAGTCACAATTCCCAGAAGTGTTTCAGGAAGATGTGGCACCTGGGAATATGGTTTAGGGTGATTATGGTGGTGCTTGGTTCATGGTTGGACTGGGTGGTCTTGAGGGTTTCTTCCAATCCTGAGGATTCTGTGATTCCATGAAAAAAATGTATATGTTCACATAAGTTACTCCTGAAGGCAAAGTTTTCATTTCAAAACTTCCTGATAAGCTTTTCTGGCTGTTTCATGTAGTCCCAAATCCCTGTGTCTTATCCTCCATGTGTAACAAAAATTGACACTTTCCTTCCACACTGCCAGAGCACAGCACTCATGATGTTTCTAGGAACCTCAGGTATTGCAGTAACGTTGGAAAGGAATGAAATGAGAAAGGGAAAGACATGATTCTTCCCTTTCTATGCCAGAAACAGCATGAGTAATTCAACTTCAGTGTAAGGCAGCTGAGCTTCTGAAGGTTGATTTTATCTGAGGCTATCCCAAAACTTGTCTGAATGTTGTTCAGAGCTGTACACAAATTCGGATCCAGTGTCAGTTCTTAAATGAATGGCTAAACCTGATCTTTGATAATAGAATAGCTTAAGCTAATGTTTCACTGTTTCAGTTATAAATATACAGTGTAGGGGGAAAAAAAAGAAAAGCAAAATCATTTCTGATGCTGACATGAACATCATGGTGTACATTCTTGGGGACAAAGTTCATGTGTAAGTATGAAACCTGGTGCCAGCAGGCAGTGAATTGGAGCATCTGACTTAATTTCCTTTGCAGCAAATCTGATTGATAAACACATAAATTACTTGGAGAAAAAAAGCCCAGGACACAGTAAATAGAGAAACAAAATCTCTTCTAAACAAATTGCTAATACAGACACTGGCTGAAAGACATGTAAACACATTGGATACTACTGTCCTTTTTCCTGATGAGTTCAATGAGCAAATGCATTCCTTGGAAATTGCTACGGTTACATTTCTAAAAGGAAAGGAAAACTCTGGTTTCAAAACTCCAGCCAGATGAAAGGAGTCTTGGAGAACAACTGCTCCAGCCCTGCCTTCCTGGGTTACAGAGACTGGTACTGTGGCTATACTGTGGACGGGAAGCATGGAATAACCAACTTGTCAGTGTAGAAAGCTTTGAACAGATTTAATTAAAACTGACATATGTCATCAGACATTGTACCCCCTTGCAAGCAGTGGCTCAGGTAGCATAGAAGCAAATAAGGGGATGTTCCCTGGGACACCACTACTGTTTTGTGTGTTTGGGGCAATGCTCTGTTAGCTGCTGTTGCTGAAGATAATTCCTTACAAACATATGAAAATTAATAGCTCTCATTTTGTGAGCAGAAACAAGTCCCCATCCACTGACCAAACAATGTGATCTATTTGGAATTCTGTAAGGCCTTTGACATGGTCCCACAGGATATTTTTATCTCTAAATTGCAGAGACATGGATTTGAAGGGTGGACTGTTTAGTGGATAAGGAACTGGCTGGATGGATTCATACAGTCATAGTGATCAATGGCTTTATATCCAGGTGTCAGTCAGTGATGAGCAGTTTGTCAGGACTCTGTCTTGGGACCAGTGCCCTTTAATCTTTAGTAGTTACACAGATAGTCAGATCAGATGCATTCTTAGCAAGTTTACATATAACACCAAGCTGACATGTGCAGTTGGCACAAAAGAAGAATAGAAGATGATCCAGAGAAACCTGGACAAGCACAAGGAGTGGATCCACAAGAACCTCATGAAATTTGACAAGGCCAAATGCAAGATACTGCACCTAGACCAGGGCAATCCTATACTGAGTGAAGAAGTCACTGAGAGCAGCCCTGCTGAGAGCACTTGAAGATTCTGGTGAACGAGAGTTTAGACTTGACCTCACAGCCCAGAAGGTCAACTGCATCCTGGGCTGCACCAAAAGCAGCAGGTCAAGGGAGGTGATTCTGCCTCTCTGCTCTACCCTCATGAGACACCACCTGGATTACTGCATCCAGCTCTGGGGCTCCCAATATAAGAAAGTCATAAATCTGTTAGAGCAGGTCCAGAGGAGCCCATAAAGGTAATCTGAGGGCTGGAACATCTCTGTGACAAAGATAGGTTGAGAGTGTTGGGGTTCTTCAGCCTGGAGAAGACAAGGTTCTGGGGAGACCTCATTGAGTCCTTTAAATACTTAAAGGGGAATTCTAAAATAGAGGGAGAGAGGCTTCTTTACAGAGGCAGATAGTGTTAAGACAAGGGGGAATATTTTTAAACCAAAAAGGAGTCATTTAAATTAGATATTAGGAAAAAAATTCTTTACTCAGAGGGAGGTGAGGCACTGGAACACATTGCCCTGAGAAGTTGTGGTTGCCCCATTCCTGGAAGTGTTCAGGGCCAGGCTGGATGAGGCCCTGAACAACCTGACCTAGTAGGTGGCATTTCTGTCTGTCATGAGGAGACAGAAACCAGATAATCTTTAAGTTCCCTTCCAACTCAAACCATTCTATACCCCTTTGATTATTCATGTGAGCTTCACAGACACACCCATCCATGGCTGCTCCCATCCCAGATGTGTAAGAATTCATAAAATCTAAGATTACCCCAGCAGCTTGTGGAGACTTTTGGAAAATGACAAAAAACCAGTGCATTTGGATCTGTGTGCAAATCAGCTGTAGGGTGATTGCTGCTTGTTGCCAGTTGGTGAACTGCCAGGTTGGACACATCTTGTACCTGGGAGACATCTATGAGGTGCTACAGACTGCTCTGCTAACTGTGTGAAACACTCCAGTATGCAACTGCAACATAAGATGAGAGCTTTGAAAGAGCTTCAGATGATACCCATTTCTTTCTAGGATTATCTTTGCTATTACATTGTAAGCTTGTTCTGGCTATGATTAGCATGAACATCCCTTGATGTGGCTTCTTGTTATGAACAAGATGCTTCTCTGTGTATCATCGAAGCACAGAACATAGGCCAAGTGCTTCAGAAGCATATTCATTACTTCACACTGGGAATTGCCACAATAAAATATTAAATACAGTCAGGCTGAAATAATAGCTACTCTAAGGGCTCCATTGTGTTATCAATCAAATGCAGATGAACCAATTAGTATTACGCAAAGTCAGTATCTCGTCTGAAGAATTTCTAGTAGCTAGGGTCAAAACAGAAAATACGTCCCGGGAAATAAGGGATAATTAGGCTAAAAACACTCAAAATCCTCTCAGGAAAAGTTGTAAATGTCAATTTAATATACAGTGTTATAGCAAGCGCTAAAGGATTTTTTTCTAAAAATATTTGGGACTTCAAAAAAGCCTAGGAAAGACATGTATTTGTTAGACATTGTATGATATTTAAAAAAAAAAAAAAGCAGGTCCAAAACACTCATACAACTACAAGGTTTAAAATTGTGTAACACATAATTCACAATTCATATCATTTTTTCAGAGACTAATAAAAACAAAATATATGACCTCTATTATAATACCTTCTTTGTCTATTATCAAATTCTGTACATGCTACCTAATAAGCTTAACTAAAAACATAGCATAAAAAGTAAACCTCTTCCTCCAGGGTAAGTTGAAAAGTAAAGGTTCATTTTTCCTCACATGAATAGGTCTTCAAAAGAACAAACAACCCCGGGCTCCTTTATAGCACTAGTGAAGAGAAATACATTTTATATATAATTCACCTTGGCCACCTTAGGAAGTAAACTAAGTCCTAAACTTGTCTCTTTCTACTCTGTCATTTATTGTTATCATGACAGTCATTAGCTCAAGCCATGTTCAAGGTGAGATAATTTCCATCACCAGACATTCAAAAGAATTATATCAAGCCTTGAAAAACCACCTTAAAATACAAAGCATTAAGTATTCCATAATGTACTTGCTTTGTCTTTCTTTTCTCTAGAAAATATTCTTTATGTCTCTTGACCTGATTTCAGCAGGTGCTTCTTTGTTCTGCTAGCTCTGAGATATAGGAATAATAGCCACTGGACAATAGAATTGTGGAATGGTTTGGGTTCTTATAGAGGGGATCTTAAACATCATCTCATTCCAACCTCCTGTCTAGTGGGCACCTTCCACAATAGCAGGTTGCTCAAAGCCCCATCCAGCCTGGCCTTGAACACTTCCAGGGATGGGGCTTCCAGAGCTTCTCTGGACAACCTGTTCCAGCACCTCACCACCCACACAGTAAAGAATTTCTTCCTAACAAATAATTGAAACCTCACCTCTTTCTGTTTAAAGCTGCTGTCCCTTGTCCTATCAGTTGTGGATAGGATAAATCAATAATTTGTCTATGAAGCAAGAATTACAAATAAGCCACGTTCTTGAGTACAGCATTATAAATATGAAACAGATCTGGTAATATCAAATGAAAGCTTTAGCATATGCTCTATAACTAGAAGGAGAAACTTGTCTCCTAGTGGCTTCCTGGCCACTTGATCTACTCACCAGTGAGCGCTACTTGATACTTGTTCATGATGCCACGCTCACTTGCATTCACTCCCTTGCCCCAGTTGCTGACCCCATGAACACGCAAGTCCAATGAATGAGTTCCAACTCCAGCTGCTGGTGCTCAGACCTCCATCCACAGATCACAGAATCACAGAATGTGCTGAGTTGGAAGGGACTCACAAGGATCCTCAAGGCCAACTCTCAGCCTTGTGCAGGACCCGAGTCCCACTGTGTGCCTGAGAGCTTTGTCCAAACACTTCTAGAACTCTGTCAGCACTTCACTGGGGAGCCTGTTCCAGTGCCCAACTGCCCTCTGGGTGAAGAATCATTTTCTTGATACCCAACCTAAACCTTCCCTGACACAACTTCAGGCCATTCCCTTGAGCCATGACACTGGTCACCACGGAGAGGAGATCAATGCCTGTCCCTCTCTTTCTTCCCTCACAAGAAAGTTGCACACTGCAATGAGGTCTCCCCTCAGTTTCCTCTTGTCGTGCACTGTGTAAATTGAAATTACACCATGTGCCTTTGATGGTGCTAAAAGCACTCACAAACAGCAAAATTTTGCATAGACTATTTAAAGCTGGACACTAAAATGTCTACACATGCTATATTAGTGAAACAACTGCAAGTGAGTAACAGCTAACTGAAACTGCCTTTCTTATGTGTTTAATTCCCAGGCAGATGGAGTGTTAGATGCATAATAAGGTGAATTATTTAAAATGAATGATTTTGTTATATCTAACCAGAGCCTAGTGAATTTAACAGAGTTTATTATTATCTTTACATCTGGGTAATACTATGGCTAATCTACCTAATGAATTAGCTGCTCAAGCCTGCCACCAGAGCTGTAAGAAACAGGGCTGTGCTATCAGTCAGCAGCAGCACCACAGAGTGGGCTGGAGGCGTTTTCTCCGCCTTCATTGTAAATCCACATTCCTCTTCTGTGGCTCAGCACAGTAAAGCCAATCTATTTAGGAGAGTAACAACCCCCTTTGAGATCTGCATGCACAGAGGTGATAAAATAACTTAAGAAGGTGTAAGACAAACAGTAATCCCCTTCTTGCCTTGTTTTTTTAGAGTAGAGCCTGTTTCTCTTGTGTACATAGATGAAATAGAAACTTTACCCCATATGGAAAGAGCTCAAAAAACCAGCCTATTTCTTGTGCCTACATCTCACTCTGCAGCAGAGGAAAGGAAAAATTTATGGATGAGTAGACCTCAGTATTCCAATCAGACAAAAAGCCTCTTGAATTGCTATGGCCTTGCCCTTCACTCCTCTCCACTGCAGCAGACATTCCCATAATAACAACTCAGCAGCTGTAAGATGTGCTCAGCTGCCAAGAGAAATGTCCCTCTAGTTAATGATTTTGATAACAGCCAGCAATGCATGCTGCAAAAACTAAACCCAAGAAGGCTACATCTTAATGTTCTACTGAAGCCAATGTACTGGGCTGAGCTGTGATTTTCATTTGGGAATCCACCAGCTAGATTCCACAGTCCAGCAGAAGAGATTCTAATAAAACTGTAGCCTCTTTCTCAATCAGTTTTATAAACTGTTTCCTTAAAGGATTTTGAAGTGTACACATTTATTTTGTCTACATGACACAGTGGTAGATTCCCAGCTAGACTCTTTAGGGCTATAATGATTCAAGCTATTCCAAATAACCATAATGCTGCTCTTGAATTTTCATCTATTGTCACGGACTTGCTTTTTCTTTGTCAAGGTTTGTAGTGCTCTAATACCATGGTCGACATCCTTCTTAAAGCTTTGTTCTTCTAACAAGGGTAATCTTCTTCCATTGTCCCTTTAAATGCTTTACTTCTGGCATTAGTAATATGCAAATATTGAGCTGAAGATTATTGCGCTCTATTTTTGCAGGCTGTTTTCCTGAGAAATGTATTCTATTTATGGCACATGTTGACGCAGCTGCTTCCAATTTTCCTTCTCATGCATAGCAATTTGGGGAAGCCTGTCATACTGCTGTATGTGAAAGTAATCATGCCAGGCTTTTGTTTCAGAGAACACCCCAGGCTATGGACCCTTTCTACTGCCTGGGGAGGCAATCCTTGTTTCACTTGCCAGTTTGTCCTCAGCTTCCTCAGCAGATGTCCCCATACCCATCTCTGGGACCATGGACAAGGATAACACAGAGAGGGAGACAATACTGCTCTGCCTTGGGGCTTGTTCTCCACCCACTATTCTAGAATAGGAGTGTCCACACATGTAGTTAATCAGGGGTTATTTCCGATGCAGACAAGCCCTCACACTAAACACACTGCTCTGTTGCTGAGGATGCTGAGGCTTCTAACCACATCCTGGGTGCTAGATGTGCATCACAGACTCCCTCAGCACTGTGCCGTCATGCTGCAATCCATACCTGAGCCTTCAATCTTAGTAAACATCAAAGAGCACACACCTGGAGTTCTGCTATTAACTCATAATGACTATAAATGTGGTAGCTGTCATACTTCACCTGCACATTTAAAAAGCCTTAGAAAGTAGCAAATAACTAAAATCATCTTCACAGTACCACTGTAAAGCAGGGTATCAAAATGTCTCATACTGCAAATGTTTCACACCTATGTTCAATCACTGTATTTTTATGTCAGAAAAACCTTGCTTTATTTTTCTCTTTCTAGCTGAGCTGACACAACGCTGAGGGGTTTGTGGGTAGACATGGGAAAGATTGGGAAAATGACTCAATATGATGATCATCTGAATTCCTGTGGGACTCCATGTCAAAAGCATACTTCTTTCTACTTTCCCATTTTTGGACAAAATTAAAGGCAAAGATGCAGGTTCAATTCCCAGTTACTGCTGTGTAAAACTGGAGTAGCACCACCAAAACCATGGGTATTACACTAGATTTATGCTGCTCTGAGACCAGACTTTGGATGGCAGACTTTGTGGTCAGTGTTTGGCTATAAAGCTTTCTGACTTTAGAGTTTTGTAATTATGCCTTCCAGAATTCTTTTCAGATGAAATTCAGAGGTCACTTTGACAATGCTGCATTTTTTTTTTAAAAATCCCTAGTTTGATTAATAACCAAATGCAAATGTAATCTTACAAGTACAAAGTAGACAAACACTAGAGTAAGGCATGAGTAAGTCTGAGTTACTGTCATTTGCTCCCTTATGTTTACCTAGGGTTGCAATCAGATGGCCCCAATTTCTTTGGTGAGGCAAAGGGTGGCACAAAAGGTTGAGTATAAAAGTAGGTATAAGGGCTTGTCCCAAACAGGCTGGATGCCTGGCACCCATTTAAAGTGACCAGAATAGAGAACATCTTGTATGTCATCTTTAACTACAATTACAGTCCAGATACCAGCTGTGGGAAAAGCAACAACTGACACTATATGAGGGTAATAAGTCATCAAGCCACACTGGTGTGCACTAATGACCCACTCATAATCACAGGGATGCAGATGCAATGCCTATCTGTCTGTTCTTATGCATTTGCATAAGAGCTGTAGTTAGCAGCACCCTGCTCCTCTCCCAGGTGTTGCAGAGGTAAAATCACCGCAGCTAAGGACAAAGGCTGCCCAAGGACTGCAGTCTAGCTGCTGTTCTGTGCACAGTCGTCACAAAGTATTCCATGTTAGCAGCACTGGAGCACTGTACAGTGACTGACACAGCAGAAGGAGCTGCATGTGTTGCTACTGTTTCACTTCTTGTGGTGTTCACATAGGATGGGGTAAATATGAATGCCATTTGTTTTTTTAAACCTCAAAAATAGGAACTCGCCTGTAGCTCCATTTCTGCTACCATGAGATCAGCATTTGATTCTTCTAAATTTTTGAGCTGTCTAAAGAAGTCCAGGGTTTATTTATACATTTCTCTCACTCTTGGCCCCTGTCTCACACACAAGCAGTCCCATATCCTGTGAGGCTATCTTTAGACTTGCAGGCAGTTTGGGTAGTTACTGGAAATGACCAGCTACTTTCATTTTAATCTCAAGTCTTAAAATCACCCAACAAGACACTGTGAGCTGAAACTTAGCTTATCATAAGCTATGAAAAATCTGCAAGTATCAGTCCAGTCTAGACACATGGAGTTTCGCAAAAGCATAAGCTTTTTCTGGAAGTCTTGCTGTTACCCCAGTCAGTTCTCCTAAATATCTTTATAAGCAATAACACTCTGTCAGTGGTTATGTCAGAAGTTGAATAACTATGGGAAAGATTAGAAAATATCACTAACAGGGAAAATGCAATAGTTCTATTGAACTACCAGGTCTACTCTAACTCCACTTTTAGGAATGGAAGAGTGCAGGAAGACAGGAAGGGCGGTAATGTATGTTGTGAACTGTCCCATCTCCATTCAGCAACAACAGCAGTTAGGTAACAAACATGTTATCAAAGACTCAGAGTAAACCAGATATTGAGCTGTGCAACTAGCAAGAGCTTAAATCAACTTTTGCAAGTTTCTATAATATGAATTAATTTGATAAGTCTTTTATTCTTCAAATTTTCCAGCATAGATACTGTATTTGAGCATAGACATAGGCCCTTCCATCCAACATTCAAAAATTTACGTGGTGTATTTTCAGGAAGACATATGACTAACTGGCCACATTTTAGTTGTCTGTGCAGAAAATTTACCTTTAAAAGACCACAGAGCATATCATCATGTGATGCAAACTAAGCTTCATGGGAGCCTATTCTAAATTATAGATATTGTCTTAGATTCTTGCTGCACTTCCAGGCTCTATGCAGCTGACATCTCTCATATGGAAAAGGCTAGTTTCCACATCCTTTTTAATTTGAGGTGTTGTCGTGTGGCTCCACAGGTTCAAGTCCTTCACCATTTCTTTTTTCTCCCTGGGGAAATCTACATTCACATCCGACACCTGTCACTTGTTGACTTCTTGTGGAAAAAAAGTGTTTTGTCATTACAATTTCCAGCCAAGATGCCAGTCAACTTATGCATGTCTCCTACCCATACCTCATTGTTTTAAGTGATCTATTTTGTACTTCCCCACAGGCAGTGGGGTAAATCCTTTGCCTGTAACTAACACAACTTCAGCTCATGCAATTCTTTCCTAGGGATGTGCTAGTGTTAAAGATGTGCTGGTTTAAAGGTGAACCAGCAGGGGAAATGAACTCACCACGAGAAAGATTATAAGTCAGAGGTTAAAATTTAATAATAATATTACAATAAATACACTGACACAAAGGGAAATTGCTTTCAACTCACAAAACCCAGCAGTATAACCCAGTGTCCTGGGGCACAAATCCAAAGGGGTTTGTTAGCCCTTGTGCTGAGACCCACATGGTTCCGCCAAGTCCAAAGCAAAAGGAAGAGAAAAACCTAACCCTAACCCTTTCCTCATAGGTGAGGTGCTCCATCCCTCTAATCATCTTTGTGGACTCCTCTGCTCCAGCTTTAACATGTCTGTGTCCTTCCTGTACTGGTGACCCCAGAGCTGGATGCTGCACTGCAGGTGGGGTCTTACCAGAGCAGAGGGGCAGAATCACTTCCCTTGAGCTGCTGGTCACTCAGGACACAATTGGCTTTCTGGGCTGCAAGTGCACATTCCTGGGTCATGCCCAACCTCTTATCCACCAGCACCCCCAAATCCTTATTAGAGCTGCTCTCAATCTGTTAATCCTCCCAGCTTTTTTTTATATCAGGGTTTGCCCTGACCCAGGGGCAGCATCTTGAATTTGATTTTGTTAGACCTAATGAGATTCACATGGACCTACTTCTCCAGCTTGTCCAGGTGCCTCTGGATGGTATCCCATCCTTCAGGTGTGTCAACACCACCATTCAGCTTGGGGTCATCTGCAAATTTGCTGAGGATGCACTCGATCCCTTTGTCTATGTTATTGATGAAGATATTAAATAACACTGGTCCCACTTCAGAACCCAGAGGGACTCCACCTGTCCCTGGTGTCTGTCAGGACTCTGAGCCATTGACCACTACCCTATGAATGTGTCTGCCCAACCAGTTCCTTATCCACCGAACAGTGGACCCATTGAATACATCTCTAAACAATTTAGAGAGAAAGATGTTGTTGGGAACCTGTTTATCAGAGGTGGTACCTTCTTCTACCTTCCTTTTCTGGTTAACATACCTGTAGAAATATTTCTTGTAGGTTTTTGCATCCCTTGCCAGATTCAGTTCCAGCTTCACCTTGGCCTTACTCACCCCATCCCTACAAAACCAAACTTCATGTCTTTATTTGCTTCTTTCCCTTTAGTTAGACCAACTGATCCCTAGTCAGTCATACCACTCTCTTGCCATCTTTGTCCTGTTTCTTAGTCCTGGAGATTTCTAAGTCTTACATTTTATGGAAGACTTTACCTTGATCTTCCAGCTCTGTTTAGCTTCCTTGTCTTAGGGCAGTCTCCCAGTGGATCCTATTGACTCTCTCATTGAAGAGCTGGAGTTTTTCTCTTCTAAAGATCAGGGTTCTGACTTTTCTCCTTACCTGAGCCATATTCCTCAGGACCGCAAACTCCACCAGTGCATGATCCCTGCAGCCCAGGTGGTCTCCAGTCTTGATTTTCCCAATTAACTCGCTTATATGAAAGCATCCACGGAATATATGATGGAAAAAAATTAATTTTTTCCCACTTATGGTGAGTAAAAATTTTTTTGTACTTTTTGAAATCATAAGTTTGTTCTCCATTCTTTTCTGGTCAAATTTCAAGTTAGCTGACATACTGTCAGCTATCCTGTATGTAAAGTTTTCTGTAAATTTTATTTTTTTCCCTTCATTTCCTGTTCTCCCAAGGTGAACATTTCCAGTACTTGCTCAGCACCATCCCATAGCTGGTCAGATGATGGCAACTACTCACAGAGAGGTGTAACCTGCAGCTGAGCTGTTATTCCTGCAATGATAACGTGACTTCAGTACAAATCAAACCTTCTGCCATAATAGCTTCTGATGTACCTTCAAGCATCTTGTTCACCTTTAGCAACATTTTCTGCACCAGTGGTTACTAGAACATTTTATTGTGGTTGTTCTTGCTGTATCCCAGATTGAAAGGCAGGGTATGCAGCCCCCAATAAAGGAAATGGCAAAGTTGGGCAGGTCAGTATAGGGTGAGATACATGAGTATATGATCCTGCAAAGCCACTCGTTCAACTGGAAGTGGTCCTGTCAAGGCACAGTAAGATGGTCTGGGAGAAAAGAATCATTTTTTCTCACACTCATCTCCTGGAGTGCTTTCCTCAGTATCTAGGTGTTTGGATGTGAAGGTTATAGTACTATGTGTCTATCCTACCTCTTAATTACCCCAAGGACCAAAATGGCAGCTTAACTTCCTCCTAGCACTTCATAAATTGGTCTCACACTTCCAGAAATGTTCCAAGGTCTCACCAGCATGATGCTTGCAGACTTCACGATAGACTGTGAAGTGGTTTTGTTTTTTAAATTATGTCGCAGTCTGAGAGGTACTGACCCTGTCAAAATCTAGTTATAGTTCTTTAAAGTACACAAAGGAAATAGAGTTTAAAGCAAAAAATAATGGTATGTAGATGCTACTGGTGAAACAGTCTTCATTTCCCTCTATTGTAGTAACATGTATACCAAAAACCCCACAGTCTGACAGACATCAGCCACAACGTGCTTCTACCACTATCTCCTGATTTCATACTTTTGTGCTTTTGCTTACAAACTCTCAACAGTGACCTTTTTCCATTACTTTTTGGTGCTTGCCATTTTTCCTGCCATTTTTCTGCTGGTATTATTCTTCCTGTTTACACTTGAGGCATTCTGTTATCTACACATGACTTCATATTATTTCCTCCTTGTTCATCCCATGCTTATTTTAGCTTTTTTACCTTCCTCTTACTTTTTCTAACAACATCCCATGTACATTGATGCATTCCTCGCTTTCTTCCACACTTTAGCCAGTTATGTACTCAGAAACCTTTAATATTTGGACATTGTGATGTGAGTGTGATTAATGAAAAACATTGAGAAACAAGAACAGTCTCAAACCCATAAACAGTGCTCTCATTTAATTATTACAACCCAACATTTGCTTCTACTAAAACCACATCTTTTCCCTAAAACAGAAAACCAGTTCCCTCACTGGATGCAGTACATGGGAAGAAGTGGGGCAAGAGGAAGGCAAAGCCACCAGAAGGGGTGGTAGTGCCTTCCTGATCAAGCTTCAAGCCAGCAGAGACAACTCATGCCAGCCTAAACTGATGATGAAACCAAGGCTGTGCTCAAGGTGACCTCTTTGTGCCTCATCATTGTCAGCTCAGACTCAGGACTCTAACTTCTCAACTAAAAGCTTGAGTGTTCAATACTCTTTTTCCACTTCTGCCCTAGGCCCAGTCCAAGCTATGCCTACCTGGAGCGAGAGAAATGGACTTCCAAAATATGTCAAACACACAGTGACTTTGCCGTAGGTAGGCTCTTAGGAGACTGCAGGCATTCAATCGAGAGAATAATGTATGCATTTCTGCTCTAATTTTATGCATAATCATCTATCTATTTTCTATATTTACATGCTTCCTGGCTGGGGATATCAGAGGGGTAGATGGAACAGAATGAAATAAATAGAAGAGTGTAGAGTGCACATAAAGCCAATCAGAGCATTAGTAACTACTCTGAACACCCTTGTACTCCACATGGCCACTGCAAGTTAAATCACATCTACATAAAAAAGGTCCACCTAAATTCACAATTAACTGTTCTCTCTTCTGCCATTTGATTTCACATTTCAGAATTTCAGTGTTTTATTCCTGCTACCACACTTCACTGGGAATGCAAAAACCAGAAACTTCCATTAAATCTCACAGATTTTGCAATAACTTTTAAACAGACTTACTGTTTACCTTAGAAAGAGAGTGTGAAAAGCTTTTTTATAGTGTATGGCTAATATTACTGTTCCTGGACACCCTGGTACTGTAACAGAGAGAATTTGTGTGATACAGTTTGCACTGCAAGCAGCAGTGTGCTTTTTTTCTCAGCTATATCCAATAGAATTCAGCACTTGTCAGAGGTCTGTGGAGCTTACTGTAAAATCCCATGGAATTTTGTAAAAGGAATATAAAATTTTATCAAGATTGTTAAATGTGTCTAGTCAAAATGATGTTATTGTCATAAGAAATTGATGAGCAACTACAAATGTCCTTTCTATAGTGCTTTTTACACCCTTGTAGCTCTGCACTTTGCAAGAACGTGGAATTAGCAGAAACAGAGGGAAAGAATGGGAAAGTAAACAGAAATGTATTCATATGGGTTAAAACAGCAACATTTTCCATCCAGGGCAGATATTTAAAATAAAAATGTAGCAGATTTTGTAATATTTTCTTCTCTATATATTTTTTTTTTATTTGGGGGGTTTTTTAATTATTATTATTGAAAACCAAGAGTCTGATTCAATCCTGTTCTGCCATCAACCAGATTCCCAATGGGTTCAGTGGGATGTACAGTTCTACTAGGGCAGATGCAAAAACACTGGCCAGCCACAAGCAACTATGAATTCACTCAGTGGATCTGCTGAGAGGGCCTATAGATAAAACTCATCACAAAGTGTCCATATCCTGAAACTTGAAAATGTTGTATTATTCCATCTACAGCCTACTTGTCAATTTATCTTTGGAGCTCCTAACTAACTATGTACAGTGGCCTGTGCATAGACAATAATAACATAATAAATACAAATAATAAATAAGTAAATTATAAACAATAATACTTCAGCTGCCACTGCATCTCAGTAGGTCATGGTATGACACCCAAAGGAGCTTTAGACCACCTAAGATGTCAGAAAGGAAAACAATCTAGAATTATGGTCACATATTCACAGCATTCTACAAACAACAACCCAGAGCAAGACAAGCCTGAAAATATATATTGTCCTTAATCCACTGCTTTGTCAATACCTATTGCTAGAGACACAGAATTCTTCAGCTTAGTAAAAGACACATAATTTTCCACCCATCATCTTTGAAGTGTTCACGTGTAATTATGAATTGTCAGGTGTCCTAAAAAGAACAATAAAAGTAGCAAACCCATAAACATTATGTATCCCTTTGCATATATAGGAAATTTCTAGGGGGTTTACACCCATTCAGAGAAAGAATATAAAGGTCTGTGCATAGAAACAGGCTGAAATAGAGGGACTGGCTGAGTTCCCATTTGGGAAAGAGTCATGAGCTGGACAGGATTTCAAGTGCCATTCAGTATTCGCGGCTTTGTTGTAGAATTGCTGATCTGTAATTGGGATTGCAACTGGAAAACTTCAGCTGATGAGGGTTTAACTCTATCCCAGGCAAGTTCTGAGTGCAGTAAAGTGCCACTAAGTAAAAGTGGATGTCTTTTTTGTTTTCCTGTGTTTCATGTCTTCAATCTAAATTCCCACCGGGAATTAATTTATCCTCCTAAAACCACTCTAAGAGACGTTGCCTTTGACTCAATAATGAACAGGCACAAAGAACAGACTGCAAACTGATTACACCCAATTATGGATGATCTATGCTGTTAAAAATATTAAGAACACCTTTCTGCCAAAGACCATTCTTTATTTCTTCTTTTGCTATGTGAATACTTCAAAATCCAGAGGTGGTCTGTCACATGCACTACATCTGATGGAGAAGATGTAGTTGCTGTGTAGTGCTTTAATAATGATTTAGAAGCAGTGTCCAAGCGTTCAATTTTCTGGTCTTTATTTGCTTAGGTTGAGCATTCTGTAATATTTTACTCTATACAGCAAGTATTCATACCATGCAGGTGGACTGAAAAAGCATTGACATGTTTTCAAACACAGCAGTATTAAATAACCCTTTCTCAGTTGTTATCCAGTGCTTTGTAAAAGTCATTCATTCCCATTTCCCAAAGCTGAAGACACATCTATACAACTGGTTGAGTCTTCAGAGAATGTATTTTCTATGTATGCCAGTTCTCTTCTTTACAGAAGCCTTGTTTCAGAGGTTGTAGGAGTGATATGAACAAATCTGAAGCTTTTTAAATGTTGGTGTAATATTTAGCCAATATTTAAGCCACTCACAATGAGTTCAGCATAATGAAGACAAATGTGTTTTTCAAAGGAAAACAAACTGTATAAAGTATTACGATGTGTTCTCTTTCATCTGGGTCCTGCATGCAGTGGCTGTATTTTTAATACAAAGATTTTAATTTCTTAGGAGAAAAAAAAAAGGACAGGAAAAAAGGTATTAAATGAATACCAGATTTTAGAGACCTTCTGAGTCATCAGCTAGAAAGTACATTGACTTTTGTAGGTTACAATTTTTCCTTTCCACTTGAGACCTTCCGCTGTCCTACTTTGCAATGGCCAATTATAAGCCCAGGAGAATTCTCTTTACCCAATCTGACTGCCATCTGATATATTTTTTGAGTTGTGCTATTCTTCTTTCAACTTGAGTAATTCTAAATGTTTGACATCACACTGTTGGAAATTTGATTTATATTACTTCATAAGGGCTATTATTTTCATGTTTGTTATTGGTGTCATTGGAAGTGAATGATTCATACACAAGTAATATTAACCAAAATATTAACCAAAAAATATATACACAGAAAGTTTGCATAATATTATTACCCACGTAAATTCAAACAGCAAAAGTTTCTGCGGCAGGAAGCCAGAGCTAAAAAAATGTGCATGATAAATGAGGAACTAAAATTTTTCATTTTCTTTTTTAGCAATCCTGATGGTGAATGTCTGAAGGAAATTGTCATAAGTGGTGGTATAATCAAATGAAATAATGTGTGCTGTCAGTTCCCTGAGTCAGTTTCCCCACAGTAAGACAGGAATATTCATTGTCTACTTTCACATCCTACAGTTCCTACTACATCTTTCCAGTTCCTGAGTCTTTGCCCTGGTGTCAGGATACAGCCATAAGGGCCAGCCAGTGTTGACTTCTTTGTAGGACAGGGCCACAAACTTTTCAAAGTATTCAGCCTGCCATCTCGGCCCTACAAAATTTCTCCTGTGGGTAAGAGACACAGAATCAGAGGTACAAGCTGAGAAGTGATCATTGAAGAAGAGATGGATATCCTGGAAGGGTTCTCAAGCAAAAGCCACAAGCAGGATCCAGAGCTGCTCAGGTGGCTCTGGGTTCCAGCCGGGACACAGCCAGGCTGTGCTGCACTGTTGTGGTAGTTTTAGCCAGGTCTCAGTTTTAGTAGGCCCTGAAAATCTGACGTACATTAGGAGAGACAGGTATCACCTGACTTAAGCAACCAAAGAAATATTTCATACCAGATGACACAAACATGAGATATAAAAGCTGGAGCAGGAGCTTGTTAGTTGCGATCATGTCTGCTATGGAGGTAGGACACGCTTCCTCTGTTGTGCTGTCCTGGGCCTTGCTGCTGCTGCTGCTACATCTCATTTTGTCTTAGTTCAGGGAAGTAGAAACATCTTATTGTTATCCTCTCTCTTTTGCCTTGCTGGGTGTCTTTTAGAGTGCTTTATGAATCTAAAGTTATGAAATCTATTTTCGGTGGGAGGTAGAAAATTGTTGTTACTTCTAACTTGTGTAAGTGTGTGTTATATTGTAGTTTTCTTTTAATTTTCTCTTTTCTGTATAAATATATATAATTAGTTTGGGTTTAAACCTGTTCTGAGTTTCCATTTTTTTTTCTTTCTCCCTTTTCTCAGCAGGAGAGGGAGGGAGGCTTTGACTGTATTGGGCAGTTTCCATTTTGCCAGCTCAACCCAAGACAACTGCAGGGTGTGCCACTGCAGCCCCCGCCTCCCAGTATCTCCAGTTCCAGCACATCCCCAGTTTACTGTGTCCTTGGGCTTGCTTCTTCCCAATGCCAAGGACAGCGGCATGGCTCACAAACAGGCATTCAGCTGAGTCTTGGGCGGGAACCCTAAATAAACTGCTGGAGAGGTGCTAATGGCTTAGGAGACAGCTGCAGCCCTTCCTGGTAGCAGTAGAAGGGTTTCCTATATTTTTTACTCAGTCTCAGAGATAAATCTTTACCTTAGATATAGGATGCTGGGTTCATTAGATCATAAGTAGAGCAAAATTCAAAAGAGATGCTCATGTTAATGTGCAATGTGAGCCAGATTTCCTTTCAGATTATATCTTCTTTGCATGGTCTGAGCTTTTAAGGTCTTTCCCATCTGAGACATTGGTTAATTCAATTAGAAGATTCACTCTGACTCAGGACCTCATTTGTCTTTTGGAGGTAGCACAATAAATGGCAGCGCTGTGAGCCACAGCACAAGACAGATGCACTGCCTTCCACGTTGCTAATTAATCATACACACAAGAGCACATCTGTCTCCAAGACTGGAGCTGGTCTTAGCACTCGCCCTAGCAGTCTGGCTGCAGGAGTGTGAGAAAGAGCCAAGCAACTGATGCAGAATTAACACCAAACAGGAAACAAGTAATTTCCATGCCATTAGAAATGCATATGCAGAGAGTAATCATGTGTAATCTGCAACTGTGTTTGTGAATAAATATTTCAACTACCCTTCTTATAATGAGTTTATCACTGGCAGTGGCCTTGTGATGAACAGTGGTGTCATTGGAACTGAGCTTAGTATTCAAGCTCAGTTGAAAAATCACTGGAACACATGCTTTCTGCCAATTTTAATATGAGCTCAGCAGTTGAGCAAGGCATTCTTTACAGGTACAACGTTTGGGGAGTGGAAGGGTTGTTTTGCAGAGCAAGTCAGACAACTGGGATTAGCCAGCAAGGCATCTCTATCAGCAAATACATTTTTCTTACAGGGACTTCACAGGGGAAAAAACACTTGAACTTACCTTTTTCTGAATTACTGTGTCTCTGTTGCCTAGCCATGGCCAGGACTACCTGATCTGAGGGTGGCACATCCTCTGAATGTATTCAAAAAATACTCGATAAACAGTGTTATCCTATAAATAAGATCCTGAATGGACTCAGATGACTGAAAATACAGAAGAATTATATAGATTGGAATTGAAAAGCACCAAATCAGAAGACACATTACAGACATTGATAAGCTCATTGAATACCATGAAGGTATTTCAGATTAAACTCAGTTTTTTTCCAGTATATGAATAAAGTATTTCTAGGTTATTTAGTTTCTCACCATAGAAATTTACTTAACAAAAATCATATACATTTAAGAAGTATCTAAACAAAATTGTGGCAGAGCAAGCCACCATAGATATTAGGAGCACATGAACAAATATTATGTATGCATCCTCTCTTGGTTTAAATTTTGGGTATATATCCAATAACGGCCACTGGTAGACACGGGATAATGGAGTAGATGGACCATTGCACCAGGATGGTTCTTGTTACGTATTTACCTTCTTGAATTGCTGGCATTATCCCAGTCTTCATGGGTATATAAATCATACACGGACTCGGTGTGCACAGGGCATCTTAATAAATTGGTGATAAAATGGAAAAAATGGCACCAGTTTTTATTTTATCTGTTAATTAGATAATGTGGGAACTACAAACCCAAATGTCTTAAAGCTGTCACCCAGCTGAAAAACTTTTAAAGTATTCTATGTCGTTGTCACATTCAACATGTTTTTCTATAAATGTGTCTGTCTACTCCAGAAGCAATGCATCTAGAGTACAAAAGGCCTTATGAATCTTAGAAATAACGTGACTTCAGAGGAATACTGACATTCAAATGGCACCTTCTGCTTTGTCAATTTGTGTAATGCTTGTAACCTGATATGTCACTTTGTCTTGATAATGGCTGTGTGGGTAATGGATTAAGTGGATTATTGGGTGTAGTGAAAATAGTCCCAGAAGCAGAGAGATGCATGCAAGATTGGGGACTACCCAGCAATAGCTGAAAATGCAGATCATGACCTGAATTTTAGGTGCAGTGCTCCGGCATATGGTTTCCAGTGGAGTTTTGGGAGAATAATCACTACTGACATTTTCTTGAATGCCAAGGAAATATCTCTCAATATGATTCAGCGCATGAATATTTCAGTCTTCCTGGATTAGCACCTTAGCTTTACTGGTGATGAGTATGTCCCTGTAAGCACTCTTTTCTGCATTTTAAGTAATTCAGACATTATATCCTACAGATGAAGTGATAGAAATAGTTTTAAAGCATTTTACAATGCAGTTTCTTGGTTTACCATTTTTAATTTATGATCTGTGGAATATTTCTATGAGATTCACAAGCTGCAACAGAAAAGCAAGCCAATTGTAAGAAGGCTTAAATTCCCTCTAAATTAACTGTATGTTTTCCACTGCATGTTTCCATCCAGTGGAAAAGACCTGTGAGACCTGCAGATGAAATAATCAAATAGAATCAATTTGTGCCATTTCAGATAGAACTTTTTAAACATCTTATTTTGTCTAAAAGCAGCTCTGGTTTTATACAAAGACTGAAGGAAATAATTTATCAATTAATTCAACAGTACTGTAACTGCAGAGAAGCAGAAAAGGGTGTACCATACTTTTATTAAACATTGCTCAATATAGGCAACGGCATACTGAAATTGATGCCTTCCTATGTTTTAACTGTTAATGTATAAAACAGCACAAACTCTCATGGGCCCAATATCTGCATGAGGATCTTTCATGTTCTCTCCTTTCTTTCACTTTGGAACAAGTAGAGGTTTTTTATTCACATTGCCTCAAAATAACATAGCAAAAAGAAGGAATTAAAATTAGTTTAGGCAGCCAGTGTGATAGAAAAAACTTTTTCCACATCTTTTGAAATGCCTAATGTATATAGGGCCAAATTCTAAGCCTTGTTAAATATGAAGGAAGTATAAACATTAATTTGATTTTTTTAAAAAATAAGTATTATTTATATGCAGAGGAATTTCCATATTGGCCAGATAAATTACTCATAATTAATAATTCATCCAGCTCCATGAAATGATTTTAACATTGAAACCACTACATAAGGCTGCCCAGATAGCTCTCCTAGGACTCTCTTCACACTAAAATGACGTGATCATTTGCAATGATAGTTCTGAATATTTCAAACATACTTCTAAAAATCTGCCCTTATTTAAGGACAGAATAGCCAGTATGAAATCAGGAACTGCATGTACATAAATCAGGTTCCTTCCACTGAGGTGAAATAATCTGAATTTCCCAGGAAGTGAAGAACTGGTTTAGGTGCTTCATTTTTTAATGTGGGTCCTTGTTTCTATGACCAGAACTGGTAGACCATAGTACAGATGTACTTGGTTATTCAGTTCAGTTGTGTACAGCTAAAAGAGCAAACTTTCCTTGTTTCTTCAGGAGTTCCTCCCACCTATTCTCTTCTACCTGAGCAAAATTGCTCTAAAAATATTTCCTTTTTTTGTATTCAGCTTGTCAGGTTGAAATGTCCCTCGCTGAGAAACTGAATTTAGCATACGCAGCCTCAGCAGCACTTGTGATGTGTGGTAATTATAGGATCAGGTAGTTTTTTCAGCAGATAAACTAACCCCAAGAATTCACACTTTTTTGTCTTTTAAATATATCAGAGCTAAGTCATAAGGTTAGTAACCAGTTCCTGTTTGCTGGCAAAGAAATCCTTTCAAACTTACTCAGCACTTTGTGTCAGATGCTGAATGTCTGCGGTCATAATCTCAAATTCCTGTTTATTTTCAGTGAGTCAGCTGTTGTTGTTTTTTTCTATAAAAACAAGTAGTTTCACAGAACTCTTGTCTTCCTCAATGCTGAGGTCATGAAAACCACTCTGTTCACTCATTTCACTCCTGTTGTCTTCAAAGTGAATGTCCTTTAGAACATACCTGACTATTAATGGCTTGCTTCACAGATATAAAAAGTACAAAAGACATTCCCTTCAAGTCTTTCCGGGTAATTCAGTGTGAATGGAATCAGGAAGCCAAACAATGCAGGCAAACACAAGGATTTTTGAAAGATTGAGTAGTACTACGCGTTGATGAAAACTGTACATGACTATGAAGCCACAGGGATAATATATTGTCTTATTATGTAGTATCAATTTCAGAATTTTTTCTCTGTATTTTGCTGGTGTGAACAGCCTTTTCTCTTTTTTGACAATGAACAACTTTCCAGCTTGATTTTATATGTGCAAATCTCCCTGCAGACTTTGCAGCCCCAGAAAAGATGGAGCTATTTTTCATTGGGACAGGACAATACCAGAGTACTGCAATATATAACTCCAACCCACAGGGCACAGTTGTTTCTTTGTTGTCATCCCTTCCAGTGCAGTCTTCCAGTGCACAGAAGAAAAGCCTCCCTGTTCAAAGAGGCTTAAGAATTTGGAGTTTATGTACTTGTTCCAACACAGGGTCCAGGAACTCAAACACCCAAAAAAGTGATATGAAGCGGTCCTGCCTCATGATGCAGCACTGTGTGCTGAGGGCTAGCACTTGACTGAAGTATGGGAAATACAGGTTGTGATAAGCAGACCAGTGCTAAGGAACTGAACAATGCTGTGGAACATGCCTAGGCAGTGGGACTCAATGGTGTTAGAACATTAGAATCATCCTCAGCAAAGTTTTGGTCCAATACAACCAATAGACTCCCAAAATTTGTATGACCAGAACTGCTAGATCATAGCAGATGTACTCAGTCATTCAGTACAGTTGTGTGCAGCAAAAAGATCAGCCTCTCCTGGTTTCTGCCAGGGGTCACTGATTTCCAAAATTAGTGGTAATTTCCAGTTGCGGCTATCATATTTGGAAATGGAAGTGGGGTTAACAAGCTGTGGGCTGAGTTCCAAGAGAATTGACCCCTGCCCCATTAAAAAACCCTGTTAATGCTTGATGTACAAACATAGCTGTAATCACCAAGTTCAACTCTTACTTTAAGGATTAATCATGATCTTTGGATTTTATGGCTACAATAATTGGTATCTACAAATCATACTATGACCCCTAAAACTGCTCCAGAAGATGCACAACATGACAGGGTAGAACCCGTCACTTTGATGTCTTGCTGTCTGCAAGTCTCTTGAGCTAATCTGGAGTTAAATCCAATTTTTCCATCTTCCTGATGCAAATGATGTGAGACCTTTTCTCTTCACAAGCACTTTCCAGAGGAACACCAGAACTGATAACTGCACGGCTGGGACTTGATAGTCTTTCTGGACACATAACACAGGAAAATGGAACTTGTCTTTGAAAAAAAACCAGCATTGATGAGTTCTTGAACTTTTGGAAGGAAATTTTAAACTAGTTTTTCCTGGATAGGAAGAGAGAACAAAGACTGCCAACAGCAGCTCCATCCAAAGAAGCAAATAGCTTTCTCGTTGGTATTTTTATGACTAGACTACATATAAAAAACTCACCACTCTTATAAAAACTGGTTGCTGTTTTCCAATTTTGCTCTTCAGGTAAAATTGCAGCAATGACTCTGTAATTGTCTTGTTAACAACATGTTACATCAGAGTATAGCAAAAGGGTGCATTTTTAAGAAAAAGTGAATAGAGTGTAGACTGTCATCCTAAGTCATTGCACCCACCTAAATCAGCAAGAATCCTACAGAAATAAGTAACTTTGAAATAATAATAGAAAAGGGCTACCTTATTCTTGGTGCACTTCGAGATTGCCTTGTTATTTAAGCAACTGGACACATTTTTTCCTAATGTTTTCCACTACAATTTTTTCCCCCCATGTTTTGCTTCCATTATTTGCCCTTCATCAAATCACAGAAAAATAAAATTGAAAAGGAGAAATGCCTGTGGAGTAAAGGAAAAACAGCACACTGTGTGGGGGATAAAGGAAATGTGGGGGATAAAGGAAATGTGCAACCTCATAGTTTACAGCCTCATTTCTCCAGCCTGTCCAGCAAGAGGTCACATTGCTCAACTTGTCATGTCTCGGTGAAAAAGAAACCCATGACTATTGCAACCAGGAAATGTTGACATAATGCAGTTACTAAGAAAACCTTAATTTTAGCAATTCTCCATGTTACACACATTGTAGGCAAGGTCACACAAGTTTTATTTACATTAATACCACTGTTGTTTTGGGGTTTTTTGTCTTGATAGGGTTTATGACAATCAGTTAAAATGCTTTGCTTTGTTTTTTTTTAATTATTTTTGTCAAGGCACAATATGAAATAGCATTTTGCACAAGCACATGGAAAAGACCATGTTAAACCTGTAGTGTGATTGTATCCTGTGAACAGATAATGGATTTATTGCAAGGAAGCGACATTGCAGAGAACTGCCAGAAGGGCAGATTCAGACATGTGTGGGCATTTCCTCCTCCAGTTGCTCTCATTATTGCAATTTTAATGCCCATGAAGAGACATTAATCCTGCATTCAAGAATTCTCTCAGTATCAAAAATTCTGGGCAATGACCTGCATATGAGATGACACCGAAATTCCACTACACTTTCAAAAAGTCATTACTGGAAGTAGCAGTATCTGTATCTATGGAAGACTGAACCAATTAATAGAACTAAAGGGAATTATTATTGTAGATGAGTGCTCTGTGACACGAAGCAAGGAGAAGAAAGGCACAGCTAGCTGTATAATCTGAGCAGGATGAAAAAGGCAAGGAGAGGGATGGAAAATTACATGAGCAGGTGTGGGACCTTATGAACTTGAGGTCAGTTCTTCCCACCAGGGTGGGAAAGAAGAGGGCGGGTGAAGCAGCGAGAACACGAGATGCTAAGGCAGTAAAACTGAGCCTGTAGCCAGGCTGCTGCTAAGCCCCTGGCAAGGACGTTTGCTTCCTTCAGTTTTTGCTCTTACTTTCCATGATCTCCCACTTTTCTGAAACTGGATAACAGATGAATTCCATTGATTTATTTGAAACAAAGAACTCCAAAATCCTTTAATATATTAATATATAAATCTTTGTGTCAATTCAGTCCAGAATCACCTCAGAGTAAAAAATTTGGGACAAACAGAAGATAAGGCGTAGGCGTTCTTTGATAATCTTCATTTTTAGGCTCTGAAAATGTGTGCAAATGGCCACTCTGCTAAGGGACTTCACCTAAAGATATTGACTAATTCAGTGCTAGCTAGGATTAGAAGGCAAGATTTCTAAAATCTTGGTCTGCATATCTAGCCACCTCTTACTATCTGCTTCCTCCTTTGCAGAGCAAATGATCAGAGATAAACCACAGATCTACACATTTTGCAAATGATGTAAAAATTGTGAAAATAATTGAATTGATGTGCAAAGAGAGTATGGAAGAAACTTGAATTACTGGTCTTAATGTTCCTGCCTGCTGCAAAGCTTGAATCTTTGAATCCTGTGCTCTTTACTTCATACAGGAATACAAAATGTCCCTTTTGTTTAAGAAGCCATTAATACATCAACTTTAACTAAAGTAAGCAGAAATGAAACAAAAGCTTTTCTTTTTTTGGAAAAGCAAGGGATGAGCAGTAAATTCTGGGTAATGAAAGGGGTAAGTTTTATGACAGAGAGATTTCAGGCAGAGCTAACCACAAGTATTTGTCACTCATTATCTACTGTGAGGTCAAGAGGGGGAAGCCAGTCTGCATTTAACATTTGAAAGCTAAAAGTCACACTCAAAATATTTTCAAGTTAGTGGTAAAATTAAGGTTCTCACTCCTGTTATAATTCCCCAAATATATAGACACTCTACTTTGAACATGTACCTCAAAATAAATTGTTCTTACCACTACCAATGTAACCGAAATACTTGAGACATTTTAAAACACCCCATTAGGAGTCACTCAGCTTTCTAACTGAATGGCAAACAGGTTTCTGCTAGGATGGTATTATCATCTAATGGCTCTGACAATGACAAAACTACTGAATTTTATATTAGGAAAGGTTCACCTCATTTATTTCTTGCACTGCAACTAGCAGTATCTTTGTTATTTCCTCTATTACAATAATTTTCATTGTTTTCACCCTAATCATTTAACTATGATAATTAAAAATAGCAGTGTTGAAAGGTAAGCAAGATTCTTAAAAATAAGTCATCTTAATTTTATTTTTATTTTCCCTCATTTAATTTGACTAGGATATTTATTTCCTGATTAAAAAGCTCAGGACAGGCATACAACATCATCATTTAGGGCTCTGAGCAGCCAGGTCAATTGAAAGCTGTCTCTGCTCACAACAGGGGCGCTGGAATTAGACAATCTTTAAGGCCCCTTCCAACCCAGAACAAATCATTCTATGATTCTATCATTAGAAATACAGCAATACCAAAAGCTTGGCATCAGGGAGTCACACAACATTTTTCTGTAAGAAAAAAAGAAAACCAAAATCAAAACAAAACAACAACAACAACAAACAAACAAACAAAAAAAAACACAAAACCTTCCACAGTTTAATGGTATCATAAACTAAGTCCATTCATTAGAGAAAGGTTACTTAAAATGCATATTCCTCCAGAGAGTCTGGCCTCTTTACCAATTACTTTGGTGACTTCCACTGATATGGACACCTGTTCTTTGGATACTTGTTCAGACTAATGCCCTTATTCATTAAGGACGCTAAACAGCAGCTAAAGCTTACATAACAATAATGCCTTTCAAGAATTTGAAACCAAAGTGAGAAACAGCCTTTCTTCATTTTCCAAGAGTGTGAACTGCATAGTAGTATGAAAACGCAAGATAAAACATCTAGAATATTCTTCTCCAGTGTCATAGACATTTTCTTGCCTTGCTCTTTAAGGTAAGTTCATTTAGAAACACATTCTAGTGTAATTTGCTTTTGAAAAGGAATAGTGATTTCTTCTGTTAAAACACAGGGAAGGACTTAAACATATCCACAGTGGGCAGAAGGAGAACTGTTGTGCTCTGGGAGCACAGCACTGTGAGGACTGTCTTTGCTGTGCTTTGCACAGGCTCCCAGCTGCAGACAAATAGTTACTTCACTCTTCCAATAATAGTATTACTTAACAAAAGCTTAAGGAAGTATAAGGCAACCATTCCAGCTCAGCCCTTTCCTTCCAAGCCTTTAATTCCCATCCCAAACCAAAACTTCACCAGATTTTGAGAAAAACATCTGCAAAGACAGAGACTGAGTGCACTGGAGGCAAATCAGCAATTTAAGGTATCTTTGGTTAGACTCTAAAATGCCTAGCAGCATACTTGTGTCATAGCCTAATTCAAGGAGGTAAAGAGCATTCTATGGCTCTGTTGTTATTTTAGGGGAACTTCAGGCATCAGTCTGTCTGCCAGAGCAAACTGTGAGGTAGTCAAGAGCCTAATGATCGTCCCACCACCTCAGAAATTCATGTGTTTAGGCAGGCAGTAAGCACCCTCAGTGAACCCAAAGAGAGATTTTTGGAATAGAAGTAGAGGCCAGAAAGGACAGTATCCGTATGCTGTGCCCAGGAGGATGCACTCAGGCATCAGGACAAGCAGGCCATGCATTTCCCCTTCAAGAAAATGAGGTAACATCCCTTTGCTTGGCTGATGGCATTCCTTTTTACTTCATGTTTTCAGCAGGTCACTTCTACTTGACAAGGCTCTACTCAGTCCTTGAGCTCAAAAATTTTCAGACTTTGAGTCTCTTGAACCCTATGAGTATCTTTAGGTTTCAAGTCATATTTAAAAAAATTTTCAGGCTTAATTGGAAGACTTCCAAATAAAGAAAAGTACAATGATGTTCCCAATTATATTTTGCATTACTTAAGCTGAGCACCACAAATCTTTTCTGATATTTATAAATGTACTCACAGTCATGATCAAAGTTCCTTCTGCCTTTTTTTGTTACCTCTGTTACCTGTTAACTTTCCACAGGCCATCATCAAAGAGAGATCTTGGTCATTTTCTTGTAAAGCAAAACACTTGTGGCTTAATAGCCTTCTCATACAAGAGAACGGTTTGCAGCCTGGATATAATACTTCCTCCTTAAACCACTAGAGCCAAGGATTAACCTCTTTGATGTAAAACCCTGGGCTGCAAATCAGGCTAAACTGGTGTTCTACTGTCATCCGTAGTTATGTGAAGTTCCTGTTCAGTGTCACTGATTTCTAGGAAGAGGAATACTTCATTTTGTCTTTTTTTGTCTTTTCCCTCAGATACAGTTACGTTTGCACATGGTTGGAGGTTTTTCAGAAATCCAGTCTCCCCTTATAATTTAAATGGGGTCAGAAATGGGAGGGGAGTGGAAGGGGGAAGCTCAGTAATTAAGAGTACCACCAGGAAGAAGAAAAGAAAAACTGAAGCTGGGTGTCAGTAATATTTATCTTTGACAATCACAGAACATGTTTTAAAAATTAACTCCTCATTCTTCAATTACCTACAAAACATCATTTTACCAAGTTTCTTCTGTGTAGCTGTTTTACATTTCAGTCTTACAATGTATGCAACAATGTAAAATTCTTTGAACTTCGAATTGGTTTTCCTCTTTTAGACTGCTTTTCCAGAAGAACAACACCCCATAAAACTATGCTATCTACCTGTCTGCTTCCCAACTCCAATTTCAGTCAACTGGAGTCCAGTTTGAGAGAGGCACAGCATTCTCAAAGATGCTAAGTTCTTACAAGTTCATGAAAAACTGACACCCTAAAAGAGGAAAGATGTCCAGTTTTGTATCTCACGGTCAGTCAAAGACAGATCTAACTCAATATTTCTATTTGAAACAGCAGCACCCATCTGGCCAGTGTATAGGCACATGCTGGCTGGTTTGTCAAGGCACAGAATCATTAAGCTTGGAAAAGATCTCAAAAATCACTGAGTCCATCCTCTGATCACCATCTTGCCAACTACATCATAGCACTAAGTGCCATGTCCAGTCATTTCTTGAACACCTCCAGGGATGTTGACTCCACAACCTTTGTGGGCAGCCTATTCCAAAGTTTAACAACCTTTTCCATGCAGAAATTCTTCCTAATGTCCAACCTGAACCTCTTCTGGTGCATACCTTGGGGCCATGTCCTCTCATTCTGTCACTTTTTCCCCAGGAGAAGAGGCCAAGCTTCACCTGGCTATGCCCTCCTGTCAGGTAGTTGTACAGAGTGATAAGGTCACGCCTGAGTCTCCTTTTCTCCAGCCTAAACAACCCCAGCTCTGTTAGCCACTCCTCACAGGACTTGTGCTCCAGACTCTTCATCAGCTTTGTTGCCCTTCTGTGGAGTCACTCCAGCACCTCAACCTCTTTCTTGTACTGAGGGACCCAGAACTGGACACACAATTTGAGGTGAGGCATCACCAGTTCCCAGTGCAGGGGGAACAATCCCTGCCCTGGTCCTCCTGGTCACAATATTGCTGATCCAAACCAAGATGCCACTGGTCAAAAAAGGCCACCTGGGCGCACTCCTGGCTCAGGTTCAGCTGCCGCTGACCAGCACTCCCGTCTTTTTCCCCTGGACAGATTTCCAGCCCTCTTATCCAGCCTTTAGTGCTGCCTGGGGTTCTTGTGATCCAAGGGTAGCACTTGGCCTTGTTGAACCTCAGACTGTTGGCCTTGGCCTATCAATCCAGCCTGTCCAGATTCCTCTGCAAATCCTACACATGCATGTCTGAATCAGCTACAGGAAGCACTTGAGTTTTCTGTGTAAGATTGGTGGGAAAGAGCTGAAAGTGAGCCCCAGGAGGGGCAGGATGAGGACCTATAAAACATCCACAGGAAGCTAGACTTCATTAATCTTGCTGCTCCTCATCTTCCACTGTTAACTTTATAGAAATGTCCACCTTATTAACAACAGGCATTTAATAAAAGTTCATTCTGCAGCAAGCTTGGGCGGTGTTTTGTGAAGGCTGTATCGTGCATTTTTAAAAAGCAAGTCAAAATATCTTCTTGCAAAGTGATTCCAAAACAGCCTGGTTATGAATGTGATTTTGTCTGAGAAAGAGACTGCCATAGTGGAGTCACATCTGCTGCCAGATGGGCCCATTTATCAGATGTTAGAATGACTGTAGAAGCTGAAGCAGCAACAGGAAAACAATCTGTCAAGACAAAGAAGACATAGATGAGTATAACCCATCAAAACCTGAAAACAAACTAAGCATTGTTGGGAAAATGTGTCTGTCAGGTAGTAGTCTGTCAGTAGAAAATCGGGGGTAGTAAAATGTCAGAAAATTTGCTTTGCCTGAGACTTCAGAGAAAGTCTGATGATTTCTGTGGGGCTGTTTACATGAGAACAGAAACCAACAACAACAACAACAACAACAAAGTGGTAAAGCCATAGGAAAAAACCTCTTGGTATTAATATCTAAGGGTGGTTGTCTGGAGAAGAAAATTTTTGCAATGTCTTTGCTGCACATCTGAATACTTGGACAACAACTGCCAATACTGGGAGTCAATAACTTTACAAAAAAACAACCAACCAAACAAAAAACAGAACAACAAATAAAAATAGCAAGATAGTGTGTTAGACACACAAACTCCTACACACAGTTCAAAGGAGCACTAGATATCAGGAAATGGTTTTCATAGTAGCTACTGAAATGGGCTGCAGCTGCCTGTGCTATTCAGAAGTAAGGCACAAGGTCTGTAGGTCTGTATCACAAAAGGGAGGTTGGTTCTCACCCGTAGGCTGCAGGACAGCACCAGCCTCCTTTCAACATGGTCTCCCAGTACTCCCTAGTCAGTGACGCCAGTAACGTATAAAGTGGCTTGGCAGTTTTCCCCAGGAAGCCCTGGAGGTTCCCCTAGAGGAGAACATATTTTCCCTTGCTTATTGCACAGAGTAGTGGAAATTGTAGAACACTCACCTGGCTTACTGTAGTCTTGACCCTAGTTCTTTGGATGATTGTTTAGTGTCTTCTTGTTTATTCAGTATTTTTGCAAAGAGCCCCTGTGGCTCACAGCTTTGGGCTCTCTTCTGGGAGTGGAAAGGGACATCTTTTTAAGTTAGAGAGGCAGAAGGTTTAAACCTGGATTTCTGCATTATTATATGAATCCCCCAGTCATCACCCCTACCTAATAACACCAAGAATTTTTCCGAGGACGTGGGATTTGCAAACCCAGTGGAAGGTGTAGGCTAGAGCCAAATCATTTGATACCCTTAACTGGCAGCCTAGGCTCTCTACTCTATCAGTGAGCAGAGTGTAAATCCAACACTAGCTCGAGGAGTGGACAGTTTGATTTCAGCATCTCCCAGTGAAACCAAGCACTGCCAGGGCTCCTACTGGAAGTGTTAAGGTTTTGTGAATGCTGATGTATATCATCAGCTATGTAGGTATGGTGATTCCCATGTCCTTACTGTGATTTAACTGAGTGAAAGAGCTCACTAAATGTTCTTTCTTTTTATCAATGGCTATGGCCAACACAACAGATTTCACAGGTAGAGGAACATTCTGGTGCCAGCAATGTTTGCTCCCATTACAACTCCCATGAGAAATCCTTCTGAGCCAGGTTTGACGGAGCAAATTGGCACAGAGAAGTTGCTTTCAACCCATCAGACTACAGATCTGCTGTGTAACTATCTGAAATTTCAACACTGTGTTATTTTCAAAGTGCATAGGAGCCCTGTTTGTCTGCCTTTAAAACCAAGAGAGGCTGTGGAACCTTCAAAGGCAGGTTGCAGTTAGGCATCTCCCTCTCTCTCATGAATCACATGATTGTGTGGAAGATATTAGTCACCTGTGTCCATTCTAGCATGGGACAAAAAGTTGAACTCAACAAAGTATTTTGTAAAAATGAATATCTCCTAATAGGAAAACAAAACTTCCTCTGTGGCAACTGTAAACAAGACAATAAAATACCTTCTTGACATACTTGCTGGATCCACCTTTGCTATTTCTTAAGCATATGCTGTCAGTATAAGCAGCAGGATGATTTAAGCACACTGCATCCAAAACAGATTTCCAGCTACAGCTGCTCTGCACTTGCTGAAGAAAGGCAGTCATAGCCTCAGAGGACACTAGACTGGCCGTGCAAACAACTGGCTTCATCATTTTTGCTGTATTTTGTTTATGATGTCAATAACTAAGAAAGAAACAGGTCCGTGTCATGCATTACCAGAAAAGTGTGAAGATAAAATACATTTTCCTATTTATCTCCATCTATCCCACGGTTACCCATATGTAGCAGGGTTTTGTGTTTATTTCCCAAAGCAGTAAAAGGTGGAGAAGTTGCCAACAGTAGCCATGCTATTCCTTGAAATACACTTATCAGCTCCAAGAGCTCCAGAGTTACAAAGACTTCCAATCATTTGAAATACCAGAAACTTTCTGTTCCAAAATCTATGCATTAGAATAACTTTTCATTGAATTTTCCCATAAACTAAAGAAACATATATTGATGACTTGTGACTAGTGAGCAAGTGAACTATGTAGCAGCTCCCTAACACAGATAAGAGAATTCCTAGACAGTCAGACTCATTTGAAGAAAATGACACCATCCACAATGGAGAATGACATAAACTGAGGTAATGGGCCAAGCTGTATAGAGTTTTATACATCTGTCCTATACAGACTGTAGCTCTAATGCCTGGGAGGATATGCACTGTTTACAACTGTTACAACTGCTCTTGGCAGAGGCTCTGATTTATGTATATGCTTACTTATTCTTATGTGTTTGTATTTCTTAGAAAGGCAAGATTTTCTTTAAAAAAAGGAAGCAGGACATGAGTACATATGGGTTTCTTAGCAAAGTACTGCCCTCTGCTCACAGTGACCAGTCTGAGAATTTCCCAGTGAGGTGGAAGGAGGGAATCCATGAAACTAGATCAGGGCTCCACTGCTTGATAGCTCCCAAGAGCAACTCCTCCTTCTGCAGCTGCACTCAGGACACAGGATAGGACCTCTCTCTGGCAGCAGAAGCAGTGCAGAGGCCAGGCACTGAAGGCACTCTTCCTCTGTCTGTGAAACAGCCCACTCTGACATGAAGTAGGCTGCCAAATGTCCAAGGTCTGCCAAGCACAGCATGAGCTGTGGTTGAGCTGGGTGTTGAGGGAACAAGCTGCTGCTTCCTGAGCTGTGGCATCACAGAGGGGCACCATGAACCCACCATTTTAGAAACTTTCAGGCTTTCTGGGAAAGTGGTGAAATGGATATAGGTTTAATGTGTCTTTAAATGTAACTCACAGGTTCAGATTAGACTAGATGATACTAGAGAACAGTGGTGACCAACCATTACCTCCCTATTGACTCTTGAATGGCACACACAGAAGCACTGGGCTTCTGAGGACAGATGCCATGCTCAGAACCAAGATGTCTCTGAATACCACAAATTAGCAAGATAGGGAAGACAAAACGAACATAGTCCCACAGCCAGGAGCAAGGTGATTTGGGGAAGGGAAATGGGCAATTTGTCTCACTGATAATTATACTACAGTATTCCTAGAAGAAAGTGTGTAGGATCTGAGGTGGCCAGTACAGATTGGCTAAGGGATTCCTCAAAGTTATAGTTGATTCATCCTACTTCTGCTCACTTCTGCTCCTGGTCTAATCTTATCCTAGTGCTGTTCCTCAACAATACTTTGTGCAGCCATATGTAAGAAAGATCAGTTCTCAAGTTACTTTCCTTTCTTTCAGGGACTAAGGTCTTTGTCTGCGTTAGTTAGCTCAGTACCCAAAATCAAGACCTCTGTTACCTTACTTATGAATACCCTTCAGTGTCTGCAGATAGCTAGATTTATCATAAATGGTTAATTACAATTACAATCAGTCAAACCTCCAAGCAAGTTCACTGTGTTTCTTTCTGCATTTTGAACATTGCAGCTCTATTTTTAGGGTAATATTCATGCCAACAGATTTTTACATCTGAGTTACACCCTAGGCAACTTAGCTCAGCCAGACTGGGAGATGGTTATATAAGAATTTTAGTAATCTGATCTGGTGAGCCCACAACTGGACTTCTTGAAAGGGAGCCACCCTTCTAAGTCAACATTCAAAATGTTCCTGCCATAGGAGATTTAATTCTACTAGCTCTCTGGCCAGCTGCAGAGGGAAGCAGAAGAAAAGGCAAACTGAGCTTCTGAGTTTTGACACTTCTCTCAGTACAATTCTCCTCTTTAGTGAGAATAAAACCCATCATCTTGACACTTTTTTCTCTTCCCATTCTCTGTCAGTGGATGAGCTACCCAAGCAGTGGTGGATCACAGCCTGTCTGCCAGAGGCTCCACCCAGCACATTGCCTTCTGCCTTTCAAACAAGCCCAAAGGTCTGCTTCCAAATGACCTTCCACTGCTTTCAGAGACATCTAATCCCAGAAAGCTTGTCTCTGTAATCCTCCTACCTCTACCTGCCACTAAAATCCTCTTCCTCAGCACCCGCTGCTAGCAAAGCAGCTTCCCTGATGGCTTTGCATGTCTGAAACCAACTTCCTACGTGCCTCACCCTTTCATTTATATGTACTTGAATATATATTTGTATATTAAATATAAATCCTTGATTGCTCTGATTTTTTATTCTCTCAAGAATTTCCTCATCAATGTGCTTCCATGCACCATATATAAAAGTACCTGTGCAAGATGAAGTTGTACAGTGCATGAACTCTAGCAAATCACTGTGATCATTCACATGCTATACATTGCATGAATTTATTCTGATCCATTGCTTGTGTTCTTCCAAGAAGTTCTGGCACTTGGAACCATCCCAGATCAATGCTCAATCTCCTCATCCTTCATTTTTCCCCAACAAATTTATGCAAACTATGGCCCCTCTCACTGTGATGCCATACAAATGTTTTGCAGCTGAAACCTCAGTCTGCAAATAACTTCACATTTAGCAGTGCCTAAGAGCATGTATAAAGCATTCTGACAAAAATAACCAAGCAGCAAGTCTGGAAATGAGGAAAGATCATGTAAAGCAAGCACTTCAGCACACAGAATCTCCCTACAAACAGATGTGAAAATATAGATTTCCCCAGTTGCAATGAAAGAACATTTTGTTCTGGGACTACATATGCAAACTCTGGCAGGAATAATTTAGCTTGAAATAAGGGAAGATAAATTAATGCAGTTTCCATTGAATATGCCAGGACAACTATTTTCAGCCTGTTTAAAAATATTCACAGAATGTACTTCAACATAGCATCACAAGGACTGATTTGAAAAAAACCATTGCGAGCAGGATGGAAGCCTGTAGCTCAAGACATGTCAGTACACTCACTCTGTATTTGGCCTTGTAGTATGGGACTAACAGGATCCTGCAGTGAAATATTTGAATAAATGGAAATATATGAAAGGTTTATTACTATTTCTGACCATTTTTAATTATTCCCAAAGCAACATCTTCTGAGCTCTAGGAGGCAGATCTGATTCACTACTGCTGACACAGATTTCTGTGCTCAAGACGCTGAGTCACAGCACAGGGGAAGCTGCTCCCACAGGCCAGCAGCATTTCTAATGTCTCAAAAGAAAAAGTTCCTAACCTCAGGTTCCAGGAACACGTACAAACCAGGTAAGTTCTGATAAAAAAAATCATGTTGAACAATGCATTTGGTGTGAAGCTGGAGTGAGTGCCTACTTTTGATTAAGTGAAAAATCAAAGGCAAAACAGCATGTATATATTAAGATTTAGGAATATGATATTTTAAAACTTTCTAATCACGTGCAGTTAAATAGCAAAAAGTCTTTCTGAAATTAACCCATTGCAGCCCTATTCATGCAAGTTCATACCAATGCATTTATTTTGATGTTACATTCATGCAAGTGCTGGATGTGGCCAGGTTAGATGCATGATGATATGTCCCTTCTTTTCTAGCTACACACATCATGTCACACTGGGCACAGCACAACAGCCATCCCAACTCATGTGCCATTCAAAAAATAAACATCAGAAAACTCTGAAGAATGTTGTTACTGGCAACAGGATCCTGTTCTGTCTCTGCAGTGTTGTAACACAGCACTTTACAGGTCTTTAAAGAAAGCACAAAAACATAAGTGTGTGAATCATAAACAAAACAGTTTATTGATTTAATATATATTTTCAAGGCACTTCTGCATTGCACTTTACATCTCCATTGGGTAAAAAAGGGGACCCTTCGTAAACCCCACCTTCACTAAATAAAACCAAAATATTCAAATCATTAACCATTAACTAGGTACGTTCCTAGAATCACAAAAGAATTCACAAGCACAAAATGGGGGGGTTTGAGTTTTCTAGATTGATTGTAATTTAGGAAACCCAGTATGTGATTCACCCTAGCTAGTTTTTATCATTTCAGAGCTTCACTTCCAGCTAAGCCAGGGCTGACTACTCTCATCTATATTAAATATCTATGTGCAAACAAGACAAACTGTCCTCTGCCAAAGACTACTCTGTATTGTCCACAGGGAAAGCTTACATTATTGTAATCACACTATTTTTATTTAACTAGGGATTCAGGGTGGGATATTAAAACAAAATCCCTATGCAGTAATCAGTTACAACATTACATCTGCATTTTGCATTAAACCAAGTAATCACTGATACCATAAACTTACATCCATACACAGTTTTCATCAAAACATTGCATAATAAGGCACAGTTCCTTTTGGCAGAGTTGTCTTATGGTAGCAACAATTGAGGGAGAAAACCAAATGCTGGCACACTTCACTGATTAACCAGGTGTTTAGGCTGATTTTAACAAAAGCAAAAATAAAACTGAAAAAAAACCTCAACGCTTTAAAAATTGAGCCAATTGCTCAAGATAAAATCCCATAATGCCTAATCTACTTGAAATTAACCTCTGTTGTCAGCCAAACTATTTTGGAAACAGAGAGTAGGACTTCAGCCTCATATGATAAAGCCAAAAGAGCCAGCACAAATTCTACCGCTTTTTCTGAGGCTGTCATGGAGGATTACTTGCTCAGAGCATCCAGATGTTCAGACTCAAAATGCCTAATTGTGGAGTTCTAATTGCATTGCAGGTTTCTTTACTGTCACTATTTTGTCAGTCTCATTTTTGTATCACCATTACTAGAGCAGCCCTGTGTTCCCTCTCCACTGCACACCAGCTTGCCCAATTAATTCCTTTTTATAGTGTTTTTATCCCCCAGACAAGAGAAAAAGGGGCAGCAGTGCTTTCTGCAGCACGGGAATGCTGTAGATTTTCTGCACTAAGACCATCTGTACCTCTCAGCCCACGATGACGTGCAGTATTGACAGGCATAGATTTAGAGGCTTGGTGGACACTAGGGCAGATGTGTCCATTGTAAAGGATAGTGAGTGACCTTCAGACTGGCCAACTGTCTTTCATGCTGGGGCATTGGTAGCATGCAGAGGCCTAGGCAGAGCGCCCAGCTGCACATGGTGACACGGCCAGAGGGACGGACTGCCTGGGTTGCTCACTTTGGCAGCAGTAAATGTCATTCAAGAAGCAGGATTGCACATGGCCCTGGAGAAGGTACAATGGACAGTACCATACACCTACGTCAGATGGCAGATCACCCAGCAGGAGATTGTCCCACAGCCCTTGGCCATTAAGGTAACAGACACTGTGACATTAAACAACTTACAGTGGCTTTTAGGAGCCATGAACTGGCTTCAACTCATACTAGGCATCTCTACTGAGGAACTGCACCCTTTATTTGACCAGTTAAAGGGTGACCCTGCTTTGTCCTCAAGCCAGACCTTGACAAAAGAGACAAAGCAGGCGCTGCAGCTCTGCTCTCAAGCTATCAAGAGCAGACAGGGCTGGTGACAACACCTAGGCCTGCCCATTTGCCTAGACCTCGTAGTGAGTAGGTTCCAGCCATTCACAATCGTGTTCCAGTGAGACCGGTCAGAACCAGACCTGTCTTTGTCCAGCAAGCTGGGGCCAGTTTATCACTCTGTGGGTGTGACCAAAGCTGTATATTCTAAACTCTCCATGTCATTTCTCAAGAACTGTTAACAATGGACCATTGCAGCAGCTGCCCAGGGCACACCCAGCCTCTCAGGATGTGAGCTGTGTATGAAAGAAGCCTGTGAGATAAGAGTTGTGATAACTCCCCTCCAGGAAGTCGTTAGCACCTCCACACACAGCCTGAGGGGCATGTCTCCTAATTGGCCATCAACAATTCCAAAATACCCTACGACTCAGAGAGTTAGATCACCCACTGAGGAACTCCCAGCCCTGAGGGAGGTACTGGGCAGTCCCACCTGGACCTGAGGGGATATAATCTAGGGGGTTTGGGGACTTGGGTAACCACTCAGCGGATCCAGAGGAGGACCACAACGACAACAGGAGAAGACCACCACTCTCAAACCAGGCTGCGACCATCATCTGCACCAACAGGTTTTTTCACCTCCTTTACTTTGGACTCGGGGGAACCACGTGGGTCTCAGTACAGGGGCTAACAAACACCATTGTGTTTTGCCCTGGGGTGTTGGGTTATACTTCTGAGTTTTGTGTTAAAACCATTTTCTCTTTGTGCTATTGCATTTATTGTAATATTTTTATTAAATTGTAACTCTGACTTATAATATCTGTCATGGTGGGTTCATTTCTCCTGCCAGTTTACCTTTAAACCAGCACAAGACCCTGTAAGTTTTAAAATGGTTGTTAAAATTCACCTCCCAGGACTGTAACGACCAGTAATGACATGTTTGCTAGACTTATTATTAAAGGTTGTGGGTGCCTTCAGATAATGGACAGACAGGACCCAGAAGTCATTTAAATCCCCCAGACCAAGGACAACCTTGACTGGCTTCTTGCCCAGTATGCAGGATTTCAAGCAGTACTGGCAGACAATACGGGTGACCTGTCTATTCTTTACAGATGCCTACAGATGGTCAAAGATGGCTGCAGTGACATGGGTTAATCCTGCAATGAGTCACTGGGAGAGCAAGGTACAGACCGCAGGTCACAGGTCTGCACAAGTGCTGGAATTGGCTGCCATTTGCATGGCTTTTGAGCTCTGTTCTGATGAGCCATTGAATATCATTACTGACTCTTTCTATACTGCAGGCTTGGTCTCACGTCTTGAGGCCTCTTTCCTCCACTAAATGTCTAACCCCTTTTTGTTTGCAGAACTGCAGACATTATGATTCCTTATAATCATAGAAGGTTTAGTTTTTACATCCTACATGTTCATTCCCACACAGATCTTCTTGGACCTATCACAGAGGGTAACCAATGAGCAGATGCCACTGTGATGACAGCCACTATTCCCAAAACTCTAGAGCAACCTAAGTTATGTCATTCCTTTTTCCACCAGAATGCCCGATCCTTAAAAAGACAGATCCAATTTACCATGAAGCTGGCCCATGACATTGTCAAGTCTTGTCCTGACTGCCAGCAGTACACCGCTATGCTGCCCAAAGAAGGTGCTAATCCCCAAGGCTTAACAGCCAGTGAGTTGTGGCAGACTGATGTCACTCACATACTTGAATTTGGCAGACTAAAGTACATCCATGTCACGGTTGACGCTCACTCCAGGTATATCCATGCTACTGCTCACACTGAAGAAAGGGAAAGGGATGTAATACAACACTAGCTGGCTTGCTTTGCAGTTCTGGGAGTACCAAGGACCATAAAGACAGACAATGGTCTTGCATATTGCTTGACTAAGGTTAATACATTTCTCACTGACTGGGGAATAACCCACTCCACTTGTATTCCTCACTCACCTACCGGACAAGTGATTGTTGAGAGGGCACAACACACACTGAAAGCGATGCTCCAAAGACAAAAAATGGAGGATTCTGTGGGAGAAGATGGATATGAATCATGGAAGAAGAGCATTGAGTCTGACAATCCCTGCTCAGAACAGACTACTCTTTGAAGAACCAAAGACAGTTCTGTTACCATTTTGGGGTTTTGGTAGTTATTGTGGTTTATTTTGTTATACTGAGTGCCTTCCTATGTAATGTTCGAGAAAGCTCCCTTTATCCTTCATGGTTTGAACTCTTGCATCCTCATGAGTTGCATTTTTATGTTCCTCCCCAGTTGCTTCCCTCTTTTCAGAACAGTTGCTCCCAAGCCTACATAAGGTGAAGTGCCCTTCAATAAACTGTCATTTCCACCACATTCTCCCTGCTCTCTGAAGTGAGCCTTTTTAACACGCATTCAGGCTGCAGGAATCAATCCAGGGTCCACATGAACACCTGTGGAAAGCACTGTATGTGTTAAATTTCTTAAATTGTGATGAAACAGGGTGCAGTGGATATGAGTGACTTGAGTCCAAAGTGGTGTCCTCCCCCAAGCCACCAGTCTTGGTAATAGATTTAATATCAGACAAATGGACCAGGCTCGTGGATCCTGTGACATGGGGAAGGGGGTATGCATGTGTTCCCACAGGTACCCAGATGAGATGGATTCCTTCTCAGTGTGAGAGGTCTTATATTGCTTCATCATCAGCAACACAAACAGGATACTCTCCAGACATGCCAGACAACACATGCGAAAATGGAGACACAAAAGATTGAAAATTACTGTTAACTTTGACCTTAGCATAACAACAAAGTTGTCAGGATGCTTGCACGAGGGTACAAGAGTGGTGGCCGCCAGGATGAATGAGGGATATGTAAGGTGTGAGTTAGTAAGAGTGTGAATTCTTTAATTTATTTATACAATCACGCTACCTCATACAAACTTTCTCATGAATAAAACCACAACCATGCTACCTCACAAACACTCCCTACCCACTAACACAACAAAACCCTCAGAAACCGGAAGTTAAAGACCCTGGTTCCCTCAAAGTTAAAGTATTCATAAATAAAGGTTCAGTTCTAGGGTTCAGTAAAGGTTTAGTTCAAATAAAGGTTTCAAATAAAAGTTTCAATAAAGGTTTTAATAAGGATTTCAAGAAGGTTAAAGAAGGCACGTTCAAACAGGTTCTCACTCAAAACTAGACTGTTCCAAGATTCAAGTTTTAAGTTGCATTTTTCTATATTGTTATTCTTGGTTATTAATTAATAAAAGCGGGGGATATGTGGGGTGAGGTAGCCCCACAAGATGGATACCATGGAGATGCTGTGGCGATTGCTGGGAACTGTAGTCCTTTGCAGAAGCCCACGTAAAACTACCCTATTGCATGCCCCGTGGCCAGAGGCTGTAAACCCACTGGTCAGATCGTGCGCTCATTCCCCAGATGTGTCAATGCCCCCATCCCTGTGTATAAAGCCTGCACATGCTGTTCAGCAAACCATTCTCTTGTGATTCCCAACACAAGAGGGTCTGTAACTATTTATCAACTGACATACACCAGAGCAAAGTTAGTAAGTAGGTCATACTTTGCAGCAGTGTGCAGGCACATGTGTTCAGTGTAAAGAGTAAACTGTGAAACTTCAGAGGATACGTACTACCTCACAGGATTGTTTGTCAGTAGTTTCATGACATATGACAATATGCAACAGGATTTGATTCTACTGTCATCTGCTTGAATACGGAGACTCCGGAAAAAGTTACGTTTGCTTCACTGAAAGCATAATTAACCCCTTTGTCAGTAGCAGTAAATTTTGGCATGCACATCCAGACATAACCTAAGCCTAAAGACTATTCAGCAGACAAGCTGACTGGCAGATACACTGCTTTGGCCTTGTAGATTAGGGGTCATGGATGTATTTACCAGTCTGCAGACACTAAAGGCTAGAGTTCAGTATCAAACAAGGAAAAACAAATCAAAAGAACAAACATCTCACAGTATTTTACCAGAATCCTTATTCACTGCTGTACTATTGTTGCTAAGTTGAATTCTGGATTTCAAGTTTGTGACCTGGATGAACACCCGTCAAAATAATCACAGCTTTGTTTCTTCAGTATTGGCCTCCAAACAGCCTTCAGGTCAAAATCACATTATTGAGATTAGCACCATGGCAATTATCTGTTGAAACAGTTTAAAGGTCTTCAAATAGAAGTAGTGGTTCAGGAAGGAATACAAGATCTTTGTAATAAAATTAGCTCTTGCAAAAAACAAAAAAATTAATTCTATTAAAAATATATAATCCATGACAGAACATTCCATTTTACCTGTCACTGGAAAAAAAAATACTGCATACATAGGATGCACTCAAAATCCATGAGGCCAAATTCTGCACTGAATTAAGTGAGAATTGTGCTGACATATCAGCTGAAAAATCTTCTTTTATGGCCATTGTAATCAGTGTGATTTTTATTATTATTGTTTCATAGGTTTTTAGATTTCACCTAGTGCATCATTTGACCTATAATAAATAAGTGTAATAAAGAACAAATTATATGATAACAATGCATATTCTCTTTTCCATACTACATCAGTTAGCATGATGAAAACTGGCATAACTACACCCAGTACTGATTGCGCCTCAAAGCTGGATTTGTTTTCTGACAATACTGGATCATTTCAGGATCAAGAATTAAAAAGCTGTTTTGCAGACAAGTTTCTATAGTTGGAGAAACCACTGCAGGAAGCAGCTGCTCTTGTCGTACTACCATGAATGTTGAGGCTGTACTTCTCTCAGCCCCCTTCAGGAGAGGAGTCACTGTAACGGTGGGTACAGTCAAGCTCCGTTCCAGACATCGGTCTGGACTACTGAGTATTGCATCTGTTTGACTTTTGACGAGTGATTTTGTCTTCTCTTTCTTCTGACACATTAACAAAATACACACAGAAGTAATAGCAACAATGAGTAGCACAGAAACCAGGATCAAAGGGATAACGATGTACCAAGGGTGGCTGCTTTCACCTGCCTGCTCGCTGGGACTCTTGGCATTAACTTGGTTAGTAGACTTTACCTCCTCAGATACACTTGTTCCCATTGCCAGATTTAGCAATGGACCTTCCTCATGTAGATCTCTCCAGTGATTCTGCACTGACCACATAGTTGGTTCAGTCTTCTGTGGTGCTGCTGCAAGCTCTTCCTTCTGAGAGGAGGCTGGTGCCTCATCATCCTTAGAGATAGTGTGAGCCTTTAAAGTGGTTGTGCTGGTTACAAAAGGCACTTCTTTTGTAAAACCCTGCACAAGTGGAGGGCTGTGGGGCACAATGGAATACTGAAAACAGCCAACAGCAGGCTGCACAGCATCTGCTCTGAGGATAAATGTAAATGAGTCATTCAACAGATCAATGCCCGTCATATTTGTATCTATGTCTAGAAGCAGAACACCACTATCAATGTCAGCCTGGGTGAATGTCTGGATGTCTTCAAACATTGCACCACTTGCAAACCTTTTCTTTACAATCCTTCCATGAGATGGGGGCACTATCACTTCAAATCTAGGATTGCTATTTGTCAAATTAGCAAGCTCAGAAGCATCTAGGTCACTGCTTCCAAATTTGTAAGCTGCTTGGTTTGAAATCTGCAGGTCAGGTACAACTTTTACTAAAGGCTTCACGGTGATGTTCAGCACTTGTCCTGTTAGATTGCCTTCTGCAGTGAAAAGCATGAACTGCAGCACTTCTTCAGATGCAGTGAGATTTGCAAGGTGGTAAGAGAGCCTTCCTGAGTATAAATCTGCCTGATCAAATTTAGTAACCTGCTCATTTCCAATCATCAAGTGCCCATATTTGAGTGGCTGAGTAATTTCATACATAATATTAGTGCTTTTTCCATTTGTGACAGCTGAAAGCTGAACATTAGTAATAGGGACAGATGTCTGGCCCTGTGGAAGTGCAACATTCGTAAGGTTAACTAGGACAATAGCGATTGGTATGACTTCAAGACTGAACAGCTTGTATAAAGGGCGATGTTTACCATCAGTCACACTGAAATAGAACACCCCAGAAGATGAACTTCCATCCTGTACAAACCAAACTTTACCACTGTCAACATCAGCTTGGGTGAAATCTTTTATAGAAACACTGAGATTGCTTTTCATTGCTAAATAACCATTATTGGGGTTGCTAACAATGGTGTATTTGAGCTCAGCTGGAGAATTATCTAAGTCTTCAACTTTAAGGTTCTCTGACCCCAGCAATGACACATCCCCCTGCAGGATTTTCAAGTGAAGCCTTTTAGTCTTCAGTTCTGGAGATTGGTCGTTCACTGGAAAAACAGTGATATTAAACGTCTCCTCTAAAACTTCACTATGGGGTTTTGTTGCAGACTTGCTCTTTAGATTTAACCAAACAGCAAAAGTGAAGCTGTCATTAAGTGATTCAGAATTATCATGTATGTACACAATTCCAAATTTGTTCAGTATGTACTGGGAGAAGTTAGGTTTATCTTCAGTAATCTTTCTTTCTCCAACAACAATTGTGCCATGTTGGGGTAAAGTCACAACTTGATACCATACTTCATACATGGATCGCTGTACATCAGGTACTTTAATCAATAGATTTGTAGCATCTAAATTTGTTTTATTGATTAATACTCTACCTCCTTCCTGGACTATGGCACCTAGCAGAAAGAAAAAGAGAAGCTTAGTAATGATTATTTTATACTTGTTGTATTTCAGACATTAAATATCAAACAATGACAATGCTCAGAAAATTTTCTCTTTGATAGTACTCTTGATTTCCGTATGTCAAAAATAAGAATATATTACTAGTACTGTTAAAATACAGTCATATATAAAAGCAAGATTTTTCTACTGATGCATAGACTAAGATTAAAGAAATATAAATATCTCAAAACTTCTGATAGTGTTTTTACCCACAGTTATACAAAATAGAGAATACCCTATACAGCAGGGGGAATCATCAAACTTAGGTAATGAATGCAGTGATGTGGCTTTCCAAGCTACTATCTACCCTACACTCTGTATCAGAAGTATTCTAATCATTGCTTACTGAAGACAAAGGAGCCTTTGGTTTTCCTCAGTTCTTCAATGGAACCCTGACAGGTCCAAAACAATTTGGAGACCAAATAGTACAGCATTTTTACCTGTATTTGCTTTTACCTGTATTTGCTAGAAGACGGCTATTCTGATCATGCCTGGTAATTTCATATGAAACTACAATATGGAACACCTGGAGGTCCAGAGCTGATGGTGGAGAGGAGACAGTAAATGTAAACAAATCTTCTGCACTCCAGCCAGCTAACTCAGCATGTAAGTGTTCATACATTATCACACCTTCATCAACCTGTTTTGGGTAAAGGAAAGCCATATATGTAAGTGGAAAATAACTTTAAACAGTGGAGTATTAAGGACAGAAGAAGGTACTTTGAGAACATCGTTCAAAGAGGCCTTTGCACCTTAGTCCAGGCACAGTGTATATGGAATCAGAATTGTTTAGGTTGGAAAAGACCATTAAGATCATGTCCAACCATTAAAAAAACAGCACTGACAAGCCACCTACTAAACCATGTTCCCAACTGCCACCATCTACATATCTTTTAAAATCTCTAGGCCGGTGATTCAATCACTTCCCTGGGCCTGGCTCAGTGCTAGACCACCCTTCTAATTAAGAAAGATTTCCTAATATTCCAGCTAAACATCCTCTGGCACAATTTGAGGGCATTTTGTCTCATCCTATAGCTTGTTACTAGGGCAAAGAGGCTGATTCTCACCCGACTACAATCTCCTTTCAGGTAGCTGTAGAGAGGAACAAGGTGCCACCAAGCCTCCTTTCCTCCAGGCTAAACACCCTCAGTTCCCTCCGCGATTCCTCACAGGACTTGTGCTCCAGACCCTTCACCAGCTCTATTGCCTTCAGTGTCTTTCTTGTACTGAGGGGTCCAGAACTGAACACAGAACTTGAGGTGAGGCCTCACCAGTGCCCAGCACGGGGGGACAATCCCTGCCCTGGCTACTGGCCCTCTTGGCCACCTGGGCACATGCTGGCTCATGTTCAGCCGCTGTTGACCAGCACCCCCTGGTCCTTTTCCACCAGGCAACTTTCCAGCCACTCTTCCCCAGGCCTGTAGCACTGCCTGGGTTGTTGTGGCCAAAATGCAGGACCCAGCACTTGGTCATGTTGAATCTCTACCATTTGCCTCAGTCTATCACTCCTGCCTGATCATAACTTACACTGAAATTGTTGCATTTCTCTTAATCTTAACATGGACTCTGTGTTGCCAGATAAGTTTACCTGAAGGTAGGTGAAATGCCACTAGGCATTAGTAAGAGCCTTATGTGAAGAGCAGAGATACATAACACTGAGAAACTTATTTCAAACTAGCAATGGTGACAGTGATCACCAGCTCAGCTGGACTGTATCACTAGTGATATCATTAGTCGAAGGTTTTTCTGTACAAGGACAATTGCAGGGCTGGACTCACTGTCATAAAAAAACATACAAAAGGCTGAAGGCTTGAAAAGGACTTTGATGCAAGTATTTTCTAGGAATAGCATGAGATACTTGGTAAGAGATTAAGAAAATGAAAAGGAAGTGCAACAACCATTGAAATATACTCTCATTTATAAGCAAAGAGCTGGTGAAATTACTTAGTGGAAAATTTCTACACCACAGCAAGAAGGGGATTCCTAAGAGGCAGCAAGGAAGCTGGTTTGTGCTGTTATCTGTCCACACTGACCTTGGAGATTATCATTCTCAAGAGAATCTTATCAGTCTACTGTGAGTAATGAAGCTTCAAAGTACTGCAAGACAGAGCAGTAAAATCTTCAGAGAAACAATTGCACAAACAAAATAAAATAATTCATCTCTTTAGACCCCAAAGTAAAAGGCAGCATTTTCAGACTATTTCTTATCAACAAGAACTACATCCTCATTTTAAGACCAATACCATAATACGTTGGAACTGTAATAGAATTCGTAATAACAGCAAGACTCTAGAACACTTTCTGAATCTCATTCAGTAGATTCAGTGCCTGGTCTGCTTGCTAATTTATTCACTGGCCTGGAGAGAAGGCAGTTATTAAATCCTTGTAAAGTTCCCAGACAACTGCTGACCTGGTCTGCATATCTTAGTTTGTAATTACCAGAGAATTCCTGTCTGAGGTGGTGCTGGTTCTAAGTTTACTATTGTAAGACAGTCCTCACAGCCTGCAAACACCCTGAAGGGACTCATTAGCACACATTTCTATCACATATGCTTGAAAGGTGTGAAAAAAGAGAACAAAAGGGCCCCTGCTGCTATCACAGAGGAAGCATTTTAGCAGTTTAGAATCTGAGGTGTGAATAAAAAATTCAGACTGATGTGATAAAATCTTATATGCACATCTCTGCATTTGTGCTTTCCCTATACTAACTTAATGCTTAATGGCTGCTGTAGGGAAAAAAACCAACAAAAACAAAATTATATCAAAACCATATGCTGGTTCAGAATAACTTTTCAAAACCTCTAGAACTTTAAGATGGGGACAAATTTTTGTACCAAATACAGGCACAGTGGACGTTCTTTAAATTTGACAGTGTTTAGTATCAATCTTAATAGATTGGGGGTTTGTTTCGTTTTAATTGCAAATCCATTCTAATGTCTGAGCTAAGAACAACACAGAATTGGTGAGGATTTCTGTGTGTACCTCTACAATTACTGCAAATATAATGAAGAAACTGTGGCTTGTTGCATGATGATAATAATTCCCAGGTATCACAGAAAGTACGAGCAGAGAAAAAAAAAGCAAGCATCATGTTGAAAAACTATGGTGTTCTTCAAGTGTTTAATGCACAAATAATTTTTTTATATCAGCTGAACAACAACTGTCGAAGAAAAATGTTTTGGAATGCAATAGTTGTGGGAGAATACTGAAGCTGTAATCAGTGGAAGTCCTACTAAAGAAAACTAATTTGTAGTGGTGCTGATGGGCTTGAGAATCCTGCACCAGAGGGCAACAAAGGGAACAGTGTTACGACTGTTTGAGAACTCTTAGTTATGGCACAGTTTAAATAAAACCATTACGGAGTCTCTATTGTATTTTCCCTTAGTCATCCCCTATTCAAGTTTACTCTTCCTATAATCCCTTAGCGTCTCTCTCCTGCCATTTCTTCCCATTGGCTGGAGTTAGATATCCCTATATGGTTGTTATCCCGGTTCACTGATTGGTTCTTAACTCTGTTCCCCCACTGGTTGTTGTAATACTCCATACCCTATTGGTTCATTTTCATTCCCCTATTTACATGTCTCTTGACCAACAGGAGGCTTTGTACTGCCCACCCTTCCAGAACCTTCCCTGTTTGAGATTATAAAAACGAGGCTCTCCAATAAGTTTGCTTCTTCTGCCACCAAACCTCCTGGTCTCCAGACATCCTTCCTTCACAGCTGCGGCGCTTCAGGGGCCCAAACGGGTTTGGCGCAGGGGGAGCCTTTCCCAGCTCTGGGGAGAAATCCTCAGAGCATTTCCATCCACTGAGAATAGTGATCTCAGATTTTTTTTTACTTCCTTTGGCAACAAAGCAATAAACCACAGGAAGAGTTCAGCACCAGAGCAAAAGTAGGAACTACTTTTATAAGCTAGTGGCGCAGTACTTTTATGGAGTGAAATTTCAAGTTTCCCAACAGAGAATGAAGTCAATGAAAACCCAAAAAACTAAAGTAACATGAAATATTTTCAATTCCAAACCAGATTTACAAGCTTCTTATTACTAAACAGAATCTGGTTTTCCTAGTCTCCATTACATGGAGAATGCACAACGTTTGTAAAATCAATGTAATTTTCTCACTTGTATTTAACTACATGTGGTACAACAGTAGAGTTAAAATTTATTTAGGATACCTTTTCTCTCCCTTACACCTCATCCTCTAACAGACAAAATAGCAAGCTGGTTCGGATACCTTAATTCCACCTACAGGAAGTCAATTTGCTCTACTCGTTAAAAATAAAAGTTTGACAACTAATAAAAATGTCAACCTTTTTTACAGGTATTACTGGTCAAGTTTCAATTTCTGGCCAACAGATTTTCTCAATTCTTCATATATTAAATCAAACAGCCACATTTAAAATCTGTAAATGTAGGTTTTTCAACCAGCAAAGTCAGAAGATTGACTCCCTTTTACCTCCCTTACTTTGATTTCTCTGATAGTAACGTAATGCATGCAGAGGACACAGTTATGTTCAGATTTTGCACACAGAATACAAGCACTTTCTATTGCAAAATAAATTATTTTCATCAGGTTACATAAGCTGACACGTTTAATCATTCAGTATGACAACCTGTATCACAGTTCAGATACTTCAAACACTTAGTATCACAGCCAAAAAGTCAATAAAAATCCTCCTGGGGACGCTCATGAGGACTATGCACAGCTGAAATGACTCTGATACTTGGACTTTTCATGGAGCAAAAGGCTGCTTCTTCTGCCAAAAACTAAAGGCTTCCAACCTCTGACTGCTGGTTAATGGCACCAGAACAGCTTTTCTGACAAATACTGTTACAAGCAAAACAGTGGAAATTGCCAAGACCCTGCTAGAATCCAAGCAGAGGGGAACAAAGGCTCCCCATGCGTTCATTTCTACATGCTAGATATTTAATGACATTGCAAATCTGGATGATTGCACTGACAGGTCACATATGCCTGGTTATTTAACAGATATATATGATCAGACAAAGAACAAGCAACTCAGATATCCTTTGAAGTAACAGTCACCCCTTAAATAGTTATTATAAAGTAAATGCTTACCATAGACTGTGTAAAACTGAGAATTTCCTGAGTGGTATCATCAGAATTTACTCTAATCAGCCTTCCAAGTTTTGGGAAAGTTACAATCACAAAAGTTATAGTTCTGTTTCCTACATTGGTCACATCATTGGTTACAGCTTTCAGATCATGTTGTGAAATAGGTTTCTTGGAACCTAAAAAATGTCAATTATAGGAAATACACATTTACAAGAGTAATTTTTCCAAAACGTTAGGTTTTGTATGCACAACTCACACTTTCACCCAGGTATGTGACTTATCATTTTAATAATGTTTTATAAGGTCAACATGTTTACTTTTTTCTACTTTCCTTCTAATTCCAACTCTTTTCCAATCAAAAAGCCCATCAGTAGGATGTACCCTTGTTTTACAAATGTAAAAAATGCAGTTCTCTTCAGCACATGTAATCACTAAATAATGGCTTCTGCAAAACAACCCAAAGGAAAGAACAGAATGTATAAGAAGTTCCGTTCCCACATTACATGTCTAGAGCCGAATTCATACTCCAATGTTTTGAGTATTCCCAGTTGCCCCAGCAGAGAGGGTGATTTAGCAGGGAGAAGTCTCAACACAGCAAAGTTTGTAGTGAACACATAAACAGAAGTATTAAGCACACTTTATCAGCATGAAATATTGTTTTCATTAAACAAAATTAAAACATAAATACTGCATTAAACAAATTAGGAAGAACATCATATAACAGACATAACAGCCTGAACTGAAATTAAGACAGACAGAGACTAAGGGGTAAAGAAATCTGTTTGATACATAGACCCCACACTAATCTAACTAAGGTTACTACTTTCTGCCTTAAAGATTATAAAGGTTATAATCTGTCTTTCTGGGAGTTTAGTCAAACCAAGACAATTTCTGACATAGCTGTGACAAAACCACATCTAGTAATTTCCTAGAAGAAAAGAAGTTTTATTCATATTCTTTTTCAAGTCGTTTCAAGGTACACACTCAGTAAACTAAAATTCATGTTCAATGATAATTTTGGAGGAGCAATAGATTTCCATAATCCTATTCCGTCTATATCCCAACTTCTGCCTCAGTTTTCACACTTTCTTTTTTCTTGAGCAACAAGTTTTTAATGGTTTCAATACATAATTTCAGATACCAGCAGTAAATGTACTTGAAGTCTGAATTATCAGTCCATCTTCAATAAAGCATAATGTGTATACAGGAATATATATGCTATAATAGTCACAAGAAAGGGGATGCTTTGAAAGCCATTAGTAACATCAGGACCCTGCTTGTTTCTATGCAGCTGTGCCCTGGTCAAATCACAACTGCCATAAAACAGAGCTGTTATAGTGAAATAAAATCTTGCTCTGCTTCTTTTCCCATTTTTACCTTCCCACGTCTCTATGTGTTCACACTGCTTTGAAAAGTGAAGTAGTTCCTCAGGTCTAGAAAAATTCCCCCACACTAATTTACGAAACCTCCTTTCTCTTCTGTTCTCTTCTTTTCCCTTTTCTGTGTAACAGGCAGAGAGGGAAGCATGCCCTTGTGTGTTCAGCAGATGTGATCAGGAATGTACAGCTTAGAGCAACAGTTAATCAGATCACATTAATCTGAAAGTGCAGTTATTTATCAATAACTTGCTACTTATACAAATCAGGCCTCATTGCCTTAACAGAGCAGGATAGAGTAACTCTAAAACCTGGTCACACTGTAGTGATGGAAATTACCACTACAGTTTTTCATAACCACACAGGGTATCACACCAACACAGTGTAGGGCCAAGGATGTCTGACAGAAACCTCCATTCCTTTCCAGCAGACCACACTTCACTGCACAGCACAGGCTGAAATATAGCCTAGGCCCACAGACAACAATGTCTATCATGCTCTCCTGTAAAATGGGATCCTCCCTCAGATATAATCTTCTCCTTCACCCACTTCTCTCTGAGAGTTGAGAACCTTCACCAGCATCCAGAGTAGTTCTCCTCTGGTCGTCACCCAGCAAACAGGCTGGTTAAAGGAAAGTAAAGTGAGAACACTGCCTGTGTCTTCCCCATTACAGAAGCAGAGAGTCCCAAAAACAACGCCACCCAAATACAAGGGAAAGGCCCAGAGATAGAGGATGAAGACACAAAATAATGATGGATGATGCTGAGTAGAGCCAAGCCAAGCCATACAATCAGAGTGCAACAGCATAAGGCTGGTACCTAATAATTTTGTTACACATTTCTACTGCTTACATTTAAGATTTGGAAAATGCTTTGGCATCAGCACTCTGCCTATCACTGGTAAAGAGTCTTGAATCATCTCATCATCTATGGACTGATTAGACAGCTCAGCTTCCAAATAACCAACAGTCAGGCTGCCTCTTCTCAGAGAATCACTCAGCTTATATCATCTTTGAGAAACTGCTTCCTTGAAAAGAGCAAATTCTCACATTGTGGATATCTAGCACACACATGAAAAAACTCATATTATCTAACAGACAATTTGCTGAGCACACTGAATGAAACAAGCTCCCACTAAACAGAATAATCCATAAATTATGTACACAAATCTGGTATACCCAACACAAAACAAGACAGCAGTACATGCTCTTATAAAACTGCAGAACAATATGCTTCAGAGAATAGTTTACACTCAGCTATGAAGACATGGTAAATTCTTCAAAATCAATTCAATTTTTACTACCCCAGAGAGAAAATTTCTCAAGTTTTCTCAAAATGAACTTTTTTTCTGCAGCGCTATAAAACATAACAGGACACTGGCTGTTGTTTTAATTTGTATTAATCATTTGGCACCATCACTCTTCTAATAGTCATTTCATGATGGCCAAATGCAGCTGAAATCCACAGAGCTCCAGAATGTCCTTTAAAAATACTACAAAGAGAACAGATGAAAAACCTAGTAAAAGTTTTTAACACCCCAGAGGAATTTTGCTAACCCAAGGTAAGTGAGAATTCAAGAAAAACTGTAACCTTAGATGAATACAGTTTTTAGTGCTGAAAGAATTACTGTATTTTCCAAGCTGACAGTATAGAGACTTTGCCTTCTATGGAAGTATCTGGCGTACTTTTCTTACAATTATCATTGGCTTAAGGTAGAATCCTGTAAATCCCTGTGCCCAAGGCAACCTTACACACTGATATTGCATGGTAATAAGATTTGTAAGTGGATTTATGTGAATCCCATTTATATTGATTGAAGTAGAAGATCACGCTGCTACAATCTCATTTTTTGTTGCCTGTGTTTAAATGGCTTTTGTTGCAAACCCTTGTTTATGCAGCTTATATTTAGGAAGTTTAAGAAGATAAAGTGCTTCTCTTTGTACCCAATTAATAAATCAAGGTACAGATTAATACCTTTAGAACTCTGACCATTCTCACTCTCTCTCTGACTCTACAGACCATAATCAGAGAAAAAAAAGGTTGCACAAACAAAAGCATGATGCAAGACATTGCTGAGAAAACTAACCTGTTTCTCCTTTAATCCTGCAACTAAGTTAGATTACTGCCTCAGTCAGGGATTACTCTTGCCAATGCAAAAGAGTAAATGGTTCTGGTGAGACTCTCTTACATCAACTCCTTACGTCAATTCATTAAAAATACTCAGGTGCTGATGCAACTAGTTACAAATGCATAAATATGAACCAAAGTTTTCAGTCTTTCTGATTCATCAGTGAGTCTGCGCTGCTTTCCATAACTCATCTTAAAGAATATGAACTAGCAATCTGCAGAGCTTACATGTGTTACTCAGAATCTCCCAGTCACAAGCTTCACTCTGCTTTTACCAGGCAATATCACCACTTAAGACATCTCTGAATATCTGAATATTATATAGAGCTTTTAACAAATCTGAATGGAAAATGTCCAGAGCTTAGGCAGCAGTGTTATTGTCACACTGTGCTTTTATATTTCAGCACCGTGTCTATGACTCCAAGCATATCATAAAGTTAAAGACTACAAAGCAAAAAAGCAATGTGCTGTTTGAGAAAACATAGCCATTGTTTAAAAAAATCATACACACAGATGTTCCCGGTTACAGTTTTCCACAGTTAGGTCAGTGAGGTACCTGACAAATATATCTGTATTATGTGATATTTTCAAGTGTTCATAAATCATGATAATCTTAAAAAACAGACCTGGGAAAACTCCAAGCCCTTTGTTCACTTCAAGGCTAATGACCAGTGTCCGAGCCGTGATGCTAAAAATCTGTCAAGGTGCAAAGTTCAAACCATCTGTCACCTGAAAGTTGAAGCCCCCAGACATCGCTCCTGTAGAAAACAGAATCATAAATTTATTCTTGTATTACTCTGTTATACAAAACACACATACTTTGTACCTTTTGGTCTTGGCTACAGTGCAATATTGTTGAGGAATATATTTGGTGCAGGTAGCTCAGTGTGCAACTGCCTAGCCAGCTGAAGATTGAGCTCTGATGGTGAGAGCTCCAGCCAAGAAGGCCACCAGCAAGAGGCCATGAACTGCCCACCCTCTGCACAACAGAGAGCATGGGGACCTGTGGTCTGGCTGAACACTGAGAGACAAGGCAGGAGGCAAGAACCCCAGCTGAACATCTGAGGTGGTGTGACTAACAGTGATATTCCTGAATAGGCAGACTGGAAAGCTTCCTTAACAATATATCCAAAGTCATCCTGAAAGCCACTTTTGACCAGAACCTTTGCATCTTAATTAGAATTAAATAAATAAATAATGCAGCTAAAACCTTCCCAAGGAAGAACTACTGGCTGTTGTTTACAGTGAAGGCCAACATCCCTTAGAAGTAAATTAGCAAGAGTGGACCCTTCTCCTTCTTCACTGATCCAGTGGAGCTGAAACCAAGTTAAACTTGGAGAGACAATGACTTCTGGATTTCCAACTTCTTTTGTATCTTAAGAGGGTCCAAAGCACTTAAGCAGTCACATTTTTGCAAGGAAGGAATTAGGGGAGAAAAGTAACTAGAATGTTCTTGCATTTTGTTTTACATTTAAAGGTCTGTATCAGCTCTCAGGTTGTTTCCTTTTCCTCTTCACTGCAATTCAGCTTTGCTGAAGTATGTACATTGTCACAGCTTAAACTATTTCAAAGGTTATGTGTACTCATAATAAATGCACATTTTTTCCTTTAATCTTAGGACCTGTATGTACTTTGGCACAAGCAACAGAAAAATACCTCCAGGAGTCTAAGTGGATTCCTGGAAAAATACATCTCTCAGAACTGACTTGTTTAAGCAGAGGCTCCCCAGACTGCTCAAGTAGGTAGAAAGAGAGATTGAAACATTACTGTTGCAAAGAGTTACCATGCTCTTCTACTTGCTTTGCCCTATTTAGCCACAAGATATTGCTATGACAATAGAGATACTGAAAGTCAGAGGGTACCATGTGCTTCCATGTAAAGATCAGAACACCTTGACTAACTATAAATTAACATATCAGAAGAATCAAATGTAGGTTCTGAGATTATAGTTAACAACACCCCTAAGCAATGCTCTTATATCCAGCCAGGCACTGAAGCAGCTCTGGAAAAACACATCACAGAGTTTTTATTTTAAAAGCCTTTCTTCTCTGATGTTTTCTCCTGATAAAAGTGAACATGTTGCTTACTTAAAGAGGCAACAAGTCCAGTATTTGCGCTATCTTCTAAAAAAAAAAAAGCCTTGCTTACATAGCTTCACTTAATTTTCTGGATAAAGTTGGTCAACTGCTTGACTGACACAGATGTTTTATCTTCACTAGTCAGGAACAGAAGTACATCTCAAAGTTCTGTTTGGATGGTGTCATTTATTATTTTATCAAATAATATTTAAAGATGTATCTGATCAGAGGAGATAAAAAGGATCCCAAAAAGAGGGTTGTAAAACCTGCATTGAAAAGGCACTAAGATTTCAGAATCAACAAGAGTTCAGTTCAGTAGTGCCCTAATCAAAACACTGGCAGGCTTTGAGGGCAGCCCCATACTGGAAAAGTGGGAAGGGAGCACCCTGAAGTGAAGGAAGAGTGTGAAAGGGAAGGAATTCTCATGCTGAAAGAGGCATACAGAAAAAGAAAGGCATGCTCTGATTCTGCATTTACACACCATCAAGGATCATGGAAGAAACAACTAGAACATTCATGGGGACAACATGAGAACGAAGGGAGAGATTTGCAATGCACAGCAGGGAATAAGCAATATGTTAACTTGTGAGGCTGAGCAAAGATGAAGGGAAGATTTTGACAGCTAATTTAGAAGCATAAAAGCAAAGTAGGACAGTACTTCCTTTGGTGGTACAAAAGACACTGAGGATGGAGGGTCACCGCCATGTACAGATGTAAAAGGTGTGTGGTACCGTGAGGAGTAGTCAGGGAATTGAAGAGCTGCCTCAGCCAAAAAGATACTGCTCTTCTCTTGGGACAGAGCTAGAGTGAGCAGGAAGAAGCTGGCACACACTGTAAGACTGATGACAAGGGACAGAGTAACTGAAGAGAAAATAGATAAAAATATGACAGCAACATAGGGAAAGGCCCCAGAACAACGTTGGGATCAAGAAGATAAGAGTAACAAGTACATTTCCATAAAGAGTTCAAGATGAAGGAGGAAAGAAAATCACTGAGCAAGAAAGGAAAAGAAGTAAAATATTCAGAGTACTTTCTGACACATTGGAGGCCATGAGGCTGACTGAGCACATGGCAGAGACAGAGCAGCTGCAAGACCTAACTCAAGACCCAGGCAATTTCATGTTAAAAAATTACTGTACAAGCCACACTCCCACTCAGTGGAAAATGAAATTTTCTGTTCTGTTCCCTTTTATTAATTAAGATTCACTCCCTAAGACTACAGATAATCATTTGCCATTTTACAAACACAGAATAGATTAATTTCATCACACTGAGACTACCACTATCCTACCACCACAGGGGTTTTTTCCATGTCAAAGTCTCCCTTGGAATAATGTAAACAATTTGGCTCACCTTTCATTTCCTGATCACATTATTTGAGTAGGATACTTACCACTCACCAGAAACTGCTTGTCAAGTAACTTCAGCAACACATACACATTCTGCAAGACACTGCATTGTAAGTCAAAGCACTTTAACCTCACAAAGACAGCACAGATCTGGAGTGCCTGCTGCACCCAAGGGAGCACTGGAATTCCAGCCTGCCTCAGGGCTGGCGAGAGAGCACCGTACCTCTTCTGCCTCCATCGAAAAAACAATGGTTTATTCCTTCTATAGAACTACTTTCTTCTTTCAGCTGAGGTGATGGTAATAAAGCTGGAGCAGGAAATAAGCAGTTACCACCCTATAAAATTGCTACTTCATCCTCTGGATGGAACGCTGCTGGGATGTTCATTCCTGTGGCTTCCCAGCACTACCACTCAAGGATGCATGAAGATGCCCTGATTTCTTCCTTTACCCACCACACATTCCCCCAAATGAACAAAAAAACCAGTCTCTAGCTCTGGACACTGGCAGAGAGAGTCAGTGGTTAAAGCTGAATTCCTTCACAGCCTGAAAGGGAAACTGACATCACAAAGATGTCAACTTCATCATCCACCACCAGACCATGGCAGGTGTCTATGAGACTGCTTGTCCATAAACAGTTTTGCACTGTAGCAAGAGAGAAAGGCTTCAATGACAATAGTAAAAAAAATAGTTTTCACATTCTGAAAGCTGCATGGCAACGTTTACCTACCACGAAATTGCTTTCAGAAAAAAGGCTGCTATCAAATGAACCACAAGTACACCAATGTTCCCCAGTGAGCACACATTTAAGTAGGCATCAGACTCTTTCCTGCTTAGATTGTGAGATCATGCACCACATAACTGGTCTCTGAGATCTTTTGGCAGTACAATGGGATCTGTAAAGGATTACAAATGCAAATATACTGAATAGGAGCAGTATTTTGGTAGCAGACATGGTATCTTTGAAATCACATACCATTGTGTACAAATACCAGAAGCCCTTCAATTATATGAGTCTGGGTAAAACTAAGGATGCTCTTGTGTGGAGAAGACTTCAGAGCCAAGTGCCCATTGCTGGGTGGAGTAATGGAATATACCAGTTCTGACGGTGAGGAATCCTTGTCTTCTGCACAGAGGTCATCAATAGTTATTTCTGTGACTGAACCCACCCAGACCTAGAAAAATAAAAGAATAAAAATAAATAAAGAAAATGCATACAAAAGAAATAGGGGGGATGGGGAGGTGATAGCAGTGGAAGATACATGACACAAATTAAAAGAAAGAATAAAGATCTGCTACAGTAGTAGCTATGGCAGGTTTTCTTACTGTCCATCCAAATCTCTGATGACAGACTGGAATAGTTAATGCTGGCAAATGGTGTTCAAAATACAAGACCTTGAAATTGTACAAGCAAACACACCCCACACCAGTTAGTTTCAGATAGTTGCAGTACAAGTGCTCTGTTTGTCAGGCACCATCTAAACTCTTAGAAACATAACAAAAATTTTATTGTAACAACGGAGTCAAGGAGCTCCTTTCCAACACAAACACATGAATACTGGTGTCATGTACTTCACAGCAGGCAAGGTATTCGATATGCTCTACTTTCACCAGCAGAAAAGATAGAAGAAAAAACTTTAATACAAATGGAACACTTCTTGTAGCTGGATTATTTCCTCCTAAGAACATGAACTAAAGACCCTTTTTTAGTGCACCAAACAACCCACAGAAATGCTAAGTCCAGTGGGAGATGAAAGAACCAACAACTTCAATAGCTGCTTAGCACTTTGTAAGGAAATGATTCCAGACAAAATAGCTACCTAGTTTTTAGAAAGATGGTATAAAAACCATTATTAATTCTAATAAATAATCTGCTGGTGCAAGTCCAGAGGAGGGCCACAAAGTTGGTAAGAGGACTGGAGAACAGGCTGAGGACGTTGGGGCTGTTCAGCCTGGAGAAGAGAAGGCTGCATGGAGACCTCACAGAAACCTCCCAGCGTCTGAAGGGGGCCTACAGAGAAGGTGGAGAAGGGCTCTTCATCAGGAATTGTAGTGACAGAACAAGGAATAAGCATACAAATTGATAGAGGGAAAATTTAGGCTGGATATTAGGAACAAATTCTTTACTGTGAAGGTGCTAAGATGCTGGAACAGACTGCCCAGGAAGGTTGTGGATACCCCAATTCTGGCAGTGTTTCAAGGCCAGGTTCGATGAGGCCTTGGGCAACCTGGTCTAGTAGGAGGTGTCCCTGCTCCTGGCAGGGAGAGCTGAGACTAGAAGACCTTTAAGGTCCCTTCCAACCTTAATATATATGCTATGATGCAATGATGATGATATGAGTTGCCTTTTTGTTTTTTCAGCTGAAGATACGGAGAAACTGTGATGCACCTTTCAAGCAAGAAGGACAGCTTTCTGAGTTTCATCCATATCTTACTGGTTAATTTCCTTGTTTGGAAAGGATAAGGAACTGCCCATATTAGTCTTCATCTCTGCTGTATTTATTTGGAATCACAGACAAAAGTACTAACAAAGAACAATATTCAATATTTCAATACCAATTAATTCCATGCAGAATTTATATCATAGCATACAATCTTGAAAGCCTACGCCTTTAAATACCTGAGCTTGCACTTCAAAACACACACTGCATCAAACCTTTCTGTCTTCCTAAGGTCTTAGTACACTTAATAGATATCTGGTAGTAACATCACACCAAATCATTGAGGAGAAAAAATTATACTTTACAAAGGGCATTTTACCTTTGCCAAAAACAAAATAGCAATCACAGATTTTTCCCTAAGTATTAATTTTACTTTTTAATAAAAATCATGGTAGAAAACCTTGGAAAACCAGTGGGATTTTTGCCTTCATACTTCAATAGAGGAAATATTTCATAGTGCCATGGAAAAAGAGATACTAAAATGAAATTAAGTGGGTTTTTTGACTACAGTTTGAAAAGTAAGTTTTTAATAGAAAATACCTTGCAATGAGCAAATAGTTATTTTCACCCTTAAAATATATATTTCTCTGTAATGTAATTATTAATATCAAATTTTGATAAAGAATGACACTTATGAATACACAGGATGACAACTAATGGCAAAGGGTGCCTTAGTGAGTGACACCAAATAACCACACCAGTGTCACAGGTTTTGTACTGCAATCCTTTAACTCATCTCAGTAGATGCAGACAAAACATCATGCAAAGAATATGGAAACATAGTACCTGACTCATTAAGTCTAATATTTTTCTCCTTACTAAAGGAAAAAAGAATTATAATTTCTAATTACAGAAAAAAAGCCTTTTTTCTATAATGCCAGTACTTAATTCTATTTTTCCAGTATACTAACACACAGTGCTTTTTAAGAACTGTACATGACCTGCAATATGATCCTTGAGGAATGAAAGGAGATCTAACAGCTGAAGAGTGGTAAGGAAGCAAAGACAGAATACTGCAGGAATTGCACATTTTCCATATCTGGGATCAAGATGTCCTTGACCATTAAAACTGTATCTGAACTTCCAGGATGTAGCATTACACTCGTTTTGCATGTGCCTAACACATTCCACAGGCATGGTCCAAAAAAGGGTTCATGACCCTGCTGATGGGAAATAATTCATTCTGCTCTACTTCCAGCATTCAGCTCATCACTATCTCCTTGCATGCCACATACCTAGGATACCTTGCATACACATTTCTAGGAAAATGTAGCCCTCTTCTGGTAACAGTAGGATACAGTCTGTTCACAGCACTGGTACCCATAAATACATTTAAACTCATACATAAATGCAGCAAATAATGCCAGTATAGTAATTTTCTTAAAACCTTCCTATTTTCCTTACCCATTCCTAACCCAGAAAAAACAAATGCCTGTAGAACCTGTGGGAATTTTAGGAAATTATACCTAAAATGCTGATAACGTATGTTCTAAATAAACATATCCCTCACAAATTTGTTTCAACAGAAAGGCTTTAAATTAAATGCAAGGATTACCAGCATACATTACAGAAGCTCTCACGACAGTAAAACTTTCTGTGTCTCATACCTTTTGCCATAAATTCTCAACCAAGGAAAAACAAACAAACAAAAAAACACCAAACCCCACCTAAAACCTTCACTTACTTTCACTTCCTTCATTAAAAAAAATACAACTCCCAAAATATTTGGTTGTCTGTCACCTCGAAACTCGCCCCATAGTGTTCATAACCTTGGTAACAAGAGACACAACAGTCAAGGCTGTTTGAAGAAGAGATGTTACGGATGCCTGAAGTGAGGGAGCTGGGGTTGTACTCCTTCAGCATGATGATCAACAGTTTCTTGCATTTGGTCTGAATCCCATGATAAAGGCTGATGCCAAAGGGGTTTCTGTTCTGATTTTCACACATTTTGTAGATTTTAGGAACACAGTAGTTGTAGATTTTTAGAGGGTTAATATTTCTAACAGTTTAAGTTTAATGCCTTTCTATCACTACCCCTGTCCCAGAACAGGGAACTCAAATTCCTTTAGTTAATTAATCTTGTTTAGACTCCTTTCCAAGGTAAAGAGCTGAAGGATATCAGAAGGCCTACAGAATGAAACATAAACATAGGTCAGAGTGACCCAAAAGCCAGAACTGGATGAACTCCAAGAGACCTTTGTGTGCCTGAGGAAGAAGAGTTGATGAAGACAGAGGGGCTTGACGACCCCAGACCCAATTCTGGGGGTTGGACCAGGGGTGGAACTAGGGCTAGACTGAGAAATGTGTAAAGCAATGATTGGAGAGATCTTATTATAAAAGCCATAGAAACAAGAACTAAAGTACATGCATGTCATCCTGTATTCCTGTAGGCTGTAGCCCCTGTGTTATTAAAGGACCTTTACTTTTTATCTTACCCTACACTAATGTGGCTCGAAGTCCTGTTTTTGGGGGGAAGGGTCATTCACGGCATCAAGGCCAAAATTAACTTCCATACATCCACACCAACATCAAAGGCTATATAATGCAGCTCCTCACAGAAGCTATTTCTCCACAGATGCAATGAATTGCTAGTTGTTCCTTCTAACTTTTTATATTCTGACCCGAAAAATTTATGATGGGCTGAACTTCACTCAACTCAAACAGTCCTACTGAACTTTAGTTTACACAGTAGTGGTCCCTCATTTTATAGTTTTGCACATTTCCAACCCTACAAAATATATGAAAGAGCTAACACATTTTTAAAAGCAACGGTCTTACGGAGTAATCCAGTATTACTCAGCATCCACCACTAGCAATGTCCTTGATGAGCACAAACTGCTTGGCTAGAACATGAGGCCAGACACTACCACCCTACACAGGAGTGTCTATGTCATTTCAATATTTAGCAGGACTAAGAAAAACATATTTTCTCCCACCAGCTCAGGATATGTAAGTTTGATCTGAGGAAGAATCATCTCAGTGGATGCCTCCCAGTATATACGTTACTGACAGGTTTGGTTTAGACTGCATATGAATCCACCACGTGTGTGCATATTGGTCAAAAACAAAGGTTATGTCTCAACAATAGCTTGTGCATGACTAGCAAAATCACATGCACAAAGGCATCATCCTGGTTCTGGGTATGCAAACTGCCCACCCAGTGGAGAGGAACAACTTCAGCAGGTGGAGCTCTGTCATCATTGTTCTTGGGAAGCCCAGACTTACCGACATTTTTAGAAAAATCCATAAGCTGCATTGCCATGCACTGCACAGCCTCAGTTTTATTAACAGACTGCAGTTCAATGCTGGCAGCTCACCAAAATGGAGACAGAAAAATCTGACTGGACATATTGTCCTCTTTCCTGTGACCAGACAAACTACTGTTTGCTGTGCCAGTGTCTGTACAGCACCAATGCAGTTACTTCCACCAGGGAAGGTTTTGTTCTGTACCACTCAAATGCTTGTGAAGGGCGTCTGTCCCTCTACCAGCAGTGTCTGCACAGGGCAGGGTGTCTTCCGTTGTCGGCATCTGCAGATTATCACAGACCACCTGCTGACACTGCAAAGCTGCACAATACTATTACTATCACTGTTAAAAAATTATGTCTTTTCTAATGTGGAAAGGCTAAATACATAACACAGAGTTATAATCATCTCAAAATATACTGCTTAGCTTCTTTCAAACCTATTCCTAAATATGTTCTTTGTCTTGGTGTCTCCCAAGTGGTTTACTGAGACCACAGGTTCATTAGCAGACCCCAACATTAATTTCATTCTGCTTTTTGGAGTCAGTTAATTTGTTTTTACCCATCACATCTCAGATTGGAAATGGGGACTTTAGGGACACAGTGCCCATAATAAATTGTTTCTGGTTACCAAGTGCTTCCATAACACAAAAAAAGAACAATTATATACATTAATTAATTAATTAATCAATCAATCAATCTGAAAATGCACTGAAATTTAAGTGACAGTAGTGGTGATGCCCTTAATTTTAAGTTATATAGGTTTTAGTCTAATTCTTTTAGCCCTTTTTGCAGCACTTTAGGTAAGTACCTTTGTATTAGATTTCTGAAATATGATGTTTCTCATTAAGGATTTCAATGGATAAAGATTTTAGTTTGCATAGAATGTACCCAGAAAAATGTAATAGGCACACTGTTTAACTCTAGCCAAAACTATCCAGAAGGCCCAGAAATCTTGAAATGATTCCAAGCAGGACAGAGATGATGAGGAAGAGAAAGAGGAGAAGACAAAAGGTAGTCAAGACCTTGAACTCAATTCAGGGAGGCATGATGGGGGTGGTACTAAGGGAAGGACAGTTTTGGAAGTGAGTGTAACAGTATTAGATAATGCTTTGAATTGTAAATTAGGTAATTAAATAAAAGCAAGAGGCTTTTGTAACTCTGTATGCACACTTCAGAAGAAATTAGATTCTCATGCATCCAACGTCTAATAAAAAGAATGCTGCCTGACAAAACTCACAAATTGAGTCTTAGGATTTTCTTTTATGAGCTGATTTCAGACATCAGTAGTAGATTTATTTTTGCAAAGATCAATAGATTAAAAACTCAGCTAACAAGAGTAAAAGTTAGCATCAGTCAACAATTTTAAAAATTTCTACAAAATTTTTTAGGAGGAGGCAGTTAGAAACAAGTTAACATGTACTTTTTTCAGCTCACAGCATCACATGGTAATAGTTTCAGTGCCTGCACCAATATTTTGATGCCATGTAACAGCTTACATTTGCACAGATTGCATTGTATTATTTGCAAGTTTTGAAGAAGGGAACATTCCTTCCAAGGAACATTCCTTCTCCAAGGAATACCCAATACATAGCCAATTTTCTTTTCTGGGACATCCAGACAGGAGCAGGCAGCATAATGTACCTCAGCAAGTGTGACCCTTTAGTACAGTTAATGGCAAGGAACACAGTGTAGGAAGGCTGTGCAAAGACAACAGTGAGAACACAGCATCCTCATCATCACTACTCTTGGTACTTTTTTAAAGTTACACATTCATTAATAGCCCTCAAGACATCCCAGCAAAAACCACTAAAACACAACAATGACCAGGTGCAAGCCATCCACTCCCACAATCGCTGCATCAGTCCAAGTGACTTCATGTAACTTTAGGATTAAAAGAACACTCAGCCTTCTAGATAAGATTTATATTACTAGAGCAGAAAATGTTTTCCATGATAACTAGAATCTTCCTAAATACAAAGTAGCCATGTACAGCCTTCTTCCATTACCATTAATTTCTCTAAATCCCAGGACTGTTACTTATTATATTGATTATCTCAGCCAATAAAAACCTAATACTCTGTTAACGAAGGTGCATTAAGTGGCATCAGAAATAACAGAAATAATTTTAGCACTTAAAAATGTTGACAAACATACCTGAAGAATTCTGTTAACTTTTATAACAGGAGCTTCATCATTTATTGCAGTAACAGTTACAAATATAGTTTGGGGCAAACTTTGTTTCCACAACTCCGTGTTATTTACTATCACAGTAAAATTGTCCATCAGCTCTTCACTGCCATCATGAACATAGTAGATTAATCCTTGTTCCACCTGAAAAATACAACATGTTGAAAAACTAAAGAGGTTAGAAAAAATAAATGTCACATTGAAAAATACTCGTCTACTCATGCCCCTCTATTTATTGAGTGAACATTTTATGACTTCTAAGATTTTATTTATGCTTATGTCAGATCTGTACCTCTATCTTTTTTCACATTCAAAACAGTAAATTTTACTGCTCATCTGTTAATTCCTCTGTCCAGAATATCTTGCCTGACTTGGCACTTCCCTTTCCTCCCGAGGGGAAAACAGAAAATCCAATCCCACTCTATGTAACAAGAGGTTTCGTGGAATTTATAAACTGAAGACAGTGTTAGCACAAGGTGACTTATGATACCATTTTGCTTCTTGGAGCTAAATGACTGAAAATCAGCACATTATGCATATACTGGCTGCCTGTGAGCAAAGACACAACCTTAAAAATAATTACTTTTTTCTGCTTTCCTCCCTGTTCAGTCTACATACCATATCCTCTGGTCTTTTCAAAATGTACCCACAGCCTTATGTTGTCTTACATTTCCAGAGTATCTACAATTCTACCTGCATGTGAGTGGGCCATCAATCTACTGTGATTATCACACACGAGTCTGTGTGAACAGTAGCACACAAGGAAGTGATGTGATTCACCACTATGATTCCCCTCCCCACTCCAAATGACCAGCTAGAAAGTGCAGAAGGATCTTAGACTCTAGATCAGAATGAAGCTCAAATTCACCACTTCCCAAAAAATCTCACAGCACTCAGCAATACAAAGAATTAATCATGACAACAGCAAAGTGAATCTAAATGTGTTACCTGTTTTCTGGTAAATGTGGTTAACTTTATTCCGGGAACACGAGAGTTTTCAACATACCCATGTTTTGGCTGTTCAGTTAAAAGGAATTCACAGCTGAGTCCTGCAAAATGTACACTAGACATTTTTAGATAGTCTTTGACCAGGGTTTTTGAGCCCCCTTCAATAACTGTGAAGTTCTGTACTTCCAGTGGAATCATTCTGGGGATGATGTCTACAGAGATCTCTATTCCACTCACTGTTCGGACACCATTGGTCACATCCAGAAAAAAATGGTCCTCTAGTTGGTCAGAAACTGTCTGCACATACTGGACTTTGCCTTCGTTGATATCTTGCTGTGTGAAGCTCAAAACTGGCTTTTGGTCAGAACTGAGATAACTTTCTTCCAAGGAAAACTTCCGAATGTATCCATGGACTGGAAGCTTTCTTACTGTGAACACAATCTCAGATGGAGAACTGTTTTCATGAACAACCTTAAATTTAGGGAAATATCCCAAAATTATTCAAATGCAAACAGGAGAAATTGTACAATTCTCTTCTGAATTTTTCACTCTTAGCCCTGGGAGTGTCTACCTAACTAAGCTGGTAGTCCTTAAATGGGTTACACAGTTTCCAAAACAATGCAATACCTTAATCAGACACGTGTTAAATAAAGGTGGTAAGGGAGCCTTTTGTAACCTCACGTATGTTTTGTAATTTTGAAAAGGAACACACTGTGGAATTAACTAATGGCTTCAGAGCTAAAAATCCCTGCCTGAAACAAGGATTTCAGCAGCACAGCAACGTGCTGTTGGAGCCCTCTCGTGGTCGTTACTGGGAAACTACACACAAATAATAGGCAGGGAATAGGCAGGGAAGAATCAACCAAACAGAAACCGTTCCAGGTTTGTGACTCCATATTTCTAAAATTTTGGATGTAGTCCTCAAACAGTTTTAATTAGACTAGCTCCAAACTGAATGAATCAAAACTCTTTCTGCCTTGGTATTTCCCATCAGCTCAACTAAGAAGGGTACATGAAGTACCAACAATTGTTAGAACTGAAACAAATACACACATGCAGCATCTCCAAATCCTAACTTTCTCAAGCACCAATATGTAACAAAGGAAAAGACTATGGGCAAATATTTTTCTTTAGCATAATCAGCTTTCATTTCTATAAATGGAAGCTTGTTAATGCCAGTATTTCCAGAATTCAGCATCCAGAATGCAGTCATATTAGCAGTAACCAAAAGGAGTTAAAGAAATGAACACACAAACTAAAGACACTGCGCAATAGCTGAAAAAACAATAAGGAAAACTTGTTACAGGACCGGAGGAATGGACAACATGTGAACTTACTTGCAGTTTCCCTTTACTGATTTTAACTGGTTTTCCTTCTTCAACCAAGAGACTGTTTGTGTTCACAATCCTCGGTGGCTGCTGCTGACTTTCCAAATATATGCGAACCTGCACTTCAGCATTCAGATGAACGCCTCTAGCATGGACTGTGAAGTTAAATGTGTCAATAAGGTTGTTGCTGTCATCATGTCTGTAGGTCACATGCCCCTTTATCAGATCAAGTTGAGTAAAGGAATCCATCAGTAGATTATTTACATATATTCTTCCATATTTTGGGAAAGAGAGTATCTCATATGTAAGCTCATGATCGTTTCTTATGTCTTGGTTTGTAGTAGCACTTAGGTTAGCTGTTGAAATAGTTTCCTCTTTTCCTTTTTGAACCAACAATCCTGTATTATTTGCCAACCTAACATAAGGATCAGAGGCATTAACTTCTAAAAGCAAAGAAGTATAGTGCTTGCCATCTGTCACAAAAAGCACAAAATGCCCAAAATCTGCACCACGGTGTAGAAACAAGACTTGCTTTTGCTCCAGGTCCACTTGTTTGAATTGGTAGAGTCTATGCAAAGTATCATTTGTTAGCACCAAGTCCCCATTGGAAATACCACGTCTAGTATATAGCAATTGTCCATCATCAAAATCAGAATCAGGATCATGATAGCAAAGGTCTGCCAAAGTTAATAATCGTTGCTCATTTCTCACTATGTTAAATATCTTATCAATTACACGTATTGGTTTCTCATCATTCTTCAGCTGGACAGAAATGTTGAATCTAATTTCTACTGACAAAGGTTCTACTTCTGGATCAAAGTCTGCCCACTTTCCTGACTCTTTGCTGGAAGCTCTGACAAGAAATTCATCACACAGTGTCTCAGAATCATCATGCACATACATAAGGTGCTCATCGGTTATATCTTCATTAGTGAAAGTTGTGAGATTATCACTATTCTGGAATGGGCCTGAAAAATTAATAAGTTTTAATTTCCCATGCTTAGGAAACTGTGTAACTTTATATTGGAAAGTTTTATTATCTGGTGTTTGTACAAACAACTTTGTGCTTGTTATTAACTCTCCTGCACCTTCAGTAACATTAAGGCCATTGTTAGTCAAAATAATGTTTCTGAAATCTGATTTTATGTAGATTTCAAAGTAATATAAATTTGATTCCAGATACTTTGTAGAAATGAGGAACCTAAATGTGTCATAGTTGTCTTCATGGTATCTGTTGATTAATTCATACGCCACTTTCTGATCAGTAATATCTTTCTGGCTAAAAACTGAATCTTTTTTCAAAGGCTGGTCATTAAACAGTATCTGTCCCTTCCTTGGTAGAGACAGCAATTTAAAATGAAGCTCATCTTCAGGTATTTCTACATCTGCAACCACAGCAAAAAGATTATCAGAATTTAAATACTTCTTTTTTGACTTTTCAATTTTTAGAGGAGCATGTTTCAATAAACTGTACCTTAACCATTTCACTTTGATTGGAAACGTGTACTCTTCACTGACTCTGTCTTCTACACTAACTTTGAACTTAAACTGGTCAGTTACATTTTCCAGCTGAATTTCTTTGAAAGTGCTGCAGTATCTCACACGGCCACGCTGAAGAGAGCGTTGAGAAAAAGAGTTGACTTGCTTCCACTCCCCCCTTGAAAGCTGCCTTTGGACTTGACCAAACTGTGGTGGCTCTGTGATCTCGTAACGTATCTCCAGTTCCTGGAGGATGGCATTTGTTTCAACTGCTAGATGTCTAGGTCTTATAATAGCTGTAACACCTTGGAGCAGATTTATTCCTGAGTTGTTGACAACTCTGTAATCCAAATGAACTGCCATGACACGTAACACAACAGTGTTGCTCACCTTCTCACCATCACTTGCCCTGAGAACAACCCTTGAGTTCTTGACACCTGTGTGGACAAAGAAAACAGTACCTTCTCTTAAGTCCTCATTAGAAAAAGTAGTAATAGTTTTTCCAGGGTGCTTTGAGTTTTCTAAAAATCCTGCAACTGCATTCAGATTTCCAAGGACTGAAAGACTGAGATCCTGAGAACCCGTATCCTGATCTAGAACTTTTATCAGATCACTAGTCAAACGTTTCTTTGAGTTCTCTAACAGAAGAAGCAAGTTCCCCTCAGGAAGTGTGATCTCAGGAGCATCATTTACTGAAGTGACAATGATGCTAAACACATGCTGCTCATTTCCTTGCAAATATGAAGGCACAATCTTCTCACTGCTGGTAGAAACAGAGAAATTAAAATGATCATAAGTGTCTTCAGAGCCATCATGGACATAAAGAATCTTCCCTTGCCACATATCCTGCATAGTAAATGTATGTACCTCCTGCACTGGTCCAACATTTAGTTTCAAGTTTCCATGAGAAGGTGGCTCCTTTATTTCAAAAAGAAATTGTGACTGATGAATTCCTAATTTCTCAAAGTCTAAGCTGAATTTAATATGCTTAGATTCCAGCGAAGCTTGTCCACCCTCTGGCACAATCAAGCTATTTAGAACTAAAAGGTGGCTTTTGTCTTCCTTGTTCAGAGGGACAGAGCTTTCATGGGAAAAGGCAAATATTGGGTCTGCTTTCACAATAGGGTTCTTTACAGACACCCCTAAAAAAAGACTTGTGTTAAAAGCACTCTCCATTTCACATCCAGCTGAAATGTCCTTAGTCACCAAAACATTCTTCAGCGATTTCTTTTCTGAGTTGGCTTTCAGGTTTCTTAAGTAACCATTGAAGGATCCTCCTCTAGCATACTTCCCAGATACTGAAATCAGCTCTAACTTAACCACTTCTGATCGTGTTCTGTCATCTACACCACCTACAAAGAGGGATCCCTTCAGAAGTGGTAGCTTACTGTGGGGAGGCAATGATTTTTTCACAGTTTCTTCATCCAACGTCAGCTGCAAATATTCTGCAGTAAATTTCAGTTTGATGTAGTGCCAATGACTATCATTGACTGACCTGCAAGAGGAAAGATGGGTTCTATGTTTATGTTTTCCAACATAAGCTTTAATTAAACCATCTTCCATTTCCATTGCAATGAAATCTCCCGCTTGCCCAGGGTGGTAAAGCAGCAAGCCATGCGCAGCTGAGGTTTGCAATGTATACTCAAAGATTCCCTCATCATACACATTCCACGATGGGAAAGAAACATAGGACCTGGAACTGAAGAAACTAATGGGTTCTTCTTCACCTGCGAAGAATTCATCACTGCATCCCACTGAAACTTCATGGATGTTCTTGAAGGCAGGAGAAGGTCTCAGAGGCATCAGAATGTCTCTGTTGTTGAGCAACACACCATCAATACATCCTCGGAAACTGGGTAGTGCTCCACCAAGGTAGGGAGCATCAAATTTACTAGTGCCACCTATGTAGAATCCATAATCAATGTTTAATTCATAGAGAATTCCAGGCATTTTTGTACTAGTTTTGTCATGTTTATCAATTACCAATGTGACATTATCATGTTCATGATGTAATTCAATGAGGTGCCAAGCTAAATCATTCAGCTGAGATCTTTGCTGAGAATGCAGTACTCGTTCCCCCACACCGAAGTTAATTTTCAGCTGCAAGAGACAGAATTTTAACTATCAAAATCCAGTGGCATTTTTCATATATTAGTATATAGCTTAATACATTAATTTTCACACACTTTTATAGTAAGCACATAATTGACAAAATATAATTGTCAATCGAAAAAGAAAATCCCACTAAAATTCTGTATCAGTTTTCTTGCCATCAGAAATACAGCTTGAACAACTGTAGAAACAGGAATAGACTCCTCTGCAGTCCAGCTCCTGAAAATCCAACTGATGGCAACCTTTCAAGACTCTACCTTACAGAAAAACAACTACTTGGATCCAAACTTCTGTAATAACATCATCAATCTGACATTCTGCCTTTACTGAATCTCATGATTTGAACACAATTATCTTGATTTCAAAATGTAGAGATTTCAAAGCCTATAGAGATGGAATTGTAAGAAATAAAGACCATATTCTGAAATTATCAACTACGTGATTTTTCCACTTTTTAAACAGAAACTTTAAGACTTGTTATACATAACAGCTTAAAGAAAAACACTGAGCAATACAGGCTAAAAATACCTTTCTAGCTACAGTTACAAAGCATACCTGTACATATCCTGACCGTAGCTCCATTAAACAATAATCTGTCTTCCCAGCTGCAAGAAAAAGCAGTCCCTGTGCTTTGCTTGTTCGAAACTGCAACTAAAAGGATGTCTGAGACGATGACTCTGCCACGTTCAGCTCCACAAAGCTACCACCATAAAATGATACTGAAAGAAATAAAGGAAAACAAACAGGTCATCTAACCACATATAAAATATCTTTTTCTAATTTACAGCTAAATGTATGTAAAGAATTTCTATTACTTTCTATATATTTATGTACAAATTAAAATAAATCTCAGATATCAAATTCACCAGTCCAAGCAAGTAAATAAGAGTCTATGGCCATACCAGAGTAAATATAGCCCAGTATTCTACATGCAACGTTGATGAATAGGAATGGTAGGAACACTGCAATTATATTGAATAATATCTTTCAAATATTCTTTCAATCATTTTTTATTTGCTTCAGGTGTTCTCCTGAGCTTGTCACACCCAGCCTATTTTGTAGCTCTCAAAGAATTTCTTTTTGAAGTAGTCCTCTAGTTTCTCTTTGGAAACATCTTCATTTATAATGTATTTCTACGTCTCTGTCAGAGACATCTCTGTCATCTCTGCAGAGAAGGCCTACAGGTCTCCTGCCAACTGCGTCATTCTTTCATACATTTTAAGCCCTCTTTTTCAGGCAGAAGTGCCCTCTTGTTTCCTGTATTAAGCCTCCAACCATCCCTGCTGTCCTGTTGGCCAGTCCCTCAGTTTTGTACAGGCCTCCTTCACTCTCTTCTCCCCTCTTTTCTGCCTTGAAGAACAGTAACACCAGTAAGTTTTCTCATTTGACTACTCACTGCCTTTACCATCCTCATTATTACTATATTGAACAGCATAGTTCCTAAGACCAAATCCTCAAAAACTCTGCTGGTAACTCCTTTTTGACATATGAAAAAAAGAAATCATCATTTACCCTTCCTCCTACTTACTCCTTTACTTAACATATAAAGCCCTGCACTCCTGTTCAATGGCCACTCAAATGCCTCTGATGGTAAACTTTATCAAAAGCCTTTTGCAAACCTAAATCTTAGACACCTTGTCCACCCCATCAAGAAAGCTCCAACAGTTTTGTAAAGCAGAATCTATCTTTAGAGAAATCTAACAGACTCCTCCCAAGTTGATCCTACTCACTTGTGCATTCTTTAGCCCCTGTTATAGTTATCTAAAATTTGACCGGTCCAGATGTCAGGCTTACAGTTCCCTGGTCATTCCTATTTTAAATACTGGCATAAAATCTGTCATCATTCAGGCTTCAGGTACCCAGGGAGTTTAAAGTATGAGATCAGATATTACTGTTAGCAAGAAAGTTATTTCATCCCCAAGTTTTTTTAGGTCAACCTCTCTCTTTCTCCACCTCCACCACAGAAAAAAGGACTTTCAGTTTGGGAATCTTCCCAATTAGCAGTAAACATTTAATTTACCTTCTCTGTAGTAGCCATGCCCTTACTCAGTGCTTCTTTTATACTGATAACTTAAATCAACGGGCTGCACAGATTCTGTGCAGGGTTTTTGTTCTCGATGTACTTAAGAAGGATTTAGTAAGAGCTTTGATTCCTTCATATTGATCCTTGACCTTCTTTTCCCCTTAGATGTGTTTTTTTCAAATTATATTTGCCAGGCTTTATGACGCTTTCAGCTGTGTTTGTACACAGTTCTGTAAGGACAACACCAGTTAAATATTTGTTTTGCAGTTTTTAGCTTTATTCTGAAATAACTTCCTCCTTTTTAAAGTCAAGAGTAAATGCAAAGGATCTTTGAGGTTTAATTGTTACAGTCCCTATCTTAGCTGTCTTCTTCCAGAATCTAATACACTCTGATGACTCCTATGAAGTGTGGCTTTAACTCAACACTCTGTACTGGATTCTGCACAGAGTGCCAAATCACAGATCTCATCAAGCAGGTAATTCATTATATAATCATTAATAGTAAAATTTGCTGTAGTACATATAAAAATTCTAGGTAGCTTCCACAAGAATGAGATTTCAGCAAACCCCACAGCCAGAAACTGTAATACCAAGTCATGTGAAGTAACCAGAGAAACACAAGAAAAACCCTCAGATTACTGAAGTACACATACTTCTTCCAAATGAACAATCACCACTGTGTATAGAAAAATTGGTTCCAATTGGAATAAAATGGAACTCTCCCCCATCAGTATACTTCTAGATCAAAAGAATCTTTTATCAAATAGCTGCAATACACCTCACAGGTCTTACACAAAATTTTTAGGCTGAGAGAACCTATGCCATTTGTTGTACATAGAAATGTTATTCTGTGGTGTTAATAAAGGAAGACCTCCCCTTTAAAGCAAATACTGAAATAACAGAACTAGAGAAAAAAAACAGTATAAGTACTAACTAATATGCCTACAAACTAATAAACTAATAAGGAGAGCCTATAAACTAATAAGGAAACAGGTTAAGTATTTTTCATTTTTATATTATGCTAAATTTGTATTATGGCAGTGGCTGGGAATGCCACTGTACTATCTAACGCACAAATGGACCACAGGAGACTGCCCCAGCCCTACAGAGCATAGGTAAGGGAGAGGAGTCCCCTCACTTCCATCTCAGCAAATGATGCACAGAGATACTGTCCTCCTGTTCAGGTTTTGGTTGGAATAGCATTAATTTTCTTCCTAGTAGCTGGTATAGTGCTGTGTTTTGGATTTAGTAAGAGAATAATGTTGGTGACAGAGTGGTGCATTAGTTGTTGCTAATTATTGCTAATTATTGCTCACCCAAAGTCAAGGACTTCTCAGTGTCCCATTCCCTGCCAGCAAACAGGTGCATAAGAGGCTGGGAGGAGCATGACCAAGACAGTTCACCTGAACTGGCCAAAGGGAATTCCACACCACAAACCAACATATCCAGTACATAAACTGGGGGGAGGCTGGGCATCAGCCAGTAGATGGTGAGCAGTTGTATTGTGCATCACTTGTCAGTTTTTGGTTTTATTTCTTTCTCTCTTCTTGTTGTCTCCCTTTTCTATTACTACATTTTAAACTGTTCTTGTCTCAACTCGTGAGTTTTACTTTTTTTTCCTGATTATCCTCACCTTCCCACCATGGGGTGGAGGACTGAGCAAGCAGCTGTGTGGTACTTAGTTACCAGCTGGGGTTAAACCAGACACTTCCTGAAGATCACACAAAACATAACCCAGCTGTCTGAAATAACCTCTCTTAACCAGTACAAGACTACATTTCCTTCAGCATTGTGATAACATCAGAACATCAATGTAACGTTACAGGCGCAAAAAGGTTTCACCCTGATAAGACAGATCCTTCTCCTCACCCTACTGAGACTCCAAGAAGCAGTTACATTCATTTTGCTACATTATATCCTAGCACCCCCATAGAAGAGATTTAATTATAATTCTGAGGTTCCTCAGAAATTAACAAATGAAATCAAAATTTTTCACACGTTTCAACATCCTGAAAATTTATTATGATCACTGTAACACAGCCCCCAAATTTAGTTGAATTTCTGAATGCAAAGTAATGATTGCTGATGGGAATTGAAAATTACTTTTAAACACATCGTATTTTCAATAGACTTGAGTATGTGGGGAAAAAAATTGGATTTTCAGTAAGCAATTGAGCAGAAAGACAAATTTAACTATGGATTATTAAGTGCAATTTAGAATAACTAGAATGAAGCTGCAAAGTCAATATTTTGCCATGCACTACTGGGAAACAGTTTGATATTTATACTATATATGAATTTCCTGAAGAGAGAAAAAGAAGTTAAAGCTTTTGCTTTCCATATAACTCTACAGAGTCAGAATCCTACACTGAAAGTGGAGGCAGGTAGGCACTGATCCCACACTAAACGAGACCTTAGGCCAAGACCACCTACAGTGCCTTGGCATGATTTCTTGTTCCGTACCCATCAAACTAAGAAGCACATTGTTATAGTACAGGAATCAGGCTCCTCTAGAGCAGACACTTTTAGAATGATTTCTGGCTGAAATCATGTTATGGCTGACCTCAAAATTAATCTGGTGTTCTTGAAATAGGGACATTTTGTCATGGATCATCTGACATTAATCACATCATTAGAGAAAATGAGTTCAGCCAGTAACACCAGCCTTGAAGGTCTCTTGGCTGGAACAGGTGAATTCAGTGTATCATATATGGAACGATTCCTCTGGAGTGCCTGGGCAGACACCCTGTTTTGTAACATCTCTGTGCCTCAAATGGAAAAGACAAGTGCAAGCATCTGAGAATAACAGTCAGAGCAATGTCAATTATTAATGTCCCTTTATGGACAGGGTCACAAAGGCTCAAAAAATAGAGGTATAATCACTTGGGATACAAATTTAAAGATCTCCTCATCTCTGGGGCTATAAATACTTCCCTGTATTTCCATCACAACAGGTAGCATTCATATGGGAAGTGCAAATTTTGAAAAATTTGTTTCAAGTAATTTTACTGAAGATTCTTGACCTGCTCTGTCCATAACATCTTTCTTTGAAGTAATCACAAGAAACTGGCTCAAGTATGGCAAAAGCCTTCACAGTCACAGAGTAAAAGGTTCTTCACTCATCACTTAGTGGTGGTACTAGGTTGGCATTTTGTATTTTTGTTCAGCTTTCATTCTCCAGAGCTAAAAACATCATCTAATTCAAGAAACAACTACACCTTGAATAATGTTTCTCTTCTTTCTGTACTCAAACCACAAACAAATAAAAGCCTCCTATCTTCTCCACTGCCAAACTAACAACCCCACAAATGTATCTAGAAGAAACCAAACTCAGACTCACTACAAAGTTATCATGAGCGAGGCACATCTATCCAACAACAAAATCAAGTCCAAACAGCTAACGGAAAGAATGGATTTTTTTCCTTTTTTTCTGTCAATATTTCCTGTTTCAGATTTGATTAAGTATCTTCTCAGCAAAGCTTAAAGAACAATGATCTTGGAATTGCAATTCCACATTCACTTTTTAATTTTAATTTAATGCAGACTTCATGTTCACTCAGCTCCTTTTGGCTTCCACTGTGGACAGGAAACAGCAAAATCTCCAGATGTCTCAATCCTTTACTCCTTTGGGTACCTTTAACACATTAATCCCAAATAAAGTCACATACAAAGGCGTTCACTACTGTGCCTGAACTAGTAACCCAGAAAGAGTTTTATACATATGTAAACCAATATTGTTTTTACATTCATGCCAGATGAAAAAGACAGACATTTTACCAGATCCTTTTTCTGCCCTTGATATCCATCCTTTTATATGAAAAAAATTTAAATATATCATTTGATCTTCAAGCAGAAAACAAAAATGCCATTGTTTCATGTAAGACAGTTCTTGGTCAATGTTTTAGTCTTCAAAGTGTTCAGGAGGTGTCAGTGCCAGGGCCCTTTAAAGATAAAGCTTTCACCAGAAACCTAAAGTGTAAGGAAAAACAATGTAGGTAACACTTAAGAGTATATTCAGACATCCTGAATCCTTCTCATGTACAGAAAAGCACTTGGTTTTTTTTAATAACCAATATATTGATCTTTTCAACACTACAATACCTGTCATACCTAGGCCACAGAAGTACAGCTGCTCAGGCAAACTGATGATTTGCTGAAAACAACACTATATAACTGGTTTTGCTGAAAGGCATGGAGTCCATTGCACTACTTAGTCATTAAAGATAAAACCACAAAAATAAAGGTTTGATTCTAACATAGCCTATGCATTTTCAGCCAGGATCCTCTCCAAACTCCAGAAATGCTAAAGGGCAGTGCTTTGTTGACTTCTTTGCTGTCTGAAGCAAAGACAAGTCCCTTCCATGTCACAGTAACTCCTCAGCTGAGACCACAGCTCTTGCAGTGGCCTCATCAATAATCAACCATATCAATGAGTTATACAGCTTGGCTGCATGAAAAGGAATTAACAAGAAGAGAGAGGGAAGAAAATAAATTCACTGTTTTTTTCCATTCCGTTACATCTGTTACTGTTATCCTGTGGTGCATTGGTATCTCACAGCCCCAGATCTAGAGAACATCCTTATCTGGTAGATGCTTGATGCATATCCCTCCCAAGATACTCCAAATGTCTAACGTCACTTCAGGAAAATAAAGGTACTTAACTTTCTATATGAAAAACACAAAGTCAGAATAAAGATTAATTCATCCATCCTAACAGCACACTCTGACAAAGTGCAACAAGCACATACATCAGTTGTACTGGCTTCGTCAGCTCTCGTGTGTCTAGAGGCAGCATCTGTTTTAGTAACTTGAATGAACAAGGCACCATTAGCCAGTTGAGATGTGCACCTCCAAGTTTATCCCCTGCAGCTCGTTCACAAAACTGAAAAGGGAACAGAAATCAGCTGGCACAGATAGCTCAGAAAAATACTTATCTTTCATATGTCAGTGGTTTTCTACCTGTCTGTTGACAAATTTAGGTATGTTTCTGACTTTCCTATTTTTAATGTTCAAGTAGAAGCTCTGCCTAAGAGCACAGCCCATTCCTCCTGCAGTTAGTGAAAAAACCCATGTAATCTCTTATTTTGGAGAGCATACTTTTTCACACTAATAGACTACTAAACACATTCTGTGAGAGCTCACTTCAGAGCTGTAAAGAAGCCAAAATAGTATAGCTTTGTCCCCCTTTGTCCCTCAATACTCACAACAGAAGAGCTTTTTGCATACCTGACATTTCTTCTGAACTAACAAGTCTTTTATGGTGCTCCAGTAAGAGGTGGAGGAGTCGTACAGTCTAGAGATGAAGGCACATTTCCAAACAGTAAAAATACTTGCAGCTATACAGAGGTACAGCTTGAAGCCTCATTTAAGAGTCTTCATGCACTAAATGGTAGGCAAACCATGACAGATACCTTGAGTCCCAATAGCTTCTGCTGTAACTAAGATAAAATACACAGGTCCCAACAGATGGAGATACAAGTCTGAACTTTGTTTCTCCAAACCACAGGAAAACCAGGTTGCAACTTACAACATATATAAAACGTGAAGATTCTCCCTTGGAATAGGATTTGAGTGATGGAAACAAGTGTTCAGAGCCTGTTAATACCAAATATAAATCTGTTGTGATATGAATAACTTTTAAGCCTTTTACGGCAGAAGGGGAGACACATTAAAAAGGGGAGAAAATATTAGTGAAAGATCTCCAGATTTCAGGTAGACAGTGTAACAAGCTCTTAAAAAAAAGGCAGAATGAGAGATTAAAGGATATATGTGGAATTACTGCATGGACTCACATTCTGCACTATAAACATGCCTAGAGCTTTCCCAAAGAATCAAACCATTCCTCTAGCTCCTTCCCATTAACACAGCTTTGCATCCAGGTCCAAGATTTCAATCACTGCACCACCTGAAGACCTGTAAGTCCTCTCCAAAGAGAATTTCATAGTGTACAAACACTCCTACAGAAGTCTGTAGCTTCAGAAGGTTTAAGTTCTGTGCTGAGTTATTTAGCTGGAACCATTGATCAGAACTGACTGAAACTGATTCTTTTCACATGCTGCAAGTACCTGTTCCAAAATTTTGAGATTTGTACATTTATTTCCCTATCTAGTTGTATTTCTTTCTTTCATCTTGAATCTGCCCGTAATATGTCTGAAACAATTTTGAGTATTGGAGAATCCCAAACTCAGATTTTGGAGAAACAGATGCTGAGTTCTAGCACTTGCATACAGTTACTTTAAAAGTAATTAATTCATATTAAAGCTTCTGAAAAAAACTTCTCCAAGGGGTATGACAAAGATGCTATGAAGATAGAAGAAAAATTAATTAACTGACTGAAAAATAATTCCTTCAGGCAAGGTATCTTACATGGCTAACATTTGGTTGGAACTTCCAAAAGGTCTACATAACTCTCCTGGTTTTGGCTGGGGTAGAGTTAATTTTCTTCTTAGTAACTGGCACAGTGCTGTGTTTTGAATTTATAGCACACCAGGGATAAAAATCACTATACTTTAAAATATAATGGAAATAGCAAAAGAAATTGCCATAGATTTCATGGAGTTGTCAGGAGTGGCATATTATTCTGGAAATAAAGACGATCAGTTCTGCTGATTCAAAGCTCAAGAAACTAGCAGTTGAAAAACAGAATTACTTTCCTAAAGTAATTTCATAATTGCTTTTTTTGCTTTGAAGAACAGTGAAGGATCAGATTGGTAGGTAACTTCTCTCAAGTTACTGACTGAAACCTGACCTCATGTTAGTGTGACTGCCCATTAAAACTAGATTGAATGGGCTTTAAATCCTAACTTGAATTTGTGAGCATCATGAAATGAAGACTGTTCTTTTACTGGTGTAATCCCATGCTGATCAGTCCTGTGTCTTACAGTGAATCTCCGCACCTCTCATGTTTGCAGGAGGAAAACTTGAACCTCCTTTTGGTCTGATTCAGCAGCAATTACTATTAATCACCTGTGGAAAAAACTCCAGAAAATAAATGCTTACAAATAAAAATGCACTTATGGCTTCTTCTTTTCCTTTTACAGCTAGATAGAACCATTCTTTGAATGTTCTTTTTTAACACATTACTTGCTGCATGACAGATATGATAAGTTCAACTGATGAGACTGAAAAATAGTACTAGTACCACAGAATTCATAATATGGTTTCCTTACAAATCTTACACTCTCCAAAACACAGTGCTGATACTTCAAAAAACAGAAGTTTGGTTAATGAAGCTTTTCTATAAGAATAAAAAGCAGAAATAATGTGGCAGAATGACAGGCTCGGGGGAAACAGAAGCAAAGAATCAAAACCGGACACTTCATAATTAAAAAATACATTTTTGTTGTCTTATCTACATTGGTAGCAGGTGACATGAACAGCACATGGAATAAATGAACGAGGAACAGGAAGCTGCCAGATTAACTGGGAATGCCCTTTAAGGTTAATATAACCATTACCCAAAAGGGAATTCTCAAGAGACTATTCACTCTTTCTCAGTGCAAAATTTAGCGAGATTTTGTGGGTACATTAAACACTACCAAAACCACTAAAAGTATGGAATGTGATATGAATGGAACTGACATAATTTTCTGGTTCTATCACAGAAACTCAGTGAAAACTGAAGAATTGGGAAATCTACTTAACACATAATTTCAGTACACTGCCTGCAAGAAGCAGTTAGTGCTTTTTTTTTTCCTTTCAGCTTTCAACGGGTTTTCCTTTTCACTAGGTTATCTCTGGGTGAGGCTATAGCTGTAACAGCACCTCAAGTAAGAGAGAAGAGCTGGAATTTAACAAACTCACCTGGCAGTGATGTCAGTTCACATGCCCCCCCCCAGCAGAGCTCAGCTTGAAGGCAGCTCAGCCAAAGAATTACAGGATGGTGCACCTAGTACAAAAAGTAGCAGGCTCATGTCCCTATCAGATGGTTTGCAAATGTACCCTCTGGCTTTACCTTGCACTGCCTGGAACACCAGGATGTACCACACTACTGTAACAGCAAGCCATAAAATAATGGTTGGCCTAACATTACTACCAGCTATATCCAGGGCAATACCCTTTGTCATGTCATTTAAGAAAATGATGCTATTGCTAGAGATTGCTGGTTCAATGGCAATCTAATCTCCTTGACATCCTCAATAGCTCGGAGGCTTCTCTATCAGGAATAAAAACACTCCCCCACCCATCCTGCCTGCAGGGTCTTTGCTCACACAAGCAATGAGAACATCACTCAAAGCTCCATACACTGAAATTCTCGTGTGGAAACACAAGAGAGGTGTATGTCATCTGTAATATCTGAAATTGTTCCTTTCAAAAAACCCTCCAATTAGGCTTTTATTAATTTCTGATCTTCTCCGGGGACACCCCCTTGTCGCGGGGGAGAAGCTTGCATGCCCTCACGAGGTTGAGAGCTATGCTGGAGGTGGTTTGTGCCGCCGGTAGGGTCTCCCATGCCAGACAGGTCTCAGCTGAAGGGTCAGACAAAGTGTGTCCACGGGCAGGATGGGCTCGCTAGCCGTCTGGCAACCGTCCTAGGAGAAGGACAACTCCAACCCCAAACCCGGGCAGATGGAGCTCACTTAGCCCTGTAAGGCCATCCATCTAAGAGAAGGATACTCCAACCAAACCTACGTTCTGAGGTATTCACTGTCACCGTCCAAGCTCGCTAGGCCGTGGCAGATGAACCTGAGGAGTAAAGGGTGGGGCCAGTTCTGCGCACGCTGTGCCTCACCTAAAAAATCCATTGCACAGGCTTGAAGGGTTCACCCACATTGCAAAGCCCTGTAGCGACAGGTGAGGGTCGAAAACGGCAGGTGATAGGAAGCAGCTGGAAGCCACAGGCCCAACCCTGCATGCAGGCAGTTCAAGGTATTGGTCATTCGAGACTTGACCCCGGAGATGACAGTCTCTTGCGGCAGCATCCTCAATGACCAAGCAGCCTTTTCTAGGGAGAGCACTGCTTGCTCCACAAGGAGAGGGGCCTAGCAAAGCTGGCCTAAACAAAGCTCATCTCCACACCCGGTTGGATAACCGCAGCCAACCGGCATCTTCAATGGCATACACCTGCCTGCAAAGGTGTGCTCAAACTAACACTCGCATGTTGGAACATCAGAACCATGCTTGATACTGTGGATAGTGGACATCCTGAGCGTTGTTCTGCTCTAATAGCCCACAAACTGTCACGGCTCAACATTGACATTGCTGCTCTCAGTGAAGTTCGTCTTCATGAGGAAGGCAGCCTTAAAGAACATGGTGCCAGCTACACACTCTACTGGTCAGTCAAACCCAAAACCGAAAGACACCTTTCAGGAGTTGGCTTCATGATTAAAGACTCCACTGACTGCAAACTTGAAAATCTGCCAGTAGGTCATTCTGATTGCATTATGTCCTTACACCTCCCTCTACACAACAAGCAACATGTTGTTTTTTTAGAGTTTATGCCCCAACTCTCCAAGCTGACCCAGTGGAAAAAGACAAATTCTACAACGACCTGCGCCACCTCACCCAAAAGGTTCCTGCAGATGATAAGATCATAATCCATGGTGACTTCAACGCCAGAGTAGGTAAGAATTCTGAAGCCTGGAAAGGAGTTCTGGGCAAGCATGGCGTTGGAAACTGCAACAACAATGGACGCCTCCTGCTAGAGTTTTGTGCAGAACGGCAGCTCACCATCACCAACACTATCTTTCAACAGAAAGACAGCCTGAAGACAACCTGGATGCATCCTCAATCCAAGCACTGGCACCTTATTGACTATATCATAGTACAACAGAGAAATTTCAGCGATGTCTGTCATACCCGAGTGATGCTGAGTGCAGAATGTCAAACAGACCACCGCCTTGTGCGCTGCAAACTTAACCTCCACTTCAAGCCCAAACCTAAGAGAGGCGGCATTCCAAGGAGGAGGCTCCAAGTCAGCAATCTTCAAACAGCTACAGTGAGAGACAGCTTCCAGGTAAACCTTCAAACTAGACTTAAAGATAATCCCATTGATCCCTCTCCTGAAGCGCTTTGGCAACATATTAAAAGTTGCATCCTGCAGTCCTCTGAAGAGTCCCTAGGGTTCTCCTCCAAGAAAAACAAAGACTGGTTTGATGAAAACAATCCAGAGATCCAGGAATTGTTGAAGAAGAAGAGAACTGCTCACCAAGCACACCTTGCTCAGCCATCTTGCCATATAGAAAAAGCCGCCTTTCCTCTTGCAGGCAGTAAGCTCCAACAGAAACTTCGAGACATTCAGAACAAATGGTGGCTCAGCCTAGCAGAAAAGATACAATTATGGGCAGATTTGGGTGACCAAAGAGGATTCTATGAGGCCCTGAAAGCAGTGTACGGATCCACACACCAGGTTCAAAGCCCCCTACTCAGTGCAGATGGCTTCTCACACACAAAACCTCCATCCTGAACTGATGGGCTGAACATTTTCAGACTCTCTTCAGTGCCAGCTGTGTAGTCCAAGGCTCAGCAATTCAACACATTACACAACAACCAGTGAAAAATGAATTGGATGCAGCTTCTACTATGGGAGAGATACTCAAGGCCATACAACAGGTGAAAACTGGCAAGGCAGCTGGGGTTGATGAATTCCACCTGAAATCTGGAAGCATGGAGGTCAAGCACTCCATGCCAAATTCCACGAGCTTGTTGTGCGTTGCTGGGAACAAGGGGAACTACCACCAGATCTCCGTGACACAGTCATCATCACCCTGTACAAGAAGAAAGGAGAAAAATCAGACTGCTCCAACTACTGAGGTATTACTTTGCTCTCCATTGCTGGTAAAATCCTTGCAAGAATACTTCTGAGCAGATTAGTACCCACTATTGCAGAAGAACTTCTACCTGAAAGCCAGTGTGGTTTCAGAGCCAATAGGAGCACCACAGACATGGTGTTTGTTCTCAGACAACTGCAAGAGAAGTGTAGGGAACAGAACAAAGGTCTCTATGTAACCTTCGTTGACCTCACCAAAGCTTTTGACAGTGAGCAGAAAAGGCCTGTGGCAGATCTTGGAACGTTTAGGATGTCCCACCAAGTTCCTCAAAATGATCATCCTGCTACATGAGGATCAGTGTGGACAAGGCAGACATGGTGATGCACTCCAATAACCAATGGTGTGAAACAAGGTTGTGTTCTTGCACCAACTCTATTCACAATCTTCTTCAGCATGATGCTCCAAAGAGCCACAGCAGACCTCGATAAAGAAAACAGCATCTACATCCAATATCGTACCGATGGAAGCCTATTCAACCTAAGGCGACTGAAGACCCACACAAAGACCCTGAATCACCTTCTCTGTGAGCTGCTTTTTGCTGATGATGCCGCCCTCGTTGCTCACACAGAAGCAGCTCTGCAGCGCTAACATCCTGCTTCGCAGAGGCTGCTGAGTTTTTGGGCTGGAAGTCAGCCTGAAGAAGACAAAGGTTCTCTGCCAACCTGCACCTCAAGAAGTCTTCCATCATCCTCACATCACCATAGGCAATTCAGAGCTTAAGTCAGTCCAGCAGTTCACCTATCTGGGAAGTGTTGGAGGTGGCAAGTACCTGGACAAGCAGGAATGAAGGAGGGCAAGGGATCGCCAGACAGAGTTTGATGTGTGGAAGGTCCAGGAGGACCCTCCCGAACCCTGACTGCGACCACATACTAAGGACTTTCTCAGTTACCACTGTTATCCCCCATATTTTGCTTTGTTCATGTTGTCTTTACTTCTCCCTGTTCCAGAAGTTTCCCCAGGCAGGCAGGAGCTGTCACCAAGGGTGCAGCTACCATTGGCCGGCTCCCTCTAGGGGGCGGACCTTGTCCTGCCTTCAACAGTCCACACCCCAGTTCACTCCCCCTCAGTTTGCCTACCCTATGGACTGTTGCAGATTTGCATGCTCCGCCTTAGTTCTACCCCTTTTCCAGAACCTTCCCTATCCCAAGTTATATAAACCCCTGTCCCCCTTAATAAAGTTGGATCAGCGGATCAGCTCCGATCAGCTCTGGCGATCAGACTGGTCATCACAGACAGTCCTTGGCTCCTGGGTGTTTGTTCTCACGTCGCGAGGCAAACCTTACCTAGGACCAGGGAAGCCGAAGAACGACAACTCAGTCGGCAGTCTGCGAACCCCCGTCGCTGGTCTGGTCCCTTCCCAAAGAGACCAAGACTGCGACAGGGAAGTATCATTTCCTCAGACAGTAAGATCAACAAAGAGACAGACAACAGACTAGCAAAGGCATGCAGTCTCGGAAAACTCCATAAAAGAGTCTGGTCCAATAAACACCTGAAGAAAAGTACAAAGATTAGTGTCTACAGAGCCATTGTACTGTCTACTCTTTTATATGGGTGTGAATCCTGGGTCATCTACCGCCACCACCTGCGGATTCTCGAACGCTTCCATCAATGCTGCCTTCATTCAATCCTAAACATCCACTGGTCTGATTACGTGACCAATGTGTCTGTTCTTGAACAGGCAGGGGTCACCAGTATTGAGGCCATGCTGATGAGAACACAGCTGTGCTGGGCAGGGCACATCTCCAGGATGGAGGATCACTGCCTTCCGAAGATTGTGCTCTATGGTGAACTCTCCACCAGCTGCCGCAAGAGAGGAGCCCCAAAGAAGAGATACAAGGACTCCCTGAAACAACACCTCAGCCTTGGCCATATTGACTGCCATCAATGGTCCACTCTGGCCTCCAATCGGGATTCATGGAGACACACCATTCACAACGCTGCTGCTTCCTTTGAGAATGCACGGAGAGTCAGTCTTGAGGAGAGAAGACAACGCAGAAAGAACCGTTCCTTGCCATATCACCTAGGGAGACGTTCTACTGTGCCTTTTGTGACTGGACGTGCCTATCCCGTATCAGACTTTTTAGCCACCAGCACACTTGCAGCAAGCGTGGGTAGTGCCCTTCTCAAATCTTCGTTCGCGAAGCCTAGCCATGATGATGAATTTCTGATGAACTAAAAACCATTTTTTTTAAAAATTACAATTAAACATTTGTTCATTTCTAACTAGCCTTTGCATCTAGTGAAACAGACACCACACAATCACAGAAAACAACCAGACACTCAATGTTTCTAAAAAAAGAGTTATGGCAATTGGTTCATCTCACTTGAAATTACAAGGAGCACAAAAAAGCACACTTCTTCAACTGCCTGATGATCCATTATTTCAAAAAGATATTTAAATAACAAACTCTATTACCAGTCTTTGGTACTCAAATTATAATTTACTTCTGGTAGTATCTCAAGAAGAAATAGAATTTCCAGCTGAAGTTTTTGGCTGTCCCACTGGTTTTGGTGTCCGCCCAAGCCCTGCACCTTACGGTGCATCACCACCAGTGAGGTGACTGGGATTCCTTGGCCCATCTGAAAAGCCAGACATTAGTCAGCTTAAGCTGCATGCCAAAAACCAGAGCCCTGCAGTTACCGGCTGGTACTTGACATCGGGACTACTCGGTCACAGCCGTGTCAGAGCAGGGGAAGGAATTACAGGGAATGTTCTTGCACGTGCCTCAGAACGCAGGTGTGGGGCTCGCACAGGGTGGGCTGTGGGGCTCACACAGGGAGGGCTGTGGGGCTCGCACCGGGAGGGCTGTGGGGCTCAGCCCCCGCGCACAGCCAAGGGAACACCGCACCCTCCCGGCGCGCCCGCTGCCGGCTCAGCCCGGGTCCGCAGCGCCGTCCGCCCCCGTCCAGGCCGGCCCGGGGCAGCGGGCACGCCCCGCTCGGGCCGCTCCTTTCCCGGACCAGCGGCTACAAGCGTCTCCCGCGGTCCGTCAAGCCCCAGCGCACCGCGGCTCCGTCCGGCGCGCCCTCTCCGCTGTGGGGCCGCCCCTTCCCCGCGGGCGCAGATGCCTTCCGGCCCTTACCTGCGAGCGCCGCCCGCCCAGCGGGCACCGCCGTCACCACCAGCACCATGAGCGCCACCAGCAGCTGCGGCGCGGCCAGCACGCCGCCCATGCCGGGGCCACGGCCCGACCGGCACCCCTGCCGCGGCCGGCCCTGCCAAGTGTCCCGCCCTGGCCCCACGCTGCCCGCCCGCTGTCCCGGGACGGCTTCCTCCCTCCTCCCTCCTTCCTTCCCGCCCTCGTCCCAGCGCAGCCCTTGCACCAGCCCGCCCCCAGCCTCGGCCCCACCGGCCTGCCACGGCACACGGCGCCGCTCCGCCCCGACCACCCCCAGCACGGATGGCGGGGGTTTCATCCGTGCTTCGGAAGGGACCTGCCCGACGGGGGTTACAGATGTTGCCAGTCGTTCACCCACTATACCCTCCCTCCCTCTCTCCATGCATGGCCAGCCTGTAGGGGAGGCTGCTCTGAGCTACCCCCAAACCTTCCCCGCCCTTGACTGGAGCCCCATCCTGCGAAGTGTTTGCGTCCATGAAGAAACACATCTCACTGCTTTAGGGAAGAAACGTGTAACAGGTAGACCAAACAATGGGATCGAAAGCTCAGATAAGTACAGAATCACAGAATCAGGTCGGAAAAGACTGAGGTAATTCAGTCCACCCTATGACCAAACACGACCGTGTCATCTAGACCATGGCACTCGGTGCCACGTAAAGTTTTTCCAGGAACAGTGACTCCACAACCATCCTGGGTAGCCCATTCCAATATCTGGCCACCCTTTCTGTGAAGAAATTCTTCCTAATGCCTAACCTGAACCTTCCCTGGTGCAGCTTGACTGTCCTCTTGCTCAGTCACTGGTCACCTGGGAGAAGAGGCCAACCCCCACCTGCTTACAACCTCCTTTCAGGTAATTGCAGAGGGCGATACGGTCATATTGCAATCAGGACAGGATCTACACTAGGAAAAGTTAAGCTTTTCACACCTCATCACTGTACACGAATGCATAAGGTTTCAGTTTAGAATTAAAGAGCGCACTTCAGTCCTCAGGTATAAGCCCTTACTGTACTTAATTCATGTATGCAGACATGCCTTGAGTTACATAAATCATCCATGCCAGGAACAGCCTTGGAGTCATGAAATTTTCTCTGATGTTATCAGCTGGCAGAGTGCATTGCAACGTGTCTCAACAGGTCAGTTATTTTTTTTGTTACTCCCTTACACATAGGACTGGAATTTGTGACCTGAAATCTGACACTAAGCAAGCAGAGTAAGTAACTGAGATAATGTTTCAAAACTGCAGAAAAAAGAAATAAAGATGATGGCATGAATTTCTTCTCTGTGTCAGTTGTCTGGTTCTCTTCTTCCTTTGAGGTTTACAGTCATCATTTATTCTAGATTTTCTTTAGAAACTTTTGACAGGCTTTGCTATGTTTGCATTTTTAGAATAATGTTTGAAGGAGGAGGGGGGATCTGTGCCCAGAGGGAATCATAGGGAGTGATATTCCCCCAGATATCACTTACAGGCTTTATTAAAGATTTCAAAGGTGGAGCCCTAGTAAACTTCATTCTTTTCAGACTGGCACTCAAAGAAGATTCATGAAAACCTGTAGAAGGAATTCTTGAAAGACATCTGTCCAAGACATGAGTAAGAAGGGCAAAAAGAGGACATAATGTGGGATAATTATTTACAGTATGACTGAAACTGGAAAAGCAGATCTAAGTGTACATCAGCAAAACTCTGTGCTGCAGCAGGGAAGCCTGGGGGGAAATTTTGCCTCTGCATCATTCATGAATTACACATGTCTGACTTAACATATGTTTTGGGGCTAATTGCAGAGACAGCGGGAAAGGGAGTGTGTGAGCCCTGGTATCACTTGTATACCTGGTGAGGCCACATGCAGGATGCCTTGCAAGCAGGGGGCACATATGTGCTGGACCTGCAGGTCTGAGTTCAGAGAACAGAAAAGAAATTAGTTACTTGCTTGGAGGTATCATACTGGATGCTGAGCTACCAAACTTTTCTAAAAATGAATGAGCCGTATTTTTTCAAATACCTTATGATTCATGGTACAGGATGAAATTTGGGAATATGATGCAATTAGTTTAGAGTATGTGAAATTTAAAATCTATTCAATATTGTAGCTTCATCAATACAATCACAAAAAAGTAATCAGTCTCTAGTGAGTGGCACAGCAGTCACTGCACTAATATTTTTCTTAAAGAAAGTTATCTTTTTCCTTTTTAGCATGCCTTTTTCAAGATTGCCTCTTGTCCAGTGAAAGGCAATCTGCTCTGAGACAGTACAAGGGACTGACAGAGCTGGAATTGTTCCACTCAGAGAAGATGAGGTTCAGGGAAATCTTATTAATGTCTATGAACAGGTGACTGGAGCTTCTGAAGAAGAGGGAGCAAGACTTCTCAGGGCATCCAGTGAAAGGACAAGCACTATTAAGCACAAATTGAAATGCAGGAAATGGCATTTAAAATATATTCCTCACACTGGGGTTCAAGAACTAAAAGAGGTTGCTCAGACAGCCTGTGGGGGTCCCCATCCTTGTTCATATTTGAAAATTGAGAGGGCATAGCCCTAAGGAACCAGCTGTGGCCCTGCTTTGAACAGAGAGGTGAGACTGTACAGTCCCCATAGGTGCATTCCAACCTCAACTGTTCTGTGATGCTGTGATTCAAAATCTCTATGGTCATTTAAAGCAAACGTTAAAAGACTTATGGAAATAGAAAGGCCACATCTTGAGAAAGGCCTAAATGGTTATGCCTTTAAGCCCTACTTTTGTCAGTCATTCAGGATTTTCCAGACCTGAGTCCTACTTGCTTTCAGCAGAACTAATGTAGATCTGATTTTTTTTGTGTTGTTTCTGCAGCTCCCAGGTTTCTGTGGTTTGCTTTTTTAATTTTTTTTCCTGTTTTATACTACTCGGCTTTTGTTACGCAAGGATTTATTATGTCCTGAAAGCATATCAGGATTTGTTTCCTTCACCAAAAAATTCCAGTTGTGCAGTCAGAGAGACAGAAATGCAGCATATGAAGTGTTTCGGTTTGTGTTCTTTCTTCCTCCTCTGTAGGATCCTTCCTGTGTGTCAGCTGTGTATCCAGTAGTTGCCCTCAGTGCTGGGTACTTCTGTGCATATGTGAAAAATCAAGCAACCAGTTGACAAATCCTTTCCTATTAACGATGAAGATCTGCTTGTTTGCATCTGACAGTCTATCAGTCTGATTTGTTTGGAGAAAGGTTCTTCTGAGAAGACAGGAGATTCATGTGGTACTAGAAACCACTTTTGAGATTAATTTCTATTTAATTTTCAATCAGCAATACTTTTTGCAAATTGCTCCTGCAGCCAAGACTTTCTTTGGGTTCCCATAGGTTTTCAGACAATTAGAAAAAAAAAAAAAAGCAGGGGGAAAACCACAGAAAGCTCTCAACATATTTTGAAACAACTTCTATCTTTAAGTTTGGTTAAATTATGCTGAAATTGCTGTTGTGGGAAGTAACAACCATTAAGACATGCTTGGATAAGTCTAATGGGAAATATTGAGCACTGGCTACACTGTGTCAGATGGAAAATATTCAACCTGGATTTCCTGAATGAAAGTGCAGAGTAGTGGACCAAAGCTTTCTAACATCTCCTAACATTTCATATATAAGTAAGTTATGGTTGTATGCTCTTTTATCTCACCAAAAGCAAACACAAACCTGCAGTGGTCCATACAGATCCCCAAAAATCCTATCTGTAATGACACTAGAGGGAGTCCTGATGCTGCAAAAAAATCTTTTTCCTGTTAACAATTCCTCAAGTAAATAATGCCTTATAAATGAAAATGTTGTTGAAATAGAACTTCTGGAGAAAATGAAGGAGACATTCAATTCAGATGGGATCAAATAGTGTTCAAAGTCTAAATTCAATGTTTGCAAAGATTCATTAATAGAAGTGAATTTTAGAAAGGGCATTTTAATAAGGACTATTTTTTTTCAATAAAGAGTATATATAAATTCAGTATTCAAAATTAACCTCTTACATTATTGTTCTGGTAATTTAAATTACAAGGAACCTGTTCTACAAAAGCTATGTTCTTCTTGTGATCCCTAACTCAAAACTTCAGATAGACCATGTGGCTCTGAGTTTTCAGGTTAGACAACTTAATTTTTAGTGAAGTCAGTACTGTTTCAGCACTCAGCACCACATTTTCAATGAATATACAACTCCCAAAAATAAATTGTGCATCTCAGAAATTACGGTGGTATGCTGGTTCCTACATGTTCCTAACCACATTAACAATTTTGAAAATCATAGATACCTGAAAGAGAAATTCACACATACCCAGTACTGGTAGTCCTCAGTACCTCAGAATCATAGTTTATCCTCTGCCACTAGGATTTGGAATACTCATCATGCTGTGGAAGATCATAACATGCAAGCCAAGGCTGTCTGCTCTGAATGAAGAAAGGTGAAGGCATAGGCATTTGCTGGGAATCCAAATGCTTCCTTTCTTCCCCTTGGTGACCCATGCCTCAAACCAAGATGTCTCAGCCTGGTTCAGGTCAGCCTGGTTCAGGCATTCACCATATTCTTGCACCCTCCAAGGTCTCACAGAATGAGTGATCACCCCTTGCTCCTCACCTGGCACTGGCTGAGCTCTATCTGAGAGCTCTGAGGTTGCATTCAGGAACAGGTTATTCAGCAAACTAAAACCTTCCCTTTTTTCAGCTACAGTGGAATAACCTGAGGGACTCCACACAGGAGGCTGCAGCTGCTACTGGAAAGGGCTTGGAGAACCCAGCTTAAAAAAACAGTGGAATGATACTGGTGGTGGTGTCCTTTGCCTGCATGGCAATAGTGTGCCTTTGAGATCAAACCATTGTCAGCCCTATGGACACTCCCAGTGTAGCAATATTACCAGCACAAGAGGAAAATCTGAGCTATGTAAGCAGGCCAGATAGTAGTCTTTTCTCCCTTGAGCTCTTCATGGGGTAAAAGCTTAGGCATGCTCATCCTCCTTTTTCTCTCTGTGGGTGGTAAGGCCCAATTACATCAGTTTGCAGCTGTGCACATCTGCAGGCTGTGCAGTGAAGGATCTGCTGTTCTCATATTCATGCCTGAACTGTCATGACTGCTCAATTACACTATTAAAGTCTGCTCTTTCTGCTAAAGCAATAGAATTTTAGAAAACAACATGCCACAAAGAAGCACAAGTATAGATAATGATGCTGCCATGGTGTAGAGTATGCCTTACTCTCTATAGAATACATGCTAGCACACACAGGATATTCACCCTGTGATCTTTTCTAGTCACAGGTCAAACTCACATATTTTCCTAACAATTCCTTAATTTACAGAATATAATAATCTATATATTAGCTTGCATCTTAGGTATTATTGAAATCAAGCTATTATTATAACAAATTTGGGCAGTGCACCAAATGATTCAGTAGCCTTTTTGTATTATTATGTATATGTTGCCTTTAGCTTGTATTATTTTTGCTTGTTTGTTCTGTTTCACTATGTGGAGATGTGTTTCTTTAACACAGGTATTTACTGATTTACATATATGCAAGAACTTTGACACCAGCCCTAAAAGGAATATTCCTTTGCCCCAAGTTCAGTGTTAAGCATCACGGGTTAGTGTCCTTTCTTCTGCAAATCTGTATGAAAGGCTCAGGTTGTTTCTTTCAGGGGTTCCTGTTTAAAACATCCAACTCGAGAAGCTTCCTCAGAGATAATCTCTCAGAACTGGGAGTCTTGAAACATATCTTCACCCTTATCTGCCAAAGCAAAGCAACTGTCAGTCAGCCAAAAGTCCAGCAAAGAAAAAACAGAAACACAACTACAGCAAAACTATGCAAGTTATCTTTGCACAGGGAGGAGACTAGAATTTTGCTTTTGTACAGGTCAAAGGAGGCAGAGGAACTCAAAGGGATGCTGCTAAAGAAAATGCTTTCATGGTCCTGGCTTCAATACTGAAAGAGATAATGCAACTCCCTGGAGGGACCTTCCCTTCCAGGCCAGTGGCACATGGTCTTTCTCAAGACATTTGCAGAATTTGAATTCTTAGGTTTAGTGAAAAATATCATCTGATTCTATGAAATGGCTGAGTTAGAGATGGTATAATGATCAGACAGTGAAGCAGCTCCTTTACAAGGAGCATATGTCAGAATGCTGAATAAAAGTAGTTAGATGGAAAAAAAATATACACAGTTTTGAGTTGGGGGGGGGGGGGCGTGGTGGTGGTTATGCATTCTACTACACTGTTGTGTGCAGTCTCACTAATCCTTTTTGGCTTACCAGTTTTTTGTGCCACTCCTTCTGGTCTGAACCTTCATGACTGCAACTCAGTCTCATTTGGCTAAGTTCTTTTGCTCTAGGAAAACCATTTATATTCCTAGTCTGTTTTTCTCACTTATCCATGCAAATGGTTTGGATTTTTCCAAAAATAGTAATTAATCTTTCTTTCACCAAGTGAATCCTGGATCAATGAGAACTACCCTCAGTGTCATTGTTAATGTTTTGGTTGAGAATCTGGTATTTTTTCACATTCTGTCTTTATCATCACTAGAAATGAGTGGTGTCTTTACAGCTCTCCAGCTCTGATACTCATATGAGTATCATACTCATACTCTTATTCTTACTGCCTATATTATAAAAGATGTATTTGCAAATGTGTTTTGTACAGCTTTACTTTTTAGATTACTTATCAGTTTGCACCTGTAGTACCATTGCTATGCAGAAAACAGACTCTTCCTCTAAATCAATACCCTTTGTTGATATCTGGATTGGATTCCTGTCATGCATCAATCTTACAGAGGTGCTGCTGCACATGGTAAACTACCTCTGGCTCAGGATAGATACCTTCACAGCCTTCACAATTTTGACTGTTTGGCCCTTATTAAAGGACTTTCATTAGAAGTAATGACAGTCTCTTTTTTTTCCTGTTGGGTATGAGTACAGAACAATGTTGGCTGGATAGAAGAAACCAGCAGGATAGAAGGAACCAGCAGGATTTACCGTATCTCTCACTGCAACCTGGAGTCTTGGTGGATTATTAATGGCCACCGATATGGTGAAAGGGAGTGGAGCTCCTTGGAGCAGGGCTCGAAGAGCGATAGCATATGCTCTCAAGGAACAAGCTCCTTCGAAGCTTAGGGGAGGCTCCTCCCGCTCCCAACCCGGCGGTGATTCCCCGAAGGAAGAGATCCACACGAGTCGAGAGTCCACAAAGAGAAGCGAAATTTATTGGGGTGCCCGGACTTATATAGGGGAGCATGGGACTTTCCAGAACAGGGGCAGGACGAGGGGAGGAGACAGGGAGGAGCGACACACCTCATTGGTCGATATGCAAATTAGGGGGAGGAACAAGGGGAGAACCAATAGGAGAACCATGTTTGAACATAACCATATAAGGGAAATGGTGCACTGCACCAAACAGGGGCCAATCAGGAGAAGGATGGTGGGAAAATGCCCTAGGGGTTTGTGGGAAGGAGAAACCTGGACAGGGATGACTAAGGGAAAAATGACTAGGGTAGCCATCTTAGGGTGCATAACAATCAAACTGGGGAAATGTCCATGTAACTCCTAAAGCCCCCATCGTCCTGATTCAGCCGCTTCAGGGGTTCTCCAGGTTCTTGGGCCTCCGCATCCTCATCCACCCAGCGCTTATAATATTTCTGCCATTTAATAAAGTCCTCATTGACCACATCTCCTCTGACACTGGAGTACTACACAGTATATTACGTTCACTATTGTGGCCCTTTAATCCCTGTAATGTGAGTGTTACTCACTTCATGCGTCTTTGAGAAGTTGTGTTCTTTTGTTTTTCTCATATCTAAACAAGTTGCCTCATTGCAACTTTTTTTGAGGACTCTCTGCCAGTTTTCAGTTGTTCCATCCTTGTCATTTATTTGTTTAGGATAACAGAAGTGCTTCATGGACAGTTTGGAAACAGTCACAGCCCAACAGTTTGGGAAATGGGTCTGATAAATAATGAGGAAAGAGTGCAATGGTAGACCTAGATGAGATACAACATGGGCTGCAAAGGGATACTTTGGTTGTATGTTTCTGTAATGGTTAATAAGGTTAATATTTCATACATCATGTAAGATTGGCAACAGAGTTTGGAAAAATAGGATTAGAAGCCTAGGCTGTTTGCTTGGCTGTTAGGTGCTTGGAGGATTGCATTAGGTAAAAGGGCCTGAGAAAGTACAGGAGAGATTTGGAGTAAAGAGAATATCAAAAACACCATGAAAGCTAGTGTCCTTGATGAAGCAGATGACACAAATTCAGTGGTGTATGGCCTTGAATGGAAAGGCAAATAATACTACTGACATAAAGGCCTGCTAACATCATCAAAAACATTAGCACTGAGCTTCAGAGGGCTGGGATTTAGTAAAATATTTTTAATCTAGTACACACAGAAACTTGGAGACATGGGAGGTCTCAAAGTGACTTGGTCACCAGTAGAAGGGATTCCTAATGGCTATAACTTTTGCTGGCATGGGGAACAAGTCTTTATATATCTTCAGTTTTTGTTGCTCTGTGGCTAACTTGTCATCCAGCCAGGTTTCCCTGTGTCTCCCAGCCAGGATGGTTTCTTAAACAAAGAAGAGGAAGATTGTTTTAATTATGAATCCATTAATTTCCTTAGGAAGGGTGTTGATTTGCAAACCCTTCGAGCATGTTTGATTCATCCTGTCTGACTGATCCCTCAGTCTATAATAAACCTGGTGTGAACACTTTGTTCTGGTGTGTGGTAGTTCAACCCTGAGATTACGTTTTGGCACCAGTTTGGTTATTGTATCCTGGTGCACTGTCCAGACCAATGAAACTGGAGCCAGTTCACTCTGCACTGCTACTGCCAAGGAATGTTTCAGTGGTTTGGGTGACCCTGTGGCAGCTGGGAGAGAGAAAGATGTACTCTGAAACCAACATGAGCTACAGATTTCCCCATCTGTAAATGGTGCCAGAGATGCGTACTCCATTTTATCAAGTGTCCTCACAACTTCAGTCATATGCCTGTGGACTATCATGGGGGAGGTACTAGACTTTTATCCCGTTCCCTACCTTGTGTATAAGCATAACCATTGCCCACCCACTGGCAGTGCGCATAGTCCCACATTTCATTGCACATTTCTAGCCCTTCATATAGGGGTGGCTCCACAGTTCTTTTCCAGCAATGAGACCACATGCTACTCCTATATATCTTTTTTAGACTGATAACTGATGAAAGTTTGTTTTCTTGCTGTCGTTCAGTTAGAACTCTGTGCAAAAGACACAGATAGCAACAAGATCATCCAGAGTCATGAAGCTTCTCCCTTGACAGCTTGTGTTCACCAAGGACTGCTGTAGGACAAGAAATTTGTATTTAGGCTTTGACAAATCACAAGTGATGACACGGCTCATCTGCAATGTCTTTCAGTGCAAAATATTTATCAAATGGTGTGAAAGATAGTTTCTCCTTCCAGCTTTGACTGCTCGCCTCAGATCTGTGTAGTGCTGTTGTTCATCACCTGGTCCTTGAGTCTGGAATAGAGATCACTTTTCCCTTCAGCAGTTTAAGAATAGAAGATCTCAGCTGAGCAGGCTATCCCTATGCTTTCACACTGTCCCCAAGCTGGGGTAGTATCAGCACTAGCAAAACTTGTACTCTTGTTTGAGACTGGATCTCTGAACTTGCAGTGGCAGTCTGAACACAGCCAGGACAATCTAGTGATACGGTAGTTGACAGCAGCAGCTGGGCCTGGAGATCCACCTTCACCAAACCATAGGATCATGAGTTATCTCTGAGAGCAGAAATAGAGCCAGGTATGTGGTGTACCAGAATTACTTCCCAGACTATAACCTGGCTGCCTCAGGCTCCTTTAAAGATATGTCCACTCCCCGGGGCAGTTTCAGAAAAGAAATTCTTCAGTGCTGCATCACTGGAATCAAAAGCAAGCAGACATGAGCTGCTTCAACACAGGGAGAGCCTGGATGCTGGTCATCCATCCAAATTCCCTCAGGAAGACCTAGAAGGGATTGTGGAAGTGGATAGAGAAAACAGAGGAATAAATGTTGACAGTCAAGGAAAAGAAAGAGAAGTGAGAGTTTCTGCCTTCCTATCTGCTCTGCTTTGTATATTTGACTGGGATATAGATATGAGAAGGAAGAGTAAATATTCTAAAGAATTAGAGGAAAGGTTTCACTGATCATTTATTTTTACAGTCTATCAGCATTTTCCCTAAAACCTGGATAATTCAAAGAGCTTATAATTACTTCATAGGCAGACCCCCAATCTTCCAATTGCAGTCTCGTTCCCCTTCAAAAAAAAGAAGAGCTTCTCTCCCTGCTTTTCTATGCTCACAATTAAGTGTGGTTTTCCAAGGGTCTAAGTTTGTATTCTTTGAACAGAACAATACTTTTTATTGTTACATACTCTGGCTATGCTTCTTTTACAAACACACTAGCTTTTAAACACAGCATGTCTGGTTTATTTTGGCTTCCTTTCTTTTTCTACCCAACATATTAGGAAAACAGACATGGATCTCCATTCCACTCTGTGTTCAGAGCACACTAATCTGTCCCATTTTGCATCTTCTGGAAGTTTTGTTCACCTTAGAACTACAAAAACCTTTGTTTTCCCCTCATTATCCCAGTTTTCTCGTTAACAGTGGCAGAGGTCAGCCAAACATGATACAATTCTTGTGACAAGATCTCAGGCCTGACTACTTACATTGGAGTTTCCTGAGGGGCAGCCTGCCCACAGAGAGCCCTCTTTCTCCTAGTTCTACTGATGTTGTACTACCAAATCCAGCTGAATTCCAAAGTTTGATAACTGCTGACAGAGAGAGCAGCATTAGCTCCATCCAACTGTGTAATTTTTTCCAACTCACTCCTTATTTTGCTTCAGGTCTGTAACACTGACACTCACAAAATGTAACGCTTGATAGATCAAGATAGATTTATTTTTTTTTAGATATTAAAGTATGTAGAGTTTTGAAAGAAGGCAGTCAGATGCCTTTCTTTGTACAAATGCAGTTTTTCACATGTTAAAAACAGGATTAGTCATTTGATAGCTGACAGTTGAGTCATGTTATGTTGCAAAGAGTCTTTTTCCCTTAAATGTAGTGACTACGCAAGTACCTGTAGCTCTGACCATCAAAATCTACCTATTGTGAAGATATCCTTAATATATGGGTTTGCTTGCAGAGGTAGTCATACTGGGATTTTACCAGTATGGGTAACCAAGGACTGTACTTTGAAGCTGTTCAGCATTCTCTGATTGCAACAAGACTTCAGAAATAGACCCATTAAGAGCATTGCTTTCCCTGATATTTAACCTTCTTTATAGTATATTACCCCATCTGTTTAACTGTCCTCAAAATGGAAGTAGTAACAAAGGGAGAAATTTACCTCTTCTGTTATTCTTCTCCTTTGACACTCTCACCATGCAGCAAGTTCATGGCTGAACTCTCCATCCTCCAGCAGAAAGAAAAATTTCTTTGTACTTCCAGCCCTCTCACCTGAAAGAGTTGAGCATTCAGCACCTCATTCCAGTTCCAAGATAAACTGTCTCATGGTCAGTTGTTTTCAAAAACCTAACATCTTGTTCACCTGTCTAGAAAATGGAGTTAGGAGTTGTACAAGTCTTAACCAAAGAGCTAAACATCTTGTGCCTGTCTTGAAACTTAATAGTCCCTAATTGCTGCTGTTTCAGGTGGTCAAACTAAACATGTAACACATTCCTTATTATGTTAATTTTGAGTAGAAAGATTTGCAATTAGAGGTCAGCGTTTGCCAAAGAAACCACGAAGTCCCCAGTTTTTTCTATTTCTGAATGCAAAGAATAATGGTGAAATCTTGCTTATGCTGCTAGTGGTATTGGCACACGCCTTCCAGCACCTCTGTGACAGGAATGACAGCAATATCAGGCAGAGAAAACTTTTGAATTGTGAAAGGAGATGCCTTGGAGGTCACAGAGACTTAGGAATAGATGACCATTAATTAATCACTGGTATTTGCTTTTCCACAGAGAACTTGAGAAAACATACAACAGACTAACTAGATCCCAAGTCCAACTGAGACAAAAATTGCTTCAGTTCTGCTTCAGTGAGTGTAGCAATGATGATTTATGCCATCTGAGCGTTTGAGTTCATGTTGCTGCTTGTAACCATGGTGAGAAAGGTATATTCCAGTGAACTGAGTAACATAGCCTGCTGGAGTTTCATTATTTTTCTTTTGCTAGGTCTGCACTTTGTTTCATTCATATTATAAGCAACAGCAAGAGTAATTCAAAAAAGGTGTAGAAATTCAGATACCGTGTTTTATAAGTAGCTTTCACAAACTTGCACTTGCTGAACAAGTACCAGTTGGTATGTTTATTTGTCTGCAAATGTTTTGTTCAGTTCTGGGAAATATTACCTACTTTTTTGTCAAAAGATCAAAATCTTAGATTTATTTTCTACTGTAAATGTGATTTATTCCTGGTGTTTCTAATGATTCATCCTCTCTTCTTATCTTGGCTTCTCCAGTTGTATATTGGAAGATATACACAGTCCTTTCCTAATTCTGAGACCTTTTTTGGTACCTAAGTAAGGTTCACTGTGTGTTTTAAGTAATTCTTAGTAAGCATGCAAGGAAGTCACATTTTTCTTGCAGAAATGGAGAATAATGCTTGGATTAAAATTGTGGCATCTTTCTTTTTTATCAATTTTCTGGAAACAGAGCAGTCAAACAAGGAGTTAACGCTGAAGTACTTTTGCCTCATTTATGTGCTTGCACAATGTTGCAAGTGATTTTATCTTTCAGTTAGGGAGCTAAACAGAAAAAAATCATGGGGAATATTTTGGATCTACCTTGAAAAAAAAGTGGTAAAAATATGGTGAAATTAAATATTGGCATTTATTTCATTTTCAGTAGTGCTGGAAACCAAGCACAGGGAAACAGTTTGCTTGCTTATAGGCATGGACAGAAGATCTTGCCCATTTTATCATAACAGACTTGATTTCTTCTTTGTCAGGGACAGCAGGGAGAAGAGGATTCTTCACAACTTTTCTACTTGCATTTAAAAGTATCTTGTAACTTTGGTTTTTAATCCTAATAATCAATTGAAAGAATATTTTAAAGAAGTTGCACACCAAAAATAGCAATTCCATTGCTGACACCACCTCCCCTTCCCATCCAGCTCTGACAAATATTTCCTGTCCTCTCTTTTGCCTCTTATCCAACCATGTCCTCCAACAGGACCTGGGATCTGAAAGTATACAGGAAGGCAGCTGGGGAGAGAGGAGATAAAAGCATTTTAGGTTTGGAGGGAACAGAGATGTTTTCTCCTGTTCCTTATATACTTTCTAAGCATCCTTATCTGACTTAGAGGGAAAAGACATTGCATCTGCCAAACAGCTTTAACGAGTTTTAAAATTATGTCCTTTTCCTAATCCTTTCAAAAGAACATTTGAAATGGTTTCTTTGGAAAAATTTTATTACATATCTTGAATTTTCTAGCAATAAATAAATGGTCTCCTATTTTTCACTCAGTTTACAGAACCAACCTGAACTGTACTGATTCAACCCCAGAAGGGCCTTTTTTGACAATACTGAATGTCTGCAGCCTGCTCTAATGCTTTGTCAGATTCCAAATATCATCTGCAACCTTCCAGCCACTGACTTACATCTTGATAAACAGTGTTTTTCTTTTCATGTGAACTGGGATTTGTTCTTGTTTACACTCAGCAGTATAGAGCAGCTCCTATTGTCCATTGTTCCCTTATGTACTCTCAGAAAATCTGTTTGTTTCTGGCAGCCTTCTCTTCGAGGAATGTGATGCAGAGCACAGATAACAGCTCAAGCATCTGTTAAGATGATTGGCATTATCCTGACAGCAGTGTAGAAATGGTCTACTTAGGAAGGCAGGCAGGCAGGCAGGCAAGCACAGACAAACAAAATTCTGAGTAGCTTCAATTTGCTATGGGTATGATAAAGCATATGCTTTAATTCCAGGAGACTGTGCAAAGCTTACTGCTTATTCCTGTGATTCCTATTCATGACAGGCATGCACACACTGATTGATTCAGCAGGAGCTGACACTTATATAGGTGCTAAGCTCCAACATAGTTTTGAGGTTAATAATATGGATAAAGACAAAAAAAAAAGCCAGAGTTCTTCATATATTAGTTTGTTCTTGGAACCTTTAGGGAATGTTTGCAATCCTAGATGCTGGTGCTTGGCACAGTTCAGGTGTCGATGCCTCATTTCTGAGTAAGTATCAGTCCTGAGTGATAAAGGAAAATCTCCCCAGTCATTAACACTATTTCAGGGAGCAGTAAGAAAATTCTTGTTGTTTTCTAGTTCAAACTTTGACCTGACCATGGTGTTTTCTAGTTCAAGCTTTGACCTGATCTGACCCTGTTTAACTTTAAAATCTGACAAGCATGTTCTGGAATAATTTTTCCTGTAGCTAAGAGTAGAATGTATATTTAAATGTTTAGGCCTCTATTATCAATGTTGCTCCACTGTTCAAAGATAAATTATTCCATTTGGCTTTTATACAGCTGATTTTGCCTTGGCATCCCTAAAAAACAATTCTGTGGGGAAAAATTACTGAATACTGACATCCTATGTGTTTTTTGTATTTCTCACCGAAATATGTTTTAATAAGGATCTAAGAATCTTCACTGATGTTTGCTGAAAGGCACCACTTTATTCCTGCAATGCTAGTTATTTCTCATTATTCCTTATTTTTCTGGATAGATTCAACAATGTAATCTTCCTTAAAAAGACCGGCTGTTACTATTCCTTCCAGTCCTTACTCCTCCAGTGTTTTAGTTTCAGCTTTTATTATGCAAGATGCAAGAGATCCTTTTAGTTTCTTTCAGCAAATACAAGAGTCTAATTTCTTAAGCATCAGAAAGCAAAAATAGCTATGGAGAATCTTCTGCAGGACCTCAGCCCCCAGCACTTTCATGAAACAATCAAAGTAAGATGACTGACATGCAAACCAGGAAAGACTCCCTCCCATCACTGACGTTTCTCCACGGGCTGCACAGGGATATCAGGTTGATACTTTGATAGATTGCAATCTGTTTTCAGCAGCTGACCCAGACATAACATCATCATTTCCTGATTATATTGATATGTGTTTCTATTATTTGCTTATTTTGCGCCTTGAGAAACAATTCCTTTTTGTCGTTAAACTGTAAACAGCATAGCAAGGCCTCATATTAAATCATAATTATTTACCATGCTGTTCACGCACCTTTGTCCCTGGGGAATGTGGTGACGTGAATTTACAGGAAGATCGGGGTATTTCTCACCAACAGTTTCCTGTTATTGATATGCTTTTGTTTAGTTGTGATCTTTTTTTTACTCTTTCAGGTTCTCAGGGGAAAAATAAACAGGCACATGACATTAATCACAGTCCTTGGGTATCGTATTGGAGGCCTTACAAATACTTTCAATGAGAAATTGTGAACTAGGTTTGGATCTTTTGAAAACACCAATGACAGGTTATTGTTTACTAGTACTTACTCTCCTATTCTGATAAATGATTCCAATAATTCTTAAAAATTCTCTTGTGACTGTGTTCCTTTTTAGAAGCCAGAAGGGTCAAAAGTTTATGATGACAACCTTGAAGAGTTTGGATCTGTGTGTGTAGATTTGCATAAATGGGTTAAGTTTTTGTTTGAGAGAAAACACGGATCACATAAAAGATACAGAGGTAATTCAAAAATCCAGAGTACCTTCAACAAATTCTATCAAACATGGCCAAAAATGTTTCTTCAAGATAGTTCACCAAGTTCTCTTCTTTAAGAACATATGAAGCCTATATTCTTTCTGGAAAAAAAAAAACCAAACGGTAGTATATAAATTGTATTCACCAGCATCGTTACCAGGGTAGCTATCTAATGCATCTAACAAGTAGCTCTTTTATTTTTTACAGTGGTTTTTGTTGTACTACTTTTATGTCTGTCTCTGTGGATATGTGGTACACTCCTAGCCAATAACTTTTGCATGGTATCTTGATTTTGCAATAAGGAGCTGGAGTGGAACAAGCAAGAGATTTAATGTCAAACCAAATTTCATGTTTAGATTTTTCGTCTTCCAAAGCATTGTAGAAATATTGTAGTAAAAAGGCAAAATGCCCCAGAGAACCCACACCAGGACAACCAACAAGAGATAGATCTGTTGGCTAAAACAAATCATTGTAATAAGCTCACAAGGAATGTAGTGGCTATTCAGGTTAATTACCAAATTCTCAGAGTTTAATATTCTTGTTTCATTATTGTTAAATAGCATTTTTCTTAGAAACTGTGCTTTAGAATTTAGAGTAAAATCTCACAGTCAAACCTACATGTCCACACCCTGGTTGTGGCTGCAGATTTATTGGATTTGGTACTTAGTGTTCTGCTTTCAGTGTGTGACACTGTTCTCCTCCATTTCTGCTGCCAGCATTAAGGATTAAGGGTAAGTCAACAAAAATGGTATGTGATATAATATTAATAAAAATCATAGAATCATAGAAATTGGGGTTTGAAGGCAACTTAGACTGTCTAGCTCCAACCATCCCTGCAATGGGCAGGGACACCTGCCACTAGGTCAGGTTGCTTGGAGTCTCATCCAACCTGGCCTTGCACACTGGCAGGGGCAGGACACCCACAGCTTCTCTGGGCAACCTCTTCCAGTGCATCACCATCCTCACAGTAAAGAATTTCTTCCTAATATTTAATCTAAATCTACTTTCATTTTGAATTTCTTCCCCCTTGCCTTATCACTTCATGCTCTTGTAGATAATCTCTCTCCAGGTTATATAACTTCACACAGATGTTTTCAATTACCTTCTCCTTTTGAAGTATTCAAGTTCTGGATGACATGTAGATGTTTTATGATTTCTTCAAATACTCAATTGTTCCTTTTCAAGAAAGCCATGTATTCTGAATGACTCTGTGAAAAGCTTATCAATGGCCATGCAGAGACCTGCTCCCACTGGATTTCTGTGAATTTGTCCTCATCTGTAAGCTCAGCCAAATGAGATCTGGCTGGTTTTCAGATGACAAAATTTTAAGAATTCTCAGGTTATTAGGTTTTTCTAGTGACATTTCATTCTCTGGACTCCCAGATCTTGAGAGCAATTTGTTGGTTCCATTACTGAATCAGATATATTTTCTCCTGACACCATCAGTCTAAGAATTCCCAATCAAAGCAAAATACCTTTTTTTTTTTTTTGTGGAAAAAAAATTACAAAACCCACAGATGTTTTATTCAGTGGACTATAACAAAGCTTTCTATCTGATTTTGTTCATTAGGCACATTCATCCCTCACACCATAAAAGCATGCTGTCCCCCCGGTCAAGTTCTTTTCTTTCAAAGTAAAGCTCAAGACTAACAAATGAAATCCCTATCACACCAGCAACTTCACCTCCCACTCTGATATCACCCTTGAAGAACCTGGGTGCTAGGCTCTCTCCCAGCATATAGTCCTCTAGATTGCCCAGTCTGAAATTCTAAAGTCCTTTCCCTTTTTTTCCCAACACGGAGCCTCTTCAGCAGCACCTGTTGGGATATCACCTCTGAGCTGTGTACCTGTGCACTGTGCCCTGGCTGTGCTTGAGCAATTGTGTGGCCTGAATTAAAATCTGGCTTAATATTTTACAGCTGATGTGTCCTTTCACCTGCTGCCAGAGCCAATTGACCTGGTGAAGATGAACTCAGTTAAAATGGTTTAGAAATAAGGAAATGCCCAATTCCCTACTCATATCCACAGTTACGCTTTGGATGCACAGAGTTTTAACACAGTTCTTCCTTCCTCAGTAAGGGTTTAAGACATGGATCTGGATCTCTTATTTAAGTACTAGACAGAATGGAAAGAAGTCAGAATTACATTTTATCCAAGATGTTTCAGGCTTTTTATTCCTTCTAGTTTGGTGTTTGGGATCAGTCCTGAGTAGAGAGGAAGAGAAAGGGTCTGTCATTTCTCTGAGTCATTAAAATTTTGTTACTGTTGTTTCTCTGTTGTTCTTGCTCTCTGCTAACCACCTCAAGACCCATTTCCACCAAGATGGTGAGAGCAGCTTGTACTTTGTTACATCCATTTGAAACCTGTTTTGATACTTTGAGCATCTCTCTAGAGCATTTTTATTATTATTCTGCCATGCCACAGATCTATTGTTGTTGAGCATCTTTGGAAAGCCGAGATGTCAATAATAATCGTTGTAGAATTATGACACCAAGATTAGAATGCCTTTTCCTCTGTATGGAGGGATGCTCATGGCCCTTTGATTTGTTTTATGTTTGACTAGCTGATTGCTTTCATATTTGTCACAATTTGGAGGAAAAATGTTCAAGAGAAGGTCAAATACTGGGTGTTCAAAGGTCAATGTTAGCTAGAGAAGCTTATTCACAAACCCTGTCCTGTTTCCATAAATATTCAAGTTCTGGAAAATAACTTAAAAGTTCTTAAGTCTCTTCTGTTTCCACAGTTCAATTTCTTATCAGAAAATACTGTTTTCACCCAGGATCTGCACTTATCTATTCAATCAGCAGACATTTTACATGTTCTTCTTCTTCCTTAATGACAACTCTTTATTTTTCTTATTACTTCCTACTGGTTAAATAACAATAAAAAAGGCATTGATCTTCTTGCCACTGCACTTCAGCTTTTCATGATATTTAACTAGTCAAGCAGTTAGAAAAGATGATCATTGTAAGTCCCTTCCAACTGAAAGAATCTATTCAATTCTATCTCATTCCCTTCCATTCTGACTTCCACTCACCATCTGCAGGGTAACGTACTTCCTTGATGAGTTTGGGTACTGTGTTATCCTCGTGATACTGGTTCACTATATCTAATCTTTCTATAGCTATAAATGTTATTTTAACACAGGATCCAGAAGAATACTGAGGTATTTATTTCAGTTGAAAGCACGAGCGTATTCACCTCATTTAACTCAGAAAACTGCAGTGCAGACAACTACTGTTTTATCCACCCTCCCTAGTATCCCTTTATAATTTTTAGAGAAAAATAATTTCTTTTCTGCAGCTTTTAACGTTGTTCCTCATCTAGGTGTGATTTGGACATGAACTCAAGCACACAGAGGAATGCACAGTGGGCAGTGCTTTCTCTACAGGTTGTCACCAGATTGTGCAATGAATGCCCTGAGGGCTCAGCCACAGTTACAAGGAAGGGCAGATACATTCAGCCTTTAAAAGGCAGGGTGCAAACACAGGTTGACCTTAACCAAGCCTATATGCTCACTGTCTCAGACTCCAAAACAAGTATCAGTTTAGCAATTAAAGCCTATATTAACTACTTGAGAGGCCAAATACACAGGTGGGATTTTAGATATGCAAATGCCAATAGGTGAAATGCGCATCTCTCTTATCTGCTATTTTGTTTGCAAAACAGAGAGCAGCATCCCTTAGCATGAAAATCTGACTGATTTGAAGGTAAATTTAGGCTGGAGTTAAACCTGAGAGCCAAATATAAATACCAGAGTTACCACTTTGCTGGGAAAGGCTCTCAAAGCTTTTGGCAAATGCTGCCCGGGAGAGTGCAGCCTCACTGAGACACTGCTCAAACCCAGCACAAAAAGAGGGAAGGGCAACTCCAGGGACAGAATCACAGGTCCCCAGAAAAGGTCTCCAGGAGACCCAGCTGTCTTGAGTGTTCAAACCTGGCACTCCCAAACAGTGTTAGGCTACCTTTTATCTAAGGAAAGGTAACAGTTGTAGTAGAGTCAAGGTCCTGAAGACATTCAGCTGTGGTGATGTCCTCTGATGACTTAGTTAACGTGAGCCGAGTCATAGCAATCAGGAGACTCACAGAGAAATGTGTTTGAGTACAGACAGTCTCTCCATTTATTCCAGAAGTGATTACAGTGTCCCACGTCTCTGACATCCTCTCACTCACATCTCATGTAGGGAAATTTCCAAATGTTTTTAAAGCTGCACGATTGAGTAGAATTTACAATTTTACTTATATTCTTAAATTTAAGTACATCAGTCAGAATGCTCATCCCACGGGAGAACTGAGCTCACAGCCATTGAGATCTACCACAGAGAACAGATTTTTAAAACATAAAACCCCGCTATCTTTCCTCTTGAAAAATATTTATTCTTTCTTTTCCTAAACTGTGTTTTTCTGTGACATTTTTCAGATATTAGTGCCAATGTCATTTTACATTTTTGGCTCAGAGTACAGTATAGTAAACTATTCTTCTCCACACAAAACAAACAAATGTCTTATTTTTTCCAAATTTTATAGTTACCTATTGTTATGATAACCAAAAATCACTCATGAATGTTACCAACAATGTTCTGTAGTAAATGAAAAATGATACAGATATCACTAAATAGTTCTTAGTTAAAAAAGAAATCAAACCTAATATGTAATCATAGCAACAGGCACTGATTTTACTTGTAGAACTTCATTTTGAAGGACAAAGTGCCTATTTGCACTTATAGTGGATTGTGATTACACTGAGATGTACATTTCTCATTATTTTGTACCTGGATTTCACATAAAATTTAGTCATCTGTAATTTAAAAAAAAAAAAAAAAGGCGAAACAGTATCAAAACTTAACAATGTTCCAAAGGCAACTTGCTTCTTTTTTAAGGAAAAAACAATACAATAATTCTTAAAAATGTTCAAGTTGCATCATTAGTCGATTCTTTATTTGATCCCATCTAGTTTCTTCCATTGCACTTTTAAGACCCCCAATTCCATCTAGTAAAAGTCCTTTTTAAATAAGAGATTTAAATCAGCATGAGCTAAGCAACACATTTTCAGTCAAGCTGGTCGACTACAAATACAATCCCAGTAAAGTATTTTTACTGGTAGAAAGATTTTTACAAGTAGAAAGATTATTTCTTTCTTAACAAGAAGGGAGCAGAGGACTTGGGGCTTTCCTTTAGAAATGGGGGTTTTTAGTGTTATGATTTGAACAAACTGCCACTCCACTCTGGGGCAGTGCATCATGGTAATGTTGGCTGTGAGCCTGAAGAAAATTGCCAATAAAAGCTTTAGTGGGTATGCAGTTATTCTGGAAAAAGAGTATCCTGTCTGTGGAGCTCATTTCAGTCTGAATTGGTTTGGGCAAGGCCAGCAGAAGTACTCTCTTGCTCGGGTGAAGAGATGTTGCCAGTATTGCTACAACAGGCAGTCTTCTGCAGGAAGACAGCCCAATAGTGTGGGGGTGCCATGCAGTGCTGGTGCTGCCCAGCTGCAGAGATGATGGGTGAGCCCAGTGCTTGTTTTATCTAAAGAGATGTTTTCAGATTGGCAACAAGAGGAACAGATTTCAAAAGGACTTGCCAGCTAGCTGCCAGGCTACTTCCATGGGTCCTCAATCCCTTAACCCACACAGACAAGGTGCTACTGGTTGTGTTCATGTCACCCCTCAGAGGTGGCATCTGCTGTCCAGGAAGGATAATGATTGCACATTCACATTGCCAGGTCTGGAGGGGTAACCTCCACACAGTCCATGTGGCTCTACCCAAAGCATTTGCAGGAGGGCTGTGAATGAGATGTGAAGGGGCAGCCTGGATGTATCAGTTCATTTTGGATACATGTCCGGAATAAAGATAATTACATTCATAAAATACTACAAACAGCATTTATTGCAATACAAACTAGCAAAAGAGAATAAAAATTATAAAATACTTAATACAAAAGAGAATAAAAATAATCAAACTCTTAAAACTTAATAAAAGGATACAAAAGGATACAAAATAGTTGACGCTGCAGTGATTGCTTCCTATTACTGATGCTTACTTGAGCAGACGGGCCAGGACTACCAGGATTGGCAGCAGCTGGATGGCATCCATGCTTAGCGGGCATCCCCATGGAGACAACACAGTCTCGGTGGAAGGATGAGTG